>NC_043977.1:30274459-30943626 GCF_902148855.1 Sphaeramia orbicularis | reverse complement strand
TGTGCATTCTATAGTGCTGTGGTTGTGTTTACCTGCCCCAGGGTGGATTAACCTGTTGGTGGTCTTATTGTCATCTTGAATCCCCTCCACCCCCAATTATCATATGCATTACAGTGTGAACTATGGTCTGTTTTGGGCCAGTCGATTAGCAATGATCAAGACCACATTATCATAATGTCCTAACTTGTATGTATGCTATTCCTATGACTCTTTTCCCCAATCTCCCAATTATTTGTTGAGGCAAAGACAATAGACCTAATGCAAAAAATCTGAGGAGTAAATGGAGAACCTTTGTATTCCAGTGATTAGCAGCAAAAAGGGCCAATCTGACATGGGTTTATAATCAGATATGTTGGCCTTTAAAGCTCCACATCAATACCAACAGCCTACAGCAGGGGCCACATACAGCCTAATTTGATCTCAAGTGGACCAGACCATGAAATAATGGCATAGTATTCCATAAATGAGGAGTGCAAAAAAGTAAAGTCAGATTATGAAAATGTTTACATTTACAAAGTATCCTTCCACAATAGGAACAAATTGAAATTTCTTCAGAAAAATAAGAGCAATTTTAACAATATTATGCTTCAATTTAATATTTATACATCTGTCTTAGAACTTACACATCACAGTGGATCTACAAAGACATGGAACATTTAGTAACAGGCATGTAACAAGTTTAGAGTTTGGAATTTGGAGTTTTCATTATCTATTCAATTCAGTTCAATTAACAAAACAATTACTTGTCCCCAGGGGGCAATTTAACCCCTAAAAACCAAGTGCTACTTTTGTGTCAGCTCTCAAATAAAATTTTTCTCTATATTTAACTTTTCTTAAGTGACTCATCACCATTTATTATAATATTATCCTCAGTATTTTGTGTTTTTTCAGTGAACATCATGTATTTTCCTATATTTAATTCACTGATCACGTAGATGTTCATAGAAGATTAAAGTTGAGGGTTAATGTATCAAAAACAGAAAAAAATGAGTTTTCAGCAAAATGCATTATTAACTAAACACAAAAACAAGTGTCTCCATCCACTGTCATTTATCAAACTCCATGGGTCTTACTGGTGAATCAATGCTGTAGAAGATGACAGTGTTTCCACGTTCACGGTGGAGCATCTTTACGTCCAAATGGGTCATATCTGATGACCATGAAAAGATGACAAACTGCATTTTACACCAATTATGTACATGTATTGATAGAATTAGTGGATCAACAGGTATTATACAGTTTATATCAGTAGATGGTTTTGGTCAGTGGTGGATGTTTGGGTCTTTATGGGTTAATGGCACATGAACACTTTTATATAACTCATAAAATCTAAGAAAATAAAGTAAATGAATAACATTAATAATAATAAGAGGAAGAACATCTATGTGGGCTACAATAAATAAAAAACATGACTGTCTGAATACGGTAGATAAAATGCAGACAAGATTGTTATGCTGTTATTTTACTGATCTGACCCACTCGCGATAGAATTGGACTGTATGTGACCACTAAACCAAAATGATTGGTAATATTTTCAGTGTACAGTGGTCCCTCGTTTATCGAGGGGGTTACGTTCTAAAAATAACTCGCAATAAGCGAAATCCGCGAAGTAGTCAGCTTTATTTTTTCATAATTATTATATATGTTTTAAGGCTGTAAAACCCCTCACCACACACTTTATACACTTTTCTCAGACAGGCATTAACATTTTCTCACATTTCTCTCGTTTAAACACTCACAAAGTTCAAACCTTCGTAGATTTTAAAAAATAAGTACAGTATTATAGAATGAAACCAAAGATCAAAACCTGTTTTCAGGCCCGTTTCAGTCAGCATCTCCCTCTGCTTTTTGGGTGCGACCGCAGGTGCCTTTCTCGGTGCAGAACGTTTTGTCGACATCGTGGGTTTTGTCGGGGAGAAAACTTGCAAACATACAGCACTTCAGAGTCACACTGCTAGCGATCAAACATTTATGTAAATTTGGCAAGCCGAACGCATTCTGTACTGGACAGGAGACATGGCACGGAGGAGATTGATTGACAATGGTCTACAGTCCCTTAGCCAATCAGGACGTAGAAAAACAATTTGTGTTCATATGCTGTAAAAAAAAAAAAAAAAAAGCCTGCAAAATTGCACTAAAAAAATCCACAAAACAGCAAGGCCGCAAAAGGTGACCCGTGTTATAGTGGGGGACAACTGTAAAATTCTGCATTTCTCAATTTTATCTCAGGGGCCGATTGGCACCTCTGGCAGGCCGGTTTTGGCCCACAGACCATATGTTTTACACCCCTTGGCTGAAAGTTTTACACCAGCTTATTAAAACACTGGACGCAAAGGGTTTAAGTAGAACTTGGTTGTTTTGTTTTCTGCTTTTTAAGACATAACTCATGCGGACTGTAATCTCCCCGTTAACCTTCTCCAGTCTTATATTTACTCCACGCAGCGGGTGAGCTCCGTTTAGTGGGGGTTATACCCTCCACCACATCCCCGCCTGTAAATACTGCCGGGGCTCTAATAAACAGCAGACACGTCTCCCGGTGGAAGCTGCGCAGAGGAGCCAACAAAACACCATCACGCCTGCCTTCGCTTCTCCACGAGGTGAGAGAGATCGCGGTTGTTTTTCAGAGTCTGTGCTGCTGCTGCTGCTGCTGTCGCCTCTCCCTCTCTTCCTCTCCTCTCTTTCCGTGCGTCACGGCTAGGTCATGGCCGGGCTCCAACAATGGCTCCGGTTTCTCGAGCCATCCACGCGCGCACACGCACATACACACACACACACACATACACACACAGAAGCAGCAGAGGCACACAAACACAGATCTGACAAATGATAGGGTGGCGAGGCGAGGCGAGCTAATAGTAGGCAGAGCGCCTGCCGACATGCCCGTGGGCCGCGGGTGTTAAATTGTATCCAATTACGGCACATGCGACGATATGAGGGGGGGAATAATAATTCTTCTTGCGTGACAGGGAGATTCGCTTATTTCCCGGGCTCTTTATATGGAGGGGGTGTGGGTCTCAAAAGCATTGCTGGAGAGCTGTGTATGGAGGGAAAGTCTGGTTTTCTGGAGGACATGACGCGCATATTTCATTAATCAAAATCCAGTTAACCAGATTTGGAGACACGGCAGGAGCCAGCAGGGTCCAACCAATAATTAATATCCATTATTTAGGCAGCTCAGGTCAAAGACGTCTACACACAGTGAAAGGATGAAAAAAAGAAAAAAAAATGGACATACTTCACAGGAGGGATAACATCAATATGAAAATGAAATAAATAGGCCCAGATTCAGCTTTGTTATGAAACGTCTCTCCTGCTCATTTATTTGATGGAGTGCACAATCAAGTAAAAAACAGCAATAGTTAGAAAAAGGTGTATGTGTGTGGGGGTGGGGGGTTGCACTGTGTGAGTTTGTGTAATACAGGGTGGGGTTGTGTGGACTGTGAAGTGAAGTTGCATTCTGGTGTCATTGACGCCCAGTAGAAAGTTCAACAACTCAAGGGTAAAAAGGGTCAAGTGTCAGTTCATTAGTTCAACTCGTCAGTGAGGCAGCTGACAGGAGGCAGTGCGCTTCGACAGTGATGAAACCACCTAGATATGGAAAAAAAAAACCCAAATGGGCTGAGGTTGGACACAAAGTGACTCTATTATCCTGCCAATCACACCTCAGCTCTGTCCCCCCGAGCCACTGACAAGAGCCATGAAATGATGAGCCATCAAAGGTGGTTGCTATGCCACAAGTGCCATATGTGTGTCATCTTCTCCAAACTGTTTTAACAGGAACATTAGAAAAACGCATATGCGAGGGTGTGTGTTTGTCTAACATGTTTTTTTTTTTAGGTGTTCGTAAGGCTACGTGTTGAATCTGTCTCAGAGAGCAGCAGGTTTGGACCAAGGAAAGCATTTTCATCACATTCCAGTCCAAGGCACGTACAAAAATAGAGTGTACACTTAAATATATGCAGTACATCGATCTGCTATAAATACGATATAACAAACAACTGTAGCGATTCATAAAAAATACAAAAACTTTCCAAAGAATACTTGTGCAAAAATCACCAAAAAAGTAACACCATATGCAAAGAGATTACAGAAAACAAATACTGACTGAGGAAGGGAGACTCCTTGTTAGCATTACTGATGCTTTGGGAAATATTTGCCCAGGGAAGTCATCTTCATTGTTTTTAAAACCATTTTCTGAATTTCCTCTTCCCCCTGACTGCATGGAAATTGTTCAGCAGCGGGATCAGTCTCAGTGTTGGGATAGGCAGATGTAGATTCTTTCACCACGACACACAGGGTGCCTTTTAAGAGCCTTGCTTTTCACCTCATCTCCTGCAGAGAAGTGAAAAGGTAATTGCTCCGAATGCTTAACTATCACCTTGTTACGATTCCCTTTCAGCAGTGCGTCATTTTTTATTTTTGTTCTTTTTTTTTTTTTTTTTTTGGGAGGGGGGGGGTGCAGAAACGCAGAACGCAGGAAGTCGAGGAGGTGGTGCATAGTCGGAAATCGTTTTAAGACCCTTGGGATGCAGCAGATGCCTTTAACATTAGGATGATCTCAGAGCTTCTCCTATCCTGCTATTTTCTGATGGTACTATTGCAGAGAGCTGCAGGTCCGTTCAGTGTGTGTGTGTCTTTAGGATATTAAATAGTAAAGGATGGGGATTAATAATGGAACCTGACAGCTCATCTCCGGCTTCTATCTGCCTGACTGTCCCCCCAATCTTGGCTTCCATTCCCTCCCTACCTCTTTTTCCTGCCGCTCAGTTTCTAATCCGCTGCGTTTCTTTCTGGATGTGACCCTCCTTTGTGCTTCCCTCCAGCTCTTTTCTCTCTGTCTCCCCTTCTCCGGCTCTCTCCCTCCCTTCCCCTCTCTCTCAGGGCCCTCGGTCTTTCAGGGTCATGTCAGGAGAGTAGAAGAGCACGTTGGTGTCATCGTCGTCGTCATCGCTGAGGTCGGCCAGGTCAGCCTGTGTGTAGCGCACCGCCCCGGGGTGGTACTCTCCGATTCGAGTCCTGTCACACAGCCGCGACTGCAGAGCCAGCTACAGCACAAACACCAACAAACACACACACATAGAGTTCAGAATTAATTGATTAATTGTTGTCACTCTTCATGTTTACAACCGAGCGCCACACTGTGAACAGCTTCCACTGGAAAATGTCTGAGGCACAGAAACATCCTCATCCTATAGTGTGAGTGTTGTCATAGGATGTTTTATACTGATTTTGGCAGACAACTTTGCAATCATAAACCTGCCATTTGATCGATGTCTGAGTGTTTCAGCGCAGGAACAGATGTTTGTCTGTGGATTTTATGACGTGCGATTCAATTAGTATTGTATTCTTGCTCAGTTGTGTGGTAACTGAAGAAGAAAAATATTAATAGGGAACAAGTAAATCATGACTCCAACTCTGTTAAACCAGTATAGATGATCAAAGCAAATAAGGTGAGATAACACTGGCTTTAGCTGAACAGTGAGTGACAAGGATGGGATGAAGAATACTTTGACATACTACTGTGGAAAATAGTGTCTTTATATGTTAACAGCACTTATTTAAAAAAGAAAAAAAAAAAGCCGGTTTTGTGTAGACGTGGTCTGAGACGGAAATGATATGACGATATGGGGATTGGGAGCAGCTTTCGCCTGCATGCACACTCGCATACACAGAACACAGAAGGAGGAGTGAGAGGTGAGCTCATTGCAGAGCCACAGGCGGTTCAGCTGTATGGCTAGAATGCAGATCAATATCAGGGAAGGAGCGAGCGCAAAAGAGGGGGAGAGGGAGTGAGAAAGAGAGTACACAGGTGGGAGGGAGACGCTACACAAAGAAGAGCTGCAGAAATAATGTAAGAGAGATAAATGCCAGAGATGCTGTAAGAGGGTACAGGCAACAGAAGAGGCAGGAGAACAGACACACACAGAGATAGAGAAAGAGATAGGCAGAGAGAGGGAGGAGAACAATTGTCAAAGCCAGCCGCAGAGAAAGAAAAACAACTGAGGACACGATAAAGCAAAAGATACAAGGCAGGGATGTGGTAGGAACGCTTACAAGCATAAACGAAACACGGGGGAAATTGGGTTTCACTTGGGTTTTCATGCATGTAGTAGCCATTATAGTGTAAAATCATTATTCTGTGAGTGGTCTGAAGAGGTTAGTTGGTGTTAACACCTTAAGTTTCAAACCAAACATTATACAAAAAAGTCCAAAAGTCACTTTTTTTTGCACAGCAAAAAGTGGCATCTATCATAGGTACTTTAAGATCAGTTTGGATTCTTGGTGTCAACATTCAATTCCAGATGCTTAAAAAAAAAAAAAAAAAAAAAAAAAAAAAGATACATTTCTCAGCAAAGGCAGCATGACGTGTGGATAGGGTGACCTGGTGTCCACTTTTATGTGTGACTCCACAGCTTTCTTATCTCATCCTTCAAATCCCACATGTTGAGAAAACACCCTCTCTTTAGACTGATTTTGATAGGAATACATGAGTGCATCCAAGCAGTTTGTTGTGATGCGGTCACTCTACCTCTACAGCCACAGAAGTCATTTTTGTGAGGAAACAGCCCCAGACTGATCCACAGCAAGTTAAAGTAGTTTAGTATGTTGGCTGGTCAACTCATACCTTATACAGTATCTTTTATTTGCAAATTGCTGTTAAGTAACTAAATCTAAAGCTTTTTTATGGTCAGCATATTTGACAAATCTAAACATAGAACATTCAAAACAATTAAAATAATACAATTTTTGTTCATTTACATTAAAAGTAAAATATAATATATCAAACAATAGCCCTATTTCCAAGGCAGGAACTTTTATCATTTACCTGGGACTTTGAAAAGCCATGGTGCATTTACACTGGAATTATAGGGATAAAAACTTTCCCTTAAACCCAAACTTTGTAGTACAGGGGTAGGACTTTTCTGATTCTCAGGAATTCTTCAGGGGCAGGGCTGTGTGCTGAAGAATACTGATTGGTGGAACAGACTTGCAGCATTCCACCATTTTTAAGCCAATGTGTGGCTGCAAACTTGTTTAATTTCTACAAGTTCCATTTCAGTGTAGTAAAACATGAGGAAATACTTGAGCATCTTTTATCCTGGTGTCATATATTTGTGTCATACAATAATGATATGAGGTTATTGGTCCCTGTTTATGGTGTCATCATTTGGCCTTTTTCCCAGAACTTTGCAAACCACACAGATCACACAAATTTCTTTTAACCAAGTAAATAAATTCCTGGAAGTAAAAGTTCCTAGAAATGTTGATGGAAAATGAGCTGTGGAGACATGTTTTACAATGCAAATAACATAAACCATAAAGATGAAAAACTAAACAAATAAAACAAAGCGTTAAATGGAAGAACTAAAAGATTACCAGGAAATAGTAGTCTGAACATTAGTATTAACTGTAAAGCACAAACTACAAACATTTGCAGATAAGGTGCAACCTCTTCACTGTCAAATACCACCATGACCTGAAAAGGGCTGCACTGTCCAACAGCTTCATTGCATTTCTACACCCAAATGTATTTGAGCCACCAGGTCCAGAATGCAACTTGGCAGCATATTTAAGCTCCATTTTACCAAGTTAGCAATATATATTTATAACTAGCATGACATAGCTAAATAAAGTTAGGTTTTCAATAAATAACACAAAAATACCAGAAAAAGTCATCACCTGGATGTCAAGCAAATAGTACAGATCTTCCATTGGATATTTACCGCAGCGATTAATGTGTTTTTTAACAAGTTCTTTAACTCTAAATGAGGCAGTGAGCACTTCTCATTTTCTACATCAACCATTAGTTTGATCGAGAGCATAAAGATTGAACTGTGTTTCAATGGAAAAAGGTCATGTGGTCTAATGAGTCCAGACCGACCCTGTCCAGAGTAATGGTGCAAAGTGAGAGGAGAGGTAGATGAAGTGATTATCCATCATGCCTAGTGCCTACAGTACAAGCCTGTGGGGGCAGTGTTATTGTTGGAGGTTGCTTCAGTTGGGACAGGTATTAGCTGAGCAATATTATGTCGAAAAACTGTTCGAAATAAATGTTGTGGCATTGCAGGAACTTGTCAAAATGTTGCCACAAATACATGCATGCGTAGGACTTTTTTTGTCCAGGCTTTGTATTTTGTTACGTCTCTCAGAGTGTTAGGTACATGGTGTAGTAACTCGTAATCAAGCAGGGGAACACTGATACAAGTGAGTGTTTTCTTTTTTTTCCTCTCTTTTTTTAAAATCATAGTGTTTTTGGAGGGGTCACACTCCAGTGCATCGTGGAGCTATGCTTTCTATCCTACCCAAAAAGGACGAAAAATTGCTATGTGATTAGATGTCTAGCTCCACAGGTCAATACTAGTAACTATTTTTAATGTATAATATAGAAACAAATCTTTGAATTTTCTTTATGGACCTTTAAAAAAAAGATCATTTCTAGCATCTGTGAATCTATCAAATTGATAAAATAATTTTGACTTTACAGTCCTCTCGCCTTCCCTAGAAAGAAGAACTTCTAATTTCTTCTGCTGTAGTCACTTTATGCAGCAGATCACTTCACAGGGAGTATAGCGCGGAGGGATGATTACTGTGAGCCAACAAGTTTTTCAGGGCACATTTGGAATGTGAGGGTGTGCTAAGACAGACTTGAAAAAAATCTGAACCTCTCTTCTAAATGCATGTAAACACACTGCAGAGCAGGAAAAAAGGAAGAGGCAGACAGCGAGTAAGAGAGAAGAGAGAGACGGTAGCAGAGAAGGCACTATTGGTTGTGGTGGGGGCGGTGGGCTCGTGTCTGGTACGAAAACGCAGATTCGTTGCGTTGAAGGAGGAATGTTTTGACGCTGTCACAACCCTCCCCACCATCCACAACCTCCTTCGCTTCTCTTACCCCTCCTCCTCCCCCACCAATCTCACACCTGATGTGTGGGGGCTGCTGGGAGTCGCATGCCAAGATGAATAACAACCGGCTGTTAGTCACGATAGAGCACGAACACACACGCCGCCTGCCTGTCTCTCTCTCTCTCTCTCGTATTCCTTCTCTCTTTTTCTCTCTCTCTGACACACAAACAGCATTTTCTCTGTGATTTACGAACACACTGAGATTCCATTTCACCCCTCTGTCTCACTCTCCCCACTCACTGCAACATCCAACATTGACATTTGGGTTGAAGGTCATACCACACATTCCACTCGTCCACGTTGTGCACATGACCTGCTATCAGCGTAGTAGGCGATACCGACTAGGTGACAGCACATGTGAATTTGTGTACACGAGAAGTTGTAGAACGGAGAATTCCAGGTGGTTCTGTATTAGCACTGGCTCAGATACTGTCAATGTTTGTAGATGGAGACAAATCTGTGGAGAACAGTATTGATTGTGGTGTTCACTGAAATGTAACAATGAGGTTTGTGGTTCAAATGCAAAAAACATCATGCCTCTGGTAATCTTATCATCTTACATTTCCCTAACAGCTGAATTTGAGAATGAGATGGAAAATAATCATCATCATACATTTGAGAGGCAATTTTTGGTTTTCTGGTTTTGTGTTTGAAGTGGATCACACTAAATAGACAAACCCTTATTTTAAAGGATGAAGTTGTCAACACAGGCTGCATGACAGGCATAACATACTCTATTGCCGTGTTTCCACTGCGTGGTGCCGGCTTGACTCGACTCGGCCTTTTTGCGTTTCCATTACGAAAAAGGACCTGGAATCTGGTACCCGGTACTAGTTTTTTGGTATCACCTCCGTCGAGGTTCCAAGCGATACTAAACCGTGATATATAACACAGCAGACCACTGATTGGCCAGACAGTTTTCTCTGTGACCCGCCATTTTACCAAAAAACAGATGCGGAAGTTGACAGTAAATATAGCGGTACATTAATCCACATGATAACAGCCCAAAACTACACCATGGTCGGTCGAGGAGATTCGGTCTTTGTGGCTGACGTAAAAATTCAGATGAGACAACACGCAACAAGCGAGTTTATCAGCAACTCTCTGAGCAGACGACATGGAAATAACACGCCGCATCGCTATGACGTCCAGGTACTGTAAAGTCAGTAGTATCCTGTAATGGAAACGCTCTACAGGAATACCGAGCCGAGCCGAGTCGAGCTGGTTCCACATAGTGGAAACGTGGCATATGTGCAACTTGTTAATATTCTCTTTAAACATATACCTTTAACTGTACTGAATGTGTAACAAGGCATAAGCAGAGTAAATTGGTTCTGAAGATAAATTATTTTTAATAAAATATAAAATTCCTGCCTTGCACAACCATTAATGGTTTGTCCAAACTTATATCACATATGCAGTGAAGGATGAAGGAACTTATTAAAAAGTATTGGTTCCAGTGATTTCTGGTGACAAACATTCTGTCTTGATTTTGAGACTATTTTCACAAGGTACTGTATTTGGGGACAGACAGGATCATAGATTGTAAAACAAGAAGTAGACATAGTTACTATGACATTACTTGTTGGTTTTTAGACTGAATGAAGCCCTGAGTTTGCATCTTGGCCATCACCATTGTTTTTGTAACCAGAAGTGACCATATATGGACAAAATGATGGAGCTGGGGAAGCTAATGCTGTGCTAATGCACAAAAACAGAGCAAACATTTATTGGTAAGGCTGGATTTTCTACAATACTAATCAAATGGGGGTTTTTTTTCCTCTTCTTTTAATAATGAAAGAGTGACCAACAGGGTAATCACATGGATGTCAATACTGGACAGTTTTTATAATACTAGCTTTAAATTAAACAAGAAGTGGTACATGCTGTCACAGAATTCCTATCTTTGTTTAATCATCTCAAAGATGGTTAAGAACAAGACCGTTGATTGGAAATATTCCTGTTTCAGTGTCATGAGGGTTTTTTCACTGTCCCACCCCCTTAAGAGTCATGAGATGGATTCTGCTCCATTCATTCCAATTTTAAAGGTCACTGCAATCATACATAAAAATTGTGCAACTCTTATATTTTTGTATTTTGACCATATTAATCAGCTTCCATCTACACAATGCCACACTTATTTAGGAGACAGGATGTGAACAGAATCATGTCAAGCATACCCTGCACTGTGTTTGTAAATGGTGAGTCTTTGGTCATCTTAAGCCAGCAACTCCTTTCACTCAGCAGGCATTAAATACCTGAGACATCCTTGACTCAGAGTCATCATTGTTGGTTAAATATGACAAGTGGAATAATTCCATCATCTGTCAATTATTTCGGTACAGTTACTGCTTTACTTTATGATCGTGGTCAGATGAATAATCATGGAAACTTTTAATTCAAGACACAATGTAACATGATCAGTAGTGGGTGTAGGGGTGTCATATTTTTTTTTAACTTAACACACAAAAGTGTATTTTAAATAACTAACTCGACTTCAGAACCTTCATTTTTAAAGTCCTGCTCCTGCTGTGGTTTTGTATAATCCAAGAATATAATGGTCTGATTGCCAAAAACACTTCTACAAACCTATAGCTCTTCTGACCAGCCTCCTCAGTCCTTGATGTGCATTTTAGAGAATTGAGACATCCTTCAAAATGGTACACCGAGATTGTTTTCTGAGTCACAATCAACAATTGAGAAGTCAAGGAGGTGAAAAGTAGGGAATTTAAAAGACCTTACGGTGTCTAGGCTTCACCTCTCTGAACCTTGGGTTATTAGCATTGCACTCACAATTCTAGCAGGTATATTTCAGTCTGAGTGTCAACTCTAAGAGTGCATGGTTCGTCCTCTCTAATCAAAAGAATTTGGTGTAAAGTGTTTTGCTGCTGTGCTTTGCTGATGCAGGATAGCTTCTGTAAAGAAAAGGGCATTGCCAAATCTCTGCCACTGGTCACTTATCTACCATAGCGCAGTATCACTGTATGCCCAAACATAAGCTCCTTTTCCCATCAACATTCTCAGAAACTTTTATTACCTGGAAATTATTTACCTAGGTAAAAGAATTCCTGGTAATTGTGTGTGGTTTGTATTTCCACTGCATCTCAAAGTTTCCGGAAACTTATTCAAATCAAGTCGCAAACCTCGAAGTCCCATTGAATGTCAGTTGAATGAATTCGGCAAATACATTTGATGAGCTCCAGGCTCTTTTGAGCACTATTATTGAATACACTCTTTAATGTATTCAGAAGAACAGACTAATTACAATGCACAATAATGTAGTCCACTGGGAGTGGGCCGAATACACTGTAGGAGTGAGCAGAATACGCTCAAATGAGTGTATGTGGCAAATGGACTTTGTCACCCGTCCACTTCTTGTAGCTTCTTTTCAACTACATTTTCCCAAAGATCAAAACACAAGTGAAGCTTGTAGAAATGGAATAATAAGTTTGCAGCTACACACTGGCTTAAACATGATGGGTGAACGTAAGTACAGAATGCTCCAAGTGTGTTCCACCAATCACGGTTCATTAGCACACAGCCCCGCCCTTCAAGAATTCAGGGAATCTGAAAAGTCATTTCCACCTACTGGGAACTATTTTCAGGGAAAGTTTGAGGGTGAGGGAAGGTTTTTTTTTTTTTTACCTAATTTTGTTGGAAATGTGCCAAGGGTTTTCAAAATCCTGGGAGAAGTTCCTAGGATGGAAAAGAGGCTATGTAGTGGTTCTCCAGTTGTTGGCAGCAAATATTCAAAGCTTCACAATTATATAAAATAGAATTTTAAGGGAAAGTGAAGCATAATGTAGACTGTCTTCACACTACCCTTCATTATTCACATGCTTGTGTTCATTCTAGTGCTGCAGTGCCCTCACTTGCAACAGTTTCAACAACCGCACATACATTTGACATAATGTAACAACGTGAATGGCAAAGATAATAAAACAGAACAATGTAACATGGCAAACTGAGCACAGCAGTTTCAGTAATGTCATCTGTGGGGGCTGTCACACTGCGTACCTGAGTCCGTATCCGCGTACATTGGGCGCCAAAGTCCACTTAATTTTATCAGTGTGAATGCAAATGTTCCATACTCAAGTACCGTACTCGAGTCCAACTGAGGAGGTAGTCCTGAGTATGGACTGTGTGGACTCCAGTACAGTATGTTGCAGTGTGAAAGCAATCTGTGCCTGAGAACGGGCGTGACCTAATCACCACTCTGACAATGGAAATGACCTAATCACCACGAGACCATAAATGGTGCTCCTGTTGTCTCCTGAAAAAGCCTCGAATCTGCGCAGCACGGGCTCACCTTATCGACCAAACCACTCTGTGATATATCAGGGACAATGAAGGTCGCTCTTCTTCATTTTGCCTCAAACAGGCTAACAGATAGACAAGCACTGCCGCCATTGTAGACAAATGAACAGAACGGTCGCTCGGTTGATGGTGTAAGGTTTTGTCTTCTTCTGACTTCCACGCTTGTTGGATAGTGACAGAATTCCTTCCACACCGCCACCTACTGTTTTGGCCCTGTAGCAACCACTTGTACTCGGGCACAGGCCGCAGTACGCGCTTGTGAACGCAACATCTGAGGGAAAGGTGTGAATGTATTCAAGTATGGTACAGACTTGGGTACGCAGTGAGAAAGCACCCTCTGACACTGGAGATCCAGACTCGCCATGGGTCAGACATTCACTCTCAGACATCTGCAGTTGAACCTCACTTCACAGCATCAACAAACACTTCATAGAAATTTCTGCAGGTTAAGGAGAACAAACTACTTTTAGCACTGACAGGCTCTAAAGAAAGGGTATGAAAACAGGCTGAAATAAACCTGTTCGCCTAGCCACAGTAATGCTGTGCTAGCAGGCTAAAGATCACCCTCCCATTTTAACAAAAACATGGTGTGTGTATGTGACAGGATGCCACTCTTTTTTAATTTATAAGTAAGCTGACAGAGATTGCAAATTAGTGACTTCTACATGACTACCTTATTGTTCACCACAGTACAATAAAAAAAATCCAAATGTTTGAGTATCAAAACTCTACACCCTCTGAACAAGTATTCAAATAGTCAAAAATTCAGGTCCAACCCTAGTCAAAATGAAAAAAAAAATATTTTGTGAAATGTGAGACACGAGGTAAACAACAGAGTATAATATGAAAAGACAGGCATTTCCCTATCATCACACTCTTATTCCAAAATACCAATTTAGAATAGAAATAAGTTGACAAAGGTGAAAATAAAACTGTGATTTTACAGTTCAATAGTAGAACATTTAGTTCTCACTTAGTTGTGCATTTTGCTGTTCTTACACTAAACTGGCAGCAGTAAAGGCAGTCTGCACCTTCTCTGTTTTCCCTCTGACTGAAAAAGATCAAACATTAACAACAGTATGTACATTTACCCTTCAGTCCAACATGTAAGTTGACTGTTTTAACTCCATTTCTGTGTTGTTGACAATGACAACCTTATGGGAAATCAGTGTTGCCTCTTAAATTTCAGACTGATTAATGTAAACTCAAAAAGAAATCCAAACTATTACATTGTTTCATTGTTAAAATGGGAGGGTCGTCTTCAGCTGTTTTCACTCAGTGTCAAGGTTTCATTAGTCTGACAAAAAGGTGATGACCACACAAAATGATGACCTCAATTACATGCAAAGTAAAATACAACACAGAACAAAGCAACACCACAAAATTTATTTACTCGAGAGATTCTTTGGAATCTGTCAACATTCTTGTTCAGGTAGCCCACTTTAACCTGCAGGAGTTTGTGCAATATATTTTTGCTGCTGCAAAGTTATGATGTTGTAAGAGATATGGTGGGAATAGAGTGATAAAGAAATGTCCTATTCTGTTTGTAAAACTGAAACCTTAATATCACCTAATTATAAGTGGTTTAACTTATTCTGCAACATAATTAAGAGTACGCAGAAAATTAATCATGCAATTTATGTTTTGTTCAAACTAAACAGAATTTGTTATATATGTGAGCAGCAAATACCTGAATCTCAAATAGGCCCATATATGTAAATTTATATGTCCTACTATCTACATACATGTTCACATGACCATATACCACAATTTCCATGGTGAATAAACATGTGAAATGCTTATTGTTCCGAGCTACAGTTTATGAATGCTGCTGTCCACTGGCATTTATCAAAACATAGAAATATACATGTTTCAATCTCGCTGTTGTCAAGCACATGGTTACCAAACACAGTCCTGGAAATGGATGGCAGCAGATAGTCTATTCGCTAGCTCATCAACTTAACATTGCATCCACTATTCTTGCATCATGATCTATTTATGCAGTTCTCTCAAATACCAGCAGTTATGACCAAAAAAGTTTTTGAGTTTGCAATGACCTTGACCTTTGGCCACTAAAATATAATCAGTTCATTCTTGAGTCTGAGTGAAAATTTGTGCCAAATTAGAAGGAAAAAAAATCCCTCAAGGTATTTCTGTCATATCATGCTCATAAGTACATCTAACCTCAGTGAGAAACATCGTGTCAGAGAAGTGTATTCTGTTGAATAATGGAAAGAAAAGATGCCACAGCAAAGCTGACCTTTTGAATATCAAATGCCATCCAATCATTTTATCCAATTACATATTTGTGTAGCTTTGTATTCTTATGTGCAAAAAATATTTTGTTAGGTTTTGTTGCTTGACCTTTTGCTTCAGTTTATCCTTACTGTCATGTGGACATTTGTGCCAAACTTGATGAAATTCCTTCAAGGCAATCCAGAGACACTGTGCTCATAAGAATGACAAACACTAGATTAGAGTGACCTTGACTTTGACCCTTTGTCAAATTCTGTATCATTCTGTCAAACCATTCAGAAATGTTACGGGTTAAACATAATGAGGATCAATTAACCAGCAGACATACTTTCTTACAGAAATATAGCATGGATACAACTACAAACTTGAAGAGTTTACCGTTGTCCTGTTTCTGTAATTTGCTCAAGGTATTTATTTCTACTTTTGTCCCCATAGTATAGTTCAATTTCCTTCTTCTACAAAACTGAATATATTACAGCTTAATGCCAACTCACTTTGACATGATAATGAGACTAAAGTTAGTTATCACAGTGTGTTAAAGAGTGAACGTCATGAATTATTCAATAGTATGTATTATTTTTATTGTCTTAGACAAGATCACAGACGTAATTTTGAATCTTCTGATGTGACCAATAAATTTAAGACCCATCCAATGTGAATTTTAAGGCTTAACATAATAATCTGGTTTTAAATGTATTATAAGATTTTTAAGCATTGTTACTGCATATGCAAATGTAGGAGTCTCCCTGACAGAAAGTAACATTTGGGATGGAGAGTATTTCGATGATTTGTGCAATGTGATTTCTTAAGGCTTGAAGCTGTCAATTTACTGCCAATTGTGCCATTATTTAATGCTGGAATAACCACATTTGTGCAAGACATGGCTCTGATATTTGCATATGGAGGAGGCACTGCCAAGAACGGTGAGCATATCAGAACATGTCAACTGCAGAACTTGCTTTGTCCATGGTGCTGAGGTCATAAATGGGAAGTGTGCCTTACCAAATGGCCAGGAGGCCTTCCAAGAAGTCAAACTAAGGTTTAACAAGAACCAGAAGTTCATTCAAATGCATCTACTATCTTTGCATCCTGATCTGAAATCTTGAGTTATGGCCTAGAACATGTTTTGTCAGATCACAGTTACATTAACCTTTAAACAACAAAATATATTCCATTCATCATTGAGTTCAGGTGAACATTTGTACCGAATTTGAAGAACTTTCTTGAAGGTTTTCCTGACACACAGCATTCATAAAAACAACCAGATATAAAATCGCCACAACCTTGACCTTTGACCGATGGAAGTAATTAAGTAATGTTTAAGAAATTTTAAGACTCTCTGCCCAGCCATTCCTGAGATAAAAAGTTTTTAAATATAATGGGACCACAATGGTTGACATCCTTTCATTTACATAAGTGCCAGAAGGTTTCATGTCATCTGTGATATGGTAATGCTATGCTAATGCTATGCTAATTCTGTGGTATGGTATGGTATGGTATGGTATGGTGTGAAAAACCAATACAATACCAACCATACAGAATAAAACAAATCATGTACTCAGGTTTGATCACAAATACAAGTCATGAATTGTGAGAGTCAGTATTCACAGCTGTGGAAACCTAAACATGTGACTTATGCATGCACCTCATTGGCGATATGCAATCCATTTTTCATTTTTCTATGGAACATGCTTTTCTTCTTACTGCATTCCTACTGCAAAATGTATGCTTTTGTTTGCCAGATTACAAGTAATAAACTGTGCTAGTATTGTTAAAATCCCCTCATCTTCATTTGCCAATATACAGTTTGATGCCGCACTAAACTTTACTAATATCGGCAAACTGTGTTGGTCATTACTGATGTGAAGTAGCTGTGATTGTGTGTCTAACTGTTCACATTGTTAAGAGATCAGCCGCTAAACTTGTCATTCCTGAGGACAACTTTTTGGATACACTAAATTGCTCAGATTAGTCAGTCTATCTACAGAGGAAGTTCAATGAATGTCTATGAAACCCAGGTTTTTTTTTCAATCCAGTACCTAGTGGCTGTCAGAGGCATTCCACTTAAAACACTTCCATACTGGCCTAATTTTCAAGCTGAAGTTGTTGCCTCGTTAAGCATCAAAGAGTGAGGATGACCTTTGACCTTTTAGATATATGCCCTGTCCACACTAATGAGGATATTTTGCGAAAGTGATATTTTTTGAGAAATTTTATGAGCGCTTTCTAATCTGGTGATTATTAAAAAGGCCTGTTTGTGTGCATCCAAGTGGACAAGGAAATGGAAGAGAAAACATTGTGTAGTGAACATACACATGAACAAACACATCAAATACACATGTATAAGTTAGTCTACTACCTACAGGAGATCAAGTTGATCACAGATATCATTGGGAGACAGACAGTACCAGATATGTACTGGGGTTGTAGCAAAATCTGTATCATCTAAAGAATACAGAATACAAGAATTTGGCATTTCAAACAAGCACTTGTGGTAACTTAAGTTTGTAACATAACTTGTCGTAGCTGCTCAAGTTCATGACAGATAAAAGCTGCTGTGTCTGCTGAGTCCAATATTACCTGTGGTGTCTACAGTTTAAAGCCCGTAAGAAACAACTGGTTTATCTGAGCTTTTACACCAGTCTGGAGTCATTTCTGTGTTGTAGCATATACAGAAATATTTTGTTAAATGTAGATTATGTGGACAGAATGTTTTTAAGAATGGAGGGGATAATATCTGTATTTGCACGAACAAGTCCTGTCATCATTTTACCCAAAACCTTGTCATATTTCCCATATGAATACTTAAGTATGGCCAAAAAGTGGCTTTGTGCTGTCTCAGTGATCAAAGAAAAAAAGTCATTCCTAAAAAAAAAAGTCATGAATATTCTTTGATATTTTTTAGCTTCCAAAAGCCTCTCAGAGAGATACTGAACATTGCATAATAAATAAAACATGCATGAAATAGAAAAAAAACATTGTAGGATAATATAACAGAAGTCAATTACTGACTTCAGCCACACGTGATTCTTTTAGAAAAGAAATGTATAGGATTGCTGTCTATGTGTGTCGCTTTTTGATAAACAAAGACATATTTATTACTTGAAAATAAGTGATGAACACAACCTCTATGAAAAGGAAATATCTAAAATGGTTATAGATGTATGGGCAGGTACTGTACCTGCATGCCTGTGGGGCTCAGTAGGCTCCACCAGTCCCTGTCCAGGCCAAACACAAAAGCGTTGGCCAAGCCGTGGAGTGGCGCAGACATGACGTGCAACAGGGTGAGAGAAAACGATGGATTCAGGGGGTAGAAGGCATTGTGAAGCCTGGTGGGAGACAGAAAGAGAGAGAGACATAAGCGTTGAGTTCATCTATAAAAAAGTTGTAAATAAAGAGACAACCTGCAGGAGAGCTTCAGAGGTGAGAATGGAGTAATTGAAGGAGAAGTCAGAGGGAGAAGAGACACAGCGACGAGAAAAACGGGAAAGTCCTGGAGTGAGAGGCTGACAGACACCGAAACAGAAAGAGGGAAAGAGAAGGAGAGGACAAGTGAGTGACAGGGTGAGAACGAGAGGTAATGAGAGCGAGCGAGTGGCGGAGGCAGAAAAAGAGGGAAAGAGAGAGAGGAAAAGGGGAGGGCGAAAGAGCGAGTGAGCTTTATATCAGCGTTTAAGAGCCCATTAGGCAGCGTGAGACGGCTGGGCTGACACATTCTTGGCTGCTGCTTCGACAGCACGCAGCACTTTACAAGGACAGGGAGAAGTGTAGCGCTCAACTCCCTTCCTCTCTTTCTCTCCCCTTTCTCTCATCTCAGTTTTCTGCGTCTCCTGACCACAATTTTACCATCCCATCATCTCCTTTGTTTTCATTCCATGCACGTTTCCTACACACTGCCCACCCTCCCTCCAATATCTCTCCCGTTTCTTTGCATTCAGTTTCATCTGTCTGGATATCTCATTTTCATCTCGACTCATGAGGGTGATCCTCTATTCTTTTCTTTTCAATTCCCTGTGTCTGTGTCTCTGGGAGCCTGGGGCATGACTAGGAGGAGAACCTGATATTGTGTAGTATAGCTGCGAACTAATGGCTGCCTCTGAGAATGATGCTGCTCAGCCATTAACCCTGGATTAACCCTGTATTAGTGCTGCTCGCCGGGTTAGCCCGCCGCTAATGTCTTTTATTGATCTATTAGCAAGAGAATCAAACCGCGCACGCCTTGCAGCATTTTCCATGTGCTCCGTTCCTGGATTGGCCGAGCAGTGTGATCTAAGTGGCCATGGTGGTTGACCTTAGGGTCAGGAAAGTCATCCCCAAGCTGCTTGTGTCCCACAAGGGCAGAAGATGCAAACCAATCCATTTGATGCAAAGAGCCACTTTCACATTGAGGTCGTAAGGAGATGCTGCATTTACTCAACTTTACATGAGTGACTGTTAGACAATGAGGCAGGTCAGTAGCTGTAAGCACATTTTAAAGCATTGCACTAGAAAAGGCTGACAGAAATGACTAATTTACAAGCACTTGCTCACTTTTGCAAAAATGCTTTATACTCACGAGGTGTTTTTGTGCCCATTTCAAGAAAGGTTGGCTGCATTTAATGGAAGTGATGGAGAGAAAAAAAAACTTAGTGAACGTTTAACTCACATGACCAATCTGTTCTTGCCGCTTTTAGAATACTGAAATGGTTTCCAGCATCTACCTATAAAGCGTGTAAACACATGGCTGCTGGTAGCAACAGCTTCGTGTGGACTGATGAGAAAACCAAATTATTCCTCAGTCTCAAGCATGAAAAAACATCACCACCATTTTATATGGAAAGCAGACACCAAATGCCACAATCCACCCCTACTTTTTTTACTCTGTTTATTACAGTGTAACATTGCCAATAGCCACACCTTCTGATGACACTACAGAGCTTAATTTACCAGCTGACAGAAAATGATTAATGTGCTTTTTCTTTTTCTGTGACATTTCAAATATTTTCTTCAAATTTGCTTGACATTACATGGAAATATAGGCAGCATCAGGTTATATAGAGTGATGGTAACTATGCTAAAATAAAAAGCGCTGACATGATATTTTGAACTATTCTTGACATTAATCACTACACAACTGTCTCACCAATAACAATGTTGTCACTGGTACTGGCACCTTGTTCATATCTAAATGCACTCTTTAATAATCAATCAATATTCAACTGTTTCACATTTACTGAGCAGAAAGTGAACCACAAAGCTAAAGCCGAGTGCTATGGTAAATATTAAAAAATATCACATTAACAAGAGTATTTTACAGAGTTTATGTTTTGTTTTTTGCAATTAGCTGTCATATATTTAGCACACAATGATAAATAGCAATAAATGAAGAGTATGTCTTAAAAATACTTGTCTGCCCATATATACACAGAAAGCTTTACTCACTTGTGCTTGTTTCTCATGAAAATACTGGTCACAAATACATATTATCAGAGCATTCTTAAAACCTAGAAAAATATCAGTGTAAATGAATGATGAAGGACTGAATTCCTAGTCCAAAGTCTGTGTAAGAATGCATTCAGTAAAAGTTTATGAAAGGCTTCGTCATTCCAAGACGATTTCCTCCAGAGTTGCAGTCGTTTAAGTTTTAAATTCTCTTTTTGTTTGTGTCACTCTGCCATGGTTCAGCACAAAAAAGAGGGAATTCTGTACTAAAAAGAGCACATTTGACAGATCCCTGCTTGATTTGTCTCTCAGCCTGCTGAAGCCACATGTCAGCATTATTACACAGAATAAGTGCTGTGGATTTTGTCGTTATGACTAACACTGAAATAACTTCGATCTCGTTACTGCATTTTAGGGTAATGTTTGTACATATTTGTCTTAAGTACATCTGAAACTGACAGGCTGCTGTCAAGAATGACTCTGTCTGACTTTAAGGTGATGGTAAAGCTGGTGCCATTTTTCACAAGTATTTATATCTATCTATTTTTCTCTCCAACATGTTTACAATTGTCACAGTGTGCCCACATGACATGAACACTCAATTGTCGACGCCAACTCTGCTTCATCTGAACTTTTATTCAAAGCTCTTCTAGGAATGTCCACAATAATGTGACTTTTAGTTATCAACACTGAGACACTTATTCTTTCTCACACAAAGCCACAAAGATTATGCACAATTTTTTATTTTTTTTTTAACTTCTAGACAGAACTGCAGGTGAACGGCACAGAAGATGATTATGGAGATTCTCCCACAAATCTGCTTATAATCCTCTCTTATCCTCTTTTGCAGCACGAGGTTGCAAGGTTTATTTGCTATTAATCTGTTTCCATTTACCTTCAAACTACCCTCTGAAAAACTGTGACAGGAGAGACACCAAAGGTCAGTTTGGCCAAGTGTTGGAGACAAACCTGTAATAGAAACCTACCCACTGTAAGTCATACGGCTAAGGGTATCAACTAAATGTCTAAATGCAGTTTAAAATAAAACCAATGGTGCGGCTAGCGGAGCGTACAGTGCCGTGTCCTGGTGCTTGTCAAAGTAAGGACCATTTTAGAGCGGCGCTGCCTGTTTTCTGGGTTAGCCTACTGCTGTATCTCCGAGGACCAGACCAGCTGCTGCTCACATTCATTTCACTTCCCATTAAAGGTGAAATAAATCAGGAGTCCCCACACAACCTCCTTAGAGATGCAGGAAAAACACACACAGACATACACATGAAGGAAGTTAGACACATACAAACATACATAAACACACACACCCCTGCCGTTGTGTGCACAGAGGTGTGTACCTACAGTATAACCTAGGTCATATGCATTGAAGATGTCAGGTGGAGAGGAAATGCAGCGGATGTGTGTGCGCTTGTCTGTGTGTGTGTGTCTGTGTGTGTGCTTCTCTGACAGCGCAGCGGTGAGAGTGAGCGAGTCTGTGTAAAGGGGGGCTATTTCTGGCGTCTCATTTTTTTTCCTGCTGCTGCAAAGAAACGCGATCGGCGTCCGGGAAACGAGAGCTGGCAGCAAGCAATCATCTGCCTGCCACACACACACACACACACACGCACACACACACACACACTCACACACACACACAGCACCTCGCAGCGCCGAGCAACACGCGCCATGGCAACGGAACAGCCGCAATTAGAGGCGAAGAGCCTTTCCCCTCCATCGAGGGAGAGACGGAAAGCGAAATGAAAGGAAGAAAGAAAGAGCAGGCGAGAGAGAGAGGAAGAGAGACAGGAAGGTGGGGGGGCCGGCAGAGACGAGTGTCAGAGAAACAGCACTGCACAGGAAGGAGAGAGGGAGAGTGGAAGAGGAAAGGAGAGCACGATAAAGAGGTGAGAATGTGCAAGAGTGAGGCTGTGAAGGGGAATGAGGGCCGAGAGCAATGGAGGGGGTGGAGAGAGGAGGGGAAAGGCTGAAGGAGTGAGGCTGAATGGAAAAGACTAAAAAGCAGAGGAGGCTGAGTGCGAGGAGGAGGAGGAGAGATATCCAAAAAGACAGATTGCAAGACATGAGCGAGACAAACAAAAGAGATTACTTGTGAGAGAAACCAAGATAAGAGGGAAAAAAAAGGCAAGGAGGTTAGAGAGAAAGAGAGAAAGGAGAAAGAGAAGCCGGAGAGAGATGGAGATACGGGTGGAGGCGTGTAGAGGGGGGAGGTAGGCTGTTTCTCCTGTGTGAGCCAGGCTAATGAAAGATGAATGAGGGAGGCAGTGGTGGGAAGGAGAGTGTGGCTGCGGGCGATGCCTGGCTGAGTTACTGGGTGTGTGTGTTTGTCGGGGTTCGTGTGTGTAGCGTAGTCAGACGAGTCTCGCAGTTGGCTGGCTGGTGTTGGACAACAGGGATGATATTGTGTGTACTGTATGACTCAGGAGCAAATGGTCAAGAACAATAGACACCAAAACAGACAGTTATGCAGCTTTAAGTCTTAACACTTTAAGTCTGCTACCACCTGTAAGCAAGTAGTCAATCGTTAGTACTCGCACAGCGTCTCTGAGCCCTGCTTACTTATTCAGACCTTCCATCTATCATGCTGTCAGTCACTCTTTGAAGCATCCCTCTCTTACCCTCCAGATTCGGAACAAAATCCCTCATCCGCTGCCTCTCCCCATCTCTTCCAATATCCTTCCCTGCCAGTCTATACCACTTTCCAGCCATCAATACTCAATGCACTTTCTCCATCACCGGTCCTCCGTTGGAGTTCACCTATTTGTATCTGTCCTCGGCTGAGGGTGAAACGTGTGTTCAAGCTCAAATGGTTACCACACATCCTTCCCAAGAGTGGAGGACAGCCAGACAGAGAAGTCATCCTGACCCCGATCGTACTTCCTTCTCTCTTCGACTGACTGCCTGACATTTTTTTTCCTTTTTCCGCCAGACAAATCACACGCTTCACAGTGCCAAACCAAGGCCCAACGGCTGCCCTAGTGCTGCTGCTGACAGCAAATCTAAACTTCTCTCCATCTAAAAGGAGTAACTCTGCCAAAAGGAGCATAATGCTTTAACTTAGTGCAAGATCAAGTGTGATTCACAACTTTGTTCAACTCCCATGTTTTTTCACTGTCCAAATACACGACAAAGGAAAATTACTAATCTCATCTCTTTTATATGGAAACAATCTAGCTACAAAAAAATCAATCAAACAATGGTGCACTACCCATGAAATGGAGTAAACTTGGCAAACTATACATTTTCAGATTGTTTTTAGGCCTTGAATACACTGAATATGAAGGTTGCAAAACTGACTTTCAACAAAGTCATTTCACACAGACGCCACAAAACCATCATCTAGAAACAGCCATAGTTGTTAAAGTCTACTTAGACTTCATAATATAATAGTACTTGATAGTATTTTTTTCCAAAACGAAGTAAGCAGTGATTCCACTTTCTACTCAAAATTCTCTAAAATGCATTAACAGATCATGATAGCTTTAACTCTTAACAATAAGAAAAGAGTTTTAAACTAAACCTTCAAGAAAAGACAGAAAAACAGTGATTAAATGGAGAAAAATCACACTGGTGGAGAGCTTGGTTAACAAGGTTCTACTGTGCGAGTGTGACTGCCTTTAAGTCAGCAGACAGAGGACAATGACTGTCTTTGTTCAGTGACAACATGTGATCAGCAGACTACAGAAAATGCGCAAAAAGGGTCTAATAATTGTGGGATATTTGCAGGAATATATTGTAGTCTGTGGGTTCGGATATTGGAAAACTCTTTCCACTGAGTGTAACAATATCTTTATAAATCATTAGCTGCATTGTGCTCATATGTCTCTACACTACAATTGAAAACTGCAACATAATCTACTTTGATCACAGGGTCAACACAGGGATAAACTGTCACAGCTAGGGGTATGACTCCCATTATGCACACACACACACACACACACACACACACACACATACACAGATGGCACATATTCAAGCACAACAACAAAAAACAACAATTTCTTGTCAACATCTATGTGCGAATATTTCTCTGAATATTTTTTGCAATCAGACTGAAACATACAAAGAGGCATGGGGTGAGGAAATGACAAACACACACTCACAAATATGTAAGAAAAGTGCATTCGCACACCTGAACGGATTCACACATACACACTAAGAGACAAAGAGGCACACACAGACCCTGGGGACAAAAGCGGCTAACGTTCACCAACAGAATAAAACCCAAACAAAGAGACATCCTGTTTCCTGGAACACAACACCACTCAACCCTCTGTGCTGGGAGCAGCCGGTAAACACACACGCGCAAAAATCTGTTCATTGTACATTTCAGCGCATGTGTTTCACTGTGCCTGATTCATGTACCGGCGTGTGTCTGAGAGTCCAGCGATGCCACTGGCTGTGCCTTTGAGTGTTTGCGCACGTGAGCTTATCCTAGCGAGCGGCCGTGGCTCCATATATGTGCGTGCATGTGTGTGTGTGTGTATATATGCTGTCTACATACGTGTTTGTGTGTTAGTGAGAGAGAGAGAGGAGCGAGAGAGGGAGAGAGCAGATGATAGAGTAGGCTTTAGCGATTCCCTGGAGTGTGAGGCAGCGTTTACGGCACTCTCAGAGCAGCCAGAGTGATGAATATTTAAAGACGTGCCTGAAAGAGCAGAGGGAGGGGGAGCAGGGTGCGTGCGTGCATGTATGTGATTGCATGCACCCGTGAATGTGTGCACATGCATTCGTGTGTGTGAGGGAGGTTATCTCCTATCTCCTTCAGCATTTGTGTGTAAATGCATGTATAATGTTGTATGTATATGCCTATATGTGCCTGTAGTTTTTACATCTATAGAAGACTATATGGGCTCATAAGGCATATACATTTATAAAGGAATTTACAGAACAGTTTACAGTTTATTTGCCTATATATTTTGGGTTAATGTGTCTGTACGGGCAAGTAGATACTACATATGCAAGTGTGGGGTATGTCATATTTGCATATTTATTTGAATACATGCAAACACATGTATGTTATTGTTAGGGCTGTTCAATATTACAATGTATATGGTGTGCCGATAGAAAACTGGTGCATATCATGCTCCATCATGTATCTTGCTGTGTTAAAAATCACACTCTGCACTGCAATATTTGGACATCATTTGGATGGTACTAGGTGTTCCACACAGCATGCAGTTGCATGAAAGCAAAACAATCAAACATGGAGGAGAGAAAATGTGATGCAGAAAGTTATTTTCCAATTTACCTCTTTATATTTTAGACATTAATATTTCAGAAATTGTTACGAGGTTAACTGAAAATGTCCACAAAGGTACTAAGTAAAAGGAAAACATTTTCAAATGCAAGTTCCTCTATTTCTGACCATAATAAGAAGTCTTTCCATGTGGTCTTTTATTTTTGTTCAACTTAACTGACTGGACAGAAAACGTGTTTCAAAGTGATGTGTACCATTATGTGGATATGAAATTACCTTTTAGAGATCGGACATTTATACAAACTATGGGTATTGGCTGAAGCTGGCTCCAGTTGTGGACAATGGCTGGTATTAGGTTTCTCTGTTACAAATACTGACTTTTAGGGGAAATACTAGCTCAAAAGATAGAACTCACTCCCACCTAAAGATTCTCTGCGGTTAGTTTGATGTTCAGTTGCACTCTTATTGATTGATGTTCAGATGTTACTTCCAGCGTTTAACCAGGTTGTAAGAAAGAAACAAAGTTCAGCCCCTTCCAGTTGTGTTCCATAGGAGGTTATTTCACAAAGAAAAACCGCATTGATGGCAAAGGGAAGGGGAAATAATTATGCCATCATTTACACATATGTTTGTCAGATTGTAAGCAGTGGCAGCTGGTGAAATTATTTTTTGGTGGCGTGCAGTATGCAAGTCAGTTTTTGGATGCACTATAACCATAAATCACCACTAGGATACACCAAAGCACATGCACCATTATTTTGAAATAATAATTTAAATTAACATAAAAATACACAGTATGTGTTTTCAGTTATTTATTTTTTATATGTAAATTTCACCTCTCTATCCTTCAACCATGCATATTTTTCCATGACTCTATTGGTAAACTTATGCATGTCCCTGAAAAGTGTCTTTTCCACTGATACTATGAACAATGCATTTAGACCAAGGGTGAAGGTAGTGCTGGTAGATTGCATGGGATTAAAAAAATTGAAGTTAGCCTACGGACTAAGTGACTTTGATATTGTGCTTCTGCCAGGAATCAAATGCTGGTCTACCACATCATCATCAGTAGTTTTACCCATTAAGCTATCCAGACATGAGGCAAAGTACTAGTAGTATGACTGACTGACCTATCTGCTGATACACAGTGATATATAGTGGACGTACATTCATTCGGTCATTTTAGAAGTAGCTCGCAAGCACCCCTGGTTTAGACGATCTTGTATGACATTGCATTTCTGAGGAGGGTCTTGATTCTTTTCGGGATGTGAAGTTTACTCCTGTGGGTGGTGCTTGAGCAAACAATTTTTGTGGCCCATGGCTCTCCTATCTCTTGTATTGAGGAGTTCTACTGCATACATCCATTTATAACGAGTCTATGGAAAAGGGAAAATGCAGTTTATACACAATACTCACGGGCTGTATCAAGTCTAGCTTGTTAATTTAAATATTCACGTTTTTATAAAATCATTTTATGTGATTCCTATCATCATCTTCTTCATATGAGACAGGTGGGGCGGGGCCCTAGCGCCCTCTATTGACGAGCTGCCACTGTTTGAAAGATAACTTTACAAGTCAAGAAAGTCGCAGTCTATTGCAGAAGTATTTACATATCAAGCTGTGATATGAACATATAAAGACTATACACTTCAAAAACAGAGGTGATGTCTTTGTAACTTTCTCTCTCTACAATATGGTTAGACTCACTGCAGATGTCTCTGCAGCTTCACCACTACCAGACTTGTAGTGATTTTCCCCTGTTTTTTTTTTTTAAACTTAATTTTTATAAAATTTTCTCTTTTTTTTTCAGTACAGTACAATTACACATTCAATTACACAGTTCAATTAATTTCTTTTCCCCCTACACAGCTGCAAATATATTCTCATACACCTCCACAGACACATATAATGAAATTTAAGAAAGCAGTAATAATTATAGCAAACAATGATTACTTCAAAAAACAAAAAAAATATAAATAAATAAATAAATAAAAATAAAAAAGGCTGTAGATATAGATCTTCGACAGAGGTAGATTGACAGCACTTTGATAACATGGAGTGTTCTTGCAACACCAGTAAATATTATTGCAGTAGTAAAGGTAACATAGGTTCCCATCTTTTAGTAAATATGGTTTTCTGAAGCCGGAGCAGGTGTGTGATCTGCTCCATCTGGTAAATATCCCAAACTTTTTGAATCCATGTATTATATGAGGGAGGTTCTGGTTTCATCCAGCTGATGGTTATAGACTTTAAGGCAGCGGTGAATAATATATTCAAAAGGTATTTATCTGCTTTTCTATCCAGACCTTCAGGTATTACTCCCAAAACTGCCACTGTGAAGCTTTGTGGGATGTTCATTTTAAAAACCTCCTTCACGGCATTGAACACCTCCCTCCAAAACACACTTAACTTAGGACAAACCCAAAATATATGAGTGTGATTAGCTCTATGGGCTCCGCAGTTCCTCCAGCATGAGCTGGGATGTTGGGGATCCATTTTAGACATTATTTCTGGTGTTCTGAAATATCTAATGATTATTTTCCATTTGAATTCCCTCCATGTATTAGAATTTGTAACCAGATGTGCCTCCGTACATACATCGCGCCAGTCATCCTCAGATATGTCCACGTTCGCCTCTGCCTCCCATCTCCCTCTTATCTGCGAGGAGTTATTTTGATTCATAAATAAGAAAATATTATACAATTTAGAAATTACTTTCTTTTCTCCATCACCAGTTTGTAACTCTATCAGATACTTTTCTAGGGGTGAAGGTTTTGCGAATTTATCCCATTCCTTGTGAGTCATCAGAAAAGTTCTAAGTTGCAAATACCTAAAAAAATTTGAACTGGGGAGATCAAAGTCATCTTTCAACTGCTCAAATGTCTTAAATATCCCACCATCAAACAGCTGATGCAGGTAAATCAATCTCTTTTCTGACCATTTTTTAAAGCTGTTGTCTAGATTATTGGGTGTAAAAGACTTCATGTAGCCAATATTTATCAAAGGTGAAATTAACTTTGGGAGCTTAAATGCACACTATTTTCCCCTGTTTTAATAACTTTTTCAGTAACCTCTTGAAGAATATGGTGAAATATGCCATTTTGGTGTTGGATACATGTATCACTTGTGACGAGAGATGCAGTCCACAAAGCCGTTTCACACAAAACTAGATACTAATTTACTATCCTTATAATAAACTACAACTTTCTTGACAAATAAAATGGCATAATTTCAAATAGACAACGACCACTGTTTATGTTTTAGCCAAAGTTAAGTCCCAGTGAGCACACCAGAAGGGGCTGGACTGTGGCTGAGAGATAAATGCTGTACTAGCGCACTGACCCGTGGGGAACCATGGATTCTAGATCCTGGACTTCATCACTGTCAATGTCGAGGGTGGGAAGTAAAAAGGGGCAGGGGGTGTTTTTAACATCCACATCCTGACCCTGAGGAACAGTATCCCGGGGACCACATCCCGAGACATAGGGGCAATATCCTGGTCCCCCAGCACGGATTTTTGTTGTGTATTCATGCATGCCGTACCGCATTTGTCCAGTAGTCACCGCCAAAAGCGTTCACGTGATTCTGAGCATAGCAATGTGACTGCAAGGCTATTGTATTCCAAAATTACTAATATCTCCCAAAATACTGTTGCTATCAACTTGCCGTTATTGTTAGTCTCTTCCTTGACCAAAAATACACAAGTACGCCAAACTACAGCAGTCAGCTCTTTCTGGATTTTGCATGATGCCCGAGACACATACACACACATGCACACACACAAACAAACACACATACAGAGTCCACTTCCCTTTTAGATTATTATGTATTCAGTGTCAAAACATTTAGAAGGAGAGGTGAAGAGAACATCGACTGAATAATCAGATACTGTCTTTTCCCTGCTCCAAATTATTGTTATTATACCACCCTTTAAAAATCCACCATATGCCCTCCTCTATTATCCACATCTGGGTATGAGATTTTGGTTATAGCAAACAGACCAAATCGCTGTGTTCATGTAGTTGTTAGCCCATTCCACTACCATGGAAGGGTTCCTCAAATCATCTCCAACACACTAGTGAATCAAGAGATTGTATTTGTGTCCAACATACCTGCCCTGTGTGTGATTGCACCTTTTACAGCCCTGTACGCCAGTTTTCTGTCTAAATTGGGGTGAACAGCAAAGCATAACTGCTGCTCAACAGGAGACGAATGGCTGAAGGGCTCTCTGTTTCCAGTTACACACTGATCAACGCCTGAGGCACACACATGCACACACATAAAAGCATTGGTGACACATAGACAGTAGACATGGTCATATATATCCACCCAATTATTATCAGGGCCAAACAGACACGTGTGGTCATGGTATCACATAGAAGATCTGTGTGTTCAAAAAGCATGACACTCAAAACCACAGACACCTTTGATTTATGGAGATTTGTCTGATCTGAGAGTGAAAAAAGGAAGCAAATAAAGAAATGAGAACATAAGAACTGAAGAGTCATTCTTTGTGCTTATCTAATGTGGTAACATAGAGTGTATGGAATTATTTTTGAAATAAATGATTTACATTTCAGTTCCCTGTCATGGTGACTGGGAGATTGGGAAATCACTCCTGCATAGATTGCTGATTGAAGCAGCATGAAAAAGGATCAATCAGATTTGCCTCCAAATCTGAAAAATCACTCATATCTACATACTATAGAAGAAAGTTCAAAACTTATTTTAGTAAACAGGCCACCGCTGCCACTCTCATAGAGTAAATTGAATGTGAAAAGACAGACAAATAAAAAGGCTTGCAGACAAACAAAGATGAGAGTTGGAACCTTGCATACTGCCTTTGAGCATCTGAGGAGTTAACTTGTTCAAGTAAACAAAATACACCACAAAAGATATTAGGGTATACAGTACAAACCACATAGCAGCCTACACACACAGAGGCACGGAGACGCACATCCATGTGTACTGAATGCGATATATTCCGAGAAGCGAGGAACGGAAGGCAGGGAGTGTAGGAAGTAAAGAGAAAGCAGGAATAAGAGAGCAGGCGAAAGAGAGAGAAAAAGAAAGAGCGTATCCTGGGATGCAGAATGCCGAATACAGTGAGATAAGAGTTAATATATCCCCCCTCCTCCTTTCCTCCTGTTTGGCTCTCTCTTTCTTCCTCCCTCCATCCATCCCTCCCTCCCTCCCTCCTCCTCCTCCTCCTCCTCCGCCTCCTCCCCGTTCTCTTTGAGGGATGAATAATAACTGCTGCTCTGAGATTTCCTCCCTCGTTTTTCAAAGCGCAGAACGGAGATGGGGAAGGTCTGCCTGGCCCGGGTTGCGCGTGCAAGCGTGAGCGCACACACAAATGCAGACGCACAGTGAAGTACACACAGACGCACGCACACACACAGACACAGACACAGACACACACACACACACACACACACTGTCTTGTTCTTGCTGCTTGCCTGGAGCAGGGAAATCAGATCTCCTCCAGAGAAAGGCGGGGGGGCTAAGACGCTGTAGGGAGCCCATACAAAAATCCCCTGCAAGCACATATAGGCCTATACACACCACAAAACCCACACGCAGTATTGAGGGAAACCAAGAATAACTATGAGGATGCAAGCTGCCTCCTGGAGCGACAGGGTGAACTCAAGGTTACAGACACATCACCAGTTCAAGTCCCGCTGCCAATCCATCCATGCTGATGCAGCCCTGGGCAGAGTATGTAACCCCAATTGCTCAAAGACAACTACTGCCTTGGGCCTCTCAAAGCTGGAGGTTAGGGCCTCAAAACAAAGCCCTGAAGATGAACAGAAAGAAAATTAATGGGGATGCCACTTTCTCCCCTTGCTTGGTGTCAAAAGGGGATGGCAGGGGTTTGGTTTAGGCAAAAAGTCCTGGTAACAGATGAGCATGCTGTCCAGGAGGAGCACTTGCACATCAAGCTGCGACGCGCCACTGAAATCAGCAGCTAGGTTCCGAGGAGAGGGCTTATTTATGCAAACAGGCGTACAAGCGCGCACAGTAGGAATCTAGACAAGCCTTGTAAACAAACACACACCCACACCATAAAGCACACAGGGGAGGCGATGTGAGAAGCAGACTGTGAAAACTCTAGTCGTGCCCGGGCAGTGCTTTCACACACACACACACACACACACACACACACACATAAACACACATTCACACAAAGAGCTGAGACTGAAGGGGGCAGAGAGAGGGAGGAAAAGAAGAAAAAAGAAGGGGAAGGTAGAGGAAATAAGGGATGAGCGCGAAGGTGCGAGTGTCTAGAGCTACTTTTCTGCTGCCAAATGAGGGCAAGTGAATGAGTGACAGCGTAAAACGATGTGGGGGAGGGAAAGAGAGAGAGAGAGAGAGAGAGAGAGAGAGAGAGAGAGAGGACATGTACGGTGAAATGATGTATAACTCCTCTCTGCGTGCTCATTCATTCATTCATGTGTGTGCGAGCGCAAGCGAGTCAAAGTAGAAGCGCTTTCCCATTTCAATTCGCAACAGCTGGTGTCGAATTAACACATTTACCAGTGCGCATTTGGAACAGATTAAAATTGCGTGTGGCGTGTGAATGTGTGTGTGCACGTTTATGAGTGTGCGACGGCAGATGAGGGCCAAAACAAGAGTGTGTTTGTGTGTGGGAGTGTCTGTGTATTAACGCAATGGATCGGGGCAGAGAGAAATGGCAGAGAGAGAGCGCGAGAAAGAAAGAGAGAGAGAGAGAAGCAGAGAGGGGTGCAGAGTGAGCGAGCAAGCAAGAGAGAGAGAGAGAAAGAGAGAGCGCGCGCTCTACCCGTCGGCTTTAGTTGCTGCCCTGGGCCGTCTCTCTAAGCCCTGTTTAGGAGGCTTTGGAGCTCAGATAGAAATAATCCCCCACTCAGACACACACACACGCTAGGCATGCACACACAAACTAAACACACACACACAAACACAACAGGACAAGCAATTGCACACAGTGAAGTCGAGGCGGACAAACAAGGGTGCATACACGCGCACAGAAGCACACTCACAGGTTCGCGCGCACATATAGCAACAAGCAGCGACAGCACATTCGCCTTGACACGAAACCAACCACCCGCCCACACACATATACACACGCACACACACACTCTAACACGTACGGAAAACACACGCACTAAAGGCTGTCTGCCGCGCGCTGCTTCCGCACGGCAGAGCACAGCGACATCAGCACGGCACCGTGACAAACACTTTACACACTCCAGCACTCAGCAGAGGGGAGGGAAGGAAGGAAGGAGGGAGAGATGGAGAAAGAGGGGAGTATAGAAAAAGGCGGAGGAGGATATGAGCCAAGCAGTGGGAGGGAGGGAGGGAGGGGAAGGGGGAAGGGGGAAGGGGGAGGGGGAGACAGAGAGAGAGAGAGAGAGAGAGAGAGAGGGAGGGGAGGCTAACAAATTAATAGGAGCCGGAGATATATACAGCCAGCGCTGCTGAACGGGGGAGGAGGAGGAGGAGGTGGAGGAAGACGACGAGAGAGCAATTCATTCCCGTTTTCTCCTCGTTCGCTCTCTGGTGAAAGGCAGAACGGAGTGGAGCGAGGGAGCGAAAGCGTGTTTGCTCATAAGAGGGAGAGAGAGTGCTTTGTGTGGCAAAGAAGAGAAAGGAGAGGAGGAGGAAGAGGAGGTGAAGGAGTGACATGAAATCAGAGAAGAAGAAAAAAAAGACAGGGAGCAAAGAAAAGAGGAAATAAGGGGGATATCACAAAGACATGTTAAGCGGAAATGAGAAAAAGTGAAAGGGAAGGGAGGAAAGAAGGAAGGAGGAGGGGAGTGGGGGGGATTGGACTGGAGAGACTGCTGGGGGGGGCGGTTTGGGGTTAGCACAGGACGTAGTTTGTCATCTTCATCAGCCGACAGCAGGGGCACAGGAGGGAGGATGGAATAGATGGAGAGGTGAGAGAGGAGGAGGAGAGGGCACGAGGGCCAGCAGGGGAGGTGAAGGGGGGGATGGGCAGTGTTTGAGCGCAGCCTTTGAGAGACGTTGACCCTGTAATTGACCTGTGTCTCCGCCTACATTGCCGTGGCGACAAGCAGAGCCGCCGCAGCTAATCACTTAGTAACCCTGACCTGTCAATCACACGTGGAGGTGGAGGGAGGAGGGGGAAGGGATGGAGAGGTAGAAAATGAAAGAAAGTGGGAAACGGGGGGGGGGGGGGGGGGGGACTGACTGAGGGAGGACGGGAAGCGAGTGAAGGAGTAATAACAGCACAGGGGTTATCATTTACTGGACCACCCGCCTCCTCCCACAAACCCTCAGCCGGCGAAGCCCTCGTTTTAAAAAAGCCAATAAAATGCTCTATACTTCTAGCACACACACCCGCAATCTCCTTTAGTGTGTGCGCTTCTACTGGGAGAGCGAATCTTTCTGAGAGTTCAGATAAGAGAAGGAGAGAGAGGACGACGGGGAAAAGTAAAGGGGGGAGACGGGTGACGGGCTCAGGAGAGATAAGATAGAAAACTGAAGCCAACATGCAAATAAGACAACAGTTTAACTTGATGTGCGTATGATGTTTGAGTGTTTGTGCATATGTGAGTCTGCTAGTTACCTGTTGATCAGCGGGAAGATAGACACCAGCAGGTAAACTGAAGGATACCACTTCAACGGCTTGATCTCCTCTGCTAAAGAAACCTGGGGGAGGAAGAAAAAAAAAAGTGACTACTGACCAAATGTAAAATGCTTCACACTTTTTGTCTCAAAATTGCACACACACTCACACACATAACCACACACACACACACACGGTGTCTTAACTGGAACATCAGTGCACTGAGGCAAACAACACTGGCCAATTAAAACCTAATAAAATATTAACCTGCTGATAATACGCAATATCCACACAGATATGAAAAAGAAAACGGGGTTCCAATTAAACTGGAAGCCAATACTCTGCTGTAATGTGAATAGGGTGAATTCAATATCTCATGGACAAGCAGGCAGGCGGGCAGGAAGACAGAGAGATGCAGCAGAGGCTAAAAGAGGAAGGGGGGAAGAGCCTGGCGGTGGAGAGCTTTTACAAGCCGTTATCTAATTCCCAGGAGAGGAGGACTCTTGCGTCCGGAAGAGGCTGAGAAGCGCGGCCCCTGGATCGATTTTCTGCGCTGTGCTGTTTTCTTCCCCCCTCCTCCCCGAGGCTAGCACGCAGTAGCCGAGCCAGCGCGAAGCCTCCCTCTCCCTCGCACACTCACACATACACATACACATACACGCAGTCCAGGCCGAAAGGCAGACCCACAAGCTTTGGTCTCTACCCCCACATGCTGGAAATTAATTACTCACCAGAAAGACCCTGAGGCGTGCGAGCCCTAACGCAGGCATTTTAAACAATTCAAATGAAAATCACAAGAGCCCCCCGGTGGTATTTTATCTCTGTATGTGTATGTGGAGGTGTGTGTGTGTGTGTGTGTGTGTATGGGGGGGGGGGGGGGGTTTGAAAACAAGAGCCAAGTTTCCACAGCGTATGGTGACTGTAGGTGATCAAGTGAATGGAGACTGGCCACATTTCCATGTTCTGTTCTATTACCCACAGGCATACATTCAGCTTAGCCGATTAATGTCTGTTATAATGGGAAGCTCTGACATCATTCACCATGTCAAGATCTGCCTTTTGTCATTTAAAGTGTTGTGTTTGTGTGTATCAACCGACAGACTCTGAATGGGAACGGCCGGAGACTTGCAAGTGTCTGAGCTGGTATTTGTTATTTCTTCCAGAAAAAAAAAAGCCAAATATATATTCCGGATCAAAATTGAGGTGAGGTGTGGAGGTAGGCATTTGAGGAATTTCAGTGAACAAGAGACAGGATGTGGAATAGTGGAGGAGGAGAGAGGGGAGGAGGAGGAGGAGGAGGGGGGAGGAGGAAGAGTCTCGTGTTTTTAATCACAGTCCTCCTGTGTCAGAGGCCCCTGCGCTGCTCGAGAAGCAGAGGGGAATGAAACCGTAATTATGTGCAGCGAGCCTGGCGGTCCCGACGTTAATGACGCACACTAGATTACAGATGGTTATCGGGAGCGAGCCATTCCCTCCGCTAGCCTTGCTCTCAGTAGTCTCGCAGTAAGCAGACCCTAAAAGTAATCACACAAGGATTCAAAACTCCACTTTGACGATAAGTAAAGAATTTAAGTAGATTTTTACAGAAGAGAATTTAAGAATTAAAATATAAAAACACAGAATATAATAGTAATAAAATGAAGTCTTAACTATAAGAGATCAAATCAACGCTTGAGGAAATCTAACAAGACGATATATCATTACATTGACATATTACATTAGACACTGGAGTCTCTGTGTTTTATCGCTTCACAGGTTTTCCCAGGATCATCACAGGTTTTCCCTGGATCCTCTCTGGACCTGCTGCTGTGGTCCTGCCTCTCTCCTCCTTCATCGTCACATTCACTTATCCATATAGTTATGATAGTGTTTATTATATAGTTCCATAGATGTTCTAGTTCAGTTATCTGTGCATCAACTGCCTCCATGTATCTCACCCTACCTCCCCCTCTCCCCCAGTCTCTCTCTATCTCTGTTGCTCTCTCTTTTCTCCTCCTTTACTCTCTCTCTTTAACCCCAACTGGTCAAGGCAGACGGCCATCCTTCACAAGTCTGGGTCTGCTCCAGGTTTCTGCCTGTTAAAGGGAAGTTTTTCCTCGCCACTGTCACCAGTCACAAGTGTTTACTCCTGGAGGATTCTGTTGAGTTTCTGTAAATTGGGTTAGAGTCTGGTTTTGACCAGCTCTCTATATAAAGTGCCATGAGATAACTTTTGTTATGATTTGGCACTATATAAATAAAATTTGATTGATTGATTGAGTATGTATTATTGTTCTTACGTGCTAATTCTAAAGTAAAGAACAAATTTTCTATTTCAAATTGGCAGGCAACATGAACAAGTAGCTCTAGTAAAGACAAAAAACTTGACCTTGTGTTGAGATAAAAAAAAAAAAAAAAAGTAGCACCCCAGAGTAAATTAAAAGTACTGTAATATGTTAAAGTTTTATGGGAAAAAAACTTGACAACCTAATTTCAAATCTCAGACTTCAAATCCAAAAGCATCCTCTAATGAATTCAGAAGTACCGCTGTCTATTTAGGACCTGCCAAAAGATCTGATATGTGTTATGTTGAAGCCATGTGTTCTGCCTGACAACCCTTAAGAGAAAACTGAACTGTCCATGTGTGTACTCATACTAACGTCTTCGGGATGTTGGCTACATACAAAAGTAAAATTAGGTGAGCAAATGAGGATACACACATACACACCCACACAGTTATCACTCACCAGGACGCAACGCACAGGCGCACACACATATAAACAGACACACAAGTTGACACGTCCCATTCTACCTCAAGGCAAAGCTTGTGCGGATCAGAAAACAAACACCCTGAGAAGATAACGAACAAGCAACACTGTTTGCTCAGCCAGCTTTGTTGCTACCCGACAGGACTGAGCTGCTGTGTGTGCAGTTGTGTAAATGTGTTAAAAAAGTGTGTGCATGTGACTTAAACAAGCTATTTTGAATATCCTCTTGCTGACCTGTACTGCTGTAAGACCTTGGGGTGCTTGTGTGTTCATGCGTGACCACAAACAAATCACTCAAGATGCACGCACACACAGACACACTCGCAGATGTGTCACAACCATGTGACTGACGGCCCTGATAACTGCCAGCGCTTGTTATATACGTCATTGCTCCAGCCAGATCCACTCTCACACACAGACACAGGGGGGGGGGGCTGTGGTAGACTGAGTCGGAAAGAAAAAAAGATCAAGAATAGCGAACGCAAGAAACAACATGTGTGAGCGCAGAACATGAGACGGGGCCATGTATGTGTGTGTGTGTGTGTGTGTGTGTGTGTGACACAGTAACACAGAACATGTGAGGCAAAGGGAGGGGGAAGAGGTGGTGAAGTGAATGGAAATCACAGGAGCCAGCGGTCTTCAGGCTCCCAGCAGGAGTCGCTTTCTCTAGTTTACACCTGCTGGTACACACTCATACACACACAATCTAATACACACATGAACCAACGCTCACTGGCTTGGCAAGCACAATTGGGGAGACTGTTGTTGTTGTTTTAAAGCATCGCAGCGCGTGCATAAACTCTCATAAATATTCATGTCCATGAACCTGGCTTGCTGCTTTATTCATGCTGGGTATGAGTACAAGAGTGAGAGAGACAGAGGGAGGGAGGGAGGGAGGGAAGGAGGAAAAGAGGGAAAGAATTAGAGGAAAAAATACAGGATGAAAAATTAAAGGCAGAAAGAAAAACAGATGGAAAGACAAGACAACAGAGTCTGATATAATAAAAAAAAAATAGCACTGCTGGCTTATTTAGAGGCTGCGTTATATACAGCAATTAGCACACATGAGCAGTGTGTGTGTGTGTGTGTGTGTGTGTGTGTGTGTATGTGTGTGTGTTGCTGCCACATATACACACGTGTTAGGGTTACGCTGGTTCAGTGTGCAGTAATTATAGTTGCCACTTAGGGGCAGCATCTACATAACCTTAACCCTAACCTGCCCTCCCCACCACACCCTGCTAGTGTGAACCTGAGCCTGCAGGTGGAGGTGGAGGTGGAGGGAGGAGGACCTCAAAGCAGGACAATGAGGGCCTGTTGCTATTAAACTGAAATATGAAAGTGTCTTGACCATCACTGTAGACTCTGCATTGTTGGTGATTTTAGGCTGTCCAGTTTAATTTGGCAATGGTGATGTGTGCTGCATGGGCAGGTAAGGGTTTTGTCTCTCCTGGATATAACCAACAGATCAATTAAAACAAAATAAAAGTAGAAACATGAAGAAGCTTTCAATCAGCGAAGACAAGAAACATTGCTCAGTGCTAACACTTTCAATGGAATCCATTAAGTGATTTACAAGGATAGGCCACTGATTTGACATCACGCTGCCAGAAAGACACCAAAGCATGGGTTAAATATTCCAATTTCTAGTTTTATTGTGGATTAAACACGGAAAATCCTAGACATTGTAAACAGAGACTAGAGTTTGTGTCCTGATTACCGTCAAGGGCTTTGGTGACGAAAAGAATGTGGTTTGGTTTTAGGGCTGCACGATTAATCATTAAAAGATCGCAATCTCGATTCACGAATGTATGCGATCTCATTTCTAAACACAGATGATCTTTAAGCATTTTATTTCATGGCCTTCACTACAAACAAATGTCCACAATTGCAGAACCGCCGCCGCCTAATCCCTCAACCAATGGTAAACCATCTTTACAACACATGAGCCTGCTGCTGTCGGCTGCAGTTGAGTGAAGAAAGAGTGAATTACAGCGGAGGAACGTCTGCGGTAAAGAGAGTGAAATGGATGAAAACCCCAGCGGTGGTGGTGAGTCACCCACCTGAGCTTGTGCCCAACTAAGGTTCACATTCAGCGGTGTTAATCTCATGTCGGTCTTCTTTTCTGTCGTCCAGATCCAAGTGTGTTTTCATTTTCACTTCTCTGACTTCTGCGCTGCTGTTGTTATTCTCCTTTTCTTTTCTTTGTCGGTGAGGAGAACTCAGCCTTTAACCAAGAATCAAAAGTCTCACCCTCTCTAAAAATTTTATATTAAAAATATTCCATTGTGCCGCCTGGGAAGTTTTTTTGTGCTGCAAACTTTCACAGATCAGCTGACATCGCTTAGCAACCGTAAGTGCAGCGTTTCTGCTGGTAAGGTTTATCCATGCCGCCACACCAAATATTTCATACAAAACAAAATCATCACCGTCGTGTATTATGCATATGTATAATATATAATAGGCCAGGACAGAAGGGTGGGGAAAAGGTAAATGAACATAAAGTTTCACTTTCACTTCTGCAGGGGCACAGACTGCACTGCCCCCTTCCCATTGTACCTATTGTACATGTAGGATGGAAACCGATGCATGCGGGTAACCATCTGAAACGCACACGCGTGCAACCCCCCCCTCCATCCGAACTGCGCACATGCACCAAGTCCCACCACCACCACTGACCAAAACGCACACGTGTGCACCCCCCGCCAAACCATGCACGTGCCCCCCCCATTACACACAGCCACACCTACAGATCAATTCCACAGCAAACACTGCATAAGTGACCGGACTACTTGCAGAGTGATAGGAAAGATGCGAATCAGAAGTAAAAGAACCCATTTTCCTTGACAGCAGTGCAATAAACATTTTCTGAAAAAAATCGTGCCAGAGAATCGTGATCTCATTTCTAAGCAAAAGAATCGTGATTCACATTTTTGCCAGAATCATGGAGCCCTATTTGGTTTGGTTTCACATTTTAGCAGACATTTTATAAATTACACCAAGCCTTATTATCTTTCCCTTAAACTAACAAAGTGCTGTCAATGCCTTTATTTATTATTTTATTATTATGCCTTATAAACCATAACAAACATTGATAAGAACGTAATTTATGAGCAATGAAGAGTGGTTAAAATGCTATAATACCAAACTGTTGATATGAGGTATGTATTTATGGTTTGCAGAAATGTACAACATTTTACCAGGACACATTTTTCACAATTTAATTGTTTTTTCATTGTCAGATTCCTCCTGCACACACCATTCAAACTCCATTTCTATGATTAGATTTTTGCTATAAATGTATGATCTCCCAGGCCAAGCCAAGACACTGACTTTCAGAGCATTAATTTTTATACTACTGAGAGCTCTCCATAGAACCGTATATGACACTTGTTTGGCATAGCTGTTTAATACTATATTACTATCAATATCTATTTAACTGACATTAACAGGCAGAATTGTTAGCATCCCCCTTTGAAATTATATCAATTTTACAAAAAAAGTTGTATTATTTCCACATTTTTCCTCATGTATTTACTCCTTTGGAAAACACAGGTATCATTGCTACCAGATAAACTAACATATATCACTTTTATGCACACACAAAAAGCAAACACAGTAGGTCAGTGCTCACTGCTGTTGACACCTATCCAACTTGAATGTTGAGCAAATCCTGCACACACTCTAATCCTCATGCACTGTGTATATATGTGTGTAGAGAAATGTGATGGACAGACAGGCCATTTACCTTTCGCCTTTCCCGTTCTGGGTTGAATGTTCCCAACCATGACTGCATCTGTGTAGAAAGACACATATGGAAAGAAAAGGTCAAGGCAGTTACTCTGGAAAAATAAGAAACAAACATTATTTCAATCAGTTGGCTTTTTCTTAGAAAGGTGCACTCTTGTGTCTAAAGGTCTGTGCCTGCAGTGACAAGCTGGTAAAAAATATTTCACACCAAAAATAAAATCCTTACACCTTCTCACTTGTCCCTGCAAACTGTCTAATTCATGATGATGCTTAAAGGCATAGGGAAGCACTTTACCGGCTCTCTGCATCTCATAGGAGGGTAGTGATCAGCTTCAGTACACAATATGACGTGAGTTAAAAAAAAAAAGAACAAAAAAAAAAAATAAAGAAGTGTTGGGGGCACTGAATAGGTTTTATTTTTGAAGTGATGAAGAAAAATGAAAAAGTGGAACAAACATGGCAGATCTGAGATCTCCAGAGAGAAGTGGGAATACTTTTTGCTCTTCCCCTCTCTCCTCTCTCAGGGGAATGCAGGGAAAATGTCAACAGACACAAGCTGAAGCCCACACACACACCCATACACCCATGCACAAGACTGGGATTTGTAATGCTGGGACAAGGTTGGGAGGCCATAGGAACCCAGAAGGTTTATATAATCTGAAAGAAATCACTAGAGGCCCAGTGTGAGCTTCGCACTAAGGACAAAGAGGCAGCACGAATGATACGCAGCTCTTCTGTTCAGCTATTTATTAACTCTATGTTGCCATGGTTTCTCTGTGCTGACGTAATTGTCATTGTAAATCTGTGTGACCATGGCGTGTTTGTGTAGTGCAGGAAAATTAAACAGATCGCCATTTGGTCATTAGACCGAGCTCAGTCCAGCAGCCTTTGGCAGCACCACTATCCATCAAAATTAACAATCACTGATTATAGGTGGCAATATCATTAGGCTATGACCAGGTGCATAAACAGGACTGTTGTCACAATCTCTTTTAAGCACCAAAATGCAGCAATTCAGGGAGTGTTAACTCAACAAGGTGAGGCTTAAGATGGAAAAATGGGCATGTCCAAATCGTCTACCTAAAACAAACACACCACTACACTCCCAAAGCTCTCTGTCTATTAACTTTCTAAACAATATAGGAGTACAAGTTCACACTGTCAAGAATACATGGATGTTTTTGGAAATAATGCTAGCGTACATGACTTTAGAATGATGGGCTCTCCCTCTTCAGTGTGTTTGGATGAAGAAACTTCTCTGTCCAGTTTAAGACCAACCTCTCCTCTCTTTCACTCTTTTTTTTATCCCCTTCTCTTTTGCATCGCCACCTACCCTGCTTTCAAAGCCTTTGAAATTCTTTCAAGTGAGACAGCCTGCAGCTGAAAAGAGATAAGGCTTGAGCTCTTCATAAATATGATAGAGAAAGCAAAACGTCAGTGAAGGGGGGAGAGAGACATTGAGGCAGAAAGAGGGGGGTGGGAGGGGTGAAAATGAGTAGCAATGGAGACAGATAGAGAAAGACAGACAGATGGAGGCGGAAAGGAAAAGAGGAGTAGGAGGAAAATGAGAAGGGTTGAAAACAGACGTAAAGAGAGAGACAGGAGGAAGGAGGAGAGACAGCTCAATACTGTGAGCTGAATGAGTTATGAGATGCAGGTTGCAATCCAGCTCCGTTCATTTATTCTCTTTATCACATTCATGATAAAGAGCTGTGTAGTCTATTTTCCTTTCCTTTCCCTTCAGCTACCTGGTGTCTCTTTCTAGTGTCGTCTGTCTGCAGCCCGGGAATCTGCAAAATCTGTCTCACTGTCCCATCACTCAAGCAAAAATCTAAAAAAAAATGAAGACCGACATTTACAATGACACTTGAGCCTTTTGTCTATTTTGTCCCTTAGTCTCAGTTTTATTTGATGAATCACATCAGAAACTCTCATATTTTTATTCAGAGCCCTTCCTCTGGTGCTCTGTAGCTATTGTACGATGTCACTGGATCAGAGAAATGGTAGTTATGTCAGCTTTGTGGAATGTCGCCTCTGGCTCCTAATGCACCCTTACAATGAAAACATTCTGAATTGTGAGCCAACAATGTTTAATCGATTGACTGAATGAAAGGTGGAGCAAATGAATCACACATGAATTAAAAGAATTTGAGGAGACACATGCACATTTTGTCACCTAAATTTAAGTTCATTACAACTTCAAGCTTATTTTTTATACTTTTCATGGCCATTATTTTTATAGTGTCGGGAATGTGGCAGGTTCTCTAAAAAGCAATAAGAGCATTTCAGAGATTTTCAACAAATCCCCAGTTTAGCGAAATTTATTGAAAAGGAAAACAGAGGCAAACTGTAGAGTCACCCACTTCAAGAATGACCTTGCATACTTGACGTAGTTGTGTACAAAGCGCTGTCTACATATGACCTTGGATATCTTTTAGCTTGTTTATAATCGGTCGGAATGTCATTGACAAATGAGGTTGTGTTAACTGCGGATATTATGATGTTATATTTTCATCAAATTGCAAACGGAAATGATAGCCACAATAACATCATCTTAGTTTTATTGATTACTTTGATTTTATTCTATTATACTGTATTTGTATACAGTGTATCTCCTATTACTGTAAAAGATTAATGAATGAACAAACAGTGCATTTTTTTAATCCTCTCAAATACAGTTTGGGACAAACTGTACAGAGTCTCAAGGTAGACACGTGAACATCTCAACAACAATCCTACCTGACATTTGGATTTAACTACAACGTACTCACCCTCTTATTGGCCACACAGATGATCCTGGCATAGCAGCAGATCATCAGAAAGATAAGGCTGAAGAGAGGCACATACCATCTGCAAAACACACATGTGAGGTATTAAAACACTCCAAATATAGAATGACAAAAGAAACCTTAACCTAACTTCCTGTTTTTCTTTTGTAGTACAAATTAAATGGGCGTCATTACTTCAATATTTAACTGTTATTACATAAAAATATATCAGATTTAATAAAATTGTGGTAAATATGTATGAAATCACACAGTCTGATGGAGTCATAAATACATACTAGATGTCTAAAACAAGATCAGAGCTACCCAAATATTTGATTTTAAATTACTAATTAATTTTATAAGACTATAATCTGATGTTTCTGCTTCTGCTTTAGAAAACTGTATTACCACAAAGTTATCATTACCTGACTAAACTGTAAACTGTACCTATGTTTTTGTCTGCACATACACTGGAAGAAAACAAAAGATTACAGTACAAAATCAAAACACCGGAAACAACATCACATTCCTATGAGACTGGACAGTTGACAACTATGAATGGCACATAGAAGAATGTCATGTTATGAATGATATGTATTCTGAACAAATAACACAGACCAAGGCAACTGAAGTGATGGGTGTCTTTATTATGGCACTCCTGTGTTATGCAACCTCTTGGGAGGTGATGTAAGCTCAGAGGAGTTTCAGCCTCTCCCCTTTAATCACAGAACAGGCCTTTGTCTTGCACTGATAGACAGGTTCCTGGCCACCACTTCTGTGTTCAGCCTCAGTAACTCTGAGCTGTCTCCGCCATGCTGCGCAACACCCTGCCTTTCTAAGTCTTCTGGAGCACCTGGCACAGGCTGCGAGGCATAGGTCAAACGCAAAGAGGTAAACATAGTGGATCATGCAGAGAGAGAACAGCAAGAGAGACAACTACAGAGGTCTCGTCTTGACCTAGACTGAAAAACATGAATGAAAAAAAGAAGGGAGATGCAAACGATTCAGAAAGTTCAAGATTCTTGTTTAGGGTATTTGAGGTCAGGAATCGAACTCAGGTCACTGTGGTGAGACCAGGTGAGCCATAGGGGTGCCCCAGAATTAAGAATTTTGATAAAAGGCCTTCGACAAAGTTTAAATGGCATGTATAAGAAGAAAGTCTGAATTGCTATAAACACACAAATACACACAATTTCTAAGGAAAATGGATGCAAAATATCTCATGTATATTTTCACTATATGCACTATTGTCCTCATGTACTGCAGTACTGGTTTTTATACTTGCACTGTTGCTCTGTGTTGTTATCCTTTATTCTATATATACCTCCACCTGTCTGTCCGTGCGCAAGATAACTCAAAAAGTTATGGACGGATTTGGATGAAAATTTCAGGAAATGTTGATACTGGCACAAGGAACAAATGATTAAATTTTGGTGGCAACTTTTTTTTTTGGGGGGGGGGCACTGATCTACCTTGGTGGAGGTCTGCGCTCTCCGAGTGCTTTTCTAGTTTTATATATATTCTTATTCTATAACATGTGAGCGCTAACATTAAGCCGGGGTCTTATTCCTTGTTTGTGTGCACAAACTTGGTCAATAGAACTGTCCTGTGTTTCTCTTTTTATGTTTTTATGTTATATGCCTGTAGTGAAGAACATTAAGTCTGCCTTGTGCATGAAATGTGCTCTATAAATAAAGCTGAATTAAATAAATTGAATTGAATGATCCTGATTCTGAAATGTGACATCCAACACTATGCCTGAGATTTAGCTTACATTGCTAAAACTGCAATATTTAGTGATATTAAGTGCTTGGCCTAGTTTAACTTCATCTACACTTATTACGAAAGCCTCCAGGCAGAAGGGTTCAACAAAACATCACTGTACATTAACAAATGTAATGTTTTATTGGCAGGGGAATTGGATGTGGTAGATGTGTTATAAAGCTGGAAACTAGGAAAGGAAGCTTTATATATATCATGTTCTTTCACATCTTGCGGCTAACGTCAATGTACAAAGAATAGCCTCTTTTAATATGCAAATATGGGTGTGGATGTGTGCGCCTGTGACCACACAGGTCCAATAATGGCATGGGACTATGATGAAAGCGTTTCAGGGGAGACCTGCACGAGCGTCACCTTGGTGTGATTTAATAACCCGCTCTCCGGAATAAACAGCGTCCAATTACGCCAGCGCACGTCCTGTTAATGATGGAGAGACAGGATGGGGGTGGGTGGATGGCGGAGAGGGGAAAGGAGGGGGTGGCCTTTTTAACGATAGCGTGGGGGGCTGCGAGGAGGAGAGAATGACGGGCGGCAGCTACAAAGTGCTCTAATTAGCATGATAATGATCTGCCATTAGAGTCCGCTGTGCTCTACAGCTGAGCACTACCCGGAGAGTGAGTGCGAGCAAGACGGGAGCAAAAGAACGAGAGAGAGAGAGCGCGAAAGAGAGAGAGAGAGCGAGAGAGAGAGAGAGAGAGACGATGAAACAGAAGCCGCAAGTAAGATTCAGAGTGGGCAGGGGATGATAAAACTGAAGACAGGAATAGAGGTGAGCATGGAGGTGTAGATGGATGATGAAGGATTGCAGGTCAAGACAAGAAAGAGCAGAAAGAAGAGAGAAGCAGTGGGTGATTAAAAGACAGGGAGAGGGATAAGGTCACAGTAAGATGTAAAGGAATAGCTGAGAGAGAGAGAGTAGCAGGTAGTCTGACAAAGTAAAGACAGAAAAACAGATAACCACAGAGGGGCTCTGTCAGTTTTGGGGTAGGGTTAAGGCTGAAACTGGGTGAAAAGAAAGATCATCACAGACATGCACAGATTCAATCAGCTGGCCTAAGCCTGGCCTTCCCTCCAGTGCTGCTCTGAAGTGAAGGATGAGGCTCGGATGAAAGAAGCCTTAATTGAAGAGCTCGGTAGAAGATGAGAGTGCAGTAGAGACCCATCTGTGCCAGTCACTGTTCAAATGCAGCTGTCAACTTTGACCTATAAGATCCTACAGCTGAGTGAAAGATCACGATCTACCTGCTCAACCGCTCGCACGGGAAAGACAAACTGAGACAAAAAAACAGGAAGGGTGAGAACAGTAATGGCTCAGCTTCTACAGATACACTGGTTAAATGCTAAAAGTAAATTAGATTTATACTGGATTGTGCCAACACAGATTATTCTTTAAACTCTACCATTATGTTGTATCAAACATTTAAACATGCTAAAAACCTAGATTCAATGTAATTGAATAATGTAATGTACAAAAACTTTAAAAGGTGATCCAGTTGCAGCTTTAAACTTATATTTGTGCAAAATAAGTTAAGGGACAGATTCAACCCAACTGAGTTTTATGATGCGGCAGAATTTCTCTCAAGACACCTTCTCATAAAGGAAACTGTTATGAAGTTGCCAGAGTTGCTGCGAGGCAGCCTTTTTGTATTACTTACTGTGCTGTTGTCTGATTTAGTCTTCTATTATCTGGCCACATAGGTCCATTAATTTGACCAAAAAGTTTTTGCACAAAGGAGGATAAATTAGAGTTTCAGTGCTGAGCCATCATGAGTGGGCTAACCTACTTTTAAGCCTCTTTGCAAACAATGCACAGAGCAGATAAGGTTTCGCTCTCTTTTATACGTACAAGGTCCTGACAGCGCAATTTTTCTATTTATTTATGCTTTAGACTCAATTGAATTTCTCTTTAATTAAGTAAAGTTTAATTTACTGTGTTAACACGCTAATGTAAAACAGATTGAAATTTGATCTTTTTTAACATAGAAACCACAGAACTGAAATTAAAATGCAGATGTAATGCTGCCGCTGGATGAAAAGTTAGTTTCACCAAAGTGTCACAAAGTCTACAACAATTATTCTCCTTTATCCTCAAGACATCTCACTACAAAACAAAAATGTCGCCAAAGCTGCTAAGCTTCATCCTCTGGGGATCATGAACATCTGTACAAATGGCGATCCAGTCAGCAGATTTTCAGATAATTGAAACTGGACAAAGAACAGAAAAAAAGTAACTGGACAAAAGCGGAGATGGCTCACCCAAATTACCATCTCTAGAGACATACTGCGAGCCGGACTGAAAATACCCTGGTGATCATGTGCTTTCGATTGAAAAAGTAATTTTCGAAGTATTTCATTGCTATGGGATATAATACACACCGACGAGGCCAGCTAAGAGCGGTGACTCAGCTAAGCTTGAGTGCTTCCAATTGCTGACTCAAGCCCTGAAATTCTGCACCTCCGTCACACAGCGCTGTCCTCTGCTTTTCATTCTCCTTCCTCTTTCATCCCCTTTCACACCCTCCTCCTCTGAGCCTCCCCCACCTCCTCTGTCCTGCCCGCGCGCTTCGCTGAACTCTGATGAAGACACACTACGAGGCGTGGGCAGAGACAAGGGCAATCTATTTCTCTCTCTCTCCTCTCCTTTCCGTCAGGCTACGCTGCTCGTCTTTCCTTCTCCTGCTGAGTAATTCTCGGGCTCTCTAACCGTAGCCCGTATGTCTTGTCTCCCACCTTTTCCACTTTTCACCTGGAACACTAAAACCTCTGCCCTCCCATGCCTTTTTCCCTGCCAGCTGTCAGCAGGGTGTGTATGTTTGAGCGTACGCGTTTCTTTCTTGACGCTTGCTGCCTTGGCCTCTAATCTCTCGTCTGGTTTGATATAATTAGAGCTAATGAAGATTCCCTGATCCTCTGAGCGGCTCGTCCCTCTGGGCCACGACGGCGTGGAAAACTAGAAAGAGCCAAGGAGCAGAAGAGCTCTGATAAAAGAGACACAGGCTCGTTTAGCACAGCTGATAGCTATGTGTTGTTCTGCATGTGTGTGCGACTGGTTGTCTGCGAGAGTCTGTCTGAGTGTGTGCAGGCTTATTTGTTTAGAAAGATTGATTCCCTGCTGATGCTGCGAGCAGCAACGCGATTACCTTGGCTCATAGCAAAATGTTGTGTGCATGTGCGCGTGTGTTTGTGTATGTGTGTGCCTGGGATTGGCAGAGCCCTTGCAGACTTAGGGCCAGTTGCAGAAAGCAGTAGACAGGCATAATCCTTCATAGCCATCCTAAACACTTAAATACACAGTGTAGCAACTCCCCTAAATCTGACAAGGCAGAGGCAGACATGAGTACACTCATGTGTGCGTACTTCACACACACACAAATCTTGGCCTTGCACCAAGTGGGAAAAAACCCTCCAGGCTCCCCTGACATGCAACCCTTCACATTTCCCCGCAGAGACAGCCCTCCTCCCTCTTCCTCCTCCCCATCTCCCCCAGTGGGAGAAGCTTTGATGGCAGCGCTGAAAGGGTCTACTTACATCCCAAATCTCCAGGCTACGTGATCGTCTGTGATCCAGCTGGGGGAAGAGAGAGAGAGAGAGAGCGCGATGAGGGGGTTACAAAGGAAAGGGAGAGCGTGAGCGGAAGAGAGACTTGTGTGACTGCAGAGGGGAAAAGCTGTGCAGCTGTAGCTATTAATAAGCCGAGAGTGGAAAGAGAGAGCCGAGCCCGGAGATTAAGGCTCTGTCCCAATTCTCCTTCTACCGCCTCCTCTACTCGGCCTTCTCCTCACCCCCTTAACTACCCTCCAAACAAATAAAGTCTTTCCTTTTCTCCATAAGAACTGGAGTGTCTGAGGGGGTGTTTTTACTGTCTAAAGATTTGCTGATAATTACCAATTTTTATCACATAAAATCTTACGAGGGAAAGAGCCTGTCTAAGCACTGGAACGTGGCCAGAGCTACGGACCTCTATGAAAAAGAAGACATTTAACAGAATATACACTGTCACTGGCTGACACAGCAAAGAATTATACTACAGATGGATGGAACGGTGGGCTGTACTTACCACCAGAATCCTGCTGGTCCGTAGTAGCCCTTGAGCAGCGGTAAAGAGGCCATGACCAGAGGCACCCCCCATGCAGTCACATGATACAACCTGATAAAAGGGAGACATTTATTTCATTATGAGCGTCGAGACCAGTGAGCTTTACCCCTGAGAAAAAAACCCTATAACTAAATCAATTCTTTTCTTCTTCAGTTCATTCTAACTGTTGGCACTCACATCAGGGTCATTTTTCAGGTGCAGACAAATGCCTACACAGCCAGACTGCCAATTACTCAAGGTAATATAAACCATAATTAGCCTCGCTGTTGTGGAAGAGATGATTTGCAGAGATGATGTCTGCATCAAACCACAAACAGGGCAATATGCACACAGCAGGTGCTATAGTGACGTTCAATTTGAGGAAAGTTCAGGGTAAGTTTGGTAGCAAAAAAATATATGTTTATGACTTTTATGTATGTAAATGTGAGTGCATACAAGTTTTTGTGTAGTTGTGTGGACAGAGTCTGTTTCTATTGTTTTCTTTTCTTTTTTTTTGTGGTGAGCAAATTCCAGCCAGGATTCCCACCTTTATTTGTCATGAGGTTAAACATTTGTCTTAGGGTTAAGGTTACAACTACAACCATAACTACTGTATACCTCACCTGTGTGATAATAGCAGATCCAGCTCATTTTAATTTCAATACCCAAAAAAAAAACAAGTTAGGTCTACCATACAACCTGAATAAGAGGTATGTTTGAGATATATCTGAAGCCTCTCTGCAGCAGTGGGATAACTAAAGATTCAGCGCCAAGCCAATTTTTCATAAATGAGATAAGCAGTTCTCATTAAAAACAGACAGTGAAAAGATCTGCTGATTGTTATTGGGGTTTTCCATAGGTTTGGGAGGGTTTGCTGCATTTTCCTATAATTTTGACTACTATCAACACAATATTTATTTTTATTTTGAAAAAAGGAAAACATTTACTGATGAAGAAAAGCAATTCCCTGAAATATGCCTTTACATTTTTATGTGAAATAAAAGAATAAATGAGCGAAAAACACTGCAAAAAACTCTCACTGTAGCTTTTTCCCTTTTTCTTTGGCCTAGGTGCTATGTATAGAATTATATTTGTGCCAGTTTCTTGAGCGAGCAACGATAGATTCTGAGCACACAATTAGAGATTTTGAGCACATAAAAATATATTTTGCGAGCACATCAATTATATTTCAAAAAGAAATTACGCTTGAGCAAACAAAAATCGATATCGTGCTCCATAAATGCGTTTGCATGTTAGTTTTACTCATAACGTTCTCTCACAAATTCTTTCCGTGGCGCACAAACAGACCGCTGCGCTCGCTCGCTTTCCCCTTCCCTCTCTCGCTCAACCTCCCTCTCCCTGCGCGCTCAGGTTGTCGTGTCCGCACGCTCAACTTGACACACACGCTACAATTGTGCCACAAAACCAACCAATCAGAGAGCTTGCAGAAGTACACTCTGATTGGCTGTTCACTCTCCAATTAGCTCACTAGTTACATTTACACGAAAAAAACAGCGCTCGATGAGACAGACACGGACCGGAAGAGGAGGAATTGATTCTACACAAACTTCGGTCAGTATTTATTATTATGATTATTGTCTCATGTCATACCACTACTTTGTTTAGTTTTTGTACTATAGTGCCATAACGTTAGGACTGCATTGTCTGGGTTTACATTATATCTATTTATTTGTATAAGTTTGTGTAGAATCAATTCCTCCTCTTCTGGTCCGTGTCTGTCTCATTGAGCGCTTTTTTTTCAGGTAAATGTAACTCGCGAGCTAATTGGAGAATGAACAGCCAATCAGAGTGTACTTCCGCAAGCTCTCCGATTGGTTGGTTTTGTGGCACAATTGTAACGTGTGTGTCAAGTTGAGTGTGCGGACACGACAACCTGAGCGCGCAGGGAGAGGGAGGTTGAGCGAGAGAGGGAAGGGGAAAGCGAGCGAGCGCAGCGGTCTGTTTGTGCGCCATGGAAAGAATTTGTGAGAGAACATTATGAGTAAAACTAACATGCAAACGCATTTATGGAGCACAATATCGATTTTTGTTTGCTCAAGCGTAATTTCTTCTTGAAATATAATTGATGTGCTCGCAAAATATATTTTTATGTGCTCAAAATCTCTAATTGTGTGCTCAGAATCTATCGTTGCTCGCTCAAGAAACTGGCACAAATATAATTCCATAGCTATGAACAAACAATTAGGGGTTACACCTAAAAGTTTACATAACTGACACCATAGTCTAAATGTCCAAGCTATGACTGTATATGTCAGTCCTGAAAAAAATAATCATTCACAGGAGAAACTAACTTCAATGAGCATATCTTTTACAATTGAGCACATGCATCATAAACTTTTTTCGCATAAACTAAATATAAATTTATAATAAAACTGAACCACACTGATGGTTATTGTGAAATGTAACGTCTAGTAAAAGAGGTTTGTGGTAGTAGAAGTTGTGTAAGCTAGTGGTGATGACACAGTGAAACAAAGAAGTGCAGTGAGGTTCATTGCAACTCGTAAATGGAATGCTTATTCTCTTAATTCCAGTTTGTTTTGTGTTTTTCTTTATCATTTATACTTATTTAAAATAGGTAAAGTTTAAGTTTTAGCAAATTTATGTGAGACTGACTTTTGTAATGATGTTCATTGTTAAACAATAATAACGACAATAATGATACTTCTCACGCTATTATATTTGTATATGATGCCATTATTATGGCATACATTTTTCTTTTGTCTCCAGGGTTACTTTTGTTTACATTAGCAGCATTTTATTGTTTTACTTTTGCTTATGTCAAACATATTGCTGCTTCAACTTTCACTCAGGACCAAATTTCAACCTAAAAATGTGAAAGAAATACTGGATTTGATGTTTGTCATCATAATTATCAATATCAACTAGAGAAAAAAAAGTCAATTCTGACACACTGTTAACTATATGAGTAACTTTTCTGACTATTTATTCCCTAGCGAATGATTCAAAATCATATTGGAGGGATTATTCCAGAAAAATGTGTTATATAAACTCGGCAACTGCTGAAAACATTACTACAACAAAAGATTTTCATACCACTTATCAATATCATTTGTAAACGAAGAAAAAGAGATAATAGATAAAAACATGTACGTAGAGTCTCTGATTTTGTGATTTTGTGCTTGTTTTATTCATTTTTTAAAACATCAAATCAAAATAAGGAAAACGAGAATAATTTGAGTTATTGTTTACAAGATGATAACATTGTAAAAGATGGTTATTTTTGGTTTTAAACTTCAGACAAACACTTCATAACATCAGAAATACAGAAGCTGAACATTGAAAACTATTCTAATTGTAAAAAAAAAAAAAAAGGAAATAAATAAATAAACCCTAAATATTCAGGAATATAATTACATAAAAACAACAAAACATAGAAATGTTTTGTGGTTTATTAGGCAGGTAAGCACAATAAACCCAAAAGACAAAAAGTGTGTGTCAGGAGAACAATAATCATTGCAATATGAAATTATATCATGATATTATATAAAATTCTATGATGATATTCATAACTGTTATTTTATCACCAAATTCTAGTGTTCCATATCAATATCAGAATTTCCTGTCGTGAATCCTCACACAGACATGACTGTGTATGTGTGGTAGACAGATGAGATGTGTGCTCTAGTTTCTTTAGGTGTGGGCGTCGATACTTTATAGACCGTACAGCATCGGCCAGTCAATAGAGTGGAAGTCCTGCCCCTGACTTGTTCCAAGTGCGGTCAATCGAGCTGTGGCGACACAGCTGACAAACACTTAATTCCTCACAAGTCTTGCACCACACACAGACACACACGCACACACACACACACACACACACACACACACACCCACCCACACACACACTCTTTTATTCTGCCTTTCAGCGGGGTGCGCTATATACAACTGCTGCACCCATCTGATGGACAGCAGCATAAGAGGATGCCAGAGGCGGTGGTGAAAGAGGGATGGCAGGTAGGTGACACAGGATATGTATAGATCCCAAACTTAGAGAGAGACAGAGAGTTAATCGAATATAAGAGAAAGCATCAAGGAAGGAAAAAAACAAGGGGAAGAAAGGACAAAAAAGGTACATAAGGCAGAGGTGCAAAAAAAACAAAAGCAATTGCAACCAAGCAAGTAAAAGCGCAAGAGTGAGAGAGAGAGAACAGAGGGAGTGAGAGACAGACACAAAGACGGAGAGAGAGAGAGAGAGAGAGAAGGGAGGAGAGAGAGAGAGAGGGAGAGAGAGAGAGAGAGAGAGAGAGAGAGAGAGAGAGAGAGGATATGGTTGTGGGAGGGGAGATACAAGCGGTGAAATCAGTGCTGCCAGTCTGTAGCGTGACGATTGGTGGAGGAGGGAGGGGGATGGGGGGAGCTTGTCAGGAAATCAATGCTGAGAGCTCAGAGACCCACAGCCAGCCTCACACACACAGGCAGACGAGGGGCACACACACACACCACACACTGGCGGCGCTTTGAGAGGGAGATGACGAGGTCCGAAGCAGCGCTCAACATGGGCTTAATGAGGCACAGCAGGACCGCTATGCGCTCTGCATCTCACACACCTGCACACACTCACGCGCACATGCGAGCCCATATAGAAATTTCTCTGGAGGCTCAATCTCATTTCTCACCTCCATCTTCAGCCTCTCTGCTATCTCCCTGCCCATAACAGATTCAGTACACCTGAAGCCGCCTTCAAACACACATAAAGATGCACGCACACACACACAGTTCCCATCCTCTCTTGCATCCACTTCAATCACTCTTAGATCATCCAGCCTCCATTCTCCGTCTCCTCTGGCGATTTGTTCATTCATAAACCATCACACGGCGCCGTCATTATGTCTATGTGTGTGGAAGAGAGAGGATGGGAGGTTAGGGGGGCTGATGGGTAATTGTGCATGCATGCAAAGACACATACCCGCCTGCCTAAACACATACAGCTTATCTATCCACAGTCAATACATGACAGCCCTCCTGACGCTCTGCCTTCGCTTTGGTCTAGCCTATTAAGCACTGTGCTATTTTCTCCTTCGCACACTGTCTGACCAGCTACACACAGAAAACAAAGACATATCCTCCTCCCATCTCAGTCCCCCTGGACTCATGAGAGGTGTGCAGCTGATAAGGCTCTGGAGCAAACGGATTTTGGCCCCCTAGCAAGCATCTTCCTTGCACCCATAAAACTGTCTTTTTCTGAGTTATACCACCATTTTATCGTCTGGCTTATTGCTAATCAATGCAGGGAAACTCCCATGGGGGGGGGGCACCATCTTCTTTTACCACCCCACACCCTCACATTCAGAAGGGTAGGATGGGTGTGCACACCTAAGCACATCTACAGGATACAACCGTGAACAATCAACTTGACTTAGCAAACAGAGTTGCCACTAACTTGTTAAAGCTGCTACTTTTTTCCGCCCACAGACACATTCATTTTTTTTTTTTTTTTAAGAATGTGTGTTTGTGTCACAAAGCTTTGCGCTAGGCATGGAAAATGAGAAAATATCTCACACGCACACAGGCAAATTCACACTCGCTCTGTGGAGAGTGCTCATGGGAGTTTGAGCGACAGAAACATAGAGCCACAAAGCGTGAAGATGGGTGCATACACACACACACACAAAAACACACACTTAACGGCTGACACTCACTCCCTTTTCAATTAGAGCGTCGGCTGGCTGGAACAGAAAAGGAGGAGGAGGGGGGAAGGAGGGGCTGTCAATGCTCTGCGGGGAGACACATGCTCTGGCAGACCAAACACATGCGCGCACACACTCACACAGAGGGGAACTGGCCATAACAAAACAAGACACACACATTCAAAGGAAGGCGCAAGACGCATAGACAAACAAACATTGACCTGTGTGCACACACTAGGGACGGTCAGTCTCCAACTCACATCTCATATCTATTCGTGCTTATTTCTCTAACCAGGTTGAGGTACAGGTTCAGAGTGATGAGGCAAACCCAGGCCAAGGCACTCCAGTCTGCAGAGACATACACACACAGAAAAACAACAAGGTCAAATTACAGCACAGCTCCTCACCACACAAAGTGCACCTGCCAGAACACACACGTATGTATTGGTGCTTGTGTATGTGCATGCATGAGTTCCACTTTTTGATAAATGAGGGCCCATTCTGCAGTAATATGAGGGAAACCTGTGGCTTAGGGTGATGGATGAGAGGGGGGAGCTCAGAGAGAGATAATGATGAACTGTGGAAAAGCAGAGGGAGATAACGCAAGAGTGGGGGTGAGAGAGGAGATGGAGGAAAAGTGTGGCACAGAGATGGAGGGGGGCAAATAGAGTGGACTAAGGAGAGTGTGAGGAAAGTGAAAAGAAAAGAAGAAATGAAACTAGGAGCGGGCAGAGGGGAGAAATTACGCTATTTCACACAGACAACAAAAAGAATCTGGAAAGCTCACTTCCCCCTTTATGCCTTTGCATTCAACCCTTTTCCCTTGTGTGTGAGTGTGTCTGTGTGTGTGTTTTCGTTGACAGGACAGGCAGGCCAGGTCGTTGTAATGATGGATTCTTTGAACTACATACTCAGTTTACTCAGTTTCACACAACACCCCCCACCACCACCACTACCACCAACCTCTAACACACAAGCACTCAAGAGGCCTTTAGGAATGGCATGCAGTGACTAAGAAAAAAGCAGATTGGCTATCCAAGCTGTCATCACAATAAATCACCATCATTGTGAAGGCAAGTGCATCTTACATAACCAAATGGCGGCTAAAGCTTTGGCTGAACTTGACAATCAACAGTTTAGCTTTGCCACCTGTCCTGACACAGAGCCTGCTACCATCCTTCCCTCGTTTGAAACATATTTCATAAAATTTTATTGGTGGGAGTTAAAAGCAGAGCTGTGCTATGTGGTCCCACTAGACTTGACACTTTGCAACAGAACAAAATGCCTGTTCGGCTGGCGTTTATGTGCAGCCATTTGTCCTCAGCTTGAAAACCCTCATGATAAACTGAGGAGGCATGCCACCGACCCTGCAGCACTAAGTCACTCCCTGTTACCGGGTATTCTTCTGTGTGTGATTATGTGCAACGTGTGTCTACCTGTGAGACCAATAACCCAACCTTTGAAAAATGTCAGATCCTAATGCTAGTCAAAACTGGAATTAGCATAAAGCAATGCCAACTCATCCTGAATCACAAGGACAACCATCACACTCCACTGACTAAAAACCTACAGGTCATATGCAGTATTTACATTTCAGAAAATCACCACCTCATACCTCAGTTTCAAATTTGAGCATAAAAATCCCCAAAACCTCAAATTTCATGAAAAACTTTTTATGCTTTAGGAGAGGTAGAAAGGTCTGAGTGTGTGCAGAAATAAGGAAACAATAGATGGAAAACAACAATGAAATGGAACAGTATTTGAAGAGACCTAGAATGAATATTTGTCTCTTTCACAGGAAATATGAGAAAAAGTTTGAAACAATCATATAGGTTCCAAACCAGCAGATTGGTTTGGTCTAGGAGGCAACAGCTGTCAGACACCTGAAAGTACCCAGACTTTAAATCTATCAGCCCCTCAACCACTGGATAAGGATTCATAAGAAATACTACTTTGAGCAGGCAATCTTTCAGAGGACAATTTTTGTAGAATGTCTAAATATTTGTATAACAATTGGGGATGGAGGCGTGCATTAATGCAAATCTTCTTTTTCAGATTTTCTGGAAATTCAGTTAAAATTTGCATGGTTCTAAGAGTATAACCATAGACTCATGTGTGGTGATCTGTGCATGTGTGTGTGAATACTGCCCTTGATATCTATAACCAATGCTAAGTAAAAGTGCTTTTAAGGAATTTCTGGACCAGACACATTGGTAAAGTCTGCCAAATAAAAATGATTAAATAAAAACAGTAGAATGGGCTCCTGTTCATACATTCAAGTATACAAATACCACATGAGAGAAATACAATTAACATAATATTACCATAGATTTCATATAAGATATGGAAAAAATAAACAGCAAATTAAAGCTTAAATCACTACCAATATCTGCCTACGGGTACTCAACAGGTACAGAGATTTTATATGAGTCTGAAACTGCTTTCTCACCCAAGAAATGACTAATTTAAAATGTAAAATGAATATTTGTCACAAAGCCCATGTCTCATGTGAAAACAACTCCCATGCTGTATTTTCTGGGCTTTGAGAGAGAAATGGTGCTACAAGCTGGAACATTCACTGTCAAGGGACATTTTTAAGCCAGAAAGTAAACTTCCACATTGATATAAGAGATCTTCAGCAGATGTCTTTGTTGGATCTCTGCTCTTTGAGTGAATGCTTACTTGTCTCTATTGTAAAAACCATTAAAAAAAAAAAAAACAAAACAGTGTTCCAGTGAGTAATTAACACTCTTTTGCCTTACCAAAGTATGTTAGCCACCAGGCCTGGAAGTCACACAGAGATCCCTCTGGATGGGACTCACCCTAATGAAAGCATAAAGAAAAGCATGGAGAAACATCTTAGCTGATGCAGAAAAGACAATATATGCGTGCTGAGTGAAAAAGAGTGAGTAACTCACCATGACATATGCTACGCTGTCAAAGAAAGCAGCTACAGTGAGGCTGAGAATCATTTTCTGTATAAGGAAAAGACCAATCAAAGACAATACAATCATATTAATATAGAGAGAAAGAGAAATTATTGATCAAATAATCACTGCCTGCTTGGCATACTGCTTCCCTTGCGGGGACTAATCACAGAGGACTGTCTCCTCTAATTCCTTGTAACTCACTGTATCTTACAAGGAAACTAGAAAAGCACTAAAAGAGCACAGACTTCCACCATGACCACCAGTCCACTATTCTTCTCATCATACAACATTATTAAACCACAAGTTATGCCCTTTCTTTTCTTTCGTTTTGTCAATTGCTGTTCAACCAAATATGACCAAAGTAAAATGAAAGGTTCCAAACTTTGTGTGAATACATGTCATAGTCTTGGGGTCTTCAAAGGGGCTATTCTGTTTGAATGGAGTCCTATGAGAGAAATGGCTCAGCACCCTGATAACAATAGGATGTGATGATCTCTAACATATAGGCTGCACATTTATGATACCACCTTAAAAAACCTAAAACTAACGAAATATTTATTTTGTGAGACAACAAAGAGCTACGTCTACCTTAGATGTTGTGACAGACCTCCTACAGTCTGTCGTGTAGCTGACTGCTTGTGTACTTTTATGCCTCTTTTCTTGTATTTTACCATTGAAACTTAACTTAAAAATCCAAACTAGTCACAAATCTGTACCTCCATAGCTGAGAACTTGGCTCTGCTATACCAAAAGACAAGCTGTTTTAGATATTACGAGAACATGTGATGTCAGAGGCCTGATACCAGTGGCTCACAGTGATACAAATGAACAAAGCTTAAGCTACCTTGCAGTGGAATAGCTGTTATACTTTCATCAATGGTGAAAAAGCTGACATTGGAGTCTGAATAACTGAGGATATAAGGAAAAACATTTTCAGCCCATTGACAGATGAACAGAAGTCAAAAAAGGACAAGAGAAAAGCATAGGAAAATGGGAGTGACCACATAACTTCCTTAGAATTAGTGATGAATCAATAATGTGTGCACCAGCAGCCAGTCTTACACTTGACTTTGCACGTACTGGCTGTTACAAATTCTGGCAGCCATAAAGAGACCAACACAGATACACACAAACGCACAGACGCACAGTGCCTTATCTAATTGTGTCCAGCAATGACCCTGCCGAGGCTACACGAGAAGAGTAGGGGGGGAGGGGGAAGGGAATGGAAGGAGAAGGGGAGGAACTGGAGACAGAAAAAGAGCGTAGGAGGGCCAGAGAGCACTAAAGACTATTGACTGATGGATAAGCTTTGCAAAGGGATAGAGGTAAGGAGAAGGTTTATGTGGTGTAAGAGGAAAAAGGAGGAAGAGGAGAAGGAAGACGACAAGCAGGAGGAGGTTAGGCACTCTGTGACCCAGTCCAGAGGTAATAGGATCCATCAGTCCCACGTTAAGCTGTCATTTTCTTCAGATTAGGAGGATAATGTGAAGCGCAACCTGACAGACCTGCTCGACGGCCTTCAAGCACATAAGCATTCAAAAGCTGCACTCACGCAAACATCATACACAAGCACTAATGTACCTCAGAAAATTCAAACTCTAAGAAGATCTATGAAAAATTACTTCAGTGGAAGAAAAAAAACAAAAGAAAAGGCTCTAAATCAACATTATTTATATATGAAATACAATACAAAAAAAAGCACAAAGAGGAAGACATTACCACAGCAGAACCATGAGCCAATTAACTCTACAATTGATTAATCTGTGCACTTAATTGCATTCAATTATGCCAAGATTTGCCATGGTTAATTGAACATTTTTCCAGTGGCAATGAAGCAAACAGAAATGCGCAAAAAATTAAAAGACTGAGTGCAGATTTACCTGAGCCAAAGAATGATACCTGCGAAGCAGCCAGATCACAAACAGCATAAAAAGGCTGAAAAAAAGAAATGAAAGACCACAGTGAGATGCTTCATGCTAATTACAGGGGCAACAATTTGAGCAGGACAGGCCAATTGCCACCCTAATGATGATGTACTTTGGTGCATGAAAATACATCATTACTTCACACTTATCCCCGCAGGCTGTCTGATAACCTTTACTGTAACTGCTGAGTCTTTAGCTTGTAGTCAGATCACTGACCATAAAAGCAATGTATGTTCAGACTGATTAAACTTGCAGCAGAAAATCTACTAAAGAGCATCTTTCGTTAAGTGTCCTGCCAAGAAAACCAAATACAGCAAAAGGGTGAAGCCATCATTTTAAGCAGCCTGAGATACAGAATATACCCAGACAATCCCTCAGGAAAAAGAAATACAGAAAAATAGGGACAATGGCTTCTTTGACATACAGATGTTGCCGTTTCTGAAAAGTGCTGAAGTACTAATATTAATCACAACTTATTAAAAGTTTATCATTACAAACTGAGTTCCATAGTCAGGTGCATCACATCATCACTTCAGCATTATGTCATTGCACAAACATGGAAACAAAACAAAAACAGGTAGAGTATAAGCACAAGACCACAATATAGTGCAAACCAATACAAAAAAACCACAAACCACAACCTCAACACACCTCTTGACACAGTGTCAAAACCAGCTGAACACTGTATTATTCTACAATTAGAATCAAAGCTGAATGACATTACACAGATAAATATATATATTGTATCTATTATACCCATGGCCCACCTCTTGATACTATTTTTGCAGCAAAGAAGAATGTCTTATGGGTGCAACATGTAGCCCAATATGTTACTTGCTAACTATGTTGCTAACTGTTATTACTCAGACATTACATTCTGTAACACAGACTATAGATCTCTCAAATATTGCTAGCTCACTGACAATTTGCTGTTAATCCTGTTGGTCTGGAATACAAGTCAAGCATAAAAAACATTGATACTAAGATAAATGGAAAAAATATTTACCATCCTACTAAGGAGAAGGTTCCTGTGGCTCGCTTTACTGTTAGTATCACCACCTGTAAATCCAAAAAACAAAATTATCTATAGAATCTGATATTAATATAAATATTTTTTACTTCTACATTGTTACACAGTGACCTGTGTGACTACCTATGCTTTGTAAACAGTGTTATTACTATAAACATAATTTGGACTGTCTCATGGTGAGTCAATGTTTGTGTATTTGTGCACATAAAAATATTGTACTAAAACACAATGACAAGCACCTAAGATATGTATGAATGTCACCTCCACATGCATTTGACCCATTTAAATGTACCATAAAACACAGGGGCCTTTTCAACGACAGCTAAGTGAAATAAAATACTAACTGGAAGTGTTGATGGAGTTACAACCAGACACACAGCATACTTCCATGAACGGAAACTAGACTGAGTGCAACTCAGACAGAAACCAGAGAGGAAAAGAGTACGGAATGAAAAGAATGAAATGTGCACTGCAGGTTTAGGAGCAATGAAGGGGCCTGCAGCACAGAGCAGGGTGTACCCTTACAATCAGATGAGGCCTTCTGCACGTATTGTCAAACACCTGTTTCCTCGGAGCTGTCACAACAAACCCTGTTAACGTGATCAGCTGCATATACCATTGAAAGCACACAGCTTTTGCTCTATACAGCGTAAAAAAAACAGGGACATCTAACACCCAAACAAACATGAAATGTAAATGTCATGGTTCAAGTTACATTTTTTAACATCTTTTAGACTGGAAAAGTTGAAAATGTTTGAATTACGGACACACTGGACTAGTTATTGTTTTGATTATACTTGCATGAAGGCCCTAAACACTGAACTGTGGCTGCTGTAAGTCCATATTGGAGTTCAGTGACAATTGTATAGTACAATCATGAAGATGAGTAAGATAAATCAATACAGATTATTTTAGTTTTTCTTTTGTTTAATAACTACTTCACTTAAAAGGAGAAAGAACGCTGTTGAGTATATGCCTGGGTTCACATAGTTAAAGAGAGTGGAATAAAGAAGGTTTTTGACCATGTATTAGACTTTCTTTGGATGTAATTATAGACTACTAAAATGTTTCTTGTAAAATAACGTTTGGACTTATTTGGATTCTTACCCCTTATATGTCTATAAAATGGCTTAGATTAATCTGATACTTATCAGACTTTGTTAGGAATCACATCTTCACTAGTGTTTTAATAACTTTTTTAACAAGTTTATTGTTCAGACGAACATAAATTGAGATGGAGATTGTCAGTGTTGACCATTTGTTACTAGGTTAGTCAGAAAATAAATAGGACAATATGATATATTGCTTGCCATTAGCAAATATTTGACACTGATGCAAAGATTTTTGCTTTAGGCAGGACAGCATTTCACCTGCATTCCCCCCTGATACAGCTGTGTAATGTGATCAAACGATATCCTGGACCGTCACTCTGTTAGTATGCAAATCACCATTAATCTTGACCTTAAAAATGCACCAAAAATAGAGCTTCTGAAGGGAATGTGTTCTCACTTAGATCAGAAGCAGCAAACATCCTAAGACTAGAATTTATTTAATTTCCTTTACCCTTGTGAAGTAAATGATAATTAGTTCTGTATACATAGGTAGAGCTTATGTCAAGAGCATGTCAATCCCTTCAACACTAACAATTAAGATCATGTTTGGTATTACAGCTTATTTGTTACAGGACTTTTGGTAAATAAGAGCCTATTCCACTACTGTAGAAATGTTCCCGGTGGTGTTCAACAGCAGATGAGGGCTAATGTACTTTTACCTCAACTATTCCATGACAAAAATATGTAGTTCAATTAATGTATTAACAATAGCTGAAGACATTTATCCCAAAGTGATATTTTATTGTAGAAGCACTGAATGAGAATACTACTCCAAAATAAGGAAATCTTAAGAAAAACACCAATTTATACATTTTAATGGGTCATGCAGGGTAATAAACGGACAAATGAAATCTGCACTGACATTGTTATTTGAATTGTCCTATTTAATGTTGTAGCTCTTCTTACTGTTTGAATTGTGGTGATGTGTTTTTGGATTTCAGGATTGTGTTTAATTTTTACATAAATGTCTGGTGGTGTTCATTTTGATATGTCAGCCCAGCTGTGAACTGGCAACATGTCCATAGTGTACTCCTCCTTCCCCCGAAACTTCCTTTTGTTTTCCGTCTTACTGGATCTTGACGGAATGCTGGAAATGTATTTTGAAGTGTTTTCATATTCAACTTGTCCATATTTCAACAAACACTGATGTGTTTAACATATTCTAAGTATAAATAAGGGTTTAACACTGCAAATAACCATTTGGTTTCTTTTCTCTCAGGACCAACAATTACTGTTTAAGTTATTATTTCATTGTGGATATTGACTGAGATGAACATTTCTGATAACATATTTGGTCATATCCCCTAGCCGTAGATGATATTCTAGTAGTTATCCAATTATTACTGATTTAATAAGTCAAAAGTGCACAAAGCATTAGTTATTTTCCATTACAAATATTTGTTTGTGTATATTCTCATAATTCTTCCTGTTCCAGTCCTATAGGCTAAAATACTTCAGTTAGCCACATAAAAACTGTCCCTTTTATAATATCACTGACCAAAACAGACCCAGTCTACATACAGATCTGAAGTTCAACCCTGAAATAACGGCTTATATCAGCAAACGAAAAACTGGATCATGAGCAAAAAATACGCACCTCAGCGGGCGCCAGTCATCTTATCAGATAAAACTAATAAAGGTAACCTGTCTATCAGCGGATAAGGGAGCACAGAGGGTTTATACAGGAGCCAGTGCCTGATAACAAATATGTTAACGGCTAACTATATAAACTATATCAGGACGAGTACCCAGTATGTAGGACTGACAACTTATATATTATTATCTGGAACGATGCCTGTGGTTGGCATCCACTTATCCATAACCTAATTAGTATATCAGCAACTAAATAATCTATTGGAATTAAATTATTGCAATTTTTCATGCAAAAATTCGTCATAAGCTAACAGTGACACGTAATGTAGCTAGCTGCTATAAACGCTAAAATTAGAGTTACGCTGATGGTGGCTACTTACGCATCGATAGTCTTCTGAATGTTCGTTAAAAAATACACAACGGGAATCATTATTCGTTGTCTTTATGTTTTGACTATCCATTTCAATTAAGAAGGATGTATTAATCTATTTGTATATGTTTTGTTTTCTTACAGCTTTGCTTGTATTTCCTGGTTGTACCGTGCGCGTAAAGGGACAAAAGAGTATGAGCGCTAACGTACGCAGTTAAAATTTGGATTCAGTGTCTCCTGAATGTTGGAAAACTTCCAAATCCCACATTGAAACAACATTTCAGAATGCTACTGTGTACTCTTGTTACTCTGTTACTTATCTAATCTAATTACAGTTAGATTACTTAGATTGCTTAAATTCCTACCACTCCCTCAGAAAACGAGATGCACGTGAATGATGACACCTGGCAAACATGTTGTTAGTGATAAAAGATGACGATATATTTATCTTAGATGCTGTGAGCATTTCCTGTGAAATGCAGCAACTAATGTCACCTTTGTCCTAAATGTCAAAGCCATGACTGCCCTTCTGTAAAGAGTTCAAGTGAGGCAAAAGGGAATTTTACTGTTTAGGATATTTAGGACACTTAACCCAGTTTGAAAAATGTCTCCTCTGTTCATTTCATTTCAATTTATTCCGTGTTTTAGAGATGGACAACACATATATTTGGACACTTTAAATACAGCATGCAATAAAAAAAAACAAAAAAAACAACAACTCTGATATTAACATTATAATTTTGTAAAACAGCCTCATTATATTAAACACAATTAAATGGAGGTATCTGCTCTGCTAGAGAGACTGGAACTTTAAAGAGAGACTTTTCACTTTCCTGCTATTGTTTTTCAACAGAAAAGAGTCAACTTCAGTGATAAGAATCTGCTGCACCTTTGAATGCATTGTACTTTTAAAGCTTTCATAGCTCTGTGTGTGTGTGTGTGTGTGTGTGTGTGTGTGTGTGTGTGTGTGTGTGTGTGTGAGAGAGAGAGAGCGAGCAGGAATGAGTGGGTGTGTTGCACCTATTGTGACACTGAAACTCTGCCGCATTCATTTCCCTCAATGGCCTTTAAAGGCTGTCAGTAACTTACTAATGAAATAGATTTCTGTTTTCATTTCTCCACTTAACAAGGCAGTACATAAATAACACATTCACACAAATACTAGTTGTCCCCTCCAAAATATATTCAAATGTCAACATAAATTAAAAATTAAAGGCAAACTTGCTTGCCTGTAACTTTCAAGTGCATCCGCAGGACACATTAAATATTAAATGTGAAAAGCTGACTGAAATTAAATTGGAAATCCATGTTTTTAGTTGATAATTACTGCAGATAGTTCAGAAAATCACAGGTGAAACAAAACTAACAAAAACATCAGTGACAGAAGAAGCCCTCAGATCATTTATTTAAGTAAAAGTAATAATTGCTGGGAAAATAGTACAGTGTCCGAAACCTTAAGTATATTTATTATCAGCAGAATGTAGTCATTGTGCTTCAGTCCCTGCTAGTGTTTTACTATTGTTTCTGGATTCATAGGACTGTTGCATTATGTTGTATTTTACTACTCTAGATCTTAAAGGGTGAGCTCATTTAGTTACTTTATATACTGTTTGTAGGTTAATCTACAGAAATACATTATATTCTACATTCTACAAGATCATAATGTTGGGAGCATCAATGTCCTGTTCATAAAAAAAATACTTTTTATAGGTTTTTATAGGTAAAACAGCCCTGTGTCTATCTTTGAGGACCTAGAAACAAGACCTTTTTCTAGTTAATCCTAGAGCGATAGTTAAGATGTTTTATCTTAACCCATAAAGTCCCAGTGCTACTTATCTGGCAGTACCAAAATAGTTTTTTCCTCTATATCTGCCTTTTCTTAAGTGATCTATCACCATTTATTATGATATTATCCTCTGCATTTTGCATTTTTTCAGTGTAAATCAGGTATTTTTCTATATTTCATATACTGATCGTGCATGTTTATAAAAACTCAGATTAAAGTTGTGATTTATTATATCAGGAACAGAGAAAACTGAAGAAAATGTGACTTTTTCAAGAAAATATATCATTAATTGAACATAAACCAGGTGTGTTCATCCACTGTCATTGATCCAACTCCATGGGTTTTACTGGTGAATCAATGTTATAGAAGATGACGGTGTTTCCACGTTCACTACGGAGCCTCTGAACGTCCAAATGGATCATATCTGATGACCATGAAAAGATGACAAACTGTATTTTACAACAATTATTTATTAGATTAGTGGATCAACAGGTATTATACATTTTAGATCAGTGGATGATGTTGGTCACTGGTGGGTGTTTTGGTCTTTATGGGTTAAAATAAAGAAATGTATCAACATATAAGGAGCATTTCATCCTTCATTCCAAATCAACACATTTGGAGGTGAGTGGTTTTCAGTGGACAGTAGGGGGATGAAAAACTCTAATATGAAATGCTCTCAGATAAATGTAATGGTGTAAAAATACAAAATTTTCCTGTGACATGAACTTGAGTAGAAGTAGCTATAAATCTGCATGAAATGGAAATACTCAAGTAAAATACAAGCACCACATATCTGGACGTGAGTGAATTATATTCAAGTAATGATGTAAAGGTCATGTTTTTCAGCTTCACACTCTGTAGTTTTGGAGCTGAGATGACTTGAAGTGTTGTTATTTGAAGCAAACAAACAGGACACATTCCACAACTTTATCTTCAAATCCATCTGTATAATTTTGTCATTTTCAGGCGATTGTGTTTAAATGATAATGTTTCTTACAGTGCATTTTTGTCCACTTTTTATTACCAATGATTCCAATAACACTGCAGTGTTTGAAGCTATCTTTGTCATTCAACAGGGAGTAATGCACAGACAAATTATCAATAAAATGAAATGAACTGGTTCTAAAATGTAAAATCTAGGGATTTTAAGTGCAGCAAATGTGCAGTTAACTAAAATAAAACACTTGAACAGCATCCAGTCGACATGAAGAGGCCAGCAGTTGGTAATCATTACAACACAATTTTCACTGACGGATAACATTTGTATTCAAAGCTGTGGAAAAGACAGACAAAAAAAATGTTATTTCCATCTTAATGCTTTTGTGTTTTGACAATTTTTATATTCCTGTCCTATATTTCAGCAGAATCCTTACAATGACAAACTGACTCCAGACTGTCTGACACTCATATAAAGCATGCTTTTGACTGACTTACTACTGAATGGAACTTCAAATGAAAACTACAAAGTAGGTAACAGTCTGTTTTGCAGTGCACTTAAGAGAGTAGCAAAAAAAACAAACCACTGATTCATAAATGTTTTATAGATATGGATCAGGGTTTTTCTGTTTCTTGTGTGATCTGAAGCCCATAAAGAGACAGTGCTACTTTTGTGGCAGTCCCCAAATGTTTTTTTTTTTCTCTATTTTTAACTTTTCTTAAGTGACTTATCACCATTTATTTAATATTATGGTCAGTATTTTGCATCCTTAAGTGAAAATCAGGTCTTTTCCTACATTTAATTTACTGATCATGATTGATGGCCGTAGAAGCTCAAATTAAAGTTGAGGGTTATTATATCAAAAACTGACAAAACAGAGGAAAAAGTGACTTTTCTGGTAAAATATATCATTAACTGTACATAAAAACAAGAGTCTCCATCCACTGTCATTTATCAAACTCCATTGGTTTTACTGATGAATCAATGTTGTAGAAGATGACGACATTTCCACATTCACTATGGAGCCTCTGGATGTCCAAATGGGTCATATCTGATGACCATGAAAAGATGACAAACTGCATTTTACACCAATTATTTCCATGTATTAATAGGATTAATGGATCAACAGGTATTTAACATTTTATATCAGTAAATAATTTTGGTCACCAGTGTATGTTTGGGTAAGGGATGTAACGATTACCGATATAATGATAAGCCACTGTAAAAATGGCCAACGGTTAGTATTACCGTTTAAATTCTAATTATCATGATAACCGTGTTTGATCACCTCACTTTTCCAGAGAAAACACCTATGTAAAGATCTGCTTTTATGTCAAATATTTGAGTATTGTTTTAATTTATTACAATTTTAATTTTCTATACCTAATATTTGGAACCAATATTCACTTCTAAAGTCTTTGAAAAGGTTCGTTAAGCATCTTTATGTTATTTATGCAATAAATTATATACATTTTTCAAATCGGACTTTATATTTTTTTTGTGTTTTTTGTCCTTTTGTGTTGAATTAGTAGGTTAAAAAGTGAAAAAAAATAATAGGCAGATGAAATAGATGAAGTTGTGCTGAAAAAATATAGTAAACATTTCTGTATATAGTAAATAAAGGAAAAATCAAAAGTACTGAAAAACGGCCAAAATAGGCTCAGACCACTGAGGGTTAATATTTGAATGTTTCTGCCAACAGAAGGTACATTGTGCCAATTATTTTATTTAGGGTTTTTTTTGTTGTTGTTTTTTTTTCAAAATACAACTTGGTTAAATTATTTCCGTGTGTGTATCATTACTTTTTTAACATTTTGAGTACAATTATAACAATACCGCGATAATAATGATAACCGTGGTAATTTTGGTCACAGTAACCGTGATATGAAATTTTCGTATCATTACATCCCTAGTTTGGGTCTTTAATTGTTAATATGCATTTTTTTAAAAACGGAAATGAGAAAAAACATGAAATTCATATAAAAGTTTATTTTAGAAACAAAGTTTGTACAAAAGTGGTACAGGAGAAGAGTGAATACAAAAGCATTTACTTATTTTACAAAAGGACATTTTCAATGATTGCTTAATAGTAGCAAAAATGAAAAAAGGAACAATATATCTCATGGAAACCATCATTATTCTTAATGCAAAAGAATTCTCAGTAGATTCCAGTTCATCGACCATGTAGGACCTGAGGAGATCACAGGCAGCTATACTCAGCATCCGCCTCCTTCTCATTCAGGCACAGTTTAAAGACACACACACACACATCAGATCAGTGGAAGCACTGGTCATACACAGACAGATTGATGTGAACACACTGACTTCATTAGCATTAGACAAATGTAGCTCAATCTTTAGTCAGTATTGCTTTCAGAGAGCTGGTTCAAAACAACATGTCTAGTATTTCATGCACTTCCTTTTTTTCCCCCCAGCTTTGAAATAACATTCGGCTCTTACAATATGAGGTAATAAATAATATCTTAAATAAATCTTTAAATACGTTTCATCTGTGTATCATAAAAGATGAATGCATGATGTGTACAACACCCTGGAGTGCAAACATACAGTGTGAGATTTGGTGTTAAGTACGCAAAATGCTTTCTTCAAGATCAACACATCTACAATCAGAGTAGACCAACACCTTGTAGGCCAGCACACAGAAAAAGCTGCCTTTTCTGTACCATTCATGAAGCTTAGTGAGAAATCGGTTTAAAAAGTCCAACAACAACAACAACAACAACAACAACAACAACAACAACAACAATAAAAAGAGTTTTCAGTTTCATGGGCACAGACTTTTACTGCCCCCATCCTCCAATTCCAATCTCCTGTTTGTAGCGTTTGGTGACACAGTTGGCCTGTTGCGTCAGTTTGGAGAGCACCCCTTGCAACCCGGTCAGATGGTACTGAAACTGCTTCTCCAAATCCTCATCTTCCTCGTATTCTTCCTCAGAGGATGATGATGATGCAGAAGATGTGGATGCAGAGGAGTTTTTGCGGCTGATCTTCATGCTCTCTTTGCGCCTCTCGTCAGCGGCTGCGCACCTGACGCCCCACTCGATGTCCCTGCGGATGGACTTGAGCAGCTGGTAGTAGCTGTACACGTCTCCCTCGTCTTCATATGATCTCAGAGGCAACGACGCTTTGTCCTCATCCAATGGGACGTCCCGCAACAGACTGGGCACCATGATGGTCTGGTCCATGTTGTTGACGGCGCCGATGAAGCGGTTCATGGCGTTGAAGAGGTTGTTTTTCTGGGTGGGGGTTTCTGGCAGCTGCATCATCATTTTTGGCAAGAGTTTGTCTGACGTGAGAGCAGAAATCCGAGTTTCTTGTCAAGCGTAGCGGAGTGTTTTTTTCCCTCTCTCTTCCCTTCGTGCCCTGCTTTAATTCTGCGCTGATCGGCTTAGAGAAGCGGTGGTTTGTCTGGAATTCTGCACAGAAGGGATTGGCTGTCCTCTAGAGTCAGGCTTGTTGCGCACGGTTCTTGAGTTCCCCTTTGGAGATGTTTCTGTTGCTGTTGCTTTTCCTTGTTTGCCGGATGACGGTTGGGTCCCTTTTATAAATCCCATTCAAGGTTGGGACGTGGTTTGAGGCGGTCCTAAAACCTGTTTGTCAAGTTGTTTCAGTGCACTTGTAACTGGACCCAAACGACCTGAAATAGCACACAGCAAGGCAGAGATGTTTGGCACATATTCTAGAAGAGGAGTGGCTTCAAGATGACAGCAAGGTATGTGATTTGAGATGTCAAAGCAGATCTGTCTACAAAGTCTACATCCATAATCTGTTCATCTTTTTTTAAATTTTTTTTTATTGCGCAATATGCCCAACACTGTATGCTGCGCGCAATTACGCACAACAGTTGCTGCTTTACCCAAAGGTGACTTACCAACCATGCATCGTGTTTGCCCCTCAGCTGGTGGGTCTTACCTCCTGGTGACAGACGTGACTGACATTACATCACCATATCCCACATACTATTCCAATGAGACAGGGTAGACACAGACACGCACGTAGGCTGTGGCAGTTATACATATTCATTAGCCCAGCCATCAGCCCACTGCATGGCCTTCCTGTTAAACCAATCCCATGTCGATATGCATTTCCTGGAGGTGGAATTAGTCAAGGTTGAACCAATAACTATGTTGCTGTTGCCGCCCGCAAAGAGCAAACAGAACAAACACATGGTGGAACTTCTTTTTTTTGCTCTTTCATTATTCCTGTCGCCTGTAATTTTATCTAATGACCTTTGTTGTCTCACCTCTAAATGTACATAAGGAAATATACTCTTTCATTTATCAGGTCATTTTGAAAGCTATGGAGAATATCATGGTAGTATTAGTCAGTTCTGGAATGTCTGTACTGTAAAAATATGAGGTTTTGCAACTTCTTACAGTAACAGTATCTCAGAGGTACATTTTACTCCATACCTTTGTCAGAAAGCTCAACTTTAAGTTCTCATTGCCGTAATGTTCACTGACAACCTTCTCCATCTGTAATCTCTTCTTATGAATATTTATGATAAATTAAAGGATTAAGTGTTCATTTATACGTTGAGAAGATTTTCCAACTTCTTAAGCCAAATAAACTCTTAAAGAACCTCATGGATTAGCTGGAAAATGCATTGTTACAAAGCTTAGCACAAGCCTGTCTTCTGAGTTAACATTTTAGACACATGGATACATGGACATGACATAAGTTCGACCCCCCCCCATCAGAAACATGGAACGTACACATTAATGTACTGGTAGAATAAATATAAAAACATAAGAGACAAACACTGACAAGTACCATTTTGTTGTGCAATGGCTGCCTTTACTTTTAACAAATGTTTACTTTAATTGTAGTATATTTGCAGGGAAAAAGTTCCATACTTTTACTTGAATATGATTTTGAGGGCAGTGCTTTTCCTCACTGGGGAGTATTTTCACAGCAATGTTACATTACTCAATAAAAGAATCTACTTTTCCAACATCTAGATCAGGTAAATGTGAGGTGACATTCAGAAGGAACTGACATGAGGAAATGAGCATTCCCAACCTAAACTGCTGCAGTTCACCAAATATGCATATTTACATTGACTGTAAGGGGAATAGATTAAAAAAAAAAAAAAAAAAAAAAGTTACTATACTGAGTAAGTAGACTACATGGAACAGGTTACATATCCATGAAAAGAGGTGATGACACGTACATCCAGCTGCTAAAAGGTGTGCAGGATCCCAAAAAACAGTGGATGAAAAAATAAGATAACGTCCACACAACCTGTGAGCTCCCAGGAAGATATTTATTCACCACAGAAGTGACGTTTTAGGCATCGGCCCTTCATCAGACAAGGGACAGGTCATGACACAGCTGTTTATATAGAGTACTAATTGCAAAATCACGTGACAGGTAATGCAAATTATCTCATGTTAACAGTTTTAAATAGGTGTAAGCGTCTACAGGTTCATAATAATTCACTCAAGTACAATAATCAAATTTCTTTAAATTAATATGAATACAATGATCAAGATACTTTAAATTCAAACAAATTCATAGTAATACAATAAGCAAGTTTCTTTAAATTCATACAAGTTCATGTAACTACAATGATCAAGTTTTTTGTTAAGTTTCTTCTTTGGAGCTCACAGGTTGTGTGGACCTTATCTTCTTTTTTCATCCACATGTTACAAATCCACTCTTATTACCAAACCCATAATAGCATTCCCTACATATGATCTTCAACTGGATAACTGTAGTTTAAATCAGTTACTTTAGACAGGTTTTTCAGATTACACTTAAATCCAAACAGTTGCACCAGCCACTTTGCAGCAATGTTGCTGGAGAGCTGATTTCCTTCACTCTGCTATCTATAGCTGTTCATAAACAGGGGGACTCCCTCAACAGCCCTGCTTTAAAAATAGTCCACCTTTACCAAACGTCACGTACACAAGCATGATGAACTGTTCAGTCTGTAAATTGAGCTTACAGTAAACACTTCCAGTCAGACAGATGAAACATGTTTTTCTTTGTGTCCATCATAAACAACACGACAAAAACAACTGATTCATGAAAATGAAGGTCACTGTTAAGGTTTTACCCATAAAGACCCTGTGCTACTTTTATGGCACTTATATGGCATTTAACCTTTCTCAAGTGATTTATCACCATTTATTGTAATATTATCTTCTTTATTTGACATTTTTCAGCAAAAATCGGGTATTTTCCAATATTTAATTCAATAACCATGTAGAAGTTCATTAAAGCTCACATTAAAGTTATTATGGTTATTATATCAAAAACAGAAAAAACTGAAGAAAAAGGGACTCTTTCAGCAAAATCTATCAATAACTGAACATAAAATAAGTGTGTCCGTCAACTGTTATTGATCAAACTCAATGGGTTTTACTGGTGAATCACTGTTGTTGAAAATGATGATGTTTCCATATTCACTACAGAGCCTGTGAACGTCCAAATGGGTCATATCTGATGACCATGAAAAGATGACAAACTATTTTACACCAATTATTTACATGTATTGATAGGATTAGTGGATCAGCAGGTGTTAAACATTTTACATCAGTAGTGGATTTTGGTGGATGTTTGGATCTTTTTTGGTTAAGGGATAGGCTTGCAGGAATGAAATGAGGAAGGGAGGAGGCTGGCACAGAAATGTGATCTGATTGATACTATGTACCCAGGTAGACACACCAATGGGCACAGCGTGTTCTATAGATACAACAAAATGAATCACTGTTCAAAAAATTGTTGCTCAGCAAGAATGAGGAGAATGTGAACATGGATAGCAAAACCTGTTAAGTAGGTTTGTCCTCTCGCTCTCTCTGCCCATCCCACTTCCGACTGTTCTGGATAAGTCTCGTTTCACATACCTGCATGTTAGTAGCGTACCTCCCACTCCTGAAGTGGTGGAAAAAGTTCTTGAACAACAGTGTAAATTAACTTCACCACACAAATCACTGGAAGGAATTTTGATGATGTTATACAATGTACTTAATCATAAACAATGAATCATTTTAGATTTTCCACATTCTAATTAATGAACTTGGACTTAAAGTTTAACATTTCCTGTGATGGGAGTGTAAAGGCTGGTCAAATTTTAATTATTGAAATTAAGTATGACTTTGTTATTTTAATATGCCTTTTTACTTTTCACCTCTGCCTGAAGTGCGGACTTTGTTTTATCTATATCCCCTCAACCCCAAATGTGCCTTGTAAGCATAGCCGCACAAGCACAAATGGACTCATCTTATCACCCTTCTGATGATTAGCTGATCACAGACCTGGTAAAAAAAAAGCAGGTCAGCAGAGCAGATGTGCACCACTGCTGAGCAGGGATCAGATAGGAACCAGAGCTTGCTCTGCTCTCTCAACAGGGCTGTCAATCATGCCCCCACCTTACTGACACCCCTTATTCTACCGTGAAAAGGCTTTTCACTTGTCAGAGGACGCACTATGCCTGAATGCAACAATGAAACCCAGATCAGTTCAGAAGGGTTTCTCGATTGTGTGTCATGTCAGAAGCTGTGCATCCACCGATTACTGCGGGTGTCATCATCATCCTACAAGCTTCAAAGAGTCAGAAAGGAGGAACAGGTGGTGGGAATGGGAGGGGAGGAGAAGGGAGGGGTATGGTATCGCACTATAAGAACAGGCATCTTGAGTAGGAACTCTGGTACTTGTCATCACAACTGTATGTTACTGAAAAGTGTGAGCCAGATGTGTGTGAGTATACAGCAACGGAGCTGGAGGCAAAGCAGAAACAGCAATTACAACAACAACAGCAGCATGAACAAGAGAGACAACCGCTCCAATCACAAATGGACTGGAGATGTGAGATAAGCCTAATGTATGATTCTGAGCCTGCATATATCTGTGTTTTTGTTTCAGTGGTAGAGGTAAAGCCCATCATAAATGTACCACAAAGACGTCATGCTTCTCAGAATTTTAAAGAGTTGTAAATCCAACACTTGAATATCTGCAAATAAAAATTAAACATGGTGAGTATAACTTGGCTTCTTTTGTTTTATTTCCCCTAAAACACACTTTTTCATGCTATTTTTCTGTGTGCTTGAATGTAGTTTTGTTTGTGGAAAATGAAAGTCAGACTAAATATTGATTTTAAGAGGCGACACTCTGTGGAAAGATTAAAATGCAGGAACACTTTATCTCCATCATGAAATTCTTTGCTACTCAAAACAAACCAAATTGGTGCAATGAAGCTAAAATGTGCCAATAGTTTTATCTATGTAAACACTCTTTTATATTCTCTCATAAAATAGGAGATCATATCAATATATTAACTTTAAAATATATATAATTTCATTTGTTTTATGATATATTTTACTTCAGATTTTAAAAATGGCATTGGGCCAATAAACATGCAGGAAATTTTAGGATGTCAAAATCATTCTATTCAGGGGTCACATATAGCCCAATATGATCTCAGGTGGACCAGACCAATAAAATAATAGCACAATAACTTAGAAATAATGACAACTCCACATTTTTTGATTTGTTTAAGTGTAAAAAAGTTAAATTACATGAAAATGTTTGCATTTACAAACTATCCTTTCATAGAAAAATTGTTTAACCATGACAAATATGAACAATCTGAAACAGTTTAAAGGTGCGGGAGACTTCCATGACCAATTTTTCATGAAATCTGTAAAACCTCAGTCATATCCTCAGTATCATGAATCTGTAAGTCTCTCTGTGATTATTCACCTGAATCTCTTGCATTGGGGTGAACAATTTCAAAGTGCCATCCACCATAAACAAACCATGTGTTTACAAACAGAGCCCGTAGGTAACTTGGGCATCTTCAGAATTTTGTCGCGACGTGCACTGTGGGAAGCGAAGGCTCGCTCTGCTGCCTGACAGCGGCAGTGCGACCATATGATATTATATAGATGAAACAAACACATCACGGAAACGTCTGAAACGCGGAAACGGCTGGAGGAATATGCATAGTCTGAAGGGAGCTCCTGCCGTTTCTGCCTCATGTCTGTAACAGCTGCTGCTGCCAGACAGCGGAGCGAACCAGCGTTTCCCACAATGCACATCGTGACAAAATTCTGAAGATGCCCGAGTTACCTCCCGGCTCTGGATGTAAACATATGGTTTGTTTATGGTGGATGGCACTTCGAAATTGTTCACTGTAATGCAAGAGATTCAGGTGAGTAATCACCAAAAGACTTACAGATTCGTGGTACTTAGGCTATGACTGAGGTTTTACAGATTTGATGAAAAATTGGTCACGGAAGTCTCCAGCACCTTTAAGAGAAGTATGTACAATTTTGACAAGATTATTCCAGTTATTAAACGTTTTGTGCATTTGTATAATGTGTAAATGATAAACTGAGGCATAATATTGTTACAATTGCACTTAAATTTCAAGTTGCTCATAATTGTCAGATAGATAGATAGATAGATAGATAGATAGATAGATAGATAGATAGATAGATGTACCTTATTTATCCCAAACTGGGAAATGACAGTGTAGCAGCTGCATGACACACATTTAATAACAATATAAAACCACAGCAAACATGAGTAAAGATAAATATAACATAAGAGCAAACACTATACACTGTACACTATAAATTATAAATATAACTAACAGATGTAAATTTTACTTATTTCACTCCAAAACAGAGAACGTTTGGAGTTGATATTATTTATGGGTTATTATATTATTAATTTACTGGTCGTATTGGGCTTTATGGGGCCCCTGAACTAAAATGACTTTGGCATCCCCGTCATAGAGTTTCACCAATTTATTTATAATAAAATAAATATGATAAAATTATAGCTGCATGTGATATAGCCTATTATAAACTCTTTGTTAGCTGTTGCGCGTGAACTAATGGTGGTATAGCTAAAGACACGTACGGATTTTCTTCCAATCTTTTTTCTGATCGCAGTAGAATTCATGTAAATTCACTAATCCTGATTCATGGTGTGTGTTTTTAGAATTCCTAATTTGATTGGCTGCACTTGAACGCGTCCGTGCGCCTCTAAATCCGACTGTGTGTGTCTGTGTGAGTGAGTGAGTAATAGCGCTTCCCTGGTGGATGACTCCCTCCAGCCTAGAACCCATTAAGCGTATTCAGGAGGAGGAGAGGAGGAGGAGGAGATGAGGAGGAGGAGGAAGAGGCAGGGCGCCGGAGCCAACGGCACGCACGCTCCATTAGCGGACCCACTGCCGCGCCGCTCTGTCGGTAATTTGCGTAACGAGATTGCAGCGAGCCCGGTTAGTGAGGTTTCCCAGAGTAACGGCCTCTCTTCCCGTCTCCCCGTCGCTCTTTCCGGCCTTGTTTTCAATGTCGGCATCGGCGCAGGACGACGGGCGGACGGAGAAACAGACAGAGACGCGGTCACACCGACGTCTCTTACATGAGGTCTCGCGGCGCCGTGTCCGTCCGCAGCGCCCGCGTTACGTTTTCCGCCGGTAGTCAAGCGCCATCATGCGGTGGAAGCCGGTACTGAACGTTGCGCTGTCAAAACATCTGATGGTGTGGTTGTTTTACAATAAAAATGCAACGAATAAAAAAGAAAATAAGGGCAAGGCAAGGCAAGTTTATTTGTATAGCACATTTCAGCAACAGGGCAATTCAAGGTGCTTCACACAGGACATTGAAATACAACAACAGGGAAAAAGAAACACATTTAAAACATTAAAAGGTGATTAAAAACAGCAAGTAAGAAAACAAGACATAAAATCAAAAATAAAATAAAATTAAAAATAAAAATAAAAAACAAAAGAAAAGAAAATAAAAACATACACATTAAAGTAAGAATTGCAGTGCAGAGTTTCGAAAGAGAATATAAAGTTTAAAAAGTCAAAAGCCTTTTAGTCAAAGGCAGCAGTGAACAGGTGAGTCTTTAACCTTGACTTAAAAGAACTCAGACTCTCAGCAGACCTGATATTTTCTGGTAGGGAGGGAGAAACTGCTCAGAACTATTAGTCAACTAATCCAGGAGTGTCAAAGTGATTTTAGTTTAGTTACATTTATATTTATGCTTTTGGCAGACGTTTTTTTCCAAAGCGACTTACAGGGGAAAACCAATCAAATCACTCAATCAATCAAATTTTATTTATATAGCGCCAGATCACAACAAAAGTTATCTCATGACACTTTATATATAGAGTTGGTCAAAAGCAGACTCTAAGCCACAGGTGTCAAACATACAGCCCGGGGGCCAAATCCAATCCACCAAAGGGTCCAGTCCAGCTCCTGGGATGAATTTGTGAAATGCAAAAATTACACTGAAGATGTTAACAATCCTTTTAGTTCAGGTTCCACATTCAGACCAATTCAATCTAAAAGGGGCAGGACCAGTAAAATACTATCATAAGAACATAGAAATAATGACAACTCCAAATGTTTCTCTTTGTAAATGTAAATATTTTCATGTATTTACACTAAAACAAAGTATAATTTTGCAAAAAAATGCAAATAACCTGAACAAATATGAACAACCTGAAATGTCTTAAGAGAAGTAAGTACAATTTTAACAAAATTCTGCCTGTTATTAAATGTTTTGTGTATTTGTAGATCCGCTTTGATCTAAGTTATAATGTACATGTGGAAATGATAAACTGAGGCAGAATATCATTAAAATTACACTTATTTTTTCAGTTTCCTCATGTTATTCACATCTTTATACACTGTAAATTTACTCTTTTCACTCTAAAACAGAGAAAAGTTTGGAGTTGCCATTATTTATATATTATAATGTTATTATGTCACTGGTTTGGCCCACTGCAGATCAAATTTAGCTGAACCTGTCCCCTGAACTAAAATGAGTTTGACACCCCAGCTCTAAGCCAATTTACAGAAACCCAACAGAAGTTACATACCCAGATAGCAAATATTTTGGCAGTATTATGGCATACATTTGGCATTTTTGGCTTTCTTTTGGCATTATGAAAACCTTTAGGTTTAACTGTGGTATGATTAAGGTTATCCATAATAGATATGGAGGCACCAGCAACATATGGCTGAGTTATGGCATATGTGTGCTTAACTAAAAGACTGGGCAAAGAGCAGGATCAAGTATAGGGATGGTATGGCATGTTTATGGCAAGACAGAAGACTGACTAAAGAGCAGCAACATCTTATTCCATATATGGATGTTTTTTGGTTGTGTTTTGGCAAATTTCTGTAAAGCCAAAACACTGCGCAAAGAGCGGGAATTTCTACTCAGAAGAAAACCACACTTCATTTTAAAAGCATGATCAACACAAATTTTGGGTGAATTTTGGCCTCCTTTTGGCCTCTCTTTGGGTCAGTTTTGGCTACATTTTGGCTGGATTATGAGGATTTGGGGCTTTTCTGGGACAATTATGGCTATATTTTGGAAGTCCGCAATTAGTTTTGGGCGAATTTTGGCTTCCTTCTGGTTTGATTTTGGCTTGCCTATTTTGGGCCATTTAGGGCTCATACGTCCGCCCAGAACTTTGCCAAAATGGCATGCCAGTTTTGGGCCAGATTTAAGCCATAATGATTTTGCTATCTGGGCAACTAATCTGGGAGTATCAAAATTATTTCAATTTAGTTACATACAGTTCAACATGATCCCAAATTAGGTCAGACCAGTAGAATAATAGCAGAATAACCCATAATGTCAGCTCTAAACGTTTCACTATGATTTAGAGCACAGGTGTCAAACTCATTTTATTTCAGGGGCCAGATTCAGCTAAATTTAATCTGCAGTGGGCCGAACCAGTAAAATAATAACATAATAATACATAAATAATGTCAACTCCAAACTTTTCTCTATGTTTTAGAGCAAAAAAAGTTAATTTACATTATGAACAGGTTTACATCTACAAACTCTCCTTTCAAAAGATGTGAATAACATGAACAAACTGGAAAAAAATAAGTGTAATTTTAACAGTATTCTGCCTCAGTTTATCATTTACACATGTACATTATAATTTACAGGTCACTAGTGGATCTACAAATACGCAAAACATTTAATAACAGACAGAATATTGTTAAAATTATACTTGCTTCTCTTAAGACATTTCAGGTTATTCGCATTTTTTGCAAAATTATACTTTGTTTTGTTGTAAATACATGAAAATATTTACATTTACAAAGAGAAACGTTTGAAGTTGTCATTATTTATATGTTATTATGACAGTATTTTACTGGTCTGACCCACATGAAATTGAATTGGTCTGAATGTGGAACCTGAACTAAAAGAATTGTTAATATCTTAGTGTAATTTTTGCATTTCACAAATTCATCTCAAGGGCCGGATTGGACCCTTTGGCGGGCCGGATTTGGCCCCCGGGCCGCATGTTTGACACCTGTGTTTTAGAGTAAAAATGCAACGAATAAAAAGAAAATAAGGGAGGGGGAAATGGCTCAGAACTATTAGCCAACTAATCCAGGAGTGTCAAAGTGATTTTAGTTTAGTTCCATACAGTTCAACATGATCCTAAATTAGGTCAGACCAGTAGAATAATAGCAGAACAACCCATAATGTCAGCTCCAAAGGCTTCACTATGATTTAGAGCACAGGTGTCAAACATGTGGCACAGGAGCCAAATCTGGCCCACCAAAGGGTCCAATCTGGCCCCTGGGATGAATTACACTGAAGATATTAACAATCAATGGTGTAAAAATAATTTTAATTCAGGTTCCACATACAGACCAATTAGATCTAAATTGGGTCAGATCAGTAAAATGGTATCATAATAACCTATAAATAATGACAACTGCAGATTTTATCTTTGTTTCAGTGAAAAAAAAGTAAAATTACATGAAAATGTTTACATTAATAAACTATCATTTTACAAAAAATGTGAATTACCTCAACAAATATGAACAACTTGAAATGTCTGAAGAGAAGTAAATGCAATTTTACCAATATTTTGCCTGGTACTAAATGTTTTGTGTATTTGTAATTGTAATGTAAGTTGTGTACATGATAAACTGATAAACTGAGGCAGAATATTGTTAAAATTCCACTTGTTTTTCTTAACACATTTCAAGTTGTTCATGTTATTCAGATTTTTAAGGAAACATTGTAGATGTAGATGTAAACATTATCATAATGTCATTTTACTTTTTTCACTGTTATTATTTTACTGGTCCGGCCCACTTGAGATCATATTGGGGTGAATGTGGCCCCTGAACTAAAGTGAGTTTGACACCCCTGGTTTAGAGTGACAAAAAAAACAAAAAACAATATAAAAATCTACAAACTATAGCCTACTTCAAAAAATGTGAATAACACAAATAATCTGACATTTAAGTGCAATTTTAAAAATATTATGCCTCACCTTATCACTTACACAACTTGCAGGTCACAGTGAACCTACAAAGGCACAACACATTCAAGACCAGGCATAATATTGTTAAAATTGCACTTACTTTGCCAAAGACATTTCAGGTTGTTCATATTTGTTCAGGTTATCCACATTTTTTGTTTGTAAATGCAAACATTTTCATGTGATTTTACTCTTTTAAAATAAAACAAAGAGGGAAAAAAATGGAATTGTCATTATTTATAGGCTATTATGATAATATTTTACTGGCGCGACCCACTTGAGATTGAATTGGGCTTTATGTGGCTCTTGAATAAAATCATTTTGACATCCTTGACTGTTAATATCTGTGGTGTAATTTTTGTATTTCACAAATTCATCCCATGGACAGGATTGGACCCTATGGTTTTGGCCCGAGGGCTGTATGTTTGACACCCCTGAACTAATCTGATTATTTCCCTTTACACTATGACAGTATCATTATACACAACACATGGTTTTACAGTAGTTTTTATCCCTGCCATGGTGAGATTAATGGCAAAAACAAAATAATCTCTGCAAAAACCCCTCATAAAATATCATGTGTAATATTTGTGTCTGTTTACAGTCTCCACAACTCAGTTGCAGCATTTTTAATTAATATATATTTTTTCTATTAATATTATTTTATACATTCTACATTCTATACAGTATTTTTAAGTACTTTTTCAGAGAATTTCCCTTGGCTTTTAACCTTTTTACCTGACTCCAAGAGACCCTGCACAACAAAGAAAAACCTTGAATCTCAAATCTTGACAGGCTTTATCTGCTTTACCCAATTAAAAATGGATTTCTGACAGGGTTAAACTTGTAGTATTGTGCTTTACGTTTGCTGAAAAAAAAGTGCCAGCTGTTACTTTCAGAGGCCAGGTTGTGATCATTGAATTAGCATAGCGTTTCTGGTTTCTGGACGCTTTCGGTTGCCAGATAATTGGCCACTTGGTATTGTCTATTCAGCGCTCAAAGCTGCCATCGTACTTCATCTTTTCTTAAGCAGAAGTGGACCAATGGGACTCCTCTCCTTCCTATTGTTCTGACAACACACACCTTTAGAGGCTGGATCAGGTGGATTTTATGTTTTTATATAACAGTAGCAATACAACCAAACTTAAGCTCAGCCTGCACTTTGTTATTATTCACTATAGAATCCATTGGTTCAGTAATTTTAGACATACTAGAAGCTAAAACATACATGTGGATATTTCTAATTTGAGTAAGTCTACCTCTTTTGTCTCTTGGATGTTGGAATAGAAAATGCCTGTAGATGCACTTCACTATTCACATAAAGTTTTCTCGATATCTAACATTTCCTAACTAATTTATCAGATTACAATTTGCATCTTAAATTTTTTCAGTGCAAAGCAGGTATGTTCTAGCCGACATTTAATTGACAGTGATCAGAGTAAATTCAAAGGTTTATAGCTGAAAAAAAACAAAAAAAACCCCCAGCAAAATATATCATTTACTGAATGGAAAAACATGTGTCTACAACCACTGCCGTTTGGCATGAATCATTGACGGTGTTTCTGTGTTCACTATGGAGCCTCTGAACGTCCAAATGAGTCATATCTGATGCCATGGAAAAGCTGAGAAACTGCATTTTACCTGAAATATTTCAATATCTTCCTACATTTAGTGGTTCAAAAGTGATTGGGAGTGTTTTAGGTCTTCGAAGATTAATATGTTTTATGTATATGCATGTTAAAGGACAGAGCAGTGGAGTCACTTAGATGACTTTAACAATGTCATCTGGGTTTCTTTGTTTTTGGCTTCTCTGAGCTGCTTCCAGGCGCCCCGACATGTGGTGCTCTGTTAATTGGCACCTTTTAAAAAAAGCATGTCTATTTCTGGATCGACAAGCCCCTTGTTTTCAGTTGTCCCACACCAAATTAATAAAGAACTCAGCAGCATACCTCACATGAATTTCCCTGCCCTGCATTCACTGCTACTTCATGTCTATATTTAGAAGTACACCCTACAACACACATCTTCATCCATACCATTAAGGCTATTGTCAACATGCCTTGGAATACCTTTTCTAAAGTTATTCCGCCATGCTGTTTTAAGCCCTCCACATTGCAAACAATTTAAAATATACATACTAATGGGTGTGACTGTATATCTGCATATCTAAAGCACAATTACACCAAACAAAAGTGTTATTCTGTATATTTATTGATAATAAGACCACTGATGGTGACTTAGTCAATAGTAGACAGCATGGTACAGTTTCTTTTTGAGAGTCTGGTGACCCCATGTGTAAGCTGGATGATATTACAATTTAGTATTTACAGGACAATATCAGTTTGGGGAGCAAAAGTAAGTGTCAGGGTGTTGAAAACATACATTCACCAAATAAATTTACAGCTTCAAAAAGCATTATATTTCTAAAAGCCACAACCAAATACTGACCAAAATTGAATAAAACAAGAGCCACAAAATCATGTTCGCTTTCACACACACTCACGCACACACTTGCTCATACAAGGGATTAACAAACTTAAAAAGACAGTAGAATAAAGAAAAAAACTTGATGAATGCCAACCAAACCAGAATAAATATACAGCTAAATTGAAACAGTTACAAATTGCACATTACTCTCAACAGAACATTGGCCACAACTATTTTCCAGTGCGAGTTTCCTATAAACTATTGAACAAATACAGATTAACAGCACAATGTGCAGAATCATAACTGTGACACAACATTTATACTGATTAGTGTATTAGAATGAGAAACATTACATCATATAAATTACATATCCAATACATATCTACAGATGAAGATGATGTCATGTTGATGCACTACAGAAATTACTGTAAATACTACATGAACACTGTTAGAGTCCTGTGCATCTCTAAATGTTGACTGTGCTTCTCTCACTGTAGCCAACAGTTGATATTGTTTTCCGTTAGATTAGAACAATTTACGTCCCAAGTAATTTTTTCCTAGAGCACCACTTTTCTGACTGCTTCTGATAAGAACTTTCAACTTTAATACACTCTGCATTCTTGTGACTCATGTAACAACACCAAACAGATGTCAGGAACACATGTATCACTGCTGCACATTGTCCTGTGGGGTTAAGATGCTCTTAATTCTGACATTGCTGTATTTGGTATCTTGACTAACCAGACAGGCAGTAGAGCACTGAGTGTTTTAGTATCTGGTGATGGAAAATGACTAAACATCAAGGTATCAGTATGCTGCAAATGGTTTACTCCAATTGCTTGACAGCCTTCACTCCTTTGAACTGAAAATTCTTATTTTCCCAACAAGCATGCTCATTTTACACAATGCTGTGCATAGTGTAGACTTGAGAACTCATGTTAAGTCGTTAATTTGGATTTTTCCCCCCTCAAATTTGTTGACAGTTGTGTCACTTTCTACATGTGTGACTAATTGCATCATGAAGTATAAGTAGTTACATAGACAACCAAATATTTTTTTTGCTTTTAAAGGGACCTGTATCCAGTGTTCCTGCTTTAAAATATTCCACAGTTACTTTAAATTATCACTGAGTGTTTAGAGAAGAAGTTAAGTCAAAGATGTCATGGGCAATTACTGTCGATATGAACCAAATTTACTCACAGCTGCGGCTCGATGTGACCACTAGAGAGAGTAGCGAGTCACTCTGGTGGTCTCTGGTGGTGTTGGTAACTAATTCCACTAATGAATTGAGGATGCCAACTGGTTAAAAACAACTTTCATAGTTAAAGAAAGTGTAAATAATCATAGCATGGCTGATGTTTTCACCACTAGGCACAAGCTGCCAAATACAAAAATGAAGTTTGTTGACGACACCTCAACTGTCATCTTCTTTTAGTGTAGCGACTGCCAACACATACTGTGGTTTTACTGTGGCTGTTTCCTGTGTAAAACCAGAGCTAACAGAGGTATTAACCATACAGTCTGTGGAGGCTTAGTGTCAATTCACTGATTGTAGCCGTGGGTGTGTTGTATTTCCCCTCGTACCTTGTACTTCCCCTAGTTTAGAATATCATTTCTGCACTGAACTCCTTTAAACCTGTTGAGAACTTTTGTGCAAACTCCTGCACACAGTGTGAAGCATATTGACACCTCAACGGTAACTGAGGCTTAAATCAGGGCCTGCTAGTGTACAATGCAGCAAAGTTGTTCTATATCTGACCTTAAAGTGGAAACAAGAAAAAGTGGACCATTATTATTTAAGAGGAATTTGGAATTGGTTTTAAAACTTTATAAGCTTTTAACTAGTGAATTACAGTTTTAGCTGATCTGGCATTGAGTTAAATTAAATATTTCATACAAAAAATACCATGCCTTGTCAATAGGTAAAAATAATCTTTCCCTTTCTTTTCAACTGATAGTTTCCTTATTTCTCAAAAAGAACTTAAGATTTCATCCTCAGTACACATAATCAGTTCACAAAATATCACAACCATAGGAATATACAATGGTGAGCAATAGCAAAGTCAAATGCAAAACTAAAACTATCTATTAAAGTATTACTTTCAAGCTTTAGTCATGTCATTCTGTACAAAGATGTGCAGTGACCTTCTGTTGATGGTCAGTGGAGCATGCTGCAACCAACTGTTAAGCTAAGTTGCTCCCAATCACCTATCTGACTCCAGTGCAGCGGTTAATTCAGAAAACTGCTTACTGTAAGCTGTGCTGATCTCAGATATGTGATTAGGAGCGACTTCTACATTATGCAGCAGTGTAATGTGTAGTATAGAAAGCTTTGACGCAACAGCAGTGAGCCAAGGAATGGTGCTTTACAGTAAGATACATTAAGATATTACATTAAGATCACAGGCAGAGAGACGGAGGGAGGTAAATTCCAATTTTGACATGTGGTACTGTTGTGGGAATTTACTCTAGTTGGGTCAAGGCTCTTTGTCTTTTCTTCTCTTCATCTCCCTAAAGAAAAAAAACAAGACAAACCAAATAAAGACGAAATCAGTTTTGAATGATTAAGACAATCTGTGTATGTGTGTATGTGTGTGTGCGTTTTCGACTGTCTCTCACCTGCCACATCACATCAGCTACACCATCTCATACTGATTGGCTGTGATGATCCTGGACAGACAGCAGGCCAACAACATGCCAATGAGCTGAAAGAAAAACAGCATGGGGTTTTCTCTTATTTCATTTATAAGTCAGTGGTTCTCTCACAATCCTGTTCAACCAACATAATCTCCTGTTGTAAAATGGTAACTCCCCCTCAGCTAACACTGAGCCAGGCTTTGAAAATGATAACACGACGATAACAGAAGGGGAAGAGAATACTGACTGAAGTAGTCCTGGAAGTCAGTCAATATATACTGGTGAAAAAAGGCCAAAAAACCCCTCAAAATCTGGATTTAACTAAATTATTTGGTTTTGCATCAGATAATTACAGCAGTGATGAATATGTTCCAGATGCAACATGTTCTGTAACCCTTACTGATGCAGTAGCTTCTTGTTTCTTTAACTCTGTAAAACCTGGCCCACTAAAACTAGAAACAAAATTCGTATTTTTTAGGATTTAAATGTTTCTTAGCCCTTTTTAACATAATCCAAACAAAACTTTTACCATATGTTTTTGTTTATGATATATCTTTTGTATTGCATTCAATACATTGGGCGCTTTTGGCAACTTTTTGTTCAACAATGTTAACTTTAGATACAAAAATAACTTTTACTAGAAACATTTTGAAAATACAGAACATCACAGGAAGTTTTTTTTGCTTTTTTACATAAAAGTTTTTACAGCCTTTTTTAAAATTTCCCTTGAATAGCACTGTAATTTCAATATTTTTAAATTTTCAACCAAATAACCATATACATGTTCTTAACGTAACTTTTTGAAAATTACCAAAGACATTCCTTCAAAATGTGTGATGAATGATTTAACATTAACAGCCATGTTGAAAAGGTTAAAAAAAATTAATACATTCTTTCCACTGGCTGCAGTGGGATGATAATTCACCAGGGGGGCAGAAAACATGTATCGACTCACATACAACAAGTTTTTTAGGGAAAGCATTGATCTTGTTGATAAGACAAAGGTCTCAGAACCTGGTGTAGCAAATATGATACAAATAGTTTTATAGGGTTAACAACCATCAGTTTGATAGAAAGCATAAAGATTGGACTGTGTCTCAGTGGAAAAAGGTTATGTGGTCTGAGTCCATCTTGACCCTGTGGCCACATTAGGGTGATAAGAGAGGCAGAAGAAGTGATTACCCATCATGCCTAGTGCCTACAGTACAAGCCTGTGGGGGCAGTGTTATGATCTGGGATTGATTCAGTTTGTCAAGTGTAGGTTCAGCAATGTTAGGTGTCCATAAAATGAGGTCACCTGATGACCTGAATATAGTTTGGATTGGCCACCACAAATTACATTCTAAAACAGGACATGACATCCCTTTGTTCTAGAACAGAACATGACATAAGTACATTATAGAATGTACTTATGTCATGCTCTGTGGACCTGAAGCCCATTGAGAATCTTTGGGATGTGATGGAGAAGACTTTACACAGTGGTCTGACTCTTCCATCATCAATACAAGATCTTGGCCTAAAACTAATGCATCTATGGGTGTAAATAAATGTTGTGACATATATCGTGAATTCATGGTATGAGTAAAGCTAAATGTGGCCCAATGAGTTATTGTGTGTCACTTTTTTGGGGTGATGCAGTGCAATACTGACATAAAATGTATACTGCACCAGTATAAAAAGAATCTAAACATCAAAAAAAGTAATGGGTGTAAAAATATTTTAAAAATACCTCCTGCCAATGACCCATTACGAAACCTAGTGATGCCAAAAATATTTACCACCACACTTTTTTTAGATGTGTCATTCACAAAATTGTACTTTTTAAAGTCTTACCTGTGAGAAGGCAATCCCAAACGTCACTCCCGCAATAATAGCCATGTTGGTTTCCATGAATGAAGTGACAAGCTCATAGCATCCCTGAAACACAGGGGGCAGGTTAGTTCTCAGAAGGGACAGGGAGAGGTTATATGTACAGATTAAGGGCAAGATGGATGTTTTGGAGAGAATCTGAGTCAAATATTAGTGTATGGAGAAGGAAAATAGCACATGAGGACATGTTAGTTGTCAGTACAGCTATTTATTCACTGTGACTATTCATGTACTTGTGCAAAAGACAGGCAAGAAACAGACAAACTTTCCAGCACACTGACCTGGTGATAAACCTTGCTTGGGGCAACAGTTGCATTGTGGAGGTCCTCTGGTCTGCAGTCAGATGAGTCAAAGCAGCAGCTCTCAGGAATACCTTTGGTTGTGTAATACACGCTGGCAAACCAACTGGTGTAGTTATACACTCCACAGCAACGCAGCTAAACATGAACATACAAGTGGGCATTAGGGAAATTAAAAAATAATGCAGAGGTTATTCATTTTTTTAAACTGTCAACCAATCCAACAGGACTAAGACCGACAATTTTTAGGTTAAGATAAGATAAGATAAGATACAACTTTATTTATCCCACCATGGGGAAATTTCAGTTAGACAGGTAGAAAAACCACATGTGTGAAAATGAAAAATATAAAGAGAACTAGAAGCACTCGGAGAGCGCAGACCTCCGCCAAGGCTGATCAGTGGCCCCCCCCCCGTGGGCCCCCCCACCCCCTATCACCACCAAAATTTAATCATTTCTTCCTTATCCCATTTCCAACAAACCCTGAAAATTTCATCCAAATCTGTCCATAACTTTTTGAGTTATGTTGCACACTAATGATCAGTGGCCCCCCCTCGTGGGCCCCCCCACCCCCGATCACCACCAAAATTTAATCATTTCTTCCTCATCCCATTTCCAACAAACCCTGAAAATTTCATCCAAATCTGTCCATAACTTTTTGAGTTATGTTGCACACTAACGGACAGACAAACAAACAAACAGACAGACAAACAAACAAACAAACCCTGGCAAAAACATAACCTCCTTGGCGGAGGTAAAAATAAGAAATTTGGTATTTACATAAGTATTTATAGAAATAAAGAATTTGAATTAAAAAATAAACATTAAATATTGTTTATATATTTAAGTCTCTTCCTGACTTAACTACACTGCCACACTAAGCCGTAAGCCTGTTTATTCTTACTCGGCACAGAAACGTTGGCCTTGTATTGGTCCATTTTTTGGAAAGTAATGGGATTAGACAGCTGGACATTTTTATAGCATACACTTCTCAAACAGGAGTAAATAATGAATTTGTTAAGGAATATTTTCAGTTGCAGCTTAATACATGTTTGCACAATGTGAGACTGAGTCAAAATAAACCACAGTTCATTTTATCCAATAGTATGGCTCACTGATGTGCTTTTAATATTTTTTGGACAACACTACAGATTAGCAACGGTGCATCAGGTTTTGGCTGCAAAGGAAATGCTTGTTAGTAGATGAAAACATTACTGGTTTTGTTCTCTCTGGGGATTGGCTGACAATAAGAAAACTGCACAGTGTATAAATATGGATAATGGTTGTTGCCTACGTTATCCTTTGCATTCTTTCTCGGTGTGTTCAAACATTTACCTTGCGCTGTAAGTTGTCAACAGCGAGGCTAGCTTCATCCTCAGCATTGTAGTTCAGGACTGCATCAGTGTATGTCCTGTGAAAGGTTCCCTTTATCTGCAGCATACAAATATGCACTGAAAATCATACATGCAAACTTTCCAAGGTCAATCTATGCAAATTTGTTATTGGACTTTAAATGGTTGTTTTGTGGTGAACTGTGCACAGACCTCATGGCGAAACACAAATCCAGAGATCCCAGCCACCAACTCAGCGAGGAACACCAGGGACAGAAACATGGCATACTACAAAGAACAGAGGAAGAGGAAAGAGATTTGGATAGTTTACATTGTAACACTGTTTTATGTGTGCATCATTTGCTTACACTTGCACACACACATACACTCAAACACACACACTTGACTGCCATTAACTGAACAAAGTGCCCTGCGGCATCTACTGGATTTCTGATCCTCTCAACTGAACAGAGGTCGGCCATTATTCCTTTTATCATGTGACCTGAGGCAAATTAATCAGCATCTATAACACTCCTGTCACTCCCAGCTGTAACTGAACACCACAACCTCAAACACACAGTCCCTCACCAGCTTCAGCATCCATGGGCTTCCTCTGCAGGTGGCGAAGCATCCAAACAGACCAAAAACAATGATGACGGTCCCGGTGCCGATGAGGACATACGGAGCATTGGTGGAGTTATCAGCTATCAGAGAGATGTACGGGCCCAGCATCAACTTCCCCCATACTCCAACTGCCAGCAGGATAGCTCCTGTTATCTAGAGGGTGGGGATTGCACAGGTGAAGGTAACAGAGAGAGTGCAGGAAACAGAATGAAAGGAGGGGACAAGCCTTTATCTTTGCAATTCTGCAATATTACAATAGCTGTATTTTTTCAGCGTGGTGAGGGGGAGGAGGCGAAAGAAGATCAAGGTGGAACAAGAAAGGAGAGCAATTAGAGTAAGGAGGAGGAGACGGGAGACAGAAGACACAAATTTATCTGGAGTATGGGATAGCGATCACCTGCTCTATGAATATGGGTGCACTCACACACACAGAAAGAGAGGAAAAGAAAGGGGACAAATCAAAGAAGCTCTTTGATCCGAGGCGAGACGCTTCCTCCTGTTGCGCCTCTCTTAGCATTTCAAATGAAGGCTGGAGATAAAAGAGTGTGTTGTACGAGGCAGCTGAAACGGCGTGTGTCTCAGCTGGGTATGTCTTACTGGCATCTGAAAGCGAGCAGGGTGTGGAACGGCTGCTGATGATCTGTTGCTAGTGAGGGCCAACTTTCCACATGGACCCCTTTCCTTCCAATAAGAGGCTGTTTGCCGTACTGCTGTACAGGCCTCTGACTAGAGAGGAAGCCGTCTGCACACAGTGTCTTTGTGCAGCCTAAAACTTTTGAACCAGTCATTTTTTGTCTTTTTCTTCTTAGTCAACAATATCCTGAAGCCTACGGTATATCTCATACAAGGCTACATAAAAATGACATTGACAGAATTCAGCTCATAAACAGATTTCAGGACATAAACGCAGGCTGCCATGGTCTCTGTGACTGTAGCCCATAACTCTGTGAGTTAATGACTCTTTTAACAACATTTACACTTTGCCCTGTTGACAGGGTGTGCACAGAATAATTGGGCAAAGGTTTTATGCCTTGACAAATCACCAGCCTCTGGCCTGCCTGTCTTTGGACTGCTGTAAAGCTGGTTAAAGTACTTAAACAATGTCATATAGAGTTCTAAAGACTTAACCACTGTGGAGAAGATCATAAAAAAGAGAGATTGAGACCAGTGACTAGATTTCCATATCAGTTCAATACTGTAGCATGCAATACGTTTTAGCTCAGGGGGAGATGACAGTAAACAGACACAATGGTTTAGTTCTATTAATAGCACAAAACACAAAATATACATTTAAAACTATTGTGCTACTTTATTTAACACATACTTGTGGCTACCATTATGTAAATGGAGCCTGTAAAATTTCATTATTTCTCCTTAAAAACCACAAAGACTGGTGCAATCTTTACAAATTCACTGAAACTAACAAGCAAGAAAATAAGTAACATGTACCGTATTGAATAGCTATTTCTTGATCATTTGGGGGCAGTGAAAACAAACAGTAAACACAAACTGACATATTACGCCCATAACAATATGACACAGTAAACATACTAGCAACAAAATTCCTGCTTCCACACTAACCAGACATGAAGGAGTGTTTGCTTTCAACTAGATCCCTAACTGGGTTTATTTAAAGGCTGTGGAATATGATGATATAAACTGAATATATAAAGCTGTTCATATTATTATTATTGTTTAACATTATGTTCATGTATTTCATTGTCGCAAATCTCTTTTAACAGCAATGTATTAATCACCTGGACCACCCTTTGCTTTCTACACAACATAATAACAAGAGGGACATACACAGGTAACACCAAGATAATAAAATTGAACAGTATAATTGCAAACAGCAGAAGGACTGTGACCAGCCGAGACAAGACAATGAACTCTGACGTATGAAAAGAGCTAAATATCACATGGATGGAGTTTTTGTGCATAAAGTCTGGCACAAACCACAAAGACTCTGCATAATATACAGACTTAAAAGACCACTGAACACTTTTACCACCAACACCTAGCCCACAGATAAATCAGAATCAGAATACTTTATTAATCCCGGGGGAAGTTATTGCGTGTTACAGTTGCTCCATGCAAGTATAATTAAAGTACCAGGAAAAAAACCCACACACGCGCTAGAGATGTAACAATATGAAAATTTCATGTCATGGTTATTGTGACCAAAATTATCACAGTTATCATTATTATCGCGGCATTGTTGAAATGTGCTCAAAATGTTCAAAAAGCACAATACAAATAATTTAACCACGTTGTATGTTGAAAAAAAACAAAAAAACAAACCCAAACACCCCCCCCCCAAACTACTAAAATAACATGCACAATGTACATTCTATTGGCAGAAACATTAAAATATTAGCGTGTAAACATCAAACATAGAAATGTGCTTTAAAGATGGCACCTTATGGCCATAAGAGATATCTGCATACGGGGTGGGAATTGATAAGATTTTATCAATATCAATGCCATTGTCAATTCGGCTTACCAGTCCAATTCCTTATCAATTCTCCTATTGATTCCTGAGTGTTTTTTTGAGTGGGAAAAAAAGGAGTTGGACAGGTCATAGTGGAGCTTATTTGACCATTTTCAATATCAAATCATTCACAATGCCACATTGAGCGGAGCGCGTATGTGCATTCGGACCGAAATGAGGAGTATCACCGTGAGTTTTAAAAGTGCTGTAATCAAACACAGTTTTAATGATAAGTACAATTGAAACAGTGTGTGTGCGTGTGCGGTACAGTGGTACATTTGGGTGGTATCACTCTCTCACTGAACGTGCTCCTGTGACTGACCAACACATCATGGAGTGGGTGCGTGGAATTGTCCAGTATTGTCTTGATCTTGGACATTTACCAAAAAACAAACTATAAAAGTACAGTCTAGTGCTCATAACAAACCCCATGCTCTGATACTATAACAGGCTTTTGTTTGGTCACTTTATTAAGTACAATTGAAGTACTGGTCCTTATCTCACCTTTTCTGTACATTAACTCAAAACCCAAAAGCAATTTGGAAGTCATCAAAACTAACAGAAATTACTTTTCCTGCATGTAATTTGTTCAGTTCATCCCATTGGACATATTTCGGAAGTTATGTTTAGGTTTTTAGGCATTATTCTTCATTATCTGTTGGAGCTTTTCTAAACTTTTGTACACAAATGTGGTGACAGTAATTGATCAAAAGGATTTGACATTATATTGGCTATTTGTATTGCAAAATGTCTTTTTTTATTTTCTTACTCCCTAACCCTAACCCTCACCTAAGCCCTCTGAAAACCAAACAAAAAGTCTTTAGGCTAATATTTTAGATTTTGTTACATGGTTGCTTGAAAAACAGTATAAGCAAATTATCAAATGACCATGTTTGATCAATAAACGATGTACTGTAAGTCAAATTGCAACAAATCTTTGTGAGTAATCACATTATATGACCTATTTATCAGCGTATCCTTATCTGGATAAAGATAATTTAAAATAAAATAGAAAAATGACAGAAAGAAATGAAAAAAACATCAGTATCACCTATAAGCCAAATTGTAATTTTAAGTACTGGCCCAGAAGCAGTGTATCCCTAATAAATCACTTACTGGCAAAAATGAGCAAATGAACAGAAAAAAGATATTTGCAGTAATTTTCACAATTAATCATCTACAAAAAAAAAATTCAGAATAGCAAAAGCCCTGTGGGCAATATAAAAACATAATGCCCGACAACAGCTGTTTGCCTGAACAGAGGCAAATTCTGAGAATAATCATTAACAATGATATTTCTGAGGTTCACATTAAATTTTAGCCAATAAAACTCACAATTTAGACCTAGTTATCCATAGCAAAACAACTAATACAGTATCACTTACTTATATCTCCATTGTATAGAGACAGCAAATCAAATAATTGACAAAACAGAATGCACAATTAACATAATGTAATGTTTAGTGCAGTGGGCAGGATCTCTCCTTTTCATCTGTTGCAGTTAAAGTGAAGGACGCAGCGTTTGATTCCTCAGTAATGGCACATACTATTAACACCAATTCCAAAAGCAAGAGCAGACTGTCATTCCAGAGAACAGTCCTCTCGATGACGATGTACTCACTGTTTATGGCCTACATCAGTGACAAAATGTCTCTCCGCCTTAGAGCTGCTGTTGCATACAAATACATAATCAACTTGTCAATGCTAAGTGTTCATTTTAAAGCCAACAGGGAAATCAAGTCTAAGGAAGAGGTGGAGGAGGGGAGGAGGGGTTTATCTAGACTGTGTGTCTGTTACTGAATTCCAAACAGCTTCGGGCCCCCTTCTTCTGCTCCGTGGTGCTGAGCAGCCCCCCTACACGTTTTGTTTGAAATTCAATGCCAGGACAAGCCACCCTGGTTACAGCGCAGGGTTTAAAACAGGTCAGCCCTCTTCCCTCCTCCCATACTCTAATAAAGAAACAGAAGGTCCGATGATAAAATATGCTGGCAAGGACATGACACAGCCTCCACCACCTGCTCTGCATTTAACCATCCCGCGTTTTTAGTATGATGATACCACCATTCACTCTTTATACAGACATTATTGAACAAGCTGATGACAGTGAGGCCAGGGCCTGACATCGAGGCAGCTCCGTCACTTCACCAACTCCCTCTCTCTGCTTCACCCTCCAGGCTGAGCAGCAGCACTAGCGCTATGAGCCGCTTCTGCACTTCAGACATCTGAAACCTGATGCTGTAGATGTAAGGGAGTGCGAAGAGACCATCCAATCCTGACTAAATATAAAAGTTCATATCCCCTAACACCGACACATGGGGCACGGTGCTGGGAGTCACACAGGTCAGCTTTTCTACATGGATATACTCAGCTGAAAGGCTGGTTTCAGTTCTGTAAAGTTTGGGGGATTGTTAAGAAGCTAAGAAACTAAGAAGCAGTGATGAAGCTGGTTTCACTTCCTTCTGTTCAGGGTGAGAGAGGGTAGAGGAGAGAGAGAACTCATCATATTATAAGCAGATAAATTCCTTTAACATACTACCCACTACTTATCTGGCTGGACAACTGTCTTAATGGACAACACTGGACTACAATTTTTTTTTTTTTTTTTTTTTTTTTTTAGAAATGATGTGCCTTGGAGACTAAATGTGTTAAATCTAACACACTTTAATAAGATTAATTGGGAAACAAATGACAAAAGTGCTGGTTAACTGATGTTTTAAATGTATATGATAAAGTGTTATTACAAATACATATTGGTTTATGTACATTTATACAGTAGATACAAATCTTCTGCTAGAAAGAACTTGTAAAGTGAATGAATTGTAATGTGCAGAAGTAGATCTGGTAGCTCTAAGACAAAAATTTCTTTTAAGTAATACCCATTTGCTCATTAATTCTCAGATTTTCAATTCTGACCCAAGACTGTATCTTGGAAACTACAGCCAACAAGCCTTTTTTACTTATTTTTTAGTTTATTAATGACTCAAACCTGGGGACATTTTACTTATAGACCAGTGAAATCAGTTAGAGCTGAACCTTAACCCATGGAATATATTCACACTTTGGCGAGAACACTACTAAACTGGCACTACTTGTGACTTCTATATACAAGTTTGCATTAACTAATGTGTTGTTTCAGATCCAAAAAGAATGGTTTGCACTTTGATATGAGTGAATTCAACTGGTAATCGCAATGTAAACAAATGCACATCCAACACCAATGATAGTTAGACTCCATCACTCCTTGAATTAATCCCAAAGAAATTCATCGGATAATAACTTCCTGAATCCTGAAGACAAGAAGCAATACTTGCAATGCAAACATGTGGAGAATGAGTGCACTTTTGTAGATTTACATAAATTAAAATACAGCTTTGGGCCAACAATCATCATCAATCTCATTACTAGTACTATAAATGAGATTGGTTTTATTATAGCAGGCTCAGTATAACAAAACACCACCATAAAGGACAGACTAAAAATATATCAACACAAGTGTAGTCTCAGTTTACTGCACATTTAAGCCAATGGCAGGCATTTACTGCAGCAGGCTATTCTCTATATTGTTTATTTATTGTGTATTATCCTAATAAGCAGCTAGAAATAGGGGCGTGAGGTCTGTGGAAACGAGCCTAAATGCAGTATAGGTGGTAAAATGTGTTGTAAAGGGGCCTTATCAAAGCAAAGCAGGCCTGTATGTGTGTTGTGTTGGAACAAACACGAGTGAAATGGTTGCGGTGATGTTAACATCCATCCACCGCGCTAACAACCATGATGCTATGTGCGCTATGTACTGATACCACTAACGCCCCAGAGCCAAAAATAAAACCTATATATGAAGCTACGGAGCAGCAGGAGGCAAATGTACGACTAAAATGTAAAAGAGGTGGCGTAAACCTGACTCTGTGGATGATTTCTGCTCAAATAACGGCGTGATTTCGTCGATGATGCTGCGTCCGTCCACCCTTTTATCAGCGCGCGCAACAAAAAAAACACAGCGTTATGTAAAAAAAAAACAACAACCAAAAAATAAAAAAAATTAAACACAAATACTGAATATTTACGTACCCAAAATACGAAGGAATACACGATGAGGAGGGTTTTAAGGCAGGTGATGACCGGTTTGGTCTCCATTCTGTACCGTGCGATGTGGACCCAGTGTGATGATAACGGCAGTGGAAAAAAACGTCTCTCCCAAGTGTCGCGTTGTGACCGCGCGCTGATGCAGCCACGCAGCGTCACTGAGGAAAAGCATCCGCCACAGAGCAGGTTGCACCGTGGGCGACGGGAGGGTTTTATTTAGCAGCATATGACTGTGCATACGCCTGATACATAAGATCTACCCGATAATCTTACACTGTTTGGTGTGGGGTTATACTGGCTGGGAATGGGTTGGGTCTGTGCAGCTTTATGGTACATATAGTAGGAGCTATTTGTCGGTTTAGTTTTTTGTTTACAGTTAATTTACCTATTTTTGTTTACTAATTTAGTTTTTGTTTTTTGTTTTTTTTTGCTAATTGTTTATTTTGATTTGTTTATTTTTTGTTTGTTTAATATTTCTTGATTTTTGTTTAATATTTCTTGATTTTTTTTAATGGTTATTACTTTCATTCTTTTTTTTTTTTTTAATTTTTTTTTTTTTTTAGACTTGCTTTTATGTGATGTTTGTCCCTTTTAATTTTAATTTTAAATTTTAATTAAAAAAAAAAATTGAATCTTATCCTGTTTGATTGTTGGTTTATATTCTCATACATGATGTTTTATCTCACGCCTTTATTTTTGCATTGATTTAACAGCATCATGTTACGTTATTCCTGCCCTCTTTATTCCGATTCATTTAATTTATTCGAAGTGTCATGTTTCTGCATTGTTGTACACGTCTCTCCTATTGTGTTGCTTCTGTTTTAGTGTTTTTACTTACATCTTGTATCCTGCTGTTGTGCCCTTCACTTGTTTGTCAAAAGCACTTTGTAAACTTTGTTTTTAAAAGGTGCTATATAAATAAAGCTATTGTTATTGTTATTATTATTATTATTATTATTATTATTATTATTTGGTATTTAGCACCTTTTTGTTTTGGGTTTTCTTATTGGTTTAGACCAGGGGTGTCAAACTCATTTTAGTTCAGGGGCCACATTCAGGTAAATTAGATCTGAACTGGGCCGAACCAGTAAAATAATAACATAGTTATATATAAATAATGTCAACTCCAAACTTTTCTCTGTGTTTTAGAGCAAAAAAAGTACATTTACATTATGAAAAGGTTTACATCTGCAAAGTATCTTTTCAAAAGATGTGAATAACATGAACAAACTGAAAAAATAAGTGTAATTTTAACAATATTATCATTTCCACGTTATAACTTACAGATCACAGTGGCTCTACAAATACACAAAACATTTAGTAACAGACAGAATATTGTTAAAATAGTATTTACTTCTCTTAAGACATTTCAGGTTGTTCATATTTGTTCAGGTTATTCACATTTTTTGCAAAGTTATACTTTGTTTTAGTGTAAATACATGAAAATATTTACATTTACAAAGAGAAAAATTTAGAGTTGTCATTATTTATACGTTATTATGATAGTATTTGACTGAATCCTGCCCACTTGAGATTGAATTGTTCTGAAAGTGGAACCTGAACTAAAAGGATTGTTAATATTTTAATGTAATTTTTGCATTTCACAAATTCATCCCAAGGGCCGGACTGGACCCTTTGGCGGGCCGGATTTTGCCCCCGGGCCGCATATTTGACACCTGTGGTTTAGACCGTGGGCATTGTGTTTTGACTGTTAAACCACAAACCCATGGTGCACCTAGGGGTTATTTGAGTTATTTGAGTCTTAAGTTCAGTCACCTTTAAGTTGATTTAATTTTGATGACAAATAGCCGCTACATGGGTGGCTCACACAGGAGGTTATACTGCAAGAAAGGTACTCACTCTTTATCGGAAAAGTGACTATTTTTGGTCATTTCAAAGTCAATTTTAATTATATAGCATATTTGAAAACAACAGACGTTGACCAAAGTGCTGTGCAGATTCAAAGCAGGAATAGAAATAAAAAACCAAAACAAAACAGATAATAAAATTCACATAAGTAACATAGAATAAAATGAAGTAAAAAAATTTTTTAAAAATGCCAAAATGTTCATTTTCAGTCCGGTTTAAAAGACAAAGAATAAAAATGGGTTTTTAAATGACAAGACAGTGACAGCAACAGTTACAGTGAGGACAATGAGGCAACAATCTCAGGTCCAATGTGGTCTACAGGGTCTGTAAGGTCCACCTGTGCATGAACAGTCTGTGTTTGGTACCATGAAGTAATGGTACTAATGTAAGTAATGATGTTCAAAGGGATAATGTGTATGTTGACAGGTGTCTGGATCACCATTTGTGTTCTTGTAATGCTCTAAAAGTGAGGTTCTAATGTTCTAAAATACATGTTCCTTTCACCTTACATGTGTTTTTTTTTTTTTATTTTCTAGTCTATCTATCTATCTATCTATCTATCTATCTATCTATCTATCTATCTATCTATCTATCTATCTATCTATCTATCTATCTATCTATCTATCTATCTATCTATCTATCTATCTATCTATCTGTCTGTCTGTCTGTCTGTCTGTCTGTCTGTCTGTCTGTCTGTCCGTCCGTCCGTCCGTCCGTCCGTCCGTCCGTCCGTCCGTCCGTCCGTCCGTCCGTCCGTCCATCTATCTATCTATCTATCTATCTATCTATCTATCTATCTATCTATCTATCTATCTATCTATCTATCTATCTATCTGTCTGTCTGTCTGTCTGTCTGTCTGTCTGTCTGTCTGTCTGTCTGTCTGTCTATCTGACAGGGACAATGCAGTTAAACATTGTTACAGGCTTGCAGCTGATGTGATGCATAGAGTTTATAGCTATTGCTAATTTTCAACTCTTGTCCCTGCTGGACTTTTCTACAGTACTACAGTACACGATATATTGTAAACAAACAAACAAACAAACAAACAAACAAACAAAACAGAAAAACCAAACACTGTTCTATATAAAAACCCTATTAAATTGTCCATTATTACTGCAGTACATTTACATATAAAACATTTATTCACTCACTCACCTACATATAATACACACAATTTACAATTATGGTAAAGTAAAATAAAGTAAAATAAACTTTATTGTCCCCTGGGGGAAATTCATCTTGGGCACAGTGCTACATTGCTTCACAGACAAGATAAAAAACATCATCACATGGACACATTATAACAAAGACAGTTAGTCTGTCATATAAAACAGACATGGACAACACGTGACAATCACAACACAGAACATATAAAGTGGTTTAAAACAAACAAACAGAAGCAAAGTAGCACGAGCCCGGGTCGCTACAGAGCAGCGCCAACAACCACACTTTTGGTACACTTTCGTTTTTTCTTTAGCCATGATTTAGTTCTGATGGTGAACATTTTAAACTCAGGAGTGGATTTTATTTCAAGTGGCAGTGAGTTCCAGAGTTCAAAGCTCTTACAGGAGAAAACTGACTGTCCTAATATTGTTCTGCAGAATGGGATTTTGCAGTTTTGGTTTGAGGAGCTTCTGGTAGCTCTACTGCTGTTTTGTCTCTCAATAAATCAGTAGAGTGGCTCAGGTGCTAAGTTGTTTATACACTTCAAAATTAACTTGAGAAAACATACGTCACTAAAGCTTTCAGAGCTTAGTAGATTATATTTTTCAGAATGTGGCAAGAATGATGCTGGATTGTTTTTTTTTAATCCATCATTTCTAGGGCTTGATTACATATAATAATCAAGCTTGGGGCTTGATTATACCTCTTGGATATTTTATTTATTTTTTGCCACTTATGGGCAAGGAACCAAATATGGTGACTTTATTGAACTTAATTTTCTACATGACAATACAAATTTTTGAAAAATTTCCCAAAAGTCTTGTTATATCCTCCAATAACACACTACAGTTGAAATTTTGAATTTCAGAGTATTTCTATGAGTGAACTATAAAGGGTTAAGAAAGTTTTTAAAAAGCCTGGTTTCTGGAAAAATAACCTTATCAAGCATGCTTTGCATTAGAAATTTTATATTCATTTATTAATATTGCACAGATCACACATGGATCAGTGTTAAGTTAAAGCCCACACTGCAAGAAAGAAATGATAAGGAATTAAAGTCTTGTTTCTAGAAAATTACTTTTTCAAACATGTTTTTCAGTAGAAAACTCATATTAGCCTGGTCTTACTAAAATAGTTCAGCTTAATACTGCTCAGATCACACAGGGATCAGTAGCATACACTAGAGGAAAGGCATTTAAGACATTAAAAAGCCTTGTTTCAGGAAAAATAACCTTGTCAAGCATGTTTAGTATTAGAAAACTAACAAATTTAGTAATAAACTCGCTAATACTGCACAGATCACCCATGGATCAGTGTTATGTTAAAGCCCATACTGCAAGAAATTAAACAGCAGTGTTTTAGGAAACATAACTCCATCAAAGATGTTTTGCATTGGAATAATAATGTCAACCATGCCTTACTGATACTGCACAGATTGTTTATGGATCTGTACTGCAAGAAAGGTATTTAAGTAAAAAAAACTGTTTTTGTTAGGAAAAAAAAACAAACTTTGTCAAGCATGTTTTGCATTAGAAAACTAATGTCAGCTTTTTCTTAAGATATTCCCTAAAATATTCCAGCTTTACACTGCATAGGTTGTATTTAGTTAAAGCCTACTTTGCAAGAAAGGAAATTTTAAAGCATAAAAACCCTTACCTCTATAAAAACATCCATGTCAAGCATGCTTTGCATTAGAAAACTAATATCAACTTTGTCTAATACGGCACAGATCACCTATTATTCAGTACTGAGTTAAAGGTCACACTGCAAGAAAGGAAATTTGAGTAAAAAGCCTTGTTTCTGGAAAAATAACCTTGTCAAGTATGTTCAACATTAGAATAATAACATCACCTTTTTCTTACTAAGATATTAGAGTGAATATTGTGTGACACTGTCTCATCTATAAATGTATTTTAGGTCTGTCTTCAAATCTGCATCTGTTAAAAATACACAGGTAGTTACAGTCTTCAGTCTCATGATTTATTTCTTCTGTTTGTTCCAAAGGATCCGAAATTAACTGTGAAAATAAGTACGTCTGGTTGCTACCCTGTAACCTTTTTAATTATGTTGCGTCTTATCTTAGCTAAGACACTGTGGTAAGAAAAAAACTTTTAATCTTAATGAGTCTTTCCTGGTTAAATTAAATAAATACATTCCACCAGCAAATTCAAATGGTTTACATAACAACCTTGCATATCATTACCAATTGCACAGCTTTTATTTTTAAGAATATTGAGTCTATATCCCCACCAATGTCTTGTAATTGCAATTGGTTCAAAAGTGGGCCTTTTTTTTCTATTATTAAGTCTATTAAGGGCTTTCCGTTGCTACAGTTTTATTCTAGTTTTCAGACATCTAAGAAACCCATTGGCAGGTTTTTAATTTAATGACCTACCAGACAATTTGGTCATATTTCAAAATATTTGGTAATGCTCAGTTGAGCTGTTTAAACATAAAGTTGAATAGAAAGCAAAATTAGGCAGATATCATGTAAAACTGCATGAACAACAAATACATTAACCTTCTTTTTTTTGTTCTGTTCCCTGACATATTTATCATACAGTAAATCTGACAATAGTTGACAGTGAATTTTAACTTCAGGCAGTTTTATTCGTACCTGATGTAGCTGAAACCAACCATATTGACAATTAAAGTATCACTACAGAAGTCGCAGTAAAAAGTTTCTGATCCTAAATGAAAATACTCAAGTACCTCAAAACTGTACTTAGGTATAGTACTTGAGTAAATTTATTAAGTTACATTAAGCCTCTCAGTAATGCTGTTCTTTAATAATTTAAAGATACAATATAATCACAACTGAAATAAACTTTTATGCATGTAAAAAATAGGAATGAAAGCAAAAAGTGAAATATCACATGCAACCGTAACACCTTAACCATATCCTGAATACACAACATATAATCAGAACAACAATCTCTTCCTGTATCATTTATTTTGCAAATAAAACATGGATTGTTATTTCCCATGAGCACATTCACCAGTAGACAGTACACCAGGAAACATAATGTACAAGGATGCATGAATGTATGTGCAGTTTTAGGGAATATTGATTCTAATGTAAAAGAATTATAAAACACAATATTTTTTTACATAACAAAATGCTTTATTCAGATGAACCATATAAGACTGCGATATTGAACTACAAATGCATTAAATTACTGGGAAAACACATTTCAGAAGCAGATTTCAGTGTAAAACAGAACAGTACAAATAAAACACAGTGCAGTTGTTTTCACTGTAGGGAAACAAAGAGCAATTAATCAATTACTTGTCAATAACTGAATTAATTGACAACTGTTTTAGATCAACAATCAGTTTGAGCCATTTATTTAAGAAATATAAGTGGAAAAACTCCCAGATTACATCTTCTTAAAAAAGAATATTTCTTTCATTCTACTGAAAATCTTTGGGTTTGGACCAAACAAGACACTTGAGGAAATTATTTTAGGCTTTGAGCAACACTTTTCTACCATTTTCTGATATTTTATAGAACAATTACTTTTGATTGATTGAAAACAATAATTTCTACACTGAAAATAATCATCAGTTGCTGCCAAACTTGACAATAAAGCCACCAATGATAAAATCCCTTTAAGATATAAAGGCCAAACAGTCAAAAGGGCTGTGTGCCTTCAAGTAAGGAATTAGCTTTGTTTATTTTATGCTTTACCTGATAACCTACACACATATGAATACATTTTAAGTGTCAAATCATCATCTGTCTGACTAGGGGGGGCAATGATGTGTAAATATACAACAGTGCAATAGGAGGGGAAACAGCGATGCAAGATAAGACGGTGCATCTCGCAAACCACTGACAATAACATTCATAAAGGGAGATACACTCTGTCTACACTCTGCATCACCATGTACATATCAAGGCACAGTCAGTACACAAGGTCAGAATGATACAACAACATCCTGATGTATATATGATGTTACCTCAAACATTTCCAAATGCACACAGACAAATCTGAACATCTTTTTGCAGAGTCACCTTTGAATGTTGCTTTTATAACAGATCTATACAGGTAGAGTACAGAGGAGTACAGTCATTGTCTTATTCTTTGCTAAACAAAATTGTAGGGTGTGGGGGTGTGGTAGAGTGGGTCATCCAATAACCGAAGGGTTGGCAGTTCGAATCCCGCTCTGCCCTAGTCATGTGCTGTTGTGTCCTTGAGCAAGACACTTCACCCTCCTTGCCTCCAGTGCTGCTACTCACACTGGTGTATGAATGTATATGAATGTTCGGTGGTGGTCGGAGGGGCCGTAGGCGCGAATTGGCAGCCACAATTTTAGCCACACTAAAATTGTAGTTTACCACCACCAGAGGGAGAATGTGAGAGTGAATGAATAATGGATCCACTGTACGCGCTTTGAGTATTCATTCATAGAAAAGCGCTATGTAAATCTAATCCATTATTATTATTATTATTATTATTATTATTATTATTGTGTGCTCTCAATTTACCGGTCAATCTACATTCCTACCCTCACCTATGGTCATGAGCTTTGGGTCATGACCGAAAGGACAAGATCCTGGATACAAGCGATCGAAATGAGTTTCCTCTGCAGGGTGGCTGGGCGCACCCTTAGGGATAGGGTGAGGAGCTCAGCCACCAGGGAGGAACTCAGAGTAGAGCCGCTGCTCCTCCACATCGAGAGGGGCCAGCTGAGTTGGCTTGGGCATCTGTTTCGGATGCCTCCTGGACGCCTCCCTGGGGAGGTGTTCCGGGCATGTCCCACCGGGAGGAGACCTTGGGGAAGACCTAGGACACGTTGGAGAGACTATGTCTCTCGGCTGGCCTGGGAACGCCTCGGGGTCCCCCCGGAAGAGCTGGAGGAGGTGTCTGGGGAGAGGGAAGTCTGGGCATCCCTTCTTAGACTGTTGCCCCCGCGACCCGGCCCCGGATAAGCGGTGGATAATGGATGGATGGATGGATTATTGTGTGCTGTCACTTACATTAAATTTACCACAAGCGTAACTGAAAAAGGTCATGATGAATATGTGCTAAAATGCAGTTCACAGCAAAAAAAAAAAAACAAAAAACAAACACTGATCTGAACTGATGTTGAGCCATTTTTATACCGTAAAGGTCATGTAAAACCTGTCAAGGAATGATGGTCATATCAAAATAATCATTCAATAGCTTGACCAAAAAAAAAAAAAAAAAAAAAACAGGGATTTTTCTAGAGCTTTTAACCATACCAGTCTTCACTACACACAATTTGCTCAGTTGTCATGAATATTGTATTTTTATTTTATTCAGGCCTTATTCATGTTGGTTTACTGCAGCGTTTAGGAGGGCTTGTTCTAAATAAAAGAAGTAACTTTACTGTCATAGTTGTAAGATAATTGCGCATTGCCTAATGTTATTTGAAAAATATTGGCTCAGGGAGCGGTCTTGTTGAGTTTATATGTATTGTTCAAGCAAAAATATAAGTTATTTTTCATTTCCACAACAAATTATTCTAGGAAAAGCATAAAGTATTGTTACGATATTGATGTTTCTTTCAATAAAAGTTATAATTGCACCACAGTTAGAATGTTGTTGGGGTTGAGGGGGGCCTGGAGATTTTTAATCCTCCAAAGGTGGGCCCCACAGAAAAAGACTGAGAACCACTGGTTTACAGTTAGACTGTGAGCTTCTATTTCTACAAATTTGTCATTATTACAACTGAGCAAACTTAGACTTGTTATATAGTTGAAAACTAGAGAGTGAACCCCTATTGGAATTGTGCAGAACTTATACCTTCAAAGTCATGTATAAACAGTCACACTTTACATTTGATGAACCTGAGTTTCGTAGAATAATTGAGTTAAAATGATATGTTAGTTTGGGTACTGAATGAATATATTCTAAATATCACTGGGAATGTGCACTGAAGGAACCTTTTAGCTTTGATTTGCCTTTGCACACTGACATTGATAATCTATGCGAAAAGGCAAAAAAAAAAAAAAAAAAAAAAAAAAAAAAAAAAATACAGAACTAGTCAAAAAAACACAGAAAAACGTCCAGGAAGAACAGATTCCGTACAGATTCAGCGTGTTTCTCTTCTCACTCAACACACCGCACCATCTCTGCCTGAAGGTAAACTGAGTCAATAGTCCGAATAATGAAGAAAGTGATAAAATCCAATAATATAGATCTTCATCATTCTGCCTACACTGTAAATGCACTGGGACTGTTAAGCAGGTGAGAATTTAGAGTGACAATTAAATTATTATGAGATCAACATCTCATCAAGGCCACTCTTTGTTTCTTTAATGAACAATCCACAAACCTGGTGGCCACTTCCAGCTTGACTACATTTTTCTGTCTAAACATAAGTTAAATTGCAAACACATATTTAAACCAACAACAACAAAAAATAACACAAACAAATGAGCCGTCGCTACATACAGTAACACAGACGATGTGGTTCTTCAAGTGTGATCAGTCAGTAGTAAATACATCAGCTCCTGGGAGGAATATGATAAAAGTGCTCAAACATACAATTTACATTTTAAGACAATATGTAAGTGTGACTAGTGCGCTTTTCTACCCGTGTCTGTATGTCAGGCTACTTCTTATATTAAAAGTTCAATGTAGGAGAAGGGGTCATCCCATTCTTTACTCAGCAGCTGAATGACTGATGGTCAGGGTAACTAGCAAGGGGATATGGAAAGGATGGTGCAAAGTCAACAGTCCAGTATCATCTCATTCCTTTTGAGATGCATACTCCATCCTCTCCAAGCGTACCTTTAAACATCCTGTTCCACGTGAGCTTACGCTGTCTCTATACGGACCCAAATTCTGCCATCCAGGCTTCGTATTTTTCCAAATCAGCAGCAGAGACAGACTTTGAGATCTTCTTGAGTGTGAGGGTGAAGTCCTCCATGGTCACAGGCATCTGCAGCTCATCTTTAGACAGAGCTCGGATCTCCTCGGGGCTCAGGCCTTGGATACGACGACGCATAGCCATCATCGATGCATCCCTGATGTAAAAACACAGGCAGGTATGTATACAGTGTATATTTACTTCCATTTTCCTGTTTGAATATATGCAAATTTTGTATTTTTCTGCTTTATTAGTGTACTCTGTTTATATTATTTATTGCTTTATCTCGTCACACTAACTTTCCTTTCTTGCTAGTGTTTTTTCCACAGTGTTTTTATGTGCAACTGAGCTATTGTGACCAAGTAATTTCCCTCGTGGCTAAATAAAGTTTGTTTAAGTCTAAGAGAGGGTTAAGGCAAACTTACTTTCTAACAAAGTACTCACACGTACACACAAATGGATAACTATGCTCCCTAAATTCTACAATCCATAATATTTCAGCCGGGTTTCGAAGCCAAAAGGCACACACACATATTCAAGGACCTTCAAACAACGCAAAGAGAGATGAGAAGAGAAGGCCTGAGTAAAACAAAATACCTGCCATCCCCAACACAACTATGGGAGAAACATTACTCAGACCAAGGACGAGACAACAAAGAGAAAAGTGTTCTGTCAAATGTTAATGTTCATCCTTCAGCACATAAACATATTGTGATGCACACTTTGTATCCATCACCGCTGCATTGCATTTAACTAGACCTGCTGAGTGTTCCCTTGGTAACAATAAAACTCAAAGCCTGTCCCCTGGTCCAAGAACATCAATATTTTCAAGATCAATTTGAATATGCATCGAAGGTTGTGTAAAAGCCCGATAAATACACATATTGGCGTGTGTTTGCGAAGTGAGAGCACTGATGAGACAAACTGCGGTGAGAGTGCATCCAAGGACAACAATAGACGGCCTAGAAGAAAACATTTCGAACAAATATGCAGTGTTCTGACAGTCATTTTATCTGATGTAAAAAAATCCCCTGCATAAATCTGCATGTACAGGGTCTGAATCTGTTTATGCATCTGGTTTAACAGTATAATCACTTTCACAATAACCTCTGCTCCTGATTTCCTTTTTTTTAAGCACACCTTTTCTACTGAGCAGATAACTTCTACCACACGGAACAGTGATGCCTGTGACATTCACATTTTTTGTACATCAGGTTCACTTTCTAATGCAAACACTTGTAAAGGTCCATCTCTCACACATACACATACATATACACTTACACATACACTAAAAAATTACAATGTCTATGGTTAATATGATTTAAATGGCAGTTTAACAAAACCTGCAGCTATTTACATTTGCATATCATTTGTGTAACAGTTGTATCCCCACTTCATATTTACAAAGGGATGTATGTTTTAATAAGAGTTACACATCCAGTAGCAGTGTCAACACATTACAATTTCTGTGCTTTTAAAACTGCCAGTGTGTAAAGCAAGGAAGTGGTTGGATTTTATAAGAAAGCAGGCTATGGTGTTTCATGAAGGCGACAGACTGATAATCCATTTTTCACTGATGATATGTCACAACTTGACATGTCACAGTAGGAAAACATCTACTAATGAAATTACGTTCTATTGCATTGCTCTTGCGTCAAAGTCAGGTAGTGTTATGTATGCTGACGTTCACACTGACATAATGACTTTAAAATGAGACTTAGGAAACAACAAAGACATTGTTATTAGTGACGTGTGGCTTTTTATGTGACTACGACAAGCCAAGTCCTTCCTCTATAACAGTATATCTGAAGGTTTCCTTTTTTTCTTTTTTGATTTTTATGAAATCAGGAAACGGGCCCCGAGGACCATGACCAGGGATGAGGGATCCTATGTCTTATCCCACAACTGGGAGGCTGTCCTCTGTGGGATGCCAGGCAGCAGGAGACATAATTGTCCCCTGTTGTCTGGCAAACCTGGATAAAACAGCTGACAACGACACGTCACAGTAACATCAAGGGACCCTTCTGAGGAAGGCTACAGGTTGTAGCTGAAACATGTCAAGGTAAAAAAAAAAAAAAAAAAAAAAAAACCAACTTTTTCTATTTGTCTGACAAAAAAGAAAACCTTTATATTTTCAGTAGACTGTATGAACCTAAACGGACTAAGGGTATATCTGGTGGGATTTTGGTCTGTCCCACGAAAAACATGGCAAAACTGAGCTATGATTTTGCTGTTTTTAATTTCTTAACAGTCAATAGGAATTCAATAATAAATGATGTAATTAAAGTGACACATTTGTTTTGCTAAAAACCCTAACCTCAAACTTTATTTGCAAAATTTGCGTCCCAACTTGACCTCATTCCCAGTGTCACAAATGGGTCCACATTCTCCTCCCATCTCTCAGTTTTGGATTATTTTATGTAAACAGAAGAGCTGTAGTTTATTAAATCACAATTGCAGCATTAGCTTCTGGAATTATAAACGTAAATGCAAAAGGCTACGATTTAATTGTCCAGTTTGTCTGTGGTGATAGTTTGCATTCAGTGACACAGAGAAAAATCTAAGTCAAAGTTTTTTTGGTTTTTTTTAGCAAGTTTTTTAAAAATATTTTTATATTGGTTTATATGATGTTTGTACAACATAAACCAGTATTGTGATTTGCAGCTGCATATTGTCCATATTAATGGTAGTATGACGTTTTATGATGCAGTCATAGTACATAGGAATACCACTTAGCAACAGCACAACCATCTGTTTCGTGTCATTGTTTACACCTGCAGCAGAACGGGTGACACGTGCTGATGATGTTTTACTCTTGTAGTCTGACTTGCGTTGTAGCCTGAGATTGGGTAGGTATTATCATTACAGAGTCTGCATACACGTTGCACCCAGATTTAATAGATCCATGTTTCACAGTGTAGCTGAAAATAAACTGCTGAAATCTCACAGTCTGTAGGAATTACACGCACCTGCAGACGTTGGTGATGTCAGCTCCAGAGTAACCCTCTATCTTTTCGGCAATGAGGTCCAGGTCCACGTCAGCAGCCAGCTCCACCTCCCTCAGGTTGATCTTTAGAAGCTCTACTCGACCAGAAGCTGCTCTCAACACACACACGCAATAGCATTAATTAGGTGTCAGAATGAAACATCTGAGATTTGTTTAGTCGCAGTATAAGAGTACAAAAACACTCCGTAGTACAAATCGAAGTTAATTAAACTTGTGTAATGTGCATCCTATGTGATAAGTAGATTAGAGGTGGGCACCTGTGGGCAGGGGGATGTAGATACGTTTCTCTAGGCGTCGCCGTAATGCCTCGTCAATGTCCCAGGGGAAGTTGGTGGCAGCGAGGACCATTACCATCTTAGAAGGGTCATCATTCTCCAGGGCTCCTCCCACACCTGGTTGAGAAACAAACACATTGAGCATAGTATTCACAGAATAAACAGTTTAGGAAAAAATTAGCTTTGGACCCCGAAGAAAACCTCTAGAATGTGATCAAGAGGAAGATGGATGGTCACGAGGCATCCAATGAAGCCGAGCTGCTTATATTTTTGTTCCAGCAGTGGCACAAAGCAGCCAACAGTAAGAAAGACTGGTGTTGGCTGTGTCACAACGGGGGGAAAAGAAAGGACTCAAATGCTCGGTACTGAAGGGAAAAAAATAACAAGTTTATTTAGCAAAATATAAAAAAAAGAAAACCAGACAACGAAAAACCTAACACAAAAAACTAAAGCAAAAACAGAGTCCAAAAAAACATACAAAACCTGGGGTCAGAGTCCGTGGATGAATATGGAAAATTGTCCGGGTTATGGAGAGGATAAGGAGAAATGGACCAGCGCTGCATGGCTGCAAACCTAATCCTTAAATAGGCCAGTGGAAATTGGCTGCAGCCACGCAGCGCCAGCAGGTGAGTCTAATGATAATAATGATTATGACAAGGAGGAGCTGAGGGTCACAGGCACAGATCCTGACAGGCTGCTTTATAAAAGGCTGAGAGAGAACACGCCAAGACGCATGAAAGCTGTGACTGAAAATCTGAATTATACTACCAAATATTGATTTATAATTCGTCCTGAAATTAAACATTAGTATTGTGTTGTTTAAAAATAAATCGAAACTTTAAGTCTGCAAATGAATGCTGTGTGTCCTTGTTTTTATTCTGAATTACAGAGAAATGTTATACTTCCCAGATATAAAAAAAACAAAAAAAACACATACCTATAAGTAGTAACCCTCCATTAATGACAGATACTATTTACACAAGCATTTTTAAATTCTAGATCTCTAAAGTTGAAAAAGTCCTGAGTTTATAGCTATTCAGGCTGATTATTGTCAAGAATAACAGAGGGACACTCCTACACGTTTCATGTTTCTTGACCGAATCATTTTTTTAATTACTTTCATTTCTTGCATAAAATCCAGAAGCATCATCTTCATCTTCACACTTACAAACTCTACTCACCATCCATTTGAATCAACAGTTCTGATTTGACCCTGCGGCTGGCTTCGTGTTCATCAGATGTCCCTCTTCTCCCACAGATGGAGTCGATCTCATCTATGAAGATCGTTGTTGGTGCGTAAAACCGGGCCTGAAGAAAACAGTGGTTTAGAAACTTGTTATCAGGCCTCTACGTTAACATACTAATTTTATCTTTATATTGTTGGATTTTTGTAGACAGCTCACAAAAACATACACACCATTTCAAACAGCAGACGGACAAGTTTTTCAGACTCGCCCCTGTATTTGGATGTGAGCGTGGAGGAGGACACGTTGAAGAAAGTAGTCCCACATTCTGTGGCCACAGCTTTGGCTAACATGGTCTTCCCTGTGCCTGGAGGACCCACCATCAATACACCCTAAGAAAAAGGTTACACACTGTTAACAAAAGCACATGCAGACTTCTACACTGATAAAAGCTGCATGAAGACACAAAGATTAAGAAATGTATGCAACACAACAAACAGTGTTGTGTCAAAAGTATCGCTGACTTCTGAAGTGATGTAGTTAATGCTAAGAAGATCACATGATCGAACACATCGACACTAATTAGACACTGAGCACGAGCAGATGTGATGTGACTGGAATGGTACATTTGTAGTTCAATACTTATCTTGTAACTAATTAATAAATCCTTTGTTTTATCTGGTAATCTATTACAATTCAATAAATACCACAATTATACATGCATACATTAGATAAATGTGAAGCACTGTGCTGTTTTAATAACCGATGAAACATTGACCCTCACATGGTGGTGGGCCTGAGGGGAAAAGGCCTCACATGATGATGTTCAGCACAAGCTGGTACTGAGGAGCAACCCCAACTGGTCACTGAACAGAGCCACACTGAACTCATTTCAGCAAATACAAACAACAGCTATCAGAGGGTGGCATATCCCATGGCCACCAGAAAACTGAAAATTTGTTGGACAATGGACAAAAATAGGATGAGGACCCATGCCAACACATATCTGAAACTGTAGAAAGTTTGATGAAAACATTATTGAATGGTTATATCATTTGTTAGGGAATATGTTCAAGAAACTAAATGATGATGAACAGACAGACACTCATGCTGACTGCCGTCATTCATTTAATAAAAGGTATCTTTAAAAAAAAAAAAAAACTAACTGAAACTAATTTGGTATTCAATGTATCAATTCAATTATCAGTCCCACCAGGATTTCGCGGGTTTTTTTTTTTTGACTGTTGCAGCCTAAAATGCCTGATTTTACGGATGCTTTTCCAAAAAATTGTGGTGAAAGTTATGATTATTTGAGGCTTTTATTAAAGTCACAGGAACATGGGCATTTGCAACTCCTTTTTGAGTTTTTAGCCTTAAAAAGCACCAGGAAGCAATGATTTTAAACAAAACAGGCTTTTTTTCATTCATTCATTTATTTGTTTTGAGAAGCTAATGAGAGAATAGCGTCACAGGACGTCAGCCAATGAGAGCGCACCGTCACAGAACGCCAGCCAATAAGAACGCAGCGTCACGGAACGCAAGCAAATGAGAGCGCAGCGTCACGGAAGGCCAGCTAATAAGAGTGTAGTGTCACAGAACATCAGCCAATGAGAGCGCAGCATCACAGAACGTCAGCCAATGAGAGCACAGCGTCACGGAATATCAGCCAATGAGAGCGCAGCATCACAGAAAGTCAGCCAATGAGAGCACAGCGTCACAGAACGTCAGCCAATGAGGTCGCAGCGACACAGAACAACCAATCAGAGCGCAGTGTCACAGAACATCAGTCAATGAGACCGCAGCGTCACAAAACGCCAGCCAATGACAGCGAAGCGTCACAGAACGCCAGCCAATCACAGTGAAGCCTCACAGAACGCCAGCCAATCAGACCGCAGAGTCACAGAACGCCAGCTAATGAGAGCGAAGTGTCACAGAATGCCAGCCAATCAGAGCACAGAGTCACAGAACACCAGCCAATCACAGCGAAGCCTCACAGAACGCCAGCCAATCAGAGCCCAGCGTCACAGAACGCCAGCCAATGAGAGCGCAGCGTCACAGAACGCCAGCCAATCAGATTGGAGTGTCACAGAACGCTAGCCAATGAGAGCGCAGCGTCACAGAACGCCAGCCAATCAGATTGGAGCGTCACAGAACGCCAGCCAATGAGAGTGCAGCGTCACAGAACACCAGGCAATGAGAGCGAAGAGTCACGGAACGCCAGCCAATCAGAGCGCTGCGTCACAGAACGCCAGCCAATGAGAGCGCAGCGTCACAGAACGCCAGCCAATCAGATTGGAGCGTCACAGAACGCCAGCCAATCAGACCGCTGCGTCACAGAACGCCAGCCAATCAGAGCGCAGCGTCACAGAACGCCAGCCAATCAGAGCGCAGCGTCACAGAACGCCAGCCAATCCGACCGGAGCGTCACAGAACGCCAGCCAATGAGAGCGCAGCATCACAGAACATCAGCCAATGAGAGCGCAGCGTCACAGAACGCCAGCCAATGAGAGCGCAGCGTCACAGAACGCCAGCCAATCAGAGCGCTGCGTCACAGAACGCCAGCCAATCAGAGCGTAGCGTCACAGAACGCCAGCCAATCAGACCGGAGCGTCACAGAACGCCAGCCAGTCAGAGCACTGCATCACAGAACGCCAGCCAATGAGAGTGTACCGTCACAGAATGCCAGCCAATCAGAGCGCAGCGTCACAGAACGCCAGCCAATGAGAGCGAAGTGTCACAGAACGCCAGCCAATCAGAGCGCTGCGTCACAGAACGCCAGCCAATCAGACTGCAGCGTCACAGAACGCCAGCCTATCAGAGCGCAGCATCACAGAACGCCAGCCAATCAGAGCACTGCGTCACAGAACGCTAGCCAATCAGAGGGCAGTGTCACAGAACGCCAGCCAATCAGACCGGTGCATCACAGAGTGTCAGCCAATCAGAGTGCAGCATCACAGAACACCAGCCAATCAGAGCGCAGCGTCACAGAACGTCAGCCAATCAGAGCGCAGCGTCACAGAACGCCAACCAATCAGAGCGCAGGGTCATAGAATTAGAGGTCGACCGATTATCGAAATGTACAATATCTTAAAATGTATCATTATGTGGGTATGAATTTAATGATACAGGGATATGAGATTTTTGGCATATCACACAGCCCTTGCTAGTTCCTTGCAACAATATAGGCAGTTAGAGAGATTCAACAATTGTTTTTACTTTACTATGTGATTTTTTTTTTTTTTTTTAAAAAAAGGACAAGTACATTTGTGTGTGTGCACACACCTTCCAGGGGCGACGAATGCCCTTGAAGAAGTCAGGCATCCACATGGGTAACACGACTGCTTCTCTCAGCAGCTTCTTAGCATCTTCCAGATCAGCAATGTCATCCCTGCAATTCACCCAGAGATTTCAGTCAGCAATCTGAAGAAAAACGGCCCCAGCAGCAAAATAATATAATGTGTGTGCCGCCATACCAGTGTACATTAGGGTTCCGGGATACAATATCTCTCTCCAGTGAGTCTACCAGGTCACTGTCGTATCCTGTGCCATCAAACTTTTTCTGCTCTACATCCCCTGGTGTCTCTCCAGACCCTTTCTTTGTTTGCTGAAAGAAGACGGAAACATAATTTAACCCCCCCCCCCAAAAAAACGTGCTTTGACAGAAATAAGATATGCCTTTATTAGTCCCACAAGGAGAAATTCCAGGAATAGAATATCACAGAATAGCTGAGAGCGCTGACTGCTCATGGTCAGTACTGTCACCCACCAGTCTCCTACTACTGTCTGACCTTATCATCTTTGGCCTTGGTCCCTCGGGCATCTTTATATCCCGGCCGTTCACTTTTAGGGTTGCCCTGACCACGGCTAACAGGCCCCGCCCCTCGATGTTGCATAGCAGGGGAGTCCTTCTTCTGCTGCTGCTTCACGGCACTATTAGGACGTTTCACTGCAACAGGATTTCTACAGACAAACATACACAGAGTAGGTGATGGCAGGATGTGACTGCAAACACAGCTGTCAAGAGAGTTAAATTAAGCTCACATCAGCTCTGCCTGTGCTCTGTGATTGGATTTGTCCACTTCATATTAGCATGATTAGCCGCAGTGTGTTGCTACATGTAACAGAATATGCAAAATGTCTCACAACACAACCAGCTGAGCCCCAGAATTTCATAATGTTAATAAATAATAATGGCTGGCCCCTGAGCAGGCAGCTGATAGGAAGTATATCCAAACAAGTTATAGAGCAACTGTCAAGATCTAGTAGATGTGCAGTATATGACCATAATAATTTTAAAATCAATACAACTATAACAACAATGTCTTTAATCTTACATTTATTTAGATAAATGACAGCACGCACAGAAATCCACAGGGTAAAAAAGGACAGTCTCTTGAAGAACCTCGATACTGCTTGAACAAACTTGAACCTACACTTTACATTCAATTACAGAATAGCAAAAGACTGCAGTTCAAAAGTCCATGGTGGATATGAGACATGCAACATGAAAGTCACAACATTTCTTTTAGGTTCTTGTATTTTTTGCACTGCTTCAAATTTGCATGGTTGGGTTTAAAAGTACACATACTTAATAAATGTGGTAGCACCTGCCCCATAAAATATAGCAATATATAGTGTTAATAAGTTCAGTCTGAGTATAACAACTTGAGCTGGGTTGTAACATAATATCATCCACATTCATCACAAAATAACTATTTCACCAAATTTTGAAGCTCTAGATAAAAGCCTAAAATGGGCCTTCAGTACAGGAAGTGGTGACTGTTTAGCTCTCGCATGCTCAAAAATGTTGCAAATGACTGGTTTGCAATCTCAATGACTGGAATAGCTGATACATGTACTGTTTGGTAATTCTCCATTTTTGTGTTCTTATCTAACCTATGCAAAATAACTCTAAAGCTGACTGTTCACTTGTGTTTGAATTGTCCAAAAGTACCAAACCAAGTGTAAACAGGCTCAGATAGGCTGTTCCACATACATAAACACACATACCTGTGTTCTGCTGGTGTGGGAGGGGGCCACACTGCTGGGTCCTCAACTTTCTCCTCTAACTGAGGGGTAAGGATATCGACTGGCTTCTCTGACTTAAAGCTCTCAAGTGTTCCCATGATTCCCTTGACCTGCTCATACTCCTCAGTCAGCTCCTGTCTGACCTGGTCATAAACAGTTGAACCAAAGCAGAGAAATGTGTAGATGTCAGAGGTACAGTATAATAACACACTGTGAAGGGAATAATAACAGTCAAGGATCCTGGGCATTATTTTGGCCTTACCTGTTGCCACTTGACTTTAAGTGCAGGGTCTCTGAGGGACTGACAATGCTTATGAATCTGCTGAATGACACCTTGGTAGTACACGATGGAGGAGTCATAGTTCCCCAGCAGAGCATACTCACGGCCCTTCTTGGCATTGTCACATATGTCTGCCAGATTCATGTTGAATAACAGCTACAATATGCAGAAAGAAACATCAGCACAGTTTGAAAATGGTTGATAGCAGTAGAATGTACAAAAGTACAAATCTGAGCAACTTCTACATCAGGGGTCTCAAACTCATCTTCTTTCAGGGGTCACATTCAGCCTGATTTGATCTCCAGTGGGCCGGATCAGTAAAATAATAACATAATAACCTATAAATAATAACAACTCCAAATTTTTGTCTTTGTTCTAGTGCAAAAAAACCCCATTAATTTATGAAAATACTTACTTTTATAAATTATTCAAACAAACAAAAAAAAAAGATGTGAATTACCTGAAAAAAACAGAAATTTCTCAAGAAAAATAAATGCAATTTTTTTTTACAATATTCTGCCTCAATTTATCATTTCTACATGTGCATTATGGAACCGAACTACAAAGACACTAAACACTTAGTAACAGGCAGAAAATAGTTAAAATTGTACTTAATTTTCTTTAGACATTTCAGGTTGTTCATATTTGATCAGGTTGTTCACATTTTATTGTTACAGGATAGTTTCTAAATGTAAATATTTTCATAATTTAATGTTATTTTTTGCACTACAACAAAGACAAAAATTTAAAGTTGTCATTATTTATAGATACCATATAATATTTTTTTCACATCAAACCAAGAAGAAAATATGGAGTTATTATTTCTTGTAGGTTATTACGTTATTATTTTACTGAAGCTCATATTGGTATGTATGTGGAACCTGAACTAAAATGAGTTCTACAGCCTTGACTGTGGAATTTTTGCACTTTGCAAATTCATCCCAGGGACCGCATTGAACCTTTGGAGGGCCACATTTGGCCCCCGGGGCGCATGTTTGAGACCCCTGTTCTACATTATTTTAGGGTACTTTATATTTGTTCTTCATTATCTCTCAGAGGCAAATATTGTACTTTTCACTTCATAACATTTGTCTGACAGCATTAAAAGCTAGTTACTTATAAACTTTAACACTACGGATAACACAACAAGCACATAGTCAAACATTAAACCAGTCATCCCCAACATTTTTGAATGATGAAGTTTTATAAGACCCAGTCTGTAGTCAAACACAACATAAAAATTATACTTCCTCCCCACAAATACAACAGTATTCTTTAGTCTTTCTCAAATTGTCCAGTGTTCCTGCAGATGAAACTAGATATAAAGTAGTTCAAGTTAAATCTAAGTCCAACATGCTGCTCACATTGATGTTTTCATTCTAATAATCCAATGTCACATAGGTCTGACTCACAGCCAGACCAAAATACATTCACTCCATATTGCTGTACATGCAGGATTTGACTGCATTTTAAAAATCTGGATCAGAACTTCACCAGTTAGAGCAGTCTCTTTATTGTCATCCTTATAATTACATGATAGTGCAGCAGCTCCCTTCATGTCACCTGTTTACCAGTGAATGAATGTAATGACAACCCGGCTAACTAACCGGCAGTTTAGTAACGCTAAGCTACTATCAGAAACTATGATTTACAATGAACATATTCATCCCATAATTACCATTACAAAACACAGTTTAAGCCGCCGTTCACCTTCATTCAACTCGTTTCTACTCGTGTGCTGTTCCTTGCTAGCTTGCTAGCTAGGCCACAGACTGAAAACAAAACGAGTCGCATGGCAAATAAATAAGGTAAACGCTACTTAATCCTCCCAGCACGTTATACAAGCAGACAGACACACAGCATACGTCTAGAATCCTAATTCTTTTAACTACATACCCCATATGAAAATAAGTCATATACCTGCATGTAAAGCTCTTGTTAATGTAGATTAATAGAAGCAGAAGTCTGTATTGGGAGCAGTGTTACCATGGCCGCGGAGAGACGCCGTGTGAGGAATACAAAGAGCTTGATTTACCGCGGTGCCTTCAGGAACGCACCGGACAATAGTAATTTCCTCAATCGAGTACATGTCCCACGTCGCAAATCGAGGCGCAAGACAGACGATAATATTTAACCCCTGTAAAACGTGCTTTTATTACTTAGAGGTTGAATTATTGGATTAATGTTTAATATTCAACACCAATCGCTTTCACCAAACCCCTTTGACTACATTTTCTCTAATTTACACAGTTTTGTTAACACACCATAACAACTACAGTAATACAAAGGCTACCCACTAGTCGGCACTAAATCTGATTTAATGGTACAAATTTGGAACATTCACATACATGTACCATCAGATAGAGTGTATTATTTTTTGCCTTTAATAGAAGATATGCCATTAAATTATCACTGTCATGTATTTTTCGATAGAACATATTATTGAATATATTATATATTATGTAATTAGCACAGGCATTACTATTAATACTACAACATATACATAAGATAGATAGATAGATAGATAGATAGATAGATAGATAGATAGATAGATAGATAGATAGATAGATAGATAGATAGATAGATAGATAGATAGATAGATAGATAGATAGATAGATAGATACTTTATTGATCCCGAGGGAAATTCAAGTATTCAGCAGCTTTACATACAGCACAAGTGGACAAAAAACAAACAGACCAGAACACAACACAACAGTGGGTTAGTAGCCAGGTTGACATTAAGTTTAGTATATATACTCTAAAAGACACTTGCTAAAGAACTACTCTAAAAGGGCTTCCTGTACAATACTGCAAATAAAGACTTCTGATTTTATTTACATATTTCAGGGCACTGATATAAAGTGAAACAGTTATATAAAGTGTAGCAGTGATATAAAGTGAAACAGTGATTTAAGTGTAACAGTTATTTAAGTGATCTGCGGTGGTTTGAGAAATAGGTGTAGTCCAATTACGTAAGGTGCTTGGATATTTTAAAGTCTCATTAGATCAATCCTAATGTGGTCATGACTGAGACAGAGACCCCCCCGACCACTCAGTGATGAGTTGTACAGTCATATATGTATATATACATATATATATATATATATATATATATATGTGTGTGTGTGTGTGTGTGTATGTATATATAGATATATATACACATACACACACACACTATTACCTAAACGTTTTAGTTCCAATTTGAAAGTATGTGATACATTATGAAACAGAATCAAAATACAACGAGCCCTAGGAGAAACTGGCTTTGTGACAGCTGCTCCAGTCAAGATCAAAAATATAAAATATGTGCATGCAAAATAACAATAAAATAGACCAAAGATAACATAATATAAAAATAAACTAAATAGTAGTAGTTCTGTCTGACCGGTTAACAGTCTTATCCAAAAAGACCCAGGCAAATGTTAGAAAGGAATGCCAATGGTGCTTTTACACTGACCATATGACAACAAAATACATGCCACCAGAACATCCAAAAATACATAACACAGATAAGAAAATCTTTTTATTGAGTTTGAGGTGTACAGACATCTCTGTACTGTTAGATGCAGTTTGCATTGTAACAGACATGCAACAAGGCTGTCATTTAGAAGTGTTTTCATCTCACACGATCATTTAACATTAGCTAATAGTCACTAAGGTACTTTTCAAGTAAATTATCTTGATTTAAAGACAAGAATTGCAATTTGTCCCCAATGACAGCTTAATGTTTTCAATGATTCTTTTTGTTTGACTACAGTCCCTCCAAAGAACCGTGAATGTGAGTATACTAACATGAAGCTCATTATATTCATATGTTATTTTACTTTAAGATACACATTCAGTAACAGCACCAAAATGAATGCATAAGAAAAGATATTTAAATAACACAGCATAACTCTTTTCTTCACAGTTTCAATTTAGCTCATTGGTCCCTGTACTTATTTTGAATGTCTCTGTTTTCACTTTTACTGTTTGCATGAATACTTCAGATAAACTGCAGTGCTGCTTGATGTCTGATTGCATATGATTTGTCTGTTGACTAAAGTGCCCTCTTTAATGCTTTAATATTTTTTATTTAAAGTGATTTTATGTGCATTTTGAGCTACAAATACTTGGCATAAACTCATATCCATTCATGCACATCACTGAAATGTTGCTTTACCATTTTGCAAACTTGGAAGACCCATACTGTCAAGCTACAGTATAATGCCTTAACACAGGCAAGACAGGGTGCATGGTAAGTGTCTGGAAGCTTTGCTCAACTTTCCTCAGCATTATTATTACATATGAAGGTGGTGAGGACCTTCACAAATAGTCTGTGTGTAACCTCAGCATTGACAGGTCTCGTTCTCTCTCTGGTTCCACATTTGTCCAACATCACTCACACTGGGCTGCTTTAGCCGCAACGTTTTGTGGCTCTTCAGTCTATAAGCCAAAGTCAGAAAAATAGCGTCAACGTGTTCCTTCTCTGTGGGGTCCTTGGCTGAAGTCTCAAACAGTGGGAAGTTATAGCTGTCAGCTACACACTGGGCAGTCGATGTGGGCACCTCCCGGCGGTCCCTCAGATCACACTTGTTTCCCACCAAGATGCGGGGCACCAGGGGCCCCACAGAGTGACGGCTGCACTCCTCAATCCATTCAGGGATGCTCTCGAAGGAGGAGAGGCTGGTCACATCATAGACAAAGATGACAGCGTGGACACTGCGATAGTAGTGCTCCACCATGCTCTTCCTGAAGCGCTCCTGACCTGCAGTGTCCCAGATCTGCAGCTGACAACACAAAAATTGAAATACCTAAATCATTTTGTTTCAAATAATACCATGAATTAGACCAGGGGTGTCAAATATGCGGCCAGCGGACCAAACCCGACCCTCCAAAGGGTCCAATCCAACCTGTGGGATGAATTTGTGAAATGCAAAAATTACACAGAAGATATAAACAATCAAAGGTGTCAAATCCTTTTATTCAGGGGGTCACATACAACCCAATTTGAACTCCAGTGTCAGACCAGTAAAACCATAATCATCATAATCATAATAACCTATAAATACATTTTTATCTTTGTTTTAGTGTAAAAACTTAAAATTACATGAAAATGTTTACATTTACAAACTCATCTTTCACAAAAAATGTGAATAACCGGAACAAATATGAACATCCTGAAATGTCTACTGAGAAGTACAATTTTAACACTATTATGACTGTTACTAAATATTTTGTCCCACTGTGATCTGTAAGTTGTAATGCACATATGTCAATGAGAAGTTGAGGCATAATACTGTTAAAATTGCACTTATTTTTCTAAAGAACTTTGTTCAGGTTATTTATATTTTTCAAAGGATAATTTGTAGACGTAAACATATAATTTTGTTTGTTTTTTTTAAACTAAAATAGAGAAAAAACTTGGAGTTGTCATAATTTAAAGGTTATTTTGCCATTACTTTACTGGTCCAGCCCACTTGAGCTCATATTGAGCTGTATGTGGCCCCTGAGTTAAAATGACTTTGACACCCCAGGAATAGACATTTGATGACTCTAACTTCTTGTTACTAAGATGTGGAATTCCACTATTTATCTTGTGTACCTTGAAATATATGTAACCCAGAACATCAGTGTTTAGAGGATTTAATGCGGTGCTAACTTTTACTAGTGTCGCCTTTATGTTTGTATTGGACGCCATCATCACTTCCATCCAGTTCATGCACACATCGTAGCTCACAGATAAAGCTGCAGTAAAAGGCAGTGTTTGTGCAGTTCTTGTCTCCTCTTACCTTTATACTCTCTCCATCCAGCTCCAGCGTCCTCTCTCTGAAGTCGACCCCGATGGTCGCCTCCGGGTTTTTCAGGAAAGTACCTCCACAGAATCTGTAAGTCAGACATGTCTTTCCCACATTTGAGTCTCCTATGACTATTATCTTGAAAATACGGGCTTGTGCAGTCGCATAATCGTGATGCGACGACAGCTCTAAGGAATCATTTAGGCTGAAAACTGTGTCAAATTCCTCCCCAGGTTTGTTGTGTATTGCCATCGCTCATCTTCTCGCGGTCTCGACGTGAACTGTGCTCAAACATCGCGAGAACGAGTCTACCAACAGATGTCACTGTAAAGGGCCTTTATGGTAGTTCAGTCTTTAGCCTTGTTTTGTTTCACTGTTGTTGAATAAAACGTGTTAGTAAGCCAGTTGTGAAATGTAATCAACTACATTTACTCAAGTGCTTTACATGTTCATATAGTTTATATGCCTTTATCCATTTATTTCAAATGAACTTCTCCTACATAAGTCTGATATTTTTGGTTGCTTCCTATATAAGTAGTTTTTCCATCTCATTCATTTCTAGTGAAAAAGACATATCTACATTTGTGTTGATTTTAAGGTTGATGTGATAAATTCAGGCATTACATTTTCTGTATGGGTTAGGAAAATTGACCTACTTGTTAAGACACTATGACACCCTACCCCCCTCCATCTTTGGTTTAGCTGGAAAACAGATTGTTACAAAGCTGAAAATAGAGCTGTTTATCTGCTGTAAACTACCAAACAGTTGTGAAGTGGTTCTCCTGAGGTCAACTTGAAACATCTACAGCTGCAAAATGCCACATACACAGTAATGCAGCGGTAATATTTAATCCAAAAAATGTCATATAAAGCAGTAACACATCAGGGGCCATTGTGTTACACAATGACACCATTGCATAACTTCAGTCATTTCAAAAACAATAATTATTTTACCTACAGTTTTACATAATTACTTTGTGATTATTTTTACAGTGTGATTTTAATAGTTATCAAAAAGGCTGAACACCTACCATTGAAAGCTTTTACCACAATTTTACCTCACAATTTAAATTCATATTAAATAGGAATAATTAAATATACACTTATATTGTAAAAAAAAATATTAATTTTGTATTGTACACTTGGTGCTATGCACAAACACATTCCAAAGAAAAAAATACACAAGCACTTTATGCCAGACACATCAAAGTTTATTTTTATTTTTTGACACATACACCGAAAACAGCATCATAACTGAGACCCTGTGTGCCTACCCCTCTTCTCACGTTTCCAAAAATATGTTGTAACACTATCGATCATGTCAAACGTGCCACTGAGAGAAAAGTCAGAACTACACCATTACCAGTTTCTACTAGTTAAAAGTAATGCGGTCTTATACAACAGCAGAACACATTCATGAAGACTATGTTCAGTTTATAGTAAAACTTGCTTAAGACAGGTTTTGGTTCAGCTTGATTTGCTTTGGAAGCTGCAGATTGTGTTATCGAACTCTACCAAGAAATGTTTGCTCAGCGGATAAACTGGTAAGTGAATGTATGGGATGTTTGAGAAGACAATGGCTTTGCAAAACTATTACTACATGCAGACAAAATGTCCTCCCAATAAAAACAATTTATCACTACCAAACAATACTTAAAACCATTTTTTAAAAATTGTAATAATCTTTAGTTTTTAAAAAAATAAGGAAAACACACATACACACAAACTTTTCAAATAAAATCCATAAAATGTAGAATTTGTCACCACAACTGTTTAATTTTTCTACATCTCAGACAAAAAAAGTCTATTATGGCATTCAGGCTTTTGCCGAAGCCTAATCCTGAGTCAGTTTACAGTACATTGGCTTCTATATTTCATACAGTAGGTTTCACAACATCACTCATGTGTGATGTCTTGATGTGCATCAAAAACATTGTATAGCCCTGTAAATGACCAGTTGTAAGTCATAAACATGAGGCACTTAAGCTGCCTGATGTCCCAAAAGTCACAGTCAAAAATTCAACACCAAACATAAGCCAGTAAGCTCATGCAGTCACATCAAACACACAATTTTGATAAATGTTTGTGGCAAACACATCTTAAAGCATTTAAAAGGTGAATTGACAGGTCAATGTTCATTTTCTAAATGTAGGGAGAAATGCACAGCCAGTAATGTCTTGTCATTTTAGTGACCCACAGCACGCTGTGCTACATTTGGAGTAGGGTAGAAGAATAGAGGATTTTTAACATCAGGATTCCCATAAAATTTGACGCCGTGATGTTAGAGTGAAAATGTGTCTGAATCTGATCTGAATACAGATGCATTTGCATATCATCATAGTGGAGGTTTGGCAACTTACAGCCAAAACAAAAGAAATTATGCAAGTAAAAGAGTCAGTGCTCTCCTGCTTTACTGGCACTAACCTCAAGACTAAGTTTACTCCATGTTCTGAATTTTCCGATGTGTTTCCGGCTGTGAATGACCATGGCCTTCAACTTCATACCACTGTCTCCTAAATATTCATCATATGACTGTTGCTAGCATCTATTAGAGTTTTCTATATCTGATGTTTGAACTCATTATGTCAACAAAAATACAAATGGAACTAGTGACAGTAATGATGGCTCAGTTCTGCATATTATTGCAAAGCACAAAAAATGGTTTTAGTAACAAATGTATTTGGCAGATTTGGGAACGGCTGCCTTTTCCAGTAGTTGTGGAAAAACTAAAAGTCTTGATAACCTTGACTCTCTTTTTTTCCCCTTTCTTTCTTCTTTACACTGTCTCACACATCAGACCTGGTGGCAGAACTCATAAACTGAGACAGTTTGTGTTGGCATTTGCTCTCACTTTGCAAAAATGACATGAAAAGGATTTCCAGTACCAACTCAGCATATTTGCACCCTTCTCAATAGGTGACCAATCCTGGCCAGGGTGAATAAGAAACATAAAAAATTACTTAAGCTTATCGGTTCTTTTTTACTTCATATGACTGGCTATAATACTGAAATTAAATACTGAAAATAAACTTCATTTGGGATCTCCCTGTCACACATAGAACCCTGTAAAAGTATTTAAATTATGAATAAGTTAAACCTCTATTTGACACTTTGAAGTGATCTCTCTACCAGTTTTCGTCAGAGAAGGAGCTAGAGCTGCCAGAGTCCGAGTCTGCGTCTGTCAACCCATCAAAGTCCCAGTCAGCACTGGAACCGCTGTCGTCGTCCTCCTCTGTAGAGAAACTGTGAGCAGAGCTGAGGCATGCTGGGTACACTCGCATTGAAACACACACAGGCCCCAGGGTGGACACATAGACCGCCATGATGTTCTTCCAACTGTCTCGGGCTGGATCATATTCATGGATGAGGACCCTGTTCTTGTTGTGCTGCAGGAGAGTCTGTGTAAGGAGGAGCAGTTTGTTGTTGTGCTGAATCACCTGGTAATTTAGAGCTCGGCTGTCAATAGGAATGTCACCCAGCCGTTTCCATTCACCCCTGGTCGGGCTGTAGGCCTTTACGACAGGAATGTCACACACACAGATAATCTGATCCTGAAACACACAGGCTTTGTGGAGTTTGTCTCTTCTGAGTGACCCACAGTGTCGCCAGCGGTTTCTCTTTGGATCATAACAAAGCATTCTTCTTTTATTCACCACATACAGGTGGTCATTCAGTGCCACCACCTGCATTTTACCTAAAGAGTGAGGCAGGGGAGCTACAAAAGTCCACTGATTCCTCTGAACGCTGTAACATTCAACTTCCTTTAGTCTGGCATCTGTCACAGGATTCCTCCCACCTAGAAGGTACACATGCCCATTGAGGTAGGCCATCCCAGAGTGAATCCTCCCAAGTGGCCTCTCTGCCAACTCCTGCCAGTTGTTTTGCACAGGATTGTACAGCCAGAAATGTTTGGAAAGGTGGGAGGCAAGGTACAGGTTGTTTTCAGGTGTAGAACAGGCGATTAAGGACTCCATGGTGGAACGTTTATAATCCTGACTGCTGAGGTCTTCAAGAGGAGGAGCCATGAAATACAAGTCTTCTGAGTATGGGTCACAGCACATTATGTTATCATTGGGAAGGCCAAAGAAGAGAATCATCTCCTTAGCACTCACACCTATTCTATGTTTTGGTACGTTCAAAGCAGCAGGCATTCCACAAGTGCCTTCTGGAGACTGGTTAAAGACAGACGCAAGGTATTTCTCTATTAACGGCCTTGCCATGAGGCCCTCCAGAAAACACTTGTCCTTCTCGGTGAACAAGTCCCAGCGCACACACTTAAGCGCTTGCAGAGCATCCTCCCTTTTTTGTGGTGCGTTGGCCTCTATCCACTGTAGAGCAGCGGAGCACACTTTCCTTTCACAATCCACATCTAAAGTGTCAAGAGACAGCAGCTCCTTCAACTGCATCAGGTCCAGCTCACACAGCTCCCCTCCATTACACAGCTGGCTGAAGTTCCTGGCTATGAAAGCCTGTGCACTCTGCTTGAGCTCGGGGTTGTCATATGTGTCTGCAAATTTTAAGACCATGACACAGTTGGAGAGGTCCAGCCTCCTTGTCATGAAGCTGGAGCAGGCTTTCCTGATATACTCCAGTTGCAGCATATTGGCAGCGGCGTACAGTCTCTGGACGTTGCTTTCCGTGATGGTCACCCTTCCTGTGTAACAGTAGTCTATAATAACCGACATGGACTCCGCGTCCACGCCACGGATGACCACCCGCTCCTGCATGCTTTCATTCAACCCCCCGGTGAACATGCTTTTGAAGTACGGGCTGGCAGAAGCGAGGACGTTTCGGCTGCACAGGAAAAGTTGTTCAATGTCACCTCTGGCAGACTCGCCGATGTCGTCCGGCAACTCCTCCTCACTCTCCACTCCGATAGTAACGTCCCCGAGAAGGCGACAGTCGTACAGTAATTTCAACTCCTTCATTAAACCCCGAGCGTGATTTACGTCCTCCAACACCTCGGGACCGCTGAAGCAACTCAGAGCCGAAGCCATTGCTGCAACAAAGTAAACAATTTGCCGTTAACGTCGATGTTTGTTTAGAATAAGCCTCTATCAGGTGTTTAGCATGGTCGATAACGTCAATTCGTACGTATGCTGATACTGACACATAGGTTTATAATTTGAAATCACACATAATGCTGTGGAAAATACATTACCAGCGACTTTAGTGGCGGAGCGATAGCCCGTGTGTCCCAAAGCCAACAGTTCCCAACCCCCAAACGGTCATAATGTCGAGTTTAGAACACAGATAGTCCACAAATTACAAGTCAGGAACGACTGTAAGAGCCATACCCCATTTTTTTTCGATTTATCTTGTCCACTGTGGCATCTGTTAGTCAAATCAGACAGACAGGGCTCCCATAAAATAACACTGTCTACTTGGTCAGCGGTTACACTGGATGTTCCGGTATGAATCGCCAAAATAAAAGCAGATTCATTTACCTGTGTGGCAAATTTTAAAACAACCTCACTCTAAATCCTAGTTGTTCAACTTATTAATTAACTACCACGTCATAAATTATGTGTTTTTACGTTAAGCTTACACAGAATATTGTTTTTAATCGGAATAATAAATGTGTTTTTTTATTTTGAAGGCATTGTCCCCTCCTTTTCCTATCTGGCTGAATTGTCGCTCATACAAGCTTGCTAAGAAAAGCTTCACACCTCTGATTGGTTTGTGAAAGTGGGTCGATAAAGTTTGGTTGATCAAAATTATGAGCATTGTGGCCATGAATATATTAAAGTACACCTAATGCTACTTCTACAAACAATAGCAACAACAACAACAACAACAACAACAACAACAACAACAATAATAATAATAATAATAATAATAATAATAATAATAATAATAATGCCTCATAGTTCAACCTCAACCTCATAGTTGCTAAATTTATTTGACCATGGTCTGACTTTTAGCCCTGTCTTATACCTGTATCTAACTTGGGAGTGATGAACCCAAAAGTCACTGTCACATCAGAATCAATAGTAATGTCACCTAGTTTTTTTCGTGTTATCACAGATGATCTGGTCCCGAAACATGCACACATTTTATACAGATGCATATAATCTCCCCCACCAAGGTTATGTTTTTAGGAGTTAAGTTTATTTGTCTGTTAGCAGCCCATCATGCAAAACTTTGGCCAATTGTTCTGATAATTTGCATTTTGCATTTTTTAGTTCCAGTTGATTGGGACCACATATGGCTCGTTACTAGGTGTTCAAAATGTAATGAAAGCTAAAATAAATAAATAAATAATTCTCTCATTTGATTTCAGTTTATCTCATACATGTATTGTGTCAGATTCAGTGCCCACAAAAGCGTTCAACCTTGAAAGCTACAGGGCAAGGTCAAAGCAGACATTTTTCTAAAAATCACTATATCACAAGGTTTTAATCATATTTCTTGAAAATTAAAACTGATATATCAAAAATATTCACTTAAATGAAATTAGCACATTTATACTGGGGAAGGGGATACATTGTTGTGAGGTATTTTAGCTGCCTTGGTGGAGATTTGGATTCCATTAGTAGTGTGTTGTTACAAATACAAATCCTTTTTACAAGTGCACGAACTCCACGGTTTCATGCATATTTATTCTTCAAGGTACAAAATTTCAAATTACCACAATATCAGTGAACCTCATCTCAGCCTGTCCATGAATACCAATGGTACTTGCAAATTAAATGCATATTTGCATATGCATATATACCCATAAAGACCCAGTGCCACTTTTGCGTCAGTTCCGAAATGAATTTTTATCTCTATTTAACCTGTCTTAAGTGATTTATCACCATTTATTGTAATATTATCCTCTGTGTTTTGCATTTTTTCCAGTGAAAATCAGTATTTTCCTTTATTTAATTCACTGATCATGTAGATTTTCATTAAGGCTCAGATTGAAGTGGAAGGTTATTAAATCAGAAACAGAGAAAACTGAAGAAAAAGTGACTTTTTCAGTAAAATAAGTCATTAGCTGAATATAAAAACAAGTGTCTCCATCCACTGTAATTTATGAAACTAAGTGGGTTTTACTGGTAAATCAATGTTGTAGAAGATGACGGTGTTTCTATGTTCACTACGGAGCCTCTGAACATCCAAATGGGTCATATCTGATGACTGTGAAAAGATGACAAACTGTATTTTACACTAGTTATTTACATGTATTGATAGGATTTGTAGGTAAACATTTTAGATCAGTAGATGCTTTTGGTCTCTGAAGGTTGTTTGGGTCTTCGTGGGCTAATCTTGTTCAATTAAAATCTGGAGCCTTGAAAAGAGAGCATCTCAAAAACATGTTCTTCATGTCTTTTCAGCCATTTCATTTGGAAGTGGACAGTTATCCTCTTCAGTGATATTGAATACATTTATTTCAGATAACTTGCAGTGGTTCCTAAACATACTTATAATAAGATCAATGGATGTAGCTGATTCAGCGCATTTTCTTTCCGGCTTAGGTATATTTGCGATTGAGGTCGTTAATCCTTCTGAGCCCCTCTTGGTTACGGATGGTCTTGTGCACAGTAATGAGGAAAGGGAAGGCAGAGGGCAGTTCCACTCTACGGCTCAGCTTCTGGTGGCCCCAGTGGAGGCAACGGAGCTTCTCAGCCAGATCCCGTCTGCCTGCTCGCTCTAGTCCGTCTTGCAGCAGTTTGGTCTTATTGGGTTTGTCCCATGACTTCTCATACCTATGTACAAAGAAAGAGAAACAGGACAGAATGATACAGAATTTGATCTGAGTAAAAGAGAGTCCAGAAAATCTGAACACAAAGCCTGGCATTGGTGATGAATTAAAACAGTACAAGGACACAAAGCAACACATATTCATACACTTTACCAGCTTTCAAGCATGCTCTTTGCCTGGACTCTTTTGTCTTTGGATTTGGTGTGGAATCGCCCTATCTCAGTTCTTTTAAAGCCAAGCTCATATGCCAGGACTGTCCACTCAAAACAAAGCTGCAAGGAAAGCTCCTGCAGTGTCTTTAGATTAATCACAGCATCCTACAAAAGAAGGAAATCAAATATGACTTTCTGATATGAAAACAAAATGAAAATACCTTTACTTCTACTTTAAATACATGAAATTTGAAATGAGTGATCAAACATAGACATACAAACCTCTTGGGCTTTGTTGGGCATTATCTCAAATCCACGAAAATAGTAGTGCAGGTCCAACTTTAAGTAACTGTCTTTCCAAACGTCAAATTTCAGTGAATGCACAAATTACAAATAGCGGACCATAATACTACCTCTGGTCCTATTTAGCCTGAAGTACAGTATACCGAAACAAGAGTGTGGTTTGAGTGTTACTGGGGAGATTCAACATCAACAAGCTAACCAGTTAAACATTAGTTATTTTAGATCAGGGCCCCATGTAGAGAGTACACACACCCCACATGTAACAAGACAAATCAGTGTGTACATTGCTAAAACTAGGCTGCGTTCTTACATTTCTATTTCAAGAAAGCTGCAGACTGTATTATATTAAAGGAAGTGAAGAAACGTATTTTCAGGAATTAGAATTGTTTGCAGGGAATTATGAAATCTAACGTTGTGAAACTGCAATAACACTGAGTAAACACAAAAAACCTCACCATCAGAGAAAAACATGTGACCAGGCGTGGTGATTCCATATCTGAAATTACAAATACTCCACTGTGTTAGGATTAAAAAAATAATAATAATTGGAAGTTTTTGGGTATTCAAATGCAGACTCTTCTTCTTCTTAATCTCTTGTGCTTTTTCCCACTGTTTTAACATGTTTGGATTGATACCTGCTTCACATTTCTGAAATATCTTAATGAAATCAGTCACCATGTTCATCACTTACATCGAACTGGATGGAAAAAATCAAGATGTAGTTGGAGGAAATCCATTTATAGAAACACAACACATCCATTCATTAGTTACTTGCATATCCTCAACTAGCTAATCATAATTTGGGCTTCTGTGGTTGTCCACTAATGAACTGCTGAATCTGGGGTCCAATGAAAATTCCAGCTTTCAGGTTTGCATAGCATTTTTGTTTCAGTTATTAAGAGCCATCTGACTTTTGATCACTTAGAATTTATAGAACCAAAACACTGGTGTGATATGGTGTTAATAGCTATTCACTGATGTGCAGATTTGGAATCAGTGTACCCAATTTAGGTATTTTATAACAGTATTTTTCTACCATTTGCAACATCATTTAAAGAATCATCTCTTGTCATAAGTTTCAGTCACTTTGAAGCTACTTGATTATTCCTTTATTATTGATTTATTATTTTATAATAAATTAATGATTATATATATTTTTTAAAAGAATGAAAAAAGCAAACATAATTTGAAATGCTTTTTATTCACTTTAAAAATTACCTTCCTCTTTAAATTTTCAACTCCCGTAAAAAGCATCAGGGCTTTATGTGCAATATCACTGCAGCAATTATGTTCATCGAACAACATTAAAAATGTCAGCTGTCATGTAAACAAGAATTAAAATGAACTAGCCAAAAGATAACATATGTACACTTACATTATTGAATGTCATACTTCACTTAAGAAACACAATTAATTTAAAGGTGTTAATCGTGACTCTGATCAAAAAAAGTGCTGCGACAAATGTCCAAGAAATATGAACCCACATGAATCACACTACTTCTTAACAGGCACAGGATGTAACAAAATCCCAATTTCAGGTTTTTCTTCATATGTGAAACCACAATCTGACAAAATTAATACCTGCAAAATTCATCATATGAAATTCAAAGCATGTACTTATACAAAAGCGTGGGCTATAATAGTTCTAAGACTTCAGTTGCAGAGAAATGATGACCCTTTTAAGTGAAAGCCTTAACTATCCACAAAGACAAAACAGAACACACATATCAAAAAGGATCCAGACATATTTAGCAACTGATTATCAGAATATTGCCGGGTTGTTTCATAGTTTATTTCAGCCTGTTTCAGCAGGTAGTAAGCTAGAGGTCCAGCCTGCTGGACCCTGTACTGTTCTCTACTTTGTCCTTCACTGAAGACAAATGCTTTTTAAAAATGATAACAGTCTCACTCTCTTGGGTTGTAGCCCAAGACTGGGCCCTCCTGATGGTGAAGTTTTAAACACGAGGGGTCCCATACAGTGTTACCCTGTGCAACTCTTTATCATCAGTCTTTTTGGGTTCAGTAGCAGCCGTCCTTCCAGCTGCCATCCCTCAGGGCACTCAGGGCAGCCAGGCTCTTTGGGGGAGTCAGTAAACTGAAAGAAACAACAAACCAGAGGTAAGATAAAGTGGCATACACGACCTTATATCAGTGTCTGTATGAGGTCACATTATGGAAAGTAGGGTTTACTATAAAAAGTCTGCACAACTTACTCAAGTTTGTTTATGTGAAGATAAGATTCTGACCTATAGAGGCTTTCCTTTAGATGGGGGGTGTCAAACTCATTTTCAGTGAAAAAAGTCAAATTACATTACGAACATGTTTACATCTACAAATTATCCTTTAAAAATGTGAATAACATGAACAATCACAAACTACCTGAAATGTCATATGAAAAATTAGGGCAATTTTAACAATATTATGCCTCAGTTTATCATGTACACATGTGCATTTGAGCTTACAGATCACAGGGGACCTACAAATGCACAAAACATTTAGTAACACGTCTAATATTATTAAAATCACACTTACTTCTCTAATGCATTTCATGTTATTCAAAATTGTTCAGGATATTCACATATTTTGTGAAAGGATATTTTTTTAAATGTAAACAATTTCAACAAATTTTACTTTTTTTAGACTAAATCAAAGAGAAAAATCTTGAAATGTCACTTTGTAGGTTATTATGCTAACATTTTACTGGTCCACCACACTTAATATCAAATTGGGGTACATGTGGCCCCTGAACTAAAATGATTTTGATACCCCTGATTGTTAATATCTTAAGTCTAATTTTTGCATTTTACAAATTCACTGTGCCACTGGCCAAATTGGACCCTTTGGCGGCCGGTTTTGGCCCATTGGCTGTATGTTTGACACCCCTGCTTCAGATTCCCATTGTGAAGATAAAATCAGGTCTAAGGATTGCATCAAAATGTACAGTTTAAGAACTTAGAACACTATTTTTTTTTTTTCTGTCAGTATTTGTCTCTGTATTTGTTCTTCGATCACCATTTAGTATTAACTTCGTATCTGTTTACCTGTTTGATGTATGTTTGTCCCTTGGTTGTTTATTGTGAAGCGTCTTTGAGTACTTAGAAAAGCGCTATATAAAACCGATGTATTATTATTATTATTTATTACTATTACATTGGACATGTAGTTACCCATACTGGTGGAATTGTGCTAAAGGTAGGGCGATTAGTGCTGTCTGTGTGTTTGTTCGTGATTACACACTATGACTCAATACCAAATACAGCTAAGATCAAAGTCGGCAGCTATGTTGACTATGACCAACCCTGGAGTGAATATTACTTCATAAGCTCGAAATCTTCCACTGATATATGCCTTTACCTGCGTGTGGGTTGTGTAATCTTGCTTGCACGTGGAGCTCCACTTGTTCCTACAAAGGATGCTGGGCGAGGCAGAGAGCTGCGAGGTGCCACCTGCTGGTTAGCACTGGCTTTTAGCGGCTGTGGAACCAAACTGCTGCTGCTGCTGCTGGGTTTGAGGGGCTGAGGCAGTGCAGCACTACTGGGGATGGACTGTAGACTGGTGGACATAGATAGGGCGGTGGAGGTTGGGCCTTGCTGGACAGTGGGGCTTACGTACGCAGTGGCTTTTAGTGGGTGCCGGGATGTGGTGGGGAAATTCCCCACACTCTGGACCCGCTGACTAAGCTGGCCTGGGGAAGGAACTGAAACACAGCAAGTTAGATGAAGGTGACTTTAAGGAAAGTGATGAAGTTGCAGCGACTACTTTTCAAGTTGTCACAACATTAGAGAATAGTGCTCTGTGATCACTTGGAAATGTAAGTGAACCCACTATGGTTCATTCACAGACATGAGATGGAGTTCTTACTGGAGGACTGGAGTCTTGCGAGCCCATTGGATGAGTCAAAGCTCTGGCTGTTCCGGAGTGAGGGCATCGGAGGCAAAGAGGAGGGGCCGTGTGAGGGGTTAACAGGGGATGTCAGGCATGGGATACTGGGAACACTAGGCATGCTGGGAGCTCGGATCAGGTTGGGCATGCTTCTTCGTAGTCTGTCTATAGAGTCATGAACAGACCAGGTTAGATCCTTCAGCAGTGCATGACATGGAACAAGGGTGGTTTAGCACATGTACATCCACTAGTAACACTGAAATCCTCCTTGTACATATAGAAGCCATTGTCTTTCTATTATCACCTCAAATTGTAAGTAACATTAATGACAGAAGTAAACTTAACATTTACAAAATGATAACTTAGCATTGTCACATCACCACTGAAACCTTCTTCTGTCTCTGACTGCAGTAGTATCAGTAGTGACAGTTTTTAAATAAGTTTGAACTGATTTCAAAGATTCCAGTCAAAACAGTTTGGAACAAATGTACACACATTCAAATTTTCTGGATTAACCTTCAAAGGCTGAAACATATGCCAGCCACCAAAAGCATCAACTGAACTAAAATTTAATCAATAACTTTTGAAACACTAGTCCTATCAATACATGTAAATAATTTAGGTAAATACAGTTTCTCAGCTTTTAATAGTCATCAGTTTTGACCCATTTGGACGTTCAGACTTTGTAGTGAACGTGGAAATACTGTCACCTTCTGCAACGTTGATTCACCAGTAAAACCCATGGAGTTTGATGAAATGACAATGGGTGTACATGTATGTTTTATGTTCCATTAATCACGTATTTTGCAAAAAGTGTTTTTTCTTAAGTGTTCTCTGTTTTGATTTAATAACCTTTGAATTTACTCTGAGCATCTATGAAAATCTCCAGGAGTAAATGCGATACAAGAAAATACCTTATTTTCACTGATAAATTCAAAATGCAAAGGATAATATTAGAATAAATGGTGATAAATCACTTAGGAAAAGTTAAATGCAAAAAGGTTGGGCATGCTAATTGCTATTGCTAGGTGCTGTGTGTAAAATCCAGAAACTGAATTTCCGTATGGGTATAGTAAAGTGAGTTAACCTTTAATCTTTAAAAAGAGTTGCCTAATTTTGGCTTGGTAGTGATTTTCAGATTTTGATAGTCTGATTCCCAAAATGATGGCAGATACCATTTTGTACATGCAAGGCTTTATGGTTTATACAGTAAAATAACAAGTGAAATTAATGTTTTTTGAGAGATATTTTTCATGGGAATCATTTTTGGTCATTCACACCAGCCTGAAGCACAGTCCTAGAAGACATTCTATGGTCACAATTATTACACTCAATTCTTTACGGATACGGAAGGATATTAGGCGATCCTGCAGCGACTCTTACCTGTGCTATTTCTGTACGCTGACTGTGTTTCACTGGTCAGGCTTGTGGGTCCAGAGTACTGAGAGAGTCCACTGAGTGAATACTGAGGAGCGGCTGAGGTGCGTCTACAGTCTCTTATACTGGCGAAGGTGTGAGAGTGGGGCAGACCGGCCCGCTGCATAGACCCTGTGCGGAATAGCCGAGGCTGGGGAGGAGGGAGCTGGTCGTACCCCTCGTCTTCTTCATCCTCCTCCTCTAGATCCATCTCACTACGCCTGAGGGAATGTAAGGAGAAGCTGGAGCTACGACGACTGGCTGTGGCTGAGGCTGAGGTAGAGGCGAAGTCCTGTCGGAGACCTACAGGGGGACAGATGGCTGTTATTATTTGTAGTAAACGCGAACATGAACCGATATAGCTTCCCTTCTGGAGGTGCCCTTCATCCATTATTCTGTTACTGAATTGGTAGATGAGTAATACAAAATATTTTTCGCTGAAATCTAATGCATAATTTAAAAGCACGATAAATATATTATTGCCGACTCAAGTTTGACTATCAAAGGGTCAAACATTTATCTTGACTGAACAGCGTCATCTGTTCAGAACGGCACCTATGCAGCACTACCCACTTTGATTTTTCATTATTTAGCTAATTGGATCAAACTACTTCATTTCTTTCAATGCCAGCTTAGATGCATTAGTCAAATGTCACATTGACAGATGATTAAAAGCAGCATTTTTCACCTAGTATTACATTTATCTTCCGTGTTCTGTTGTGCAATGTAGATAATGAACTACCCAATCCCTTCCTATTTTTTTTTTGAGGAACACTTTTTTTTTCTCTTAAATATTTTTCTGCCAAACTGCCGTTCTTTGCTGTTGTGTCAAATCACGGTTACAGTCACATTATGGTTTCATTTTAAGCAGAGCTACAACTAATGATTATTCTCAGTGCTGATTAATCTGTTCATCACATTTTCAATTAAATGAATAAGCATTTGACCTATAAAATGCCAGAAAATGAGTAAAAAGTGTTTCTCACAACACAACATGATGTGCTTAAATCTTATATTGTCTTGGATGTTCACAACCCAGAAATATTCAGTTTACAAAAGTAGAAATATTCATATTTAGGAAGATGAGACCTGAGGATTTTGAGCTTTTATTTTGTTAAAAAAATACTCAAATCAATTGCTGATTGTCATATTGGGTTGTCAGTTATTTTAGTAATCGATTAGTAATTCATTTATTCTTTCTGCTCTAATTTAATAGCCTTCAACTGCTCTAGTCCAGTCCTGATGTACAGTATATTAAGAAACACAATGACCAGAAAAATCATAAAATATGTTGTGTTCATAATATCTACAAGAGAGTACAAGTGAAGGTAAAATTCAATATCAGTGCTCTCTTTTTAATTTGCATTTTCCATACTGTCCCAACTCCTTCATATTTACAAAGCAGACTTTACTGCTGCTACGGAACTGCTTGTAATGCATTATGACAAAAGCTGAGCTCAGCGCGGCAATTTATTTATTGCACAAATTCATATATTTTACCTCTCTGCACACAATGTAACATCGATAATAAGAAAGCTGACTCACTCTCCTCCTGAAGTCGTGCCATGACCTCCACATCTGTCATGTCCTGCAGTTTATATCCCATAGAAATGGAGTCATCCTCCAGCTCTGACGCACCCACCTCGCTGTCAAGGGAAGACTGAGGGCTTATTGCTGCTTGTCGCCGACCCACATCTAAGAACACACAGAAGAGCCACGTCTCTCTCAGTGAGATATTTTACGCACTTTAACCAGGGCAAAGCTAGGAACTGCAGTGCTTTTTAAATACATGAACTGAATACAGACAAATAGACGACACACAGAGAAGACCTTTTCAGACTTTATGTGGATAGCATTTAACTGTTTAATCATTAAAAGTGGATAGAAATCAGGAATAAAACAGCACTAAAGAATGACAAAACAAAAGAGTGATTGTTACACAGTCAGTGGGGTCTTACTGTGGAGAGTGGAGTTTGATAGGAAGGTGGGTGCTCTGTCACTTAGGCTACAGCTAGCCCTGAGTGGGAGGCTCGGCTGAAGAAAAGACTGACCAGATGATGGCGACGGAGCTTGACAAGAGAGACACAGCCAAAAACAAAGGGTGATTTGACCATCAGAAGCCTTGTCAAATTCACAAATACAATCTGAACTTTATGACATTTGTGTGAATCTAAAGTACAGATGAACAGGCAGAAGGAGATTTTATGTTCAACAGTCTCTCTGTCTGGAGGAGTCTGAGCTTGCTCATCTCCATCTGTCCAAGAGTATGACCTTATAATCTTTTATGTGAGGTTTTTTTTCCTGCTTTGCTGTAATCTGATGATACACTGTAAATAACAGGTTGTTTAAGAATCTAGGTTATGTTTATGCAGTGAGTATTTTGGAAGCAGATGCTTTTGGCACAGCGTTTTTATCACTTTAGATGTGACATAAAATTACAACGAGGTTAAAGAAGGGTCAGTTTTAGTTTCATAAATGAAGATTATGGTAGCCGTCATGTTATAAATGCTAGACTGAAGGAAAAGAAAAACAGAATTAACCTTAACAGGAAAGTTGCTGTTACCACACATGATTCTTTTCACACAGATATAGTCATGAAATCCATTATTAATTGATTATTAATACTGGTTTTAGCCATGTTAAATCATTAGTTAGATAATAAAACACTCATTAACCAATTTTAGGTCAATAACTAATGTGCAACTAATTCATAATTTATGTGTTTCTCTATTATATGCACAACAGAAACTGGGACACATTTGCTGCCCTGAGATTTAAGGCACTTCACACCATGTTTCTCTCTCATCTCCTGTTTCTCTGCTTTCTACTTCAATCAATATCAATAGATGATGCTCAGAAGTTAGAGTTGTAGGTGTTTTTGAAGGAGTTGCATGCATGATTATTAGGGGTGTTACCTGTGGACTCAGTTAATGCAGCAGGTTTAGAGTAAGGCAGGATGGAGCAGCTGAGTGTAGACAAACCCTCTATGCAGCTGTATGGACGGACAGAGGACACTCCTCGCCATCGTTTAGCTGGACAGGATTGCAGCAAAGGACATGTTAGTTTGACTGCTTCACCAAGTAACAAGCTCACACACACAGAACACTGATGACATTTAAAACAAGCTCTAACCAGACGTTAATCTGCTTTTTACATGTCAGTATTGATGTTTCAGATGATTGGGTGAAAGCTTGGACAGAGGAGGCTGATACAGTAAGATGAGGTTTATCTTACCACTGTGGCTTACTGGACTAAAATGCTAGGGTTTTTCTGATTTTTGGAGGGATCTAAGGATAAACAGGGATTGTGCACATAGCCTACATTCAATTCCCAAAGTCAGAATTAGATGTTGTAGGCAGTGGTGGCTATACTAGTGGCTATATATATTTTATACTGTTTTACAGTATGAAGTCTATATAGGAAAACTGAAAAAGTTTGTATATTGTGATTAATGGGATCAGTAATAGTTAATTACTAGATTATTAATTATTTATTAATAGATTATTATTAGATCAGAAGTAAACCAAAATGGACTTATTCATCACAGTTTACACTGCATATAACAAAAGTATGTTTGCTTCCTACAAATGATTAATAATGAGCAAATTTCTCTACAGTTAATAAAGTATTTAGTTACAAGTTATAAACTCTTATGAAGTGGCATATTTTATACGGATTCATATTAATTAGTCATTCATCTGTTGAACATGAGTACTAGATAATGTGTATTTCATTTGTAAACACTGTTTTGTAGTCAGTGAGGCACACACCTGACAGCATGGAGCTTTTGGCATGCTTTACACAATTAGTCTCAAATGCTACTGGATAAAACTAGCATTCACAGCAAGTCGCAAAAACAACAGCTACTGAAGCTCAGGGACAAGGATGTATTCATGACCCAGAGGAGGAGAGCCAATACTAACTGAATACAGCTTTAGAGAACATAGCGGACCTTGAACTGTGCACACACACTAATGAACATCCAGAGAAACACCGAAAAACATAAATTACTAAATGACAATATGTAAACAACAAGTTCTCAATACGAGACTAAATCAAAGCACAAACATAAAGTATACTTATAGATGCATGAGTATGAGCTTTCAGTACAAGAGTCCCCTTTACAGGATGTTGGAGCAGTAAGTGCTGGGCAAATCTGACTCAAAACCTACTTAATGTAAGCATGGTTTCTATGGCAACCGTATCCCCTTGCATGTGCATATCGATGGCAAAGGACCAAATATGAAACTAGGTCCAGCTGAAAATGTCATTCGGTACATTAGGATATTGTTAATTGTTCATTATTCAATTTTTTACGACATAAATGACACAAGTGTGTAATGCCCGTGTGGAAAAATGGATGCTTCCAAAACTCAGGTTAGATGTACTTCTTATTTTTAAAAAATATATGATGGATGAGCTGACAGTCTTATAACATGAAAAGAATATGGATTCTACCATGTTCTTCTTGTCTCGTGCTGAGTTCTTCTTATGTTCAGAGTGGTAACTACAGAAGGAGTGTAGAAACCAAAGAGGTTTCATCCTCAACAGCTAATGTGACTCATTTGGCACAGAAATTACAGATTTGTTAGATGTGGAGGCGACAAAGACATGTCTGTATATCTACAGTCCAAAAGCACCACTATTTACTTCAAAGGAAGAACATGTATTTTTATCATTCTCCCTAATATTTGATATTTTATAGTTTCATTTAAACATTTAAGATCTTGCTACTGGAAACTCATTCAGGCCTTCCAATTCTATGTTTATAGTTTGATTAAACCTTTGTAATCCTCTCTGTAATATCTCTATGTAAAAATGAAAAGTCCTTTTGCACGTGGAGACATTTTGTGTCAAGTATGTCACAGCTTACAGTCACATGTCAGCAGCCACAGAAACAGATGTCCCGGCTCCAGATGAAGGCTGTTAATCTGGACTAGCGCGTTGACCCGTGGGGATCCACAGGTTCTAGATGTGGTAGTTTTTATGCTGTTGTGTATTCGTGCATGCTTTACCGCATTTATCCAGCAGTCACCGCCAAAGTGTTCTGGCCATAGCAATGTGATTGTAAGGCAATTGTACTCCAAAATGACTAACATCTCCCAAAATATTGGGCCTATCAACTTGCCGCTTTTGCTACTGTCTTCCTTGACCAAAAATATATTATAATACCAAACTGCAGCTGTCAGCTCTTTCTGGATTTTGTGTGAATCCCCGGACACACATGCACGCACACAGAGGCCACTTGGCTTTTACAGTATAGATGGTGAATACACAGTACCTTGGTCCAGTCTGTGACAGAGAGTCATCCTGGCCAGCTCTACTTCAGGTCCGGGGTGGTCCAGTACCTGCCTGCACCACTGGAGAGGACTGAGGAGACTCTCGCCATGCAGCCTGGCTTTAGGACTCACATACAGCCTGGAATATACAACAGAACCCTTAGTTTGGGCATCATATATTTATAAAAGTAGCAAACAGACATATGTGAGGAAAAAAAGATGCTGATTCAATTAGAAGTATGCTCTGAAATATGCAGTGTAAAAGTAAAAATAACCATTCGAGGGACATTTCTACTACACTTCTACTGAATCTCATATTAATATGACTGAAAAACTATTAAAAACTTCAAATAACTTTAAATAAAATAAAAAAAAAATATATTCTGAAAGTAAGGAAAATTTAATTTGCCTCAGTCAGTCTTTAACTTTAGTCCAGTCGCCCCCTATATGTCTACTTTGTTATGCCTTTCACACTGTTTTCATCTTCTGTTTGCCCTGAGCTGTTTGCACTAATGCATACACCAAGGGATTATCTTCTGTTATGAGTTATTATATAAAATGCACATAATCCACAAGTCCTCTCAAATACATTAAAACTACAGAAAAAAAGCTCATTTTGAAAGCGTCAAGGGTAGAAAATACAGATTTTAGTGTTAAAATGTAAGGAGGATGAACAAAAATTAGTTAGAAAAAAAAATTCTAATGATGTAAAGTAGAGATAGATGTAAAGAAATGTACTTCTTCACATCCTTCCTGTTTATTATTAACAGTCAGAACTTAAATGAAATAAGCTGCACTGATTTGCAACAAATGTACACTGTTGTCCATAATGTTGCAATAAAATAATTTTACCTCTTCTCATGAAATGACTGTGACAATGTGATTTATTCTTGATAGATAAAGCTTAACTGGGATTCTGTATGAACCTGGTCAAAGGTGATAACTGGATGTAAATAGGGCTAAAAAGAGGAATGTGTCTGAAAACAAAATTATTCCAACTTAATGGGCAACAGTGTAGTTCTTATAGAATCAAAATGCGGCTTAAAAGTAGAGATTTCTGCTGAGACTAATATCCATTTTGCTGGTGATGGGCATAAGCAATAAAATCAACTTGGTAGTGGCAGCCTCATTCTGCGCATTGGTGTCTATTATATTACTTCTGTGAGACACAGCAAGAATTGTGATAGTATCTTCTCTTATTGTGGAAGCTATCAATTAAGCTCTAAAGAGATAAAAACCACATCCTGCCCCTTGAATGACTGAGACAAGTAAAAAATAGAGGTTATCGCTGCTGGAAACATGATGCTCAGTGGACTGGCTCCCTGCTAATCACTGAGTAAAGAGGTCAACACGGGCAGCCCCATTCTGACAACTGATCCCTGGAAATAGGTTGTGATTTTACACACTCAGGGGTCGGTCACTCCTGTTCAATGCAGTGGAGGATGGACCAGCGCAGAATGTAGTCATTGGATTCCATCTCTACTGCTGCGTTCAGCTGTGTGCTACATTTTCCACATCATCACATCAGATACATAGACCTGGAAACGCTTCAGTAGTCAGCATGTAAGTGTGAGCTACCCAAGTCAGCAGATATGGTGTTTCACAAAGTAGTTCAGCCCTGGGCTAAACACTCCACACAAAGCCAGGCTGAAGGGGGTCATTGTTTCTAATTTCATCCCAGTGCTGTCTTATGCTGAGTAGATACCTATGCTACATGCACAGTGCATTCTGGGATGCCCAAAGCTTTTTTTTGTGTGTCACTTCATGTGCTGCCTGCAAGTCTACTCCAGTGAAAGATCAATAATAAAATCAATAGGAAGGAGGAACATACAGGCCATAAATACACACTGCATATTTAAAAACACTTGGAGTCTGTGGTTTCTATTTAGATAGATAGATAGATAGATAGATAGATAGATAGATAGATAGATAGATAGATAGATAGATAGATAGATAGATAGGCTTTATTGCAGACTCATGGTCCACATTAAAAAGCAAACAGATAAACACAAACACAATAAAAAACATAAAAAAAACCCCCTCTATACCACAGGTGTCAAATATGCGGCCCGGGGGCCAAATCTGGCCTGCCAAAGGTTCCGTTTCGGCCCGCGGGATGAAAGAGTAAAAATTAACCTGAACAGTCAAGGTTGTCCCAATCATTTTGTTTCAGGTTCCACATACAGACCATTGTGATCTACAGTAAAAATAACAACACAATAACCCATAAATAATGACAACTACAAATTTTCTTTGTGAAAAATTATGTGGAAAAAAATAAAAATTTACATTTACATTTATAAAACTATTCTTTCACATTAAAATGCAAATAAATACATAAAGAAAAACAAAGATAAATAACCTGAAATGTGCAATTTTAACAATATTCTGCCTGCTACTAAATGTTTTGTGCATTTATGGACCCACTGTGATCTGTAGTTGTGTTAATAATAAAAGACGGAATATTGAAGAAATTGTTCAAATTTTAGTTCCAAACTCCAAAATTTTGTTACCAAATGTTTATGTAACATTGCGCGTAATGTACATGTATAAACAATAAGTCGAGGTATAATATTGTTAAAATTGCACTAATTTTTCAAATGAAATTTCTGTTTTTTCAGGTTATTCACACCTTTTTTTGTAAAATGTAAGTATTTTCATATTTAATTGTGTTTTTTTTTGTACTAAAACAAAAAGAAAAACTTGGATTTGTCATTATTAATAGGTTATTAAGTCATTATTTTACTGGCTTGAGATCAAGTTGGGCTAAATATGTCCCTTGAACTGAAATGAGTTTGACAGCCCTGCTCTAGACTTTCCAGAGGCAGTCATACCAGTGCTTCCACTACAGAGATGTGGAACCTATGAAGAGTCAAGTTAACACAAACACACACAAGGGACTGTGTTTTCATTGTTAATTCACAAAGACTGAACATATGAGGATGTTTAGATCCAAACAGAGCAGTTACCAGCTATCAGGCTCTCCGACCGGGAGCACGGTGTCCAGGTCCAGAACATCCACCTCGTCCAGGACCGTGGCGGGTCCATCGGGACCGCTGTCCTCCTCAGCCCCGGCAGGAGACGCGGAGCTCGGCTGGAAATAAGCGAACGGCTCCTCCGGTGGACCTCTGGATCCGGGGGTGCACGGATGCGTCTGAGTCGGACTCGAAATCCCAAAATTGTGGGAGAAATTGTCAGTGGGACAGGCCGTACCACCGTGCAGACACGACAACGAGGTCTGGACATGAGGGCCCACGGAGCAATTGTTTACAGCGTTCGCTCTGGTCCGCAATTGTTCGTTTTGCTTCTCCAATTTTCGGACCAATTCCTGCAGCTTTAACACCTCCAGCTCCGCGTTGGTGATTTTATTGTTGCCATTGACGTCTGCCATCATCTGGGGGCTCAACACCTCTGCTTCCATTTGGTAAAAAGAACATTGAGAGTGGTCCAAACGCACGGCCTGCCTGCCTGCAGAGGGTCCTATTCAGAGGAGAGGGTGTCCAGAATCCCCCCGTTTAGGGCTACTATACACAAACACTCACACACACTGATGCTGCTGCTGCTGCTGCTGCTGCTGGGATGACTGCACTGCTCTGCTCTCATTGGTCAGCAGCGACGAGTTCAACTCCCATCACACCACTGCCGTACAAGTATTTATTGTGCACGCCTCCAAACGCACGCATGCACGTTTTCATCCTGTATTTATCACAGTGGCTCTGATATTGACAGTGCAATGCTTAAATATGAAAAATAAGTGCGTTTCCCTTTAAAAACACGCACCAAATGGTGTCACATCCCATATTCATTACTACCAGGACTATGTTTATGATGGCTGCTAGGGATGTTTGTTTATTTATTTAGAATATGCAAAGAAACAAAATAAAACAAAACGAAGCAAATTAAGACAAAAACAAAATAACATTTAAATGAACAGAATCTTTCTTCAAGCACATACAAGTCTAAATATTGTATGGTCGAAAAGGAGTGGGAAGAAGTATAAACTTATTTAATCCTTCCCCTTGGTGCTTTTACACCTTTATCACTAAGTTAATACAATAATCAAACAATACAATTTTCTTAATTTTAGCATCAAACCACAACAAATACTTAATGCAGTAATTGAATTATACACAACAAAATGTTCATGGGAGTACAGTCATACAAACAGACTCAACAATTCAACAATTTTCTTCAATAATTACAGCATATTTATCAATACAACATTATCCATAAACAAATAACCTTCATTGTCATAATTAAATACTGTACCTCTCAAGAATTAATTCTTTATATCTTTTTTAAACTGAATTATGTTAGATATTTGTTTTATCTCCATTTGTTCCACAGTTTTACTCCACAGTTTTTGTTTATGATGTATTTTTTAACCCTTAAACACCTAGAACTATTTTAGTAGTGACTAGCAGATGAATTGCTCTTTACATTTAACTTCTTCTAAGGGTTTTATTTCCATTTATTACAATATCATCCACTTTATTTTGCATTCTCCAGTGAAAATCAGGTATTTTCCTGGATTAAATTGACAGTTTATGTTGTAAATTCAAAGATTATTGTATTGAAACAGTGAAAACTGAAAAAAAGTTTTGTTTTTTTTCCCCAGCAAAATATATCATTAATCAAACTGAGCTGAACTCAGATTCAGATTCTGAACACTTTATTTATCCCCAAGGGCCAATTCAGTTTGAAGACATGGGTCGCAGTAAAGGACAGGACACTAGAGACATTTTACAATTCACACAGGTCCTCTGTACAGGACAGCTGAAGGGTCCAGCCATAAAGTGCAGCAGTGAAAAAGTGCAACAGTGGCAATAAATAGATAAAATAGATTTGAACTAGATAGAACTGATATCATTCTCTACATTTGGCTTTTTTCAAATTGGAGATCAGGGTTTTTGTTATACTTCATGTATTGACCATGTAGATGTTCATAAAAGTTAAAGGATTAATTCAAAGGTTATTATATCAAAACAAAGAAAACTGAAGCAGTGAGTTTTTCAGAAAAATATGTCAGCAACCCAACATGAAATTACCACTGGCAGTTCACTTGCTGGAGGCCTTTGAAAGAGAATTTTGGCCTTTATTTTCATGCTTTATTTTCTGATACTAGTCATTTTGCTCTATCTGCAAAACTGAGGGAGTTACTGTGTGAAAGGCTAAGTACAAAGGCTGAACCCAAAAGCAAGACCACAAGTAAATAAGGTTTAGTGTTTTTATTAAACACTTTCACAGAGAACAAGGTACAACACAGAGATAATATAATTTCTGTGGAGCCTCTGGTTCCGGGGATAAACGTCTGGGCTGCGGGTGGATACGGCAGACGACCAGCTTGGCCGAGCCGGGAAAACCCCAACGGAATCCCCACTAGGGACAGACAGAGGGTGGTCAAAAAACAAGCCAGGTCATACACGGAAAGACAGTTTAACAAGCAACGGTACATGGGGGACAGGCTGACTCACGGTAGTAATACAGGCGAGGGTCGAAGCACAGGTGATCGTTGGAGGCTGAGGTATTAAAAGGAGCAGGCAGAGACAGAGTCGGGTAAACGAACCAGGTCGGGAACAGGCAGGCAGGATAGGAACAGGCTGAATCGACGGTCGAGGGACGAAAACAGGTCAAACACGGCGGACAAACGAACAGGATCCAAGAAACGCTGGTTAGTGAACACAAACAAGTTGTAGAGCACAAACTGGCAAAGGAACAGGGGAAGACACAGGGTTTAAATACACAAGAGGGCGGGAAGACAATGAGACACAGGTGGAGATAATCAGGGAGGAGCAAGGTAATCAGGTGAAAGGTGAACACAAAAGGAAGTAAAGACAACAGACAAGACACATGAGGGAAACTTAACAAAATAAAACAAGAAATGACAAACAAAACAGAAAAGACAGACAAAGTCCAGAAGCCGACATGACATACTGTCAAAAACTGGGTATTTTTAAAATCATGACCTTGAGTTTGACCCTTCAAGGTCATCGAAGGTCAACAAAATTGGTACTAAATGACAGGCCATACGTGACTTCTGATTAGTCACTAATACTATATTAGTTGATATCTGCCATCATTTCACAGATGTAAGCTATTTTGGGAATTTACACTCAAGTGACATGCAAACTTTCATCCATTGTAACTCAGAAACTGGAAGTAATAAAGGAAAACTAAAAGAACATTATTTCCTACTTTTCCAAGCTCAACATTATGACAAGTCGTATTCTTATATCTTGAACAGTTCAGAAGTTATAAGTGAGTGGAAATTGCCAAAAAAAAAAAAAAAAAAAAAAAAAAAGCCAGAAATAGAGATATTTTCTTCCATAACTCTGAAATGGGAAATGATACAGAAAACTGAAAAAAATATGTCATGTCCTACATTTTCACGCTTTATAACATGGTACTCGTTTTTCTTTATCTGCAAAGCTGAGAGAGTTATGGGCAAAAATTAAGTATCTTGAAAATAATGACCTTGCGTTTAACCTTTTTAGGTCATCCTAGGTGAACAAAATTGGTACCAAATGAAAGGTCTGTCTTCCTATAAGTCAGTAGTACAAAGTTAGTCGATATCTGTCTTAGTTTTCAAGATGAAGCTGTTTTTTGAATATGCAAATTAGGTGTTTGACCCCAACTTTGGCCAATATCTCAGCTGTACTTTGGATTATTTTTGCCAAAAACTGATAAAGTCGACTAGAAACCATGGCAAATCATTTGGTCATGGTTTGATATCAGTAATGCTTGAAATGTGACTGCTAGAGCGCATACAGACAGATAGACAGACATACAAACTGACAAATATGCTTGCCCTCCGGCAAACAATAAAGATAAGCATCTACAACCACTGTCATTTGTCAACACTACACAACTACATGGGTTTTACTGGTGAGTCAGTGTTGTTCAAGATGATGGTATTTCTATGTTTGCTATGGAGCCTCTAAACATATCTGATGACCATGAAAACCTGAGAAGCTGCATTTTATGTTAGTTATTTACATGCATTGATAGGCTTAGTGCTTCAGAAGTTAGATCAGTATGTGTTTATGGTCGCTGACTGTTTCGGTCTTTGAGGGTTAGGCTGATCCTTAAGTACTGTTTTCAAATTTTATGTGCTTTTATTTTTATTTTATATTGTAATTTCCAGATCAGCTTCAACAGTAAGTCTAAAATACACTTTGCACAAAGAAGGCGCACTCATCCTGTTCAGTGCAAGAATGTTCCATTAAACCCATTCAAATCAATGTATAAATTAAGAGCACACTTTTTGTACTTACCAGTATACTTAGCAGAGTTTGAGTATTTGAGACTGCACAAAAATAATGATGCAAAAAACTGTATTGCTGCTAATCATTGACATATCCCAGACTGTAATAATTCAACACAGAAAACTTTACTTTGCATGTAGTATAGTGAAAATAATTCATTTTTTCTGGTTTGTTTTCATCTAAAAACATAATGGTGTCATGACAAAAACCAGACATCTAAAGGGTTTCATTGGTATTTCATGCCAATAATTAGATAAGACGTTGGTGAAAACAAATAGCTCAATGAAAGTAGAATATAATATTAATACATAATATTTTCTAGAGCTCAGTTTTAAAAGCAAATTTTTTTAATTCGTGGGATGAGTGTGACTAAAATTGGAATTGCCCCTAAGGGTTAATGTGTAGTATGCTCTATTTTAAGCCACTGTTTTCAACAAATTGGCAAGAAATAACATAAAAATACAAATAATGCCATAACACAGCCAATAAAAAAGAAAGCCTTTATTGGATTTTTCCTATTTTAGTTTATTTATTATCAAATAAACAATCACATTTTTAGTCTGAATGCAAGACATTGATTTAAAGACTTCCCTGCATTGACTAAAATACAGAGAAATACATATATTTTTAGTTTATACTTTTATGGGCCTAAAACTTTAATATACTGTACTGTGTCAAAAAGTAGCTATGATTTCTAAACCCCATAAAGTACTGAGGATATGACCTTAAAATTCATAGATATAGCTACAACCCTCTGCAGATTTATCATAAAGTTAGACTCTTCTGACAACTGTCTGCTGCACGAGAAAAAAAAGTAATAATAAAAGAAAAGAAAAAAAAATCAGATAATGTCAATGTAACAATATTTATTGCTTTGCAAGATCAGATCACCACTCCATATACGTAAGGATATTGAAATCACATCAAAAAACAAAACTGATATATTTTTACTCAATAGATGAATACATAATGACACACTGATTGCTTATATTGCACAGCAAAAGCCCCCGGCCCTAAATATTACCATATCTTCTGGCATGTTATAAACAAGAGGCTGCAGGCATTAGGGAACCCTCAGAAGTGCTATTACATATTTGACAAAATGTGGGTGTTAAGACAATGTCATAAACAACACAGTTAACATCGGATACAATAGTGCTCGTGTTATTAAAATATCTCATATTTGCCAAAAAACAAAAAGCTTGCCCATATAAGAGGAGACCCCATCTCACCAAAAATGTATTAATAACTAGTAATCTGTGCTTTCTTCATTGCAAGTTTTGGGGTAAAAAACATCAGCGGTGCCATTTGTCTGTGGGAAAAGACAAGACAGCGATGAGTTTTTATGGACATTTGAGATTCGAGATGTTTTGCTTTGTGTAATTTTTATTACCTCTAGTGACTTCAAAGCATCTCTCACAGTGCACCATGTGTTTGTAGATCCACATGGTGTCCCCGGCTTTCAGATGACCCAGAGTGCCGTTACACACCTCACACTGTTAAACACAAATAAACACTCATGAGCAGAGAGAAACATACTGAGCAATCAGCTGCACCATTACCAATAAAGAGAAAAACTGTATCTTAACATAAATACGCTTCATTTTTTTCTTTGTTATTTACTAATTACAGCATTCTCCCAATAGTACTAACACATTTTGCACATTTCTATTTCTGTTTCATGAGTAAATATTTGACTTAATTCTACACTTATAGGCACATCTGCTCACTTTAAAGCAGGTGGCATGGCAGTTAATCTTCATTTCATCCAGGATGATCTTGGCATCACCAGTGAATGGTTTACGACAGGAGGTGCACAGGTCTTTGTCAAGGATTGTCCTGTTTAGGGCAGGGGGTAAATAAGAAATTAGTAGCCTGTGCAAAACAAATATTTAGCTGATATATTTTTTTATTGATTCAGGTATCGAGTGAGGAAGTGATCATATTTTTCCTACCTCTCTGTGCTCTTGAAGGAGGATCTAGTGAAAGAATCTGGTTCATCTGACCTGCTTTAGAACAAATGAATATTAGTATCCAGTATGATTTATTTCTACTTTTTTTTTTATTTCAAGTACAGTCATGATTATACACTATTATCAACCACAGCCACATTTATTCATATACCTGCTGCTCCTGTATGAGGTGTAGGTAGAGGGACTAGTGATACTTTTATAGTCATATCTATACAGGGAGAAAATGACATAAAGTTTACATGTGAGAATCTGAATATTTCTTTTTCTTTTTCAATCAAAGTTTGCTCTATTGTCTTACGTGCTGTCTGGACTGGAGTAGGTGTAGGATTTACGGGTACTGCTGTAGTCATCACTGTGTGGAAAGGACAAAGCATATTAACTGTAATAGGAAAATGCACTGCAGCCACATTTTCATTTTCTCACCTAACAAGAGTGGAAGAGCTATTTGCACTTATAGTATAGGCATAAGAAGACAGCCCTGCATGATGAGTGTGTCTAATGGTGTGAGAGATAATAATCCAGTGATTACCTGGGTGAGGTACTGATACTGTAGCTGGAGGTGCGGGTGGAGGGAATGTCATCAGTGTAAGAGCTGTAGCTGTAACAAAATGTAAAGGGATGAGTTTAAAAATGAAACAGTGACCAAAACATTCATTCATTCATCATCTGAACCCACTGTATCCTCACTAGGGTCACTGCAGACTATCCCAGCTACTTTTGGTGAAGGCGGGGTACACCCTGGATGAGTCACCAGTTTGACCAAAACATTGTTTAGAAATATTTATATTCTGTACATGGTTTTATTATATTTTCTTATAATGATGGCATATTTATCAATCAGTCAATTAATTTTAATTTATTACAAAATTATTCCAAACAGTTATTAAAATCCACAATTGATTTACAAAGTACATTTTATGATAGGACACCTCAGAAGCAGCCCTCAGGTTATAAAAATGGGGCCCCTTAAACATGTAATAAGAGGCCACATTTTACATTATAATACATACATATACATACATTATAATAACATTTGCCTATCTATCTAACGATGATTCATTTCCTTTTCCTAAGTAATATTTTAATCAGCATATTCCAATATTCTCAGATAATTTAATAGTAAGACATGGGGCTTTACCCACATAAATAAAGAGGTTACATGATTTATATATCCAACCATGTGGGGTTTTGGGTTATCAATCCTTTTAATTCTCAAAGACCTAACCAGCCACCAGTGATCAAAAGCATCTACAGATCAAAAATATATAATAACTTATGAGCCTCTAATAATATCAATATGTTTAAATAATTCAGGCAAAACACAGTTTCTAAGCTTTTCAGCTCCATCAGATGTGTCTTTTTTAGACATTCAGAGGCTTTATAGTGAACATGGAAAGGCCATAATGTCCTGAAATATTAATTCCCAAGTAAAACCCATGTAGTTTATGAAATGACAGTGGGTGTAGACGCAATTATGTTGGGTTAGTGACATATTTTCCTGAAAAAGTCACTGCTTCAGGTTTCTCTGTTTTGATATAATAACCTCTGAATTAACTCTGAGCTTTTCTGAACATCTATAATATGGTCAATAATTTAACCCATAAAGACCCAGTTCTAATTTTGTGTCAGTTCCCAAATGAAATTTTCTCCATATTTAGCCTTTCTTAAGGGATTTACCGCCATTTATCATAATATTATCCTCTTTATTTTGCATTTTCTTTCAGTGAAAGTCAGGTCTTTTTCTATATTTATTTTACTGATCATGTACTTAAATCATCATGCTAAGGTTACATTTGAGGGTTATCATACCAAAAACAGAGAAAACTTGAGAAAAAGTGACTTTTTAGGTAAAGTCTATCATTAATTGAATATAAACCAAATGTGTCCATGCACTGTCTTTGATCAAATTCCATGTGTTTTACTGGTGACTCAATGTTGTAGAAGATGACGGTGTTTCCATGTTCACTATGGAGCCTCTGAACATCCAAATGGGTCATTTCTGATGACCATGAAAAGATGACCAAACAATTATTCACATGTATTAATAGGTTTAGTGGGTCTAAGGTAATTAAACTTTTTAGCTCAGCAGATGCTTTTGGTCACTGGTGTAAATTTGGGTCTTTATGTTTTAATATAGAATAATATATAGGAAAACACTGTTTTTCTCTGAATAATACACAATGAAGAGAATGATATAATAAAAGAAAAAAATCCTGATAAATCACATTAGAAAGGTTAGATATAGTTAAAAATTCATAAAGTTGCCACAAAAACTGTTCTATGCCTTTAAAGGTTATTAAAATGTTAATTCTTGTGAGGTTCGGATATAAATGCATGTTATGGGTATATATGCAGATTACAGTGGGCTTTGCAGTGTACTTACCTGGAGGTGCGGCTGGTGGTTTTAATGTCACTGCTGTACTTGTCACTGTGCAGACAAACACAGAAAAGCTATCAGACAACCTGTGATTTTCTATGAATCAGTATACAGTAATTGAGATTTGCTTTACATTCACTTAGTATTGAAAAAGTGATTTTTGTCATTGATTTTGATACAGCGGATTACTTTATTAGGTTTGTAAAATAAACATTTCGTGAGTCTTTTGCCAAATTTCTTTTTTTAACTAGTGATTGCACATAATAAAACCCTAATGGCTTTAACAAAAAAAAAAAAAAAAAAAAGGCATTCCTACAGACAGATGTTTAGGTATAATAGTTAAATTATTACCTGGGCATGGAACTGATAGTGTAGCTAGAGGTGCGGGTCGAGGGGTATTCATCAGTAATAGAGCTGTAGCTGCAACAAAGAAGCAAAACAAATGAGTTGCACAGGACACAACAAGTGAACATATTTACTGGTGTTAACCCTTTCATGCATACTGGTCATTCCAATGGACAGCTATTCTACAGCTGTTCTCTTGTATATTCATGGATTTTGTTGCTCTTTTTTTCTTTTTTTTTTTTTTTTACACATATCTTTATTAAGGTTTTAAGACACTACATATCTTTTCGGACATGAATTGGTAGCATTATGTAGATCTCTCCTGAGCATAAACACCCAGAATCACAAGCCCTCCCCATAGTTTTCACACAATTTATCAGTAAATACATGTTTCTGTGCGTCAAAAATTAAATGTGTGGTGTCCAGCTGAGTGGACATTTTTGTAACTTCATGAAAAATAGGTTCATAAGAATTTTTTTTTTTTTTTTCATTATTTTTTATATGTTTTTTTTTTTTTCAATTCTTAAAATTATTTTAATTTTATTTTTTAAATTTATTTTTCAGAAGAAAATTTTCAATCGCATTGTTTTTTTTTCATGCCTAAAGAGGAATAAAAACACTCAGGAAAAAAAATTTGATTAAGGTTCTCATAATTCGTGCATGAAAGGGTTAATGTAGTTTACATATCATTACACTACGTGGTTTAGCAGTAATTTCAAAACAGATAATGAACTGTAGTGGGTTGGGTATGCTTACCTGGTGGAGCGGGTGGAGGAGCTCAGAGTTGGGCTGTCACTTCTAAATGTCACAAAAGTTATTATCAGATAAAGTAAAGATAAGTTTATATTAAAGACATTGTTTGCCAGTTTTTCATTCATCTAGCTTACCCTCTGCTGCTTTCCACTGTGACAATCTTTGTGACACTTGTGCTGTGGAAAAGAGAAAGGGATGTTTCACAGACAGTAGAAATGTGTGATTAGTTGTCTTTGTCTGACATTATTCATTGTTGTATTGTATTGTTGCATTGATATACCTGGTGGGAGTGGATGGATTAGATGTGATGGATTTGGGCAGAAGAGTGTCATAGAGTGAATCCTCAGTTCTGCAGAGACAAATTTATTATGAAAGTTGGAAGCAATTATCAGTGTTTCAATAATAATTATCTGGAAAATGACTAATGAAGGTTTAGCTCACGTAGAAGAAGTCCTTGTTGTGGTTGCAGTTTTAATACCATCTCTGAAAAAAAATAAAAGGTCTTTATCTGATAGGTAGTGGAATGAAAGTCGTTACACTGCTCCTATCATCCTCCTATATTATAGAAGGGAAGTGGGCTCTGTCTGTGTGTGTGTGTGTCTTGGGCATCACACAAAATCTGGAAAGAGCTGAGTGCTGCAGTTTGGGATAAGTATGTATTCTTGTTCAAGGAAGAGACTAGTGGAAACGGCAAGTTGATAGGATCAATATTTTGGGAGATATCAGTAGTTTTGGAACACAGTAGCCTTACAATCACGTTCTATGGCCAGATGCTTTGGTGGTTACTGCTGGACAAGTGCAGTACAGCATGCATGAATGCACAACAGCATTAAAACTATCACATCTAGCAACAGATAAACAATAGGGCCACATTGCCTTGGTGTCCAATTTCATGTGCAGAAACAGATGTGCCAGCTGAGAGGTTATTCAACTGAAAATGCCAGTGGAATTTACCAACAAAATAAAGAAAGCAAAGGAATGAAATGTATCAGAGGATCTACAACCCATGCTTCCCCCATGGGCCAACGCACTAGTTATAGTTATTCTGGAATAACTCACCCACTGGGCCTTCTTTTCACAGTCACAGTCTCCGTGCTGTAAACTCTGCTGTAATGAAATAATATTGATTATACGTATTGATTGATGTTATAATTTTTCTTTCTGTTTACTTTGAGATTGAGACCACTGGAGAATATTTGTAGGCTTGAATCCAATTATCACCTGTCTGGAGAATCCTCTTTGATACGCTTTGGAATGAGTGAATCATACAGTTTGTCCTCAGGGCTGCGGAGAAATAATTTCAGCGTATGTTAAGTGATTTGTGACAATTTACTGTTTTATTTATATGTTCAGTATGTTATGTTATTATACCCCACTACAAGTCTTGCTTAATTTACATTGTGGTTTATAGGCATGACACTGTTTGTGGTCCTGAGTTAAATATAGATTTATATACATTTACTAATGATAAAAAGCAACTAAAACCCAAGTGTGCGATGTGTCAAACCTCACAACTGAAATGTCATTCAGAACTGAAACACACATGATTATTCACTGTGCAATGTGTCTGTAAACAAAGTGACTAATGAAAACCGCTGATTTTGTGAGATATCAGATGATGTTTATTGTTGAAGTAATGTAAAATGAAAAAATAAAAATAAAAAAGAGCTCACAGTTGACATCAGCAATGAATATGTGTTTGCTGTTTTTGACAAATACATTTGTTTGGTTTTAATTCTATAAAAAGTGGGTTGCAACTTGTGAGGAAATGTGGATGAAAGAAATGTGGGTCAATAGACAAGACCACTTGAGAACCACTGATTTGGGTGATAATATGTAGATAATATATGGTACTGTGCAAAAGTCTTAGGCAACCTTCAGCTTTGTTGTTTTTACAGGGTTGTAATGGGTGTGTGTCTTTCTTTCTAACAAGAAATATGCAGGAAATATCTCCACAGTACTGAAACAAACACACACAAAATCAGAACTAACAGCTTCTGCAGGTTAAGTCAGTATCTAGTGTCACCTCCATTTTAGATTCAGTACATCTTCTAAATCTTCGGTTGACTGGATGCTTTCCTAAATGAGCTTGTGTTATATTGCACACCTTCAGAATGTCTCATGGTCTTTTATCCTTTTCTCTGGCCACATGACCCTGTATAGCTTCTTCAATAATCATATTTTTCATTGTTTATTTTTTAAAATACTGTTTACATATTTGTTATATACTGTATTTCCGTTGTACATACAATTCTGGAAAAAATTATTAGACCGCCCTTGTTTTCTTCAATTTCTTGTTAATTTTAATGCTTGGTACAACTAAAGGTATATTTTTTTGGACAAATATAATTATAAAAACAAAAATAGCTCACAAGAGTTTAATTTAAGAGCTGATATCTAGCCATTTTCCATGGTTTTCGTGATCATAACCAAAATCACTTAAGTTCTTACATTAATAGCTATGGCATTGTACTGGCAAAAACAGTGCTTTTAGGCATTCCATGTTTTCTTTTCTGTCTGTTTTAGTCACATGATACACACAGAAGTTAGTGTTTGGTTGCAAAACCATTGTTTTTGATGACTTTTGATGGTCTAATATTTTTTTCTGCGACTGTATATTACTACAAATACAGAAACAAATTAATACTGACACTAGATACTGACTTTACCTGCAGACATTACTTAGTTTTGAATTTATGTATGTGTGTCGTTCAATAGTGTGCACAGATTTCCTGCATATTTCTCATTAGAAATGAAGACACATGGCCATTACAGCCCTGCAAAAACAACAAAGCTAAAGGCTGCCTTAGGCTTTTGCTCACCACTGTATTTGTGTTTTTATCCTTGAAGAATAAAACACAAAGTACTTCTATTTGACTAAGTGAATGCAATGCTAGAGCATCATATTATATCAGCAGTAAAATAACACTCACTCGTCACCCCTGCTTTTCACAATCACAGTCTCAGTGGTGGAGATGCTTGTTTTACTACAAGGAAATAAATACATTTCATTACACTTATTAATTACGGTATTAATTACCTGGCCTCATTACTAATATGATTCATTTTATAGCCTGAATGGAATTAGGTTTTACCTGTCTGAGGGTGAAGTATCCTTGGCAGACTTGGTGAGAAGTGTGTCAAAAAGATGATCTTCTGCCCTGCACAGAGTTAATTTATATTTTAGATTATATGCAAACTTCAGTTAATTATACAATGTTTCCTTTGTAAATCCAGCAATGTCTTACTCTTTATTGGTGGTGACAGTTGTCTCAGTCACTTTGGTTGTTTTGGAAGGTGAATAGGTTGAATAAGGTGACCTGTGTGAAAAGATGTACATATCATATTTAGTCATAAATCACATTATTTCATCAGAAAAGTCTCAAATGTCAAAATAACACTTTAAGATGAGATAATCTTACACTTTGCTGGAAGACTTGACATCAGAGAAGACCCGTTCAGTGAATGTGCCAGTCTTGGTGGGAGTTTTAAGAGTTCTGCAAAAGAAGTTTGTCAGACGCTAAAGATAAATAAATGTCTGATGCAAATTTATGATGAAGTACAGTATATTCTACCTGACAGTCTGTGAGGTGGTGATGGTGGTCTCAGTAGTTTTGCCGTTCTCTGTGATAGTAGTGGTTGTGGTACTTAAGGAAAAATAAAACAAAACACATTTACAAAATGCTTTGGTGTGATTTTCTTTGACTTGCTATGAGAAACCACTTGTACCTTGTCTTTGGCTCCTCTGTAACAGAAGACCTGGTTGTGTAGGTACTATGGAGACATTAATAGAAATATATTTAGTTTTTCTTTATTGGCTTTTGGACTATATGTAACTATATGTGCTATATGTTCACATATGTTTACAAAGAGACACATTGCTTAGGTGCTTTCTATTTCTGAAGCTAATTATTATTAAATTAGTTATATAAGAAGGAAGTGTACTTTCTGGAGGTCCTGGTGGTAGGGAGGGTGCTGCCAATAGAGGAGAAATGTGATTACGCCCCATTCATGGTTGAAACTACTAAAAGTACCAACAATTAAATGATATAGGGTCATATTGGAAATCTGCACCAACCTGCTTTTCAGCTCATCTTGACTTCCACTGAATCTGCAGAAAAAAATCATATCTGTGGTTTAAATCCCAGTATGTCTGATTACATGTTTTTACAGCTGTCAAGACGTCGTATAAGAACCTTGAATGAACTACAACATCAGCAGCAGAAAAAGGTCATACCTCTTGGACAAAGCCGATACAGATGTCGACGTGTTCAAAGTCCTAGTGGTTTTTGGTTTTTCTGGTTCTGAACTACAAGTAAATGATTAGGAACTGCATTAGTTAAAGGATTATTATAAAAACTTTTCTTTCATTTGATGAGAAATTATAGATATAAGGGTTGGGATTTTGTTACCTCACAATAGTTTCACTGGACCTGGATCTTAGAACTTCTCTGCCAAAGTTTGGATCTCGGCTGAAGAAAACAGTGGAAGATAAACCAAGTCATTCATGCAAGCAGACATGACTCAACACATTAACTTGCAAAAGGAATTCGAACAACATGTTTTATCAAAGGTAACAGCTAAACTGGGGTCAACTATAAACCACACCCAACCATTCAAATCCATTCTGCTTTGTGTTTCAGTCATTACGTTTACATGACTTACTCAACAGCTTCATCTTCATCATCAGGCTTTTTGATCCAACTGTTGTCCTTCAGGAGAGAGGTCTTTTTCTTGCTGTCCTCGATTGCCACACTTGGACTAGTGCTGCTGGCTGTAAATGTCAGACAAGGAAAAAGTGACTCTATCTTGCATATTCAGAGCAGTTGCAGGCCAGAAAAGATATAATCACTAAATAACATACAGCAAAATACAATTAAATATCTAATAATAACAACCTGGTGCCTTTGTCTTTATAATATGTTTGTAGAGAAACACATTTGTGTATCATAATAATAAACACTTATGATTTTATACCAGCACAGGTTATTTAAAATGCTTCTGCATCACATTCTATATTATATTCTATTAATTGTTAATACTTACATGTTGAGTACCTGCTCATTTTGTCACTTCACCTGTGAGTATAAGAGCATGAAAAGAGGATTTTGAGACAATATGACCATTTTGGTATATAAGCCACTAGGTGGTACTGTGGGCTAAGAATCTTCTGTGTGTGGTCTAATCTGAGAACAGTGGAAACACATGTGAAGTTGTATGAATGCATGCATCAATCCTTTGAACATTCTGCATCTCTGAGTCATGTTGACCACTGACTGGTTCACTGTGGTAACAGTATACAGTAACATATGTTCTGCTCAATCCCTGACTCACAGATTAAGTCCTGAACTGGTTTGTCTTGCTCTTTACCCACATGAAGACACACCCACCCACTACAACACACCCTCTTCAAACACACCATTGTCAGCAAAACAGAGTAACATGCCATTAGCCATTGACGATAAAGTATATGCCCTTTACACCGCAGGTACACTCTTGCTCAATAAGACAAGCCCTATATACAGAAGATGGTGTATTTCTAACTGTATGTATCACATTTGTTCAGCTAAAAGTTGAAAAGTGAGTTTGTGCTGATTATTGTGGGTTGTATGAAATATTTTGGAGACACTGACAATTTTTAGAAGATTTGGAAGAACTTGTAAGTTGAACTTGAGAATTACACGAGGAACTTTGTAATAAACTCTGTAATAATTTGTATGTTAAACATTTTAAACATTTGTATATTAATCAGATGTGCTTGCTTAAAATATTTCTTGATCGGTTAGTATCGCAACAAATCTGTGACCTTCTAGTGAGATAGATTGAATACAGCAATCAATCCTGAACAAATAAGATTTTAAAAATGGAAATAAAACAAAGTTAAAAAGAAATGTTTCCTTATCGTCCTGTTTTAAGTCACTTGAAAAGAATGTCATGCAATGAAAAATAGGTTTTTACCTTAAAACTATTACAAAATATTTACGCAGCATTAACGATCTCCAAGCCACACACAAAACAACCATAAAACTTCTACGAATAGTTAAATTTGCAGTGTCACTTCAGAAAATTATTAACAAAAAATGTAAATTGATGACAGATTCTGAAAATTGCAGAGTACCTACCTCCACAGAAATCACTGTTACTTGTAAGAAAGAAAGACTAAACTCTCACTATAGCTCTTGTCCTGACACCAGTCTATTAGTTTGCAGTCTGCAATCACACCCCTTTCATTTCTCCTGCTTTTAACCTTAAGGGAGGTGATTTCAAGGCCACCCAAGGGTGTGGCTACAGACAACAATCAAAGAATATTCTCTGTGTATGTATTTTTCCCTCTGTCATCACTGCTGTTAATGGCTGGCATTCATTGTGTTTGGTGTGTAAAAGCTGAAACTGGGTGGAGTGCTGAAGGACCTGCATTTCAACTTAAGCAACAGAAAAGGTTAAAATAGGTCTTGGATGCTATACTCATAGAACCTCTTACAGCCCTAAAACAATCATATCATCCATATGTCACAATGCAAGAAAAATATTGATGTTTGGTATCGGTATACAATACAACCTACAAGGTCCTTTCCATTATGTGCTCATTACCTTGAGCCTCAGACCCTTGTGAGTTTAGGTTGACCATGGACAGGAATTATGTAGAATATAGTGTCAATGCAGTACGATTACAACACTGTGACTGACAGCACACTTCTCACTTGTCAAAAAAGTGAATAGTTATTTCAACTTTCCTTCCAGTCTCATCTTATGGAGTAAATCGTTACTTGTTGGTATGTGATAAATGTATAAGATAAGATATAAGATGTATAAGATGACTTCAGCTCTTAATCTGATCAAAAAGATGCTTAAATATTCCAATAGCATGATGGTCACAAATCACACCACTTACTTCAAATCTGTGAGAAATTCACACCCTTAGATATGTACTGGCTAAAACTACTCATTTCATATTATATTTCACAAACTGATAAGAACTCTTGATGCTGTGATGATGATGTGAGGTTAATTCATACACAGAAAGCATAGACACTGCTAACTAAACATAATAAGTAAAAATCATGAACTACAAAAGTCTTACAGTAAAACTAATTTTTGGGAGTGCCATGGTTTGAGTGATCACAGGTATGAAAGGTGCATAGCATTCAGGGGTGTGACAGATGATAATGATGGGCGAATCCCTCCTTGGCACAACTAAAGAATGCAGACTGTCCTGCAAAGACCAGACTATTTATGTCACCAGAAAATTACTTCATGGAGACGCAGGGACGGCCAAACATTGCATTTTAACCTCTACCTCACATACATTATACATTCAGCCATTGTTAACATTATAACTGATCACACTGAATTCCTATCTGAATTAAGATACAGAAATCTACACTAAAACCACTCACTCTGAGCACTGTTACATGTATATTAAGAAGCCTGATCTTAATTATTGCACATTTCTTCATTAAAATACATATAACAGGTTGTTGTAGAGTGTGGATGTTCTGATCACAGAGCAGTCACTTTGTTGACTTAGTTGTTCTACTGTCGGAAAGAGATGGTAGAGAGTGGGATATCCATGGTAATGGAGATGAAACTGTGGAAATTATTTGTTTTTTAATTAATTTTACAAAATACAAACTGACACAATTATCCTGCACCTGGTTACAGACATTATCACTTTAATACTGCTGAACCAAAGCACTTAAAATGATAGCCTATTGTGTAAGAACATTACACTGTGTCATTAACTTAACAGAGCTGAAACAATCCAACACTCAAACAGTCCCAGTTCCAAGATACGCATGTAGGGAGTACATTCATCTCTGTCAGCTCATCTAATATTTGTTGCCTGACCTATGGTATCTTCTTGACCTACATATCCTACCTCCCTCCTCCTTTATTTAATCTGACAGATCAAGTAGTGGTTATAGCTATAGTGTATCTTCTGATTACACAATTCAATGCCCAGTCGTGCAACCCTTATAACCTCCCTCCTAAAAAGGACGGGGAAATGAATGTCAGCACTTTGCGATCTACCTAAGTTATGATGCTTTTACAAAAGACTTTCACCATACATTTCAATTCATCTTCTAATGGTGCATCTTGGAATCCTAATAAAACAATCTCTCATTTTGATGTTCGGAAATTCTGTCACCACTCAGTTGTCATCACTGTTCTGTTGGCGTATTGATACTGCGCATGATAATCTCTAAATGCTTCCTAGGTTGCTATGAGAAGAGACTATAGACCAACCCCTCTCTTGCCATTGGGCCATTGCAGTGCCTTACAGCCAATAAAGGTCCACTATGGTCTGTGTAAATCTTTTTCCTCTACTTCTCTCTCTCTCTTTCTCTATTTGCATGCACATCTATACATAAATACATCTACACCACCTTTTGTAAAAGATAACATTACATCGATTTTTGAAATTGGAGACAATACAAAAGGTCAACTAGAAAAATATGTTCTACCAAATTTGTGTTTAGTGCGAATGTTCACCTAAGTGCTCATTCAGACATTTAGGTAAAAATGCATTCCTTGCACCTGCTTTCTGTGTCCATGTTTACCATATGATGTCATTTTGACAGATGCATCCCAGCACATTGTATCTAAATTTGTATTATCCCTGCTCCTCCTGCACCCTTGTGCTGGATAATGAAGATGTATCATGTGCATGTGGGAACTTAAGCATTACAGTGTAATTTGCCTTTAGAAAGTAATATGTCAGTGTCTATGCATGCAAAGATATCAATCACATGCTGTGGACTAGTTAAATCTTGTAATGTTCAGGCCTATATGGGGCATACCTTGTGCCGATCATTGTACCACTAAGAAAAAAATTATCAAGATGTGAGCAGTCTAATGTGTTGTTCAAGCTGTTAAGATAGAATCATTGAAAATAAAATACCTGCACTAAATCATAATAATTAGAATACAATAGTGGTCACTGTTAAAGCTGCTGCTATTTATGGAACACTTTCACATTCACTGCCATGCAGCAGAAAAAAAATTGTAAACTCGAAAGTGAAAACAGTCTTACCATGATGCAACACTGTTTTTAGTAATAACAGAGCGTCAGGTTTCTAAAAGTGCTTTGAAAGTCTCAGTGTGCCAATTTTAGATCAAACTGGGAGGGGCCCTGGATAGACCACTGTAAATTAAATGTCCAGAATTCTAATGTGCAGTTAGGCTGTGCAAAGTAACCTATGGCTATTTTCATCAAGCTACCGTTCTATGATGTCGATTTGTGCTTAAAACAGAGCTACGTAGAAAATGCACAATGTATGCAGGGATTAATTGTTGAAATAAATCAATACGAGCATCGTTCGGTTTTGCCGTATGAAAATATCCCGGCATGCTAGCGACGCAACACTCCGCCAGGGAGGGGAGGGATGATGGAGCTAAGATGGCAGCCCAACTGAGGGTGCTGCCTCTCCGGGGTCAAGAAATATTCAAGGAACGAATGAAACCAAAACACGACAAGGCACTTCTCGGAAATGAGTGATGCGGTTTCTTCTCTTTCACAAGAAAATCTGTTATGGCTTGAGAAGACCTACTGTAAGGAGACAAACGCCGTGTCGACCCTCTGGACGGATCTGACTGTACGTTGTAGCTGCACCACTAGACAGGCTACATTTGCGCTTGTAATAACAGGGGATCCTGGATGCTAATTGTGGTATTTCTGCAACTTGGAATGAACAAATAATGTGACGTGTGTTGGATTTAATGACAAGTGGATTGCATCTAATGGCTAGTTATTATCTAGCTGATATATCGTTTGTGTGATATATGCATTGTTCTCCAAAACGATGATGTGTGCTGCTGCGGCAGCGGCCGCCGGTGGAGGGATTCTGCCCTCATCGTCGCCGTCGATGGGGCTGGGTGTCAGGGTCATTTCTGGAACAGGAGCCGATCTCTCCACCATTGGTTCGGGTATGGGTTCTTGTCCGACACCCGGATCCCAGTCGGATTGTCGGACTCGGTACCAGCTTTTACTCTCAGGGCGAGCTCTGGCGGAAAGATACCGGCGGATTTATACAACTGCTATCAACGATAAAGAGCAGGGGATAAATCAAGGAAGGTGAGTGGCTAATGAGAGCAATATTACAGATATCGGAGAAAATGGTCTGTCATTTGAATGGCTAGCGAAGCTAACGACCGTAAGCTAACATTTACAGTGGCTCAGCGGTATGCCAGCTAGCTCAACCCCTGCCAGCCCATATTGTTTGTAGCTACAGTCATGGTCTTTTTGGACTTATGTCATCTGTGACTGTTATATCTACAGACAATATATCGAGAGGTCTCCCATTAGGGTGCACTGTCTTGTGGGAGTCATCTTACTGGATAGCATTTTGGTTTTAACTTCCCTAGCTTAACCCAGACAACCAGGCTAACGTAACGGGCTGTACATCCATGCATAAATGGTTTAGAGCTCTGAACTGCGTATTTAGGTAAACGTTCAAAGAGTATCGGAGAGGACAACACTTCCAACTTACTCCATGATGTTAAGAATAGAGCACAGTCGACCAAGCAGACTAGCTTGCTATCTGTCATAACAGGAGTTAGTCAATTTGTTTTGAGCAATAACGTTAGCTATTATCAGCTAATGAGCTAAACGTAAACAGACATACTGTACAAGCAGCTCTTCTTTCGGTTGAAACATGTTTACACACACATTCACACTGTGCTTTACATTATTTGGCCATTTATTTTGTTTTGTGTTCTGTCAGATGGGTATATTTAGGCCTAACGGCGTCACTGTTTCGATGGCCAGCTAACGCTAACTATCTAACGCTGAGGAGCATCAGCCCATCCCCAGATTATTTTGACGTTAACTCGTGGGTTTTATTTCCACAAGTTGTAGCTGACAGTCACTGGATATTGATTCAAACACGTATTTAACACAGCACTAAATGAAACCACCCTGACTTAAAACATTTGATATTGTGCGTATTTACATGAGGATGTGTTGGGAGGTAGGTGAACTCATTTGCTTTTCTGGCATAAGCGGGTAATACAGTTACGTCATTCCCGTCAGTCAGTCAAGTTGTAGACTCCGATCATTGCTGCATCAGTCTTCATTACAGCTGTATTGCTACCACATGTAGATCGAGCATGGCCTTATACTGTTTAAGACATTGTCTTACCGACATTCTCCAGAGGCCACAGATTTTACACCATGTAAAAACCATTCATTACTACTCAAAAATTACCTAGATGTATTCTGTTTATCTGAAGTACCGTTACACATAAATCAGAAGCCACTCATTTTTTTTCTTACTACAAATTATGCTCCAATTACAAATATTTTGAAGTATGAAGAGTGATGCAAACAAGCAATGAGGAAACTTTACAGAGAGAATCAGATCTCTACCTACTTTGGTAAATATCAGATGGGTCTTTCTGTTTGTGTTATGAAGCTTGAGAACTAGTACTTTGTGACCAGATCACTTCAATGCATGTCTGGTGATTTAAAGTATTTGAACCACTTTTTTAAAAATTATTTTTTAAAATAATGTTCAAGCAACATTAGGTATGCATATAGCTGTGTCTGGGTATACATTCTGTTACTGTACATGTTGTAGGTGTAAGTACTGCTACTGAGCAGACCAATTTTTTTTTTCAAGCTTGGTGATCATGAAGCATACAGAATTATTATTTACAAATTATTATCATTTTCTGGCCATCTTGGCTAATTGACCTCATAAATTTTAAAATGTGGAATTCAGGAATGTGTTTACAGAATGTCTTAAATTTTGGCACAAATGTTCACTTGGATCAAAGGTCAATGGCTCAAAGACCTCATGTCTGTCCTGTCTTACAAAAACAATATCTCAGTAATGCTTTGTAGGAACTTCTTTAAATTTAGCACAAACTTTTACTCGGTTGACCTGATTTAATATTGGTGGTTAAAGGTCAAGGTCATTGTGAAAACATGTTATAGGCCATAACATAGCATGTCAGATTGTGATGCTAGCACAGTGGTTGGGCTAAACTTATGTCTCATGTTTGATTTTACCAACATGTGTAATACACACACCTGAATCTTAAGTAGGTTTTGCCTGCACTTGTCAGTTGCACAAAATAGATTGACTCTGCAAGAGTGAACATCTAAGATAATTATTTAAGATATTTTGAACTTATTAAAGATTTTAAGTTATTCATACAAAAGTGTGATTAAGGGATCCCCCCCCCTAACACCTGGACAGCCTTGTAATATATTTTGCTGACTACAAAGATGACTTACTCCTTATCCTTCACACAGCATCATGACCTAGAATGAATTTTGTGGTGAGTTCAAACATCTCTCAAGAGTTAGACATTCTATGTAAGTGTTAAAATTACCTAAGTATATATTTCTGCATTACTAAGAGAGGGATCACTGTTTTACAGGGGAAAGAAGGCTTTGAGTAAGAAGAAACTGAAGAGGCGCCAGAAGGTCAAATCAAAAGTCAAATCAAGAACAAAGGTAAGAGATGCCTATTTAATCAACTACTGAGCGATGTCAAATGTGTAGCTGTTATTATATACACTTATTATTGGGTGCGCACTAGAGTCATTACTGCTGGTTTAATTATGGAATGAACTCAAATTAAGGATTAATTCGTTAGGTCAGACTCTGTGCAATCTTAAAGATGGCTGGCACTAACACTGTTTTCATTGGCCGGACTGGTCAGATGCCAAGAAGCCGATCACACATGAAGGTGGAGAGGTGGTGGATAGGCAGAATGTGAGACACATGGGAGTGGCTCTGGCTTGTGCATGATGTCCTGTTGCCGAGCGACCTAATGTGTTCCACATCTCCACGGCAACAGTTGCCTGCCTCCATCTCCTTTATCTGAAGCGGGAACCTAGTCTGTATGAGAGGATGTAGTTTTTTTTTTTTTTTACTTTTACACAGAGTAACTGTTGAATTACTTCCATTTGAAATGTAGGTTATATTGGCCAATTTCCTTGCTCGATGAGTAGAGTTTTCTCTGGTGGATCTGTAATGTTATCAAGTGTCTGAGCTGGATTTAACTTTATTACTCCAATTTTTTTCCTGACTAGTTTTCAGGCAGGGCCTAGACAGACTGATGTAATAGTAGATAGAAGATAGATAGAAGGACATAGCTTTTGTGACTTTTTCATCTTTCACTTCAGAACTATTCTAGACAGGCAATCCAATGTAGAGAAGTCTGGTGAGACAAGCTCTCTTCAGGGTGACTTATTCTGTGAGTTGATGTCTTGAACTGTAAAAAATATTCAACACTGCCATAGAATGGAGTAGTAGGCAAGACTGGCTGGCAGGCAAACATGAAATGTGGGTAGTAACACAGGCAGTCGTGCTGTGTTATACTCACTCTTGCTTTGTCACATCTCTCACACCAACAGAGTCGGAGTGTGGTTTGAAAAAGCCTGTGCCTCTTCTTGTCTGCTTCTGTACTTATAAGCATGTGAAAGTGGAGTCTGAACAATAGATGGCATAAACACTTAGGCTACAATGAACAGGATGATGTAACTTCTTGTGTAACACGTAACGGTGAGGAGCTTCAAAATAATATGGTTTAAATAACAGAAAAACATCTGAACGGTGAAGGTTCAGCTGTAAAACTAACCTGAGCAGCAGACATTTGGTTCTTAAAGACATTATGTTCAAACAGATGACCCACTAGATCATATTTAAAACAGTTTTTCAAAGTAAAAATGAAAAGGCTTGAGTTAGTTCTAATGGTTGAAAATAAAAATACAATACTATTGCTATTAAACTGAATGGCTATTTAGATCTTTATCCATCACCTCAACATTTGTGCTTTTTCTTACATTTCATTAATAGGCCCTTTCCCACCAAAAGGCCCAGGAACTTTATTACCAGGAACTTATTTACCAGGAACTTTTTGGGGTAAAAGAGTTCCTGGTAACTGCGTTTCCACAGCACCCGAAAGTTCAGGGTAATTTATTCAAATCAGGTTGATGATGTATGAGGGAGCAGTAACAGAAACTGTTGTCCAGTTCATGTACATTCACTAACTAACCTCTTGCACAATAAAATGACACAGTACTGTAAGTGGACAGTTTGGGTTTAACATTTTACTGGTTGTTGAATCACTTAATCCATCTGGAATACGTTTTAAATGAAGTTAACCATCATTACATATCCTTAATTTCTATTTAAAAATGGTAGAACATGTATTTTCAACTTCTCATTCCTTAAACTAAATCACATCTAACTTTATGTGTGATGGATGGTTCTGTTTCATTTCTATTGTTTTATAGATATAGTCCAGGTTCAACCCTAAAGTCAGACAAATTTCCTCAAATGCCTGCATTTAATTTGACTGCATATTACTTATAAAAGTACTTATACTCTCCTCATATTTTGGTGCCTTGTAAATGAACAGATAGTATTAGGTTACATTTTTTTTTTATTAAAAATTGAAACAAAACAAAGGTGCCTTGAGATTAAAAGGGAAATAAACACTTGTGAAAGGTTCAGGCTTTTGGACCAGTGTGTGGTCCAGCTGGTCCAGGACCAGTGTGTGGACCAACTGGTCCAGGACCAGTGTGTGGACCAACTGGTCCAGGACCAGTGTGTGGACCAGCTGGTCCAGGACAGCCGGTCTGGAACTCCATAGTCCCGGTCCCTTTTTCACTTTCCTACAGGAAAAGTAATAAAAATGCATAAATGAATAACAGAACACATGATGACAGATTCCTACCAGTGTGATGTGTCAATGGACATGTCTGACCAGGGCCTTTTTTAACAGCAGGAGGTGATGGACCAGTGCACAATAAAGCTGCAGATTTGGATTAAGAGGCATGTCCGTCCGGTCCGTGTCAGGTGGAAATCACAAACATAAAGAATAAATCAGTGTTCAGCTCACGGCGACAACACAAATACATCCAGTTCTCTGATTTAGGTTTAGTGTCAGACTGTTGACCAGTTAGTATTAGGTTAACCAGGCTTCACCTTTGACTAAACAGCTGATGCTGCTGACCACTGTTACAGCATGAACCAACTAAACAGTGAATATTTCTGTCATATACATACCATTGGTTTGTTTGACAGTTGGATCCACTGCGACCGTCGTGGTCCTTTAGTTTCTTTTAATCCTGCATAAATTTCTTCGGCTTTTCTTGTATTTCTTTAGGCTTCTGTCTTATATTTGGCTCTGACAGCTTTTACTCGAACCTTGCTCGTTTCGTGTTGGCGATTCTTAGTCCGTCTGAATTTCTTTGTTGTCCGTCCACTTGTTGTAGCTTCTCTTTTGGTCCATTTTATCAAAATACAAAGCTTGTGGAAATTAAATGAGTTAAATATTGGCGGCTGAACAGAATGCGGAAATGCTGCTAGTCTAGTCTGCCACTCAGTGTTCTGCAGCACACAGCTCCGCCCCTTAAAGTTTCTGGTAATCTGGAAAGTACTACCTCCCTACCAGGAAGTTCTTCGGGGTAAATTCGGGGCTTGGGGAAAGTCGTTTACCCGGGTAATTTTTGGTGGAAACTCACTTTGAAAGTTCAGGGTAATACAGAAAGTTCCTGCAAAAGTTCCTGCGGTGGGAAAGGGCCTAATGTTGCACCACTTCCCATATTGTAACTTAATTTTTCCCTTAACCACATCTGTAATTTTTATTTCACATGACTTCATTATTGAATAAACTAGAGCATAAGGCATTGTAGGAAACATAAGGTTGGCTCTGTACTAGTATCAGAGAAGTCAAGTTACTCTTTGACTTTTGATTAGTAGTAATATATTAGACTACTTGGTGTATGGACTTGCACATGTATAGTGCTTTCCTAAATGGTACTCAGAGTGCTTTGCACTGTGTCACATTTGCACATGCAAACATTCACACACCAGTGAAACAGTAACTGGGAGCAACTTGGGGGTCATTGTCTTGTTCAAGGATACTTCAACACGTGGATAGGAGTCAGGGATTGAACCACCAGCCTTCTAGTTTGTGGACGACTTGCTCTACCAACTGAGCCACAGCCACCAAAGATGATGCATTTTAATAATTTAACGTATATCACAATATAGACACTTAAGATGCCAGTAAATTGTCATACAACAGTGCATTTTATTTCGCTAGTATAACTGTCATTCATTTCCTGAAATCGTGAGGGGACTGGAGCTTGTCCCTGTTTATATCGGCTAAGGTACACCCTGGACATGTCGTCACTTTATTGCAGGGCTGACAGAGGGAGACAAACAACCATTCACTCTCACACCTATGTGCAATTTAGAGAATTTAGAGAATGAAGGGAGTACCTGGAGAGAACCCACATGCATGTAAACTCCCCAGCCAGTGCTGGGTGTGAAACCAGGGCGTTTTTGCTGTGAGGTGACAGTGCTAAAAACTGTGATGCCATATATTAAGTCAACAATTATATTTATACACGGGCACCACAACTAATAAAGGAGAATATTATTTCCTAATAAAAGAGAACGTCAAATGATGGAGAGAGATGTAAAATAGTACATAAAACACACGTAAATGAAGGCAGTTGTCACAGTTATGCAACATAATTACACCAAGGGAAGTGTAATTGTAACATGCCAAGCAGAGCAATTTGTATTTACCATTATAAGAAATTATTAACTGACTATTACAATTAGGGCTTTGTGATAAAAAAGTATTTATAATTTGTTTTAATCCCAATGATTATTGGTATTTTGGTTTTGTTTCTACAACAAAGCATCACTTTTATTATATTTTTTTCTTTTTCCACAACTCTGAATGTGAAATGTGTTGCTGTGTAGCAGTGCATGGTTAGTTTTTTCAGCATTTTCCTAAGCTTTTAGATGGTCATTAAGTCATTAGTAATATTCAGACACAGATACAAACAAAACCAGAAATGCATCATGTTCAGGTTGAGGGTTTGAGCCATTACTTGGTGTAAAGAAAACCTCACAGCAGCAGTCTACTCAGCTCTTTGTGGTGTTTTCTCTGCATGTGTGCATTGTAACATAGCTTGAAGATGTCACTTTTAATGACCAGATTCTGATGACTTGTTCAGTTTCAAAATGGGATTTGTCAGCACTAGTGAAAGCTCCCAAATACGTTTTTTCACTGGCAGCACAAGGACTGCACTTCAGCCTGTTTTCTGCTTGCTAGATCTAGCCTCTGAAATATGTAGCTCTTACCTAATCACAAACATGTTTTGCTCCATGGCTAGGGTCAGAACAAGGGTTAAATTTACAATTTGTTATGTGAAACCGCCCTAATTCTGCAAAAATGAACAGTCTAGGATGTGTTTACTGTAAAGGCTTTGTTCGATGAATGGCACTGCACAGATCGGTTAATTTTGTTGTGTTAGCTTTAAAAATGTTTGGAGTGTTTGTTCCAGGTTGAACCACTGTAGGTACAAAATAGAACAAATTATTCTATAACAATTCTATAAAACTATTAGGCTTTATTAAATTGTGTAATATGCTTCTCCTGCCTTTCTGTTGTTATTTACAAGACAAGGTCAAAAAGTATGTGGTCATTGTTTTATCTTCTTTGATTAGGTCCAGTTTTATTTTACATTTTTACAAAATAAGAGCAGTATATTTTGCTCATAAAAACACTGAAGACAATGAAAACTTTTCATGCCTAAAAAGAATACACAAATATGTTACTTAGAAGCCACAAATAGTTGAGAAACCCTCATTGTGTGGTCTAAACACAAGGCTACCTAGTGGTTAGCTTCACCGTACAGTTTGCCTTTACCCCACCCTTTTGTTTTCCTGTCATCTCCCAAGAAACCCTTAGTTTATTTATTTATTTTTGCTGCAGTGGCTTAAACCATTACAGCATTCCCACTTTGAAAATGGATATAAGTGCCCTTTGTGTATGCTGTACTGTGACTTAGCCACAAATGCAACCTTAGCAGCAAGACAGGAGAACAGTAGACACTACTGCCAGAAAGAGCTAATATCCTCCCCTCAGGTTTGAGCTGAGAATGAATGACCTCTCTTTCCAAATAGATGACATCACCTTTTGTGGTCGTGATGCCAAAAACACAACACTGCAAGAGAGGCACAATCGATCCTTATGATTCTCTAGAGGTTACCTCAGGACAGTAGTTACCAAAGCCCTGCTTGGAGCGATTGAGAAAGCTTATCAATTAGTTAGCTGATCAGGTTTCTCTGTGAAGTGTAGTTTCTCTGATTCTAATCATTAGTCACAAGTGGGTGCTTAACCTTTGTTTGTAATGATTTTATTGTGAATGACATTAAACATTATTATGATTTGTTCATCCAGTTAATGAAGGTAGAATTAAGTTTCATACATCGCATTGTCATGTCTCCAAAATGGCCATTCGTTTGAAAGGGTAATGCATGTTTTTAAGCAGCTTTTTCTGTGACCTCATCGTACCCAATAAGCTGGTCGGTAACCTGGTTTAGTCTTCAGCATCTACTTAAAAAAAGGCTTGAAGCCAAAATAGACTCAGATGAATTTACCTCTTTGAGAGTTCTGATGGACTCTTTATAGTTATTTTTTTTGTCCAATATGAATACTTAAGTTTTTTACACCTTATTTTTTGTATATTACATTACAGAAAATAATGCTTATCATCAAGATTGGCAATTTATATTATGAGATGGTTTACCACACACATACTTCTGTGTTTCTGCAGTCTGTTCAGTAACTTATTGGTTGAGAAACATGCCAGTTTACAAGTCAATTTAGTAATGCTTTTGTCTTCAGATGGTATTTTCCTGTTTACAATCTGTAGGATTTAGACGGTTATCTACTCTTATATATAGATTTACTTGATTATAACACTTGTCGGAATGTTGTATATGGGTGTAGCACCTAAATTTTTCCTGACACTACCTAAGCCAAATAAAAAAAAAAAGGAAATTACATTTTGGATTTGTTGCCAAAAAGATATTATTAGCTTTGGGGCCAGTAACTTTATTGTTGTAAGCTCTAGAAACAATATTTAATTATACTAAAAAATATAAATCAAATACATTTATCATTTTTCACGTGAATTGTGTCTGAGTCATATGAAAATGTACAACTTGAAAGTGTTCTTTTTAAAATAATATTTTTATTGTAGGTTAAAATGATGTGAACATGCACTTTTCAGGGAGGATCTCCAAGGTCCATGACTCCCACCTGAAACCACAACACCTAAATCTTTGGGGAAAAGTTTGATACATGGTTAAATTGAGGGTAAATATCACAAAGCAGTAAAACTGAAAAACCCCAAGCAGGTACACAAATACCTGCTAATTTGCTCATTATTGAAACCAAACCGAGCAAAAAAAAAATAAACAAAAAAAACAAACAAAACATTCTTATTTTTTTGTTTGTGTTATCTTATCAGCTGTTAAACATTCTGTATTTGCAATTTGATTTCTCTCCAGATTATCTTTAAACTTTTACACTTCACACGATTCTGCCTACCATTACATGATTTAGACATAGCATCTAAGTCACTTGGGGCACAATATAAACCACATTAATGTAAAATCAATGTAGAGAGTACCATAAATGACAGTTCCAGATGTAATTGTTGCAGCTGATCCCCAGTGAGCAGCACTAATCTTTTTAGATGATTAAAAAAAAAAAATGCTGTAGCTGTGAATCCACTGGAAGTAAGTATAGCTACATAGTTTTATGAAATATAATACTTTCAATAATAAATAAAAATATATAAATAATAGCCTATAATATACAATGGGGGGAAAAGTATTGAAAACATCAACATTTTGTCCAGTACAGGGTGGGGAAGCAAAATTTACAATGAACATTTAGGTGTTTTTTCTCAGCAGGCACTACATCAATTGTTTTGAAACCAAACATATATTGATGTCATAATCATACCTAACACTATTATCCATACCTTTTCAGAAACTTTTGCCCATATGAGTAATCAGGAAAGCAAACGTCAAAGAGTGTGTGATTTGCTGAATGCATTCGTCACACCAAAGGAGATTTCAAAAATAGCTGGAGTGTCCATAAAGACTGTTTATAATGTAAAGAAGAGAATGACTATGAGCAAAACTATTACGAGAAAGTCTGGAAGATACTATTAAAGAAGAATGGGAGAAGTTGTCACTCGAATATTTGAGGAACACTTGCGCAAGTTTCAGGAAGCGTGTGAAGGCAGTTATTGAGAAAGAAGGAGGACACATAGAATAAAAACATTTTCTATTATGTAAATTTTCTTGTGGCAAATAAATTCTCGACTTTCAATAAACTAATTGGTCATACACTGTCTTTCAATCCCTGCCTCAAAATATTGTAAATTTTGCTTCCCCACCCTGTAAATGTATTTCCATTGGGCCTATTCAAGTTAAATTTTCACCAGACTTTGATATTAACTTAAAAAATCCACACACAAAATCTAGACATCAAGGTAGGCTAAATAAAGTTATGTGCAATGAAGTGGAATAAAACAAGAACAAAATGTAGAACACACTAACTGAATTTAATTCATTATTTAGTGGAGAAGCCTTTGACAGCTTCAAGGCACTTTCTGTATGAAGTAAATTATCACCTGGAGTATTTAGGTGTGACTTTGCCCCTGTTTCTCTACACAGAAGAAGTCTTGAAGATTGTGAGGGGCCCTCTTGTAAATCTGAATCTTTCACAAATATTGAATTGGGTTTTAGTCTGGTGATTGACTGGACCGTTCCAACAAGTTGATTTTCTTTCTCTGAAACCAATTGCAAGTTTCCTTTGCCGTAAGCTTTGGATGCTTATCCTGCTGGATTCCCCGGATACACACGCACATGCACACACACGCACACGCACACGCACACGCACACACACACACACACACACACACACACACACACACACACACACACACACACACAGGCCACTTGGCTTTATGATATAGATGCCCCCAGTGGTGCTTACTAGGAGGCTCACAAGTTGTGAAATATGTCTGTAGCCAATTCCATTTTCATGTTTTGCAATGATCTGGTTCCAAACGTCTTGAGAGCGCTCTTTGCTTTACCCATCATTAGAATCTAATGCTACACAAGAAACGTCTAGATGTTTCTTGTGTAGCACCTTGGTAACAAAAAAACCCTTTTATAACCCATCATTATATTTTAACCCAGCTGACATTAATTACGACAGATTGGAGGTAGTGTTGCCTCCTAATTAGTTATGGTTTTCATCTGGTTCCGTGCTGCATTGTACTGCTTTTTCTTAGTGTGTTCAATACTTTTTTTTCTGTTTCATTCCACTTTATTGCACTTAACTTTATTTACATATGGACTTTAAGGTTTAGTTTTTTGTATGGATTTTTTGAGTTAATGCCAAAGTCTGGTGAAAATTTAACTTTAATGGGTTAATAGGAAATACATTTACTGGACAAAATATTGATGTGTTCTAGAGATGCAACGGTACTTGGGAAAATATTGGACCATTCGGTCCGCCCTGCATGGGACAATCCGCCCTTATGGTTTTTCGGTTTTGCAATTGATTTTGCATTGGTGCTTTGTATACTGCTATACAGGCCACTGAGTGTGTGTGCCTGTCCAGGCAGGCAAAAGCCCACCCCCACAAGTTAATGTCCAATCACTGTTGTGCCTCCACAGCTGTGATTGGGGGGATTTGTCTTTATAACTCATGAAGGTTTAAAGGTGTGGGAGACTTTTGTTACCAATTTTTCATCAAATCTGTAAAACCTCAGTCATAGCCAAGGTATCATGAATCTGTAAGTCTTTCTGTGATTACTCACCTGAATCTCTTGCATTACGGTGAACAATTTCAAAGTGTCATCTACCATAAACAAACCATGTGTTTACAAACAGAACCAGGGAGTAACTCCGGCATCTTCGGAATTTTGTCGCGACATGGATTGTGGGAAAGGGAGGTTTGCGCAGCCACCTGCAGCGGCAGCGCAACCTTATATTATATGGATGAAACAAACATGACATTGAAACGTCTGAAACGCAGAAACGGCTGGAGGAATATGCACAGAGGGAAGGGAGCTCCTGCTGTTTCAGCGTCGTGTCCTGTAGCAGCTGCCGCTGTCAGGTGGCTGCGCGGGCCTCCGTTTCCCACAATACAAGTTGAGACAAAATTCTGAAGATGCCCGAGCTACCTCCCGGGTCAGAATGTATACACGTGGTTTCTTTATGGTGGATGGCACTTGGAAATTGTTCACAATAATGCAAGCGATTCAGGTGAGTAATCACAGAAAGACTTGCAGATTCGTGATACTTAGGCTATGACTGAGGTTTTACAGATTTGATGAAAAATTGGTCACAAAAGTCTCCCACACCTTTAAGTTGCTCCACTGTCACATCTCATCTGTGTAATAATTATACATAGAGTGGAGATGCGGCTGCGGCTTGTATCGCTCTCTCTCTCTGTCTCTCTCTCCCTCTCTTCCTGGACATGCATGTGAGCATGTGAGTGTGCAGCGTGGGGAAGCCCCACCCCTCAATGAGAGACAGCAGACAGAGAAGTGGCTTTAGACTCAACACACATACAATACCGTGACACGCTATTACAAGGAAATGTATATGGTAGATAACCGTGGTGTTTTTATACCACCCTTTTCTTTTACATCCCTATGCAGAACAGGAATTTATTTATTTAAAAAAAATAAAAGGGCACTTTTTTCAACAAGGCAAAAAGGGCAAGGGCTGAAGCACCTTTTGGTCCCTATGTGTTTGTGTACACGTGCCTGTTTTATGGTACTGTATACAAGTAGTCAAGGAATAAGAAAGTGTTGTATTATTCAGTACAGTGATATAATTTGTTCCTACTGTAAAATTCAGTTTTTGCTGACAAGAAAAATAAAAATATAATTTTGGGAGGAAGAAAAACAGTTCTCTTTTAACACAAAACATGTCCCAAAAACCAAGGTACGGACCGCACTGTGTGTGTATATATGTATGTATGTATGTATGTATGTATGTATGTATATGTGTGTGTGTGTGTGTGTGTGTGTATATATATATATATATATATATATATATATATATATATATATATAAATGGTATTTGGAAGCCTTTCAAAACCTCCTCAGATGCCCTTGTAAAGCCAGATGACAAATTGCAATTTCTGCATTGGAATTATCCTCAAGTCTTTGTGATGTAGTTTTACAGCTATTACTAATAAACACTTGTAACCTTTGGCCCAGACCAAGAAGCCAGTATGATACCAGGAAACTGAAGACCATGTTTCATCTCAAAGATCTAAATAAAATTTGCTCTTTTTGTCTTCAAAAAAAAAAAGAATAAAATAACAAAACATTGTAATGAAAAAAAGGCAATGGCAGAAAGAAAATACGAATAACACTTCTACATGGAAACACAATCCAAAGAACCTGCAAGTCTCTGCATTTAGGCCTTCACATAAAAATCTAATATTCTTTTCTTAAAATTACCATGTGTTGTCCCAAATAGCATGCTGAATTAAAGTATATTTTGCCTCTTGTTTCACAGAATGAACTTTGTTGACCACTGTTTTGTCTTTCCACAGGCTGAGAGTCTAGATGGAGCCCTCTGCATACCGGACATCAAGCTGCACAGCAATCCGTCTGCGTTCAATGTCTACTGCAATGTGCGGCACTGTGTGCTGGACTGGCAGCAGAGGGAGGCCTCCCTAGCATTGGCTTCTAGGAGCTCGGTGCAGAGCGGCGACTCAGACAGTGAGGAGGAGGAGGAGTACCGTGAGCCAGCCGTCAAGCTGCCAAAGGTATGTGATGGCGGCCGTATTGGCTGGTCCAAGGTGGTAGCAGTGTGTGATACCAAGTTTAGAGCCAGCCTGTTGTATTTATCGAAGGGATGCACTGATCCTTTGTCTCCCTGGGCTAGCATCTCAGGTTCTTTTTTTATTGTTGTATTGTGATTATGGCTGGATTTACTGTTTTGGATTCCGTTTCTGAGATGTTTGAAACCCACCTCCTTTAAGGATAGCTGCAACTTGAGGTCATTTTCACCAGGTCCACCATCTGTTCTGTGTGCAGAATCATAAGGGGTTTTAAAGATTTAGATCTTTTCTTCTTTGACACCTATAAAAATCAATATCACCCTAAGTGTATGTTATATTTAGAATATTTTCAGTGCTTTATCTTGTTGTCCAGCAGTCCTCATGGGGAACTGATGCCCTTAGTGATCTTCAAACCAACCTGACTTGCCTGACAATAATAGCAATTGTTCACGACTGTCCTTGTGTTACTCCAAATAGAGCAGTATAGTGGCATCAGTTACTAGCAAGGGAGACTCTGACATAAGGGCAGGTAGTACATCCACCGCATGAACACTTCTGTTTAGTATAAATTTCAAACATGGAATACTACCTAATGGTTGGCTCTATCTATGTCAACATCAGAGCAGGTAGGCAGGCAGGCTGAAAATGATTTTAAAAGAGGAAGTGGGATGTCTGTCTGTCCATGTGCAAGATAAGTCAAAACTTTATGGACAGATTTATATGAAAATTTCAGGAAATGTTGAATGTTAAATTTTGGTGGTGACCGGGGGTGGCTGATCTGCCTTTGTGGAGGTCTGCGCTCTCCGAGTGCTTTTCTAGTTGTTTAAGTAATGAAAAGCTACTCATTCTCTCTAAGGCTCTTACGTTTTCTGTTTTCTTAGTTCAGTCTAGGTTGGGACTTTTCATTTTGACAAGGCTGTATGTAAGCATGTGGTGACTTTGGTGACCTGTTGAAATGCTTTGTCATCTTAAAATAATGTATGCCATTATTTTACATTATTAAAATTAGTTACTGTCTTTCTAACTGCCTTATACCGCCACAATAACAACTCCAATTTGCCTAGTAGCTCTCCGAGTTGCATTCAAATTATTTGCAGGATGTTTTTGATTTATTTTTAAGTAGATTTTGTTAAAACTTTATAACAATGGCCTAAGCCTGCAGTTTACTGTTTTAAAACATGGTGAACACTCAGTTAGGAAGACGAAAGCATTATTTATAACTAACGAGCCACACTGGAAGAGAGACTGACATCCATTTCTAGGCCAAACTCCTTTTCTTGCCTCCCCTTTTCATGCAGCAAAGTGGGTCTTTCATTATAGAAAATGTGGATATGGATGTCAACAGCACTAAATAAATATACTTCTGGTCTATAAGTAACTGTAGGTTTTCATGACATTTAACAAAATGTTTAAATAAGCAATATCAATATGTATTATTTTTATATACATCATGAAACTTGTCTACACAGCATTGTGTTATTAGCTCACAGAAACGTAATTTTTCCTTTGTCTGCAGATCATTGGTATTGGCCTGTGTGGAGTATTTGAGTTGATTAAGGAGACGCGGTTCTCTCACCCTTCATTGTGCCTGCGTAGCCTGCAGGCCTTGTTGGATATGCTACAGGGACAACAGCCCGAAGGCTTTCAGACTGAGCCTCCTGATGTTTTAGGTAATGTTGATAATGTGTACATTTTAGAGTTTACTAGGTTCAGATGCGCAGTGTATGGCAATGCAGTGCAACAGAGCTGCAGTATCTCCAACACCTCAGCATGATTCAACTTCATTATTGTTGTGTTAAAAGACTGTAATTTTTGTGAAATGATACATATGCACATTAAGTACATTTGATTTTTTTTTTTTTTTTTACACGTCTGTATCCCTTGTAAGCAGTATGTATGTTTGTGCTCTTAGAATCTCTATTCCAGTTGTTGTTGGAGACCACAGTGCGGAGCACAGGGCCCAATGACCCAACAGGCCAGGCCATCACTGCCCTGTCCTGTGCCTGCCTCTTCAGCCTGGTGGTGGCCTGGGGAGACACTGGTAAAATCTTGCAGGCTGTCTCTGCCATCCTCACCAACAATGGTAGCCATGCCTGCCAGACGATACAGGTAATTAACTGAATCCAATGAATGTAGTAATATTTTTTACACACATGCATTGTATTTTTCTTCTGTTGTTGTTATTTCATGTTAATCAATTATGAATAAGCCATTTTCTTTTCCTTGCACTTGGGCTTTTTCCTGGAACAAGTCTACATCGGGTCACATTAACATATCACGTTTTACATTTATCATTACATAATTTAGATTAAAAAAATATTATGATTAATCACAGTGTTTGATGAACAGAAGTTGGGATTACATTTTCTCACATATTCCATTTCACTAATATAAGCAAGCAAACATGACAATGTCAATCATTTTGAAAGGAGCTTCTATATCTTTCGGTTTTTCTTTCAGAAATGCTTTAAATTATCAGTACATTTTGGTCATAGTAACCTGTGCTTCCTCCATGGATTTCTTTTGAGCAGAGAGGCTTAGGGTGGTGTCTGGGAAACAGAAATTGAGTTTAGGAAAATATCAAGCCTCTCTGTTTCTCCTACTGGATTATGTTACACTGTCTGTATTCTTCATGCAATTAGATGGTGGTCTTTATGCTTTGATCTCCTGTTTGTCTTATCTTTTTCATCTGTTTTGGTTGTTACCTCTGCTTTCCGATCTTTCTGCTTCTTAAACCTTTTGATGCAATTAAAAAAACAAAAAAACAAAAAAAAAAAACTTCATTAACTGTCTAAGGTCCAGGCTTTTGGACCATTACATTGTATTTAGTCATCCATGCATGCAGATACTGTATACCAGACCAGGGCTGCAGAGGCACTTTATCTCTCATCTTTTAGGTATTGGACTGGACAGTGAATCACCACAATTTTATGCAGGCTGGTAGGAAGTGTGTGCGCTTGCTCTACACCTTTTTGTGTTTGTGTTCAAATGGGTGGTATGAGTGTGGTGTTTTGTATAGCTCCCATGGAAATAATCAGTGTTTAAATATGTGTTTAGACAGAACGATCTGGGTCAGATATGCAAGTAAAATCCTATTCAGTATAAAACAAAAATAACAGAACCTTATATGTGCAAACCCTTACATATCCATGTTATTTTCCACATCTCCCTAGGTCCCCACCATACTGAATGCACTACAGAGAAGTGTACAGGCTGTCCTGGTGGGAAAAATTCAAATTCAGGATTGGTTTGGGAATGGCATCAAACGTGCAGCCTTGATGAACAAGTGGGTCTTGAAAGAGGTGGCCATTGATGAGGATGAGCGCTGTCTTCTACAGACTGATGGGTCTTTCCTGTACTTGCTCTGCAAGGATGGACTCTACAAAGTGGGCTCTGGATACAGTGGCACTGTCAGGGTATGAAACACACATAGCTGCAGGTCTATACCCAAGGGAGTAGGTTTGATTTTGACATTGGTGGGGACACAAAAGTGCTCCAAGGCAGCACTCCGGAAAGTTGAAATTTTTTTGCATTTGCAATCATAATTTCATGTCATGCCAAGCTGATCAAACAAGCAAACAATCATAGTCCCAAAAAAAATCAGTAATTGGCATGTTTATAATGTATATCTGAATATCTAAGGACAATACAAGAATTGAATGCATTCTGCAATGTTATTCTCATGATTAACATATCCATTATTATTTTAACCTCACCTGAGAATTTTCAGCCTCTCCTCCTCTACCTCCTCCTGCCTCTCTATTGTCTGTCACTGGACAAAAATATGTTGATGGATGACATATGAACAGATTGAGGATACAGTGATTATAAAGTTTGATGGTACAGTTATTGCCTGAGCAGAAAAGGCTTTTAGTTTCAATTTTTACATGTAATTTATTCCCCAAAAATATGGATAAAATCACATCTAGAATCGCATTTAGAATCTGAAGTTTTATTGTATTTTCCCCACAAATTTTCTTTATGTGTGTTTTTTAAACAGTTGCTCTTCCATATAAATGCATTAAAATAATAAGCAAAGTAACTTTTAAAAAGTGTTTCTGTTTGGCATTAAATATTGTCTTTTATTCAATATCTGTGTCAAGCCTCTACAGTTCTATACCCTTGAAGTAACTTACACTTTGACTCCAATAGAAGTGTCTTATGACAAGTTTTCTTTTCTTTGACATCCTTTACATCCTAATTACTGAGCACACACGCACGGGTGTGTGTGCGTGCACGCAAACAAACACGTACAAATGTACATGTAAATGACACCACTGATATTCAAATCCGTCTATCTGATGCGACCCAGGCAGAACAAATGCCAAACATGTTGAAAACTTACGTTAGCGGTCCAACTAGCAGGTTCCTTTTACAAGTAGATGGCGTGACAGCGGGGATGGCCAATCACATGTATGTCAGCAAAACCAAAGAGCCAATCGGAGAGCGACATTTACGTTAGAGGCCGGACTTCTAGCAGAGACTGACTGTTAACCCTTTGTGTGCCATAATCATTGACTAAACACTACGGACAGCGGTTGGATTGATAGGGACTTCGCAGTAGTGGCTGGATATTGGTAGGGACATGTCCCTAGCATCCCTACGCAATTCTACGCCCCTGTCTGTACCTGATGAATATTAGAAATATTTTGTAGTTTTTTTAGTTTGTCTAAAAAGCAGAGGATAGAATGAGGGAACTATGGTTTTTACATAAATCATTAAGCTTCAAAGATTATTTTGACAGAATTCTCATCAATTGTTGTGTCTTGTGTGCTCATGTGTATTCAATGCCTTGCAGGGCCATGTATACAACTCCACATCTCGCATCAGGAATAGAAAGGAGAAGAGGTCATGGTTGGGCTTTGCTCAGGTTGGTAGTGATGCCTCTATTTAGATTTTATCTGATTGCATTTTAATAAAGTATTTTTGAAATGCCATTGAATGCTTCCACAACTTATAGGTTTTGACATTAAAAGTTCACTTTTTACATGGTTATTTGAAATGAATTATTTTCTGATGCAAAACAAAGAGGACTTTAATATTTACTCCTGGTTACATGATAAACTCATATTCCGTTATTTGATTTTAAAACTGCAGATGTGTTATAGTTAAGGACACATTTTACACTGTTAATTTAGTGGAGCATTAGTTGTTTGAATCTATATTGTGATCATCAGTCGGTCCAAATCAGCAATAGAACTTATGTTAGAGAAAGACCTTCAAAAGTGCACATCAGCAGTGGTGTCTCTGTTGTCTGTAGGGGTACTTGTTATATCGAGACACAAGTAACCATAGTATGTCAGCCATCAAGATCAACCCAGAGACGCTGGAGCATGAGGGGACCGTTTCTATGCCAGGTACTGAGAAAATACCTTTTTTGCTAGTTACGATACATTGTGGAAGTGAAGTAATCAAAATCCATCTAATAAAATATGTCCTAAATTCAGTTCAATTCATGTCTATACAGGTCAGCACTCAGACGGCCAGAACATCATCTTCACAGATGGAGAGTACATCAACCAAATTGCTGCCTGCAAAGATGTATGTTTATTCTTATTCCTTACTAGTGTGTTGACCCATGGGGATCCACAGGTTCTAGATGTGGTTGTTTTTATGCTGTTGTGTATTCATTCATGCTGTATCGCATTTGTCCAGCAGTCACTGCCAAAGTGTTCTGGGCATAGCAACATGATTGTAAGTCTATTGTATTCCAAAATTACTAATACCACCCAAAATATTGGTCCTATCAACTTGCCGATTTTACTACGGTCTTCCTTGACCAAAAATGCACAAGTATGCCAAACTGCCACAGTCAGCTCTTTGTGGATTTTGCGTGATTTCTGACATGCACGCACGCACACACACACACAGAGGCCACTTGGCTTTTATAATATAGATTTTGCCGTTTCAACCTTCCAAAGTGTTGAGAAAGTGTAATTGTAAGAACTCAAATTGAATTAGTATGACTAGTAGAAAATCTTAAATGCTCTCAAGATTTCCCCTGCAGAGACTTTTTCCTTTTGACATGTCTTGGTCTTTTTTTTGTTGGTACACACTAGACAAATCAATCCCTTCTCGTCCTTGTCAGTGGTCATCCTTTCAATCCTTGACTTTCACTGTGAAGCATCTGTCACTTCCTGTTGAAAAGGTCCAAGTGTCACTCCAAAGAGCTGATGCCACCAGCTGTGCTGCAGAGCAAGAGGCTGCTGTGTAGTTACATTAGTGTGTAGATGTGTGTTAGAGTGTGTTCTATATGGGTACAGCAGTGAAGACCCTGGCACCACATGTGGGTATTCTCTAGGGAGCTTAATCTCATAAGCACTTATCTGCATAAGCATTCTGTAATGTGAATGGGGGAAGGGGGAGATATACTGTAAAATCCATGTCTGCTGCTGCAGCTAATGTCCGCCTGGATAGCAGTTTTTCATTTTGAAAGAGTAAAATTAAAAGGAGTCAGCAGCCAGCTAATGCAGTGAATACAGGAGTTTATCTAATGATTTGTAAATTCTGCAGGAATTTAAGACTAACATATGAGTCTTTCATCATTATTACAAAGAGGAGATTGGACCAGCACCATTTTACCATTTCAATATCGCTCCCTCATTTCCCTAACATTTTTAACTAATTTCCTTGTTGTGTTTCTCTCTTTAATCTGGTCTCCTCCATAAATGAGCCCTTTCAGCTACATCCATTGTGGTTTAACTATCCTGCAACTGGCTGCTATAGTCAGTAGTCAATACCTGTCACATTATTTCAGTTAATATAAATGTGTATGGTCTAAATACTGACAACATTGGGGTTCTGTTTGAGCCACTTAAGCTGCATCCACAAGTAATATCTTTCTTTGTAAATTTGTCTTTTAAAAAGAGTATGATCCCTAACCACACTAGCATTTTGGCAAAGTTTCAGTAAAAAAATCTCAGAGCCTACACAACTAAAAGCACATCTAAAACACACATCACATGACAAGAATAACTGATAATTGATGTTAAAAAGTGTTATATATTGCTTGGCCCAACTTTCTCACTGCATTGCTTCAGCCACACAGCAGCTCCAGCTGATAGATTTGACAGCAGTAAGGCTATAATCCATGTGTTAAGTTTAACTTTATCCTGTGTCAAGTACATCGACTGAGAGAGTGTGAGAAATATGGGCTGCCTGGCTTTCCTCATGTCCCACTATTATCAAACCACACATGCTAGTACACACTCAGTGACTCATCGGTAAATGTCTTTAGTCTGTACATTCACAGGTTATGTATATAGAGTATGTGTGATGATCTAAAGCTTCAGTCAATATTTTCCTTGTAATTTAATGCCCTATTGTTAATCATTTATTTCTAGATTATTATTTACTTATCTTTATATTTTTTTCTGAAAGGTTGTTAATCAGAACTAACATAAACTATTACTACATTGCTACTTCATTAAATCCCCAAAACAGATTACTGTTAGAGTTGAACCTCATACAGCCAAGTAAAGCTCGTCACTTTTTTCCTAAATGTGTCTTAAAATGATACAGATGGCTTGAAATGTTATACCATACTCCAAACCTGTTGTGTTATAGAGCTAATTAGGCTCAATCAATCCTGTTTGTCTTGACTTTTGCAGGACGGTTTTGTTGTTCGGATCTATACAATGAGCTCAGACCCGGCCCTGCAGCAGGAACTGCAGCTGAAGCTGGCAAGGAAATGTCTGCATGCTTGTGGCATTTCTCTCTTTGATCTGGAGAAGGATCTGCACATCATCAGTAAGTGACAGAAAATATATAATCCTGTTATGAGTATGTAGTGATGTCCATCTTACATCATACATCTGTACTCCTGCTATAATCACTTCATACTGCATTTGTGTCTACATGGTTGCAAATGGGTCAGAAATATTCACAATATGCACTCGTCAACCTTGTGTGTGTATGTCTGTGGCTCTAAATAGCATGTTGTTCTCTCAGGCACAGGTTTTGATGAAGAGGCAGCACTACTAGGAGCAGGCAGGGAGTTTGCTCTGATGAAAACTGCCTCGGGAAAGGTGAGAGTGAAAATCTTCTACCTGCTGATGTGTCTAAAATGTTTAACAAAGATGGAATCTGGAACAGCATCAGCAGCTGGTCTCTAAGATCTTTTGTCTTGTTAATGACAGGCAGATGCTTTTGAGGGAGAAACTGTGGAAGAACACAAATTAATTGTGTTTCTGTCCATGTTCTTTTTCCTTTTATGTCACGCTGGCCATGTTAAGCCCCAAATTAACATTGTCTATGTTCAGAACATCTGTCGTCATTTAGTGACACTGAAAAGTATAGCAGTAATCTGTCTAATATAAAACAATAATAAGTGGCTTCATGTTTTGGAAATATCTTGTGACCTCAAAGCTATATTACCTTTGAATGATTTAGAGTAAGATGGATACTTTGCATGTTTTGTTATGGAAATAGAAGTCTTGTGGTCTTTTCACTATTCCCTGGACGTGACTCCTGTTAGTGGTTGAATCTACAAGGGGATATAAAGCACCATCTAATTTTTTGAGAACTTTATTTGATTTTAAGTGAATAATTAAGGAAAGTGAGTACATGAAACAGAATACAGATTAAGGCATGGAAGGACTAGAAGTGGTAACCTTAAGCAGTACAAGTTTACATACAGAGATGAAGTGCATTGTATGTTGAACAGCATGTACTGTGTTTGTAAGTAATATTTGTGTACAATGATTGACTGAAAATACATTATACTGTCTCTGTGATCACCTAAAGAAAGCCTAGTCTCAGGTTCCTTTGTGTGTTGAATAAGATATTTAACTTTTTTCTGTAGAGTAGCTTTGTAAGACAGGAATGTTAAGTATGTAGGTGGTGGGGTGTGTGGAGGGTGTGGTTTAGTCGTTCCCTACAGTAGGTACGGTGCAATGTGTGTATTTTCTAGCTATCCAGAGGAGTTGCCTCTGTGTACAGGTCTAATCTCATAGCACACTTTATCTGCAGATTACCCTAACCTGACTGACTGGATGGGTAAAAATAGGAGCAGTTAGCCTGTGTCTTGGCACAAAGTTCACTCATTACTCAGGCAGGCAGACATGTGATAATAGTGAGAAAAGTCAAAGACTTGCATATTTTCATTTACCAGCTGCTCATTCTGTGCTTATTCTGCATGCAGTAGCACTAGGATTATGTACTTTGAAAAGTTAATGACAGATTACTTTTCACCTCTAGAACGCGTTTGTGTGCATCATCACAAGTTGCCTCATGCTGTTTGAATTGTGGAACATACATATTGTTACTGTTGAAATTGTTAAACACACATAAATCTACGTTAAGCCTTATAATGACAGAGTCTCAAGAAAAAGAAGAACATGTTTTTTTCTAGGTAACTTGTTCTCAAGATGTACTATTTTATGAGAAGTTAACCTTGGCTGAAACAGTGCCTAGTGATGATATATGCTGGAGATATTTTTGCTGCTTATTTTAGCATCTTCTCTTATCTTCCTTTCTCAGATTTACTACACAGGCAAATATCAGAGCCTGGGTATTAAACAGGGCGGCCCATCTGCAGGGAAATGGGTGGAACTGCCCGTTACAAAGTCTCCCAAGATTGTTCAGTTCTCAGTCGGCCATGATGGCTCCCATGCCCTGCTTGTAGCTGAAGATGGAAGTGTGTTCTTTACAGGCTCTGCCAGTAAAGGAGAGGATGGAGAGTCCAGTAAGACAAATTAAAAATACCTGCACATATGTACACATGTTCCTCATTATACGAAAATAGATGTACCTGAATCAAACACAGTTCAATAATCAGTTGGAAAGCTAATGTCTGTGTCCTCTGTATCCACTTTGTTTACAGCTAAAAGTCGCAGACAGCCTAAGCCCTACAAGCCTAAGAAGATGATCAAATTAGAGACTAAGACTGCAGTGTACACAGCATGCAACAATGGCAGCAGTAGCATTGTTACTAAGGATGGTGAACTCTACATGTTTGGCAAAGATGCCATTTACAGTGACAGCACCTGTAAGTTGAATGGAACAGACCCTTTTCATATTTTAGCATAACAGAACTTTTCTGAGATATTAAGTTTTTTGTCAAAATGTTTTAAAGTAATTCTATGCCATGGTATTCATATTCGTAATTCTTGCTCTTACCTTCACAGGTCAGGTGACAGACCTGAAAGGTCACTTTGTAACTCAGGTCGCCATGGGAAAGGCCCATACATGTGTCCTGACCAAGAGTGGAGAAGTGTGGACTTTTGGGGTGAATAATAAGGGCCAGTGTGGGAGAGACACTGGAGCCATGAGCCAAGCAGGGAAAGGTGACAACATATAGAGACACTAATACACATATGTTCATGCAACATAGTACATGTTGCATCTGCAGTGTATACTTTGACCTTGTAGTTCACTAATTTAGCTAATTTTGTTGCCTCATTTTGTTTTAGCATTTGGTGTGGAGAGCATGGCCACAGCGATGGATGAGGACCTGGAGGATGAGCTGGAGGAGAAGGAGGAGAAGAGCATGATGTGCCAGCCAGGCATGCATAAATGGAAGCTGGACCAGTGCATGGTGTGCACAGTGTGTGGAGACTGCACTGGCTACGGGGCCAGCTGTGTCAGCAGCGGGCGGCCAGACAGAGTACCAGGAGGGTGAGAAAACACAAACTGTGAAAGGGGTTTATGTTGGCATCAAAATATTTCTACAGCCCCTGTCATTACTGCTTTATAAGTGAGCAGAAAATTGCACATCAAACTGGTTATTATTTATTTTTTTTTAATTTCTTTTCACTTGTTTTGTGTGTGATTGTGCCCTTTCATTTCTTTGCCCACCAGTATCTGTGGCTGTGGGTCTGGAGAATCTGGTTGCTCAGCGTGTGGATGTTGCAAAGCTTGTGCAAGGGAACTGGATGGTCAGGAAGCCAGACAAAGAGGCATCTTTGATGCTGTGAAGGAGATGATTCCCCTGGACCTGCTGCTTGGTATGCAAATTACTATGTTAAATGATTTGATGTCCCCTCCATCTTTTGTTTTATACAAGAAATACACCTCACCTGCATCCCCACTCAGATTGTTTACATTTTTTTTTAAACCACACAGTTTCATAAATTATATAGATGAGATAACGTATGCATGTTTAACCTGGACATACACACAATGGACTGTCATTATTGTTGGTTCCTCCACAACTGAACAAAATAGATTACTGTTTTGGGGGACATCGTGGAATGCTATCTATATTGTTCTGAGCTGTGTCAGTGTGTTGCTTATGCTGCTCACATCACAACGTCTGTCGCATTTGCTTGGATGCAGTATTCCACATGCCTATTTTCACTCATTTATTTTGTTCTTGTGTTGTGCAGAGTCACTGCTTTTCCATCACATCTCTCCACCATTCATTGATGTGTGTCTTGTTTTGTTCTGCTCTGCTCCGTCTCCCTTTCCCCTCCTCCTTCTCCTGCATCTTGTCTGGGCTGCCTGTACCTCGGGCCTTTTGTGTTTTCAGCTGTGCCTGTCCCTCCCCCTCCAGGAGTTAACATTGAGGAACACATTCAAATCCGTCAGGAGGAGAAGCGACAGAGGATCAACCGAAGACACAGACTGGAAGAGGGTCGAGGTATGGATCAGGGCAAGACAGAAATCACCTGAATGGGACTACAGTATGTGTAGGAAAGGGCTGAGTGTTTTTGTTGCATTTTGAAGTTAACATTTCTGCAGAGTAGAAACACAGGTGCAGGTATAGAGCTAGAGGGTGGAGTGAAGCTAACGGTATGCCTTCAGATGCTGTGTGAGCTTGGGTGTTGTGCCTTGGTGACTTCCCCCTTGCTTGTGTCTTTATAATTTTTCAGTGTGTGTGTATTGTTGTGTAGTATTATCATGTGTTCTTTCCCATTTGTGAGCATTGTGCATGCATGTGAAAGTTTCTTTCTCCCTCAGGCCCCCTTGTTTTTCCTGGTCCCATTTTTATGAACCAGCGTGAGCAGGCCCTAGCCAGAATAAGACCCCTTCAGGCACTAAGGCATAAACGGGACAAGCACAAAGGTACTATGGTCTTCACTAACTCAGTGGGTGCAGAGACACCCCTTTGACTCATCTCCCAATCTGGCTGTCCCGCCCACCTCCTCTCTCACTGTCTAAAGGCAGGACTCTTGTATCTTCACCAGGTCTCATGGTAACAAATGTTGCAGCCTGTTGGCAGGAAGGACTCACTTTGACTCACAGTGAAGAAATGACTGTTAAAGCCTTTAGACTGGGTTAAGGATTAGTTTCTCCAGCAGGCTCAGTCCCTTTTTGAATTAATACTCCTAATTTTATGATGTGTTAATCAGGAAACACCCGATGATAGGATTTTTTTTTTTTTTCTGCCAGTCATGCTATTTCGTTTTGGCTGGTCTAATTCTCAGTCTTGGCTGCCTGCTCTGCCCACTGTTATTGTTTAGACCTAAATAGAAATCGATGTCCTTGTCTAACTGGATTTACCATCCCTCCCATAGCAGCTGATTTGTCACTGGGTGGATAACACTGCAGAATGACAAGCAGATAAGTTTTGACAAATGATAAGCTGACAGATGTGACATACAGGAATGGAAGCACAGTTGTTAGTTTTACGAAACATAGCCTTAGGTTTGTTTTAGTTACAGTGGACACACAATGACAGTAAATATTTGCATTCTTAAAAGTTCAAGTTAACAAAAACTTTAAAATGTTCATACATACTCACAGAACACTAGATGAAAACAATGGATTTGTGCCGATTATTGCCTATACAAATGTCTCAATGTTTTTTGTAGATGGTGCATATTTTCAGGTCTTCGTTGTGAAGTGTGAATTTCTTTTTTGTTACTTGAATTCTATTTTGGCTTTAACTTCCTGGCCAGTGTGTGCACACAAGATACTCAGAACTTGCATGTCCTAAGGTTGTTGGTTGTAACCTTCTTGGATGACCATATTAGCTTTGATACCTGTATTGTCATGTCACACAGGTACTTATATATGTTTATGCTACAACTGATCCCACAGTCAATATCTATTTCAGAAAAGCTGTGGCTCACCTCTTTATGCCTGTTAGGAAACTGAGACCTATTTACTTTGCTCAGCAATTTTCTCCTTCAGGAATGTGCATTGTGTTTGAATAGTTGTAAGACAGGGTTATCTGAGATACTTTCCCCAATCATCCCTCTTCATGCTCCACGCCCCTTCACTGGCAAGGCGAGTGTGTCAACACCACATTTTATGATCTGTAGATAATGGCCCCTTGAAACTTTTGAGGCCAGAAACCCTTTACTGAGGATACATTTTTCAAAACCCTTAATATTTGAAATACAGGTGTACATGCTACCAGTTCCACTCTTTGATGCCATTGAAACTGTTTTATACTAAAAGGTTTCAAGCTCAATCATTCAGGCCTGTTTCATAGTAACAAGCAGTGACATGTTTGTGTTTTATCATGCTCTTTTAACTTTCATATTCTTAAACGGAGTGTATTTTATTGGTCATATGGACACAACTTGATAGCATTTATGCTTTAGGTCACTAAAAGTTTCAGAAATTGAAGAGTACCAAGACTGGTGTGATCTAAATAAAACCCATACATCTATAATGTCCAGTCTAAATCTGATATTAAGTAAATATTTAAACCTTGAAATGATGGACTTATTGTTTCCCCTTCAAACCACTGACAAAATGTGCTGAGCTGTTAATGATAATAATGTTGTAGAGCACATCAGGGTAAACCTGGTACTTGAGAATTTTTTTAGCTAGCTGGCAAATAAATGAAACATAGCAAGAGCAGATATGATTTGTTGTGTCCTGAGTAAAATGAGTGACTCATGACAGATTGATGTGACGTGTCACAGTCATATCAGAGTTTCTATTGACCCAGAGCTAATGGGGTTTGAGAAGGAACACAGTATGTCTTTTTCTTACAAATGGTCCACATCTGTAGATGTAAACTTGATACAGAACAATTTTATAATTCAAAGAAAGTTATTATACAGACCTGCTGGGTATGGGTAATGGAACCCCCAGGGGTCCCTGGACCCCACGTTGAAAACCACTGTTTTCTTTTTCAAGGATGTCCACTTTCAGAGTTGGGTCAATGAGCATTAACACTTTTTTGCAGTTTACTTTGAAGTTCAAATACAAACCTTTTGTAACACCTTATAGGTGTCTGAACTGAGTTTCAGAGGTGCTGTAAACCACAGTGCTGGGTCCTGGTTCAAAAAGGTATTGACAGTCATTCTGTTTACTGTAATGCATGAGCCTCAATCCAACTTTTCCACTGACGCACCCCAAAGACGACCTCTTAAACAGGGCTCAGGGTAAACCAGATTTCCTCTTCCTCACTGAACAGAGACAGATCTTGAAAACAAGAACTAACTGATTAACAAATGATCTGTCCTTCAGGAATTTGTAATTTACCTCAGCCTGTTACAGCACTGGTTACCAAAAGCCATTCTGTTATAGAGGTATTGTTCCCTCCCCTTCTATTTTGGCTTTTTCCTTTTCCTATTTTTGTCTTTGGAGTCCTGCTTTCCCTCCATCTCTGTTTTCCAGGACCTTGCAGAGACATCCACTCTGGCGATCTGAAGTATCAGCTAAACTCTCTCACTTTTCCTTTTCTGCTCAAATATGCTGACTTGAATGTGTACCTTACAGATGGTAGCAGTGAGCGTGGCGAGAAGGATGCCAGCAAAATCACCACCTACCCCCCAGGGGCAGTGAGATTTGACTGTGAGCTGCGAGCAGTGCAGGTCAGCTGCGGTTTTCACCACTCAGGTAAGTTAGTTTTCCGTATTGGTATTTTCATTGGTCTGCCTGCATATAATTTCATGAAAAATAGAAAATGTCTAGCCTGAAAAGCCTGCTTTACGGAGTGACGCTGAGGATGGTCTTGCTTTACAGTGGTTCTGATGATAAATGGAGATGTCTACACATTTGGTTATGGTCAACACGGGCAGCTCGGACATGGAGATGTCAACTCCAGGTATGATTGACTGGCAAGCATTAACAAACTATGCTACACACTGAGTGGGAAGGTACTCTAAGCTAATATGTCTATCTGGCAGGGGTTCTCCAACTTTGGTACAAGCCCTTCCTGGTCCCAGTGTCCAGGTGACAGCAGGCAGTAACCACACGGCTGTTCTCCTCATGGATGGGCAGGTCTTCACATTTGGCAGCTTCTCTGTAAGGAAACATTTGTGTGTGTGTGTGTGTACATATATATATATATATATATATATATATATAATATGTATGTATATATAATATGTATGTATATATATATATATAAAATATGTATATATGTGTGTGTGTGTGTGTGTATATATATATATATATATATATATATATATATATATATATATATATATATATATATATATATTTATTCAGTAACTACAGAATTTTATTTGAATCCACAATTATTTTTAGAGATGCACTGATTGATATGCTGCTCTGCTGATTCAGACTTTTTTTCTTTCTAAGAGCTGTAACTGACAACACACAACCATTTTTGCAACTAATTTTTCTCCAAAGCTGCACAATGATACTAGATCTCCAAATAATGTGCTTCAGATTACAGGCCTGAGCTACAAATAAGATCCAACTGAAAACAAATTGCCATATATCTCACGTCATCTAATATGTTATTGCTATATCAACACCGTATCAGTGGCCGATAAGGGATTACTAAATCCTTAATTTAGCAAGCAGATATCACTGTCACAATGATGTGTGACATTCCTGTCCCTTTCACATTTTACATGCACAGGCAAGTCACCTCTAAGAATTTTGTTCTGTCTATCTTCTTCACTCACTGTGAAGAACTTTGTGTGTGTGCGCTAAGGTGTTTCCACCTGTATAACTATGCACAACAGGAACCATCCTGCATTTTAATGTGTGAGGCCAAACATTGGACATTCAAATCACCAAATGTATCAGTGCATTTCTGATTTAGTATTATTTTGTTTACATATAATGACAAAAGTACTAGAGATGTTGATTGATGTAAAACTGTTTTGTTGTGGCTGACCACAAAATACGCTAGAGGGGGAATATAATATATGCCTCCTTGTTTTTCAGAAAGGGCAGCTGGGCCGGCCCATTTTAGACATGCCCTACTGGAATGCCAAGCCATCTCCCATGCCCAATATTGGTGCCAAATATGGACGAAAGGCCACCTGGATTGGTGCCAGTGGAGACCAGACGTTCTTGCGGATCGATGAGGCTCTTATCAACTCCCATGTCCTAGCCACTTCAGAGATCTTTGCCAGCAAACACATTATTGGCCTTGTGCCTTCCTCTGTGTCTGAGCCACCTCCATTTAAATGCCTGCTTATCAACAAAATGGATGGAAGCTGCCGTACCTTCAATGACTCGGAGCAGGAGGACCTCCAGGGATTTGGCTTGTGTCTTGACCCTGTGTATGATGTCATTTGGAGGTCAGTCCATTTCGCTTTTATTTGTCAATTTTTATGTTCAGTATAGTTTATCGTACACTGTTACCACTATGCAGCCCTAGTTTTAATGCTCTGACTTGTTTGCTCAGGTTCCTGCCAGCCTCTAGAGAGATGTGGTGTTACAATGCAGTGATAGCTGATGCCCGAATGCCCTCTGCTACAGATCTACAGGCTCGTTGTAGCATCCTCAGTCCAGAGCTTGCATTACCTTCAGGCTCACATGCATCCACTACTCGCTCTCATGGAGCCCTGCACATCCTTGGTAATTACTTGCACTAATCTCTCAGCATAGTGTCATAGGTCATAGGTCTTGTGCAAACTGTAAATCTCTGCTGTCTATAATAGTGGTTAAGGAAAAGGTCAATTATTCTTACATCATTGCTTAGGAGTCTAATCATTGGGAACCATTGATTTAGTCTTCTAGTTCAATTCTTGTGTTGAAATTCTTTGGACAATCTAAGCAGATTTTTTGCAATACTATATTTTTAGCAGTTTACAAACACACTCTTGCTTAAATCTCAAACCTGACATGATGTAATATTCACAGGATTGCTTGGATTGTAAATATTGATTGTGCACTGGGGTGTCCAATTAGGTTGCCTGGATACTTTGGCTGCCATGCAGGAGCTGAAGATGGGTGTAGCCAGCGCAGAGGAAGAGACCCAGGCAGTGATGAAGGTCTACTCCAAGGAAGACTACAGCGTGGTGAACCGCTTTGAGAGTTAGTGGGCACTTTGTACATGATAATTGAGGCATGACACAACATACTGGGAGATGCATTACATCAGCTATTATATTATTTACTTCTGAAGTTGTGTTTCTATCAAGCCAAGCCATTATAAATCAAAGCTGTTGAATTTGTAAAACAGGATAATTAATATTCAATTTAAAGTAGTTAATCGTCTACATACAAAGCAGCTATATAAATGGTCTTTGTGGATAAACAATGAAACATTTTGAAAACCTTAGTTTGATGTTTTAGGTCACGGTGGTGGCTGGGGCTACTCGGCCCACTCTGTCGAAGCTATCCGCTTCTGTGCTGATGCAGATATCTTGCTGGGTGGATTGGGCCTGTTTGGTGGTCGAGGGGAGTACACTGCTAAGATAAAGGTAAACCACTTCATCACCATTTCTTTATCGGTTGCAGTAAGTCTTGGATTTGTTCAAGGACCAAAACTTAAAAGAATGTTGAACCGCTGTATATTCTACCCAGCTAAGCAGATACATTAAGGATGTGATCTCATTTTCAATGATGCCAACAATAATCATGCCTTCATATGTACCCCATATTATTTACTAGTGTAGTACAATACATTTAATGAGTAGTCAAGTGTGATTCCAGAATCAGATTGTACCCTTTGCACTTTTGTTTTGCAGCTTTTTGAACTGGGGCCTGATGGGGGCGATCATGAAACAGATGGTGATTTGTTAGCTGAGACCGATGTTCTGGCCTATGACTGTGCTGCCAGGTACAGTTTATCTATATATGTCTTCCATTGAAAATTTTTCCCTTCTCAAGCTGTTAGGCACCAGAACAGTGTTTTTGACAGCTCTGACTGTTCGTCTCATCATTTTTAGGGAGAAGTATGCCATGATGTTTGATGAACCGGTGCTGCTTCAGCTGGGCTGGTGGTATGTGGCGTGGGCGAGAGTGTCAGGTCCCAGCAGTGACTGTGGCTCTCATGGGCAGGCTACCATAACTACTGATGATGGGTAATAAAAAATATTCCAGTATATGTTTCCCTCAGATGCAATTTTTCTCAAATAATATTTCACATGAAATAATGGTGATGTCTTTTGGTTTTTCTCTGTAGTGTGGTATTCCAGTTCAAAAGTTCTAAGAAGTCAAACAATGGTACAGATGTTAATGCAGGTCAAATACCTCAGCTGCTTTACAGGCAAGTCAAATTTAAAACATTTAGTTAACAACGATGCTCTTGTCACAAACATCCTGCCAAATAAATGACTTCGATTTTGTATATCTTAACATTAGACTTCCTTCAAATGACGGCAATGCGTCCAAAGGTAAACAGCAGACCAGTGAGCCAGTCCACATCCTCAAACGCTCGTTTGCTCGTACAGTCTCAGTGGTTAGTACTGTTTCCTAATATTCCACTGTGCACAACACTATGGAACTGTGTTCGACCTGTATGAGAAACTGTCTATCGCTGTCTCTATGTAGGAGTGTTTTGAGTCACTGCTAAGTATCCTTCACTGGAGCTGGACCACCTTGGTACTGGGTGTGGAGGAGTTGCGAGGGCTGAAGGGTTTCCAGTACACAGCCACCCTACTGGACCTGGAGAGACTGCGCTTTGTTGGCACATGCTGCCTTCGCCTGCTCAGGGTCTACATCTGTGAAATATTCCCAATTGCAGGTGGGAGGACAAAGATCTACATTATTTTATCAAAGGCGTATTATCTCATTCTCTGTAAACATGGAAAAATTCTATACCGCTGCTCATGAATTTTTATGAATACATCAGAGGTATAGTGGTGCCTGGTGCTCTAAATTCATGATTTGGTTTAAGTTTAAATAAGTCAAAATCATGGGCTTCTTTAAATCAACTACAGTTTTTAATCACAAGAACAAGAAAGAATAAAGTGAAGGTAGAATAACATCATAAATTAATTTTTCATGAATATCTTTTTAAGACAAGTCTATGTATTAACTAAGTACCAATGTAAATAAAACAATAGTCACATGCAACAAATAAACTGAACCACAACTTGAGTATTTTTATCCTGGATTTCCCCTTTGTTTCAGAACTGTTATATTCCATGACTTAACACAACAATACACATTACTTACAGCTACAGTACATACACGTGTTAATTCTGATATAATACAAAGCTGTTGTCTCTGTCATTTGGTTTCCAGCCAGCACCAAAGCTGTAGTGGAGGAGTCAAGCAAGCTGGCAGAGTGTGTGGGAAAGACACGCAGTCTGTTGAAGAAGATCCTGTCAGAAGGGATGGACAACTGCTTGACCAAGCTGGACAATGACCCCCAAGGCTATTTGTCTCAGCCTCTCACTCTACTAGAGGCCGTGCTACAGGAGTGCCACAACACTTTCACTGCCTGCTTCCACTCATTCTACCCAACCCCAGCGCTGCAGTGGGCCTGCCTCTGCGACCTGCTCAACTGCTTAGACCAGGTAAATTATTATAAAAAGTATCCTGAGTGATTTTCATTTTCAGTCTCTCAATGTAAATGTGTTTTGTGAATTTAGCAGTAGATAACATTATATTGTCTAGGTTTTTAAAGAAGTTGAAAATTGGTGTCATGGCTTGAAAATCACCCGTCATATTTTTTCCCCAGGACATTGCTGAGGCAAACTTTCGCACATCCAGCAGCCGCCTGCTGGCAGCTGTAATGTCAGCTCTGTGTAACACCTCTGTCAAGCTGACATCCATCCTGCCCATTGCATATGATGGTGAAGTGCTGCTACGATCCCTAGTTAAACAAGTTAGCACAGAGAATGACTCGGCCCTCGCTCACCGCTTTCCCCTGCTGGTGGCCCATATGGAAAAACTAAGCCATGTGAGTTTTTGTACCATGTTCACATCAGGTATCATTACTTCAAAATGCTGCATATGGGCAGCGCCTTCAGAAAACAGATCCAATCCAAATTTATTTATAAAGCACATTTAAAAACAGCAGACTTGACCGAAGTACTTTGTTAGATGTTTTCATTTATTTATTTATTTATTTTTAGACTGAGGAGAATCTGATGGGCATGACCAGTTTCCGGGAGGTCCTGGAGAAGATGCTGGTGATTGTTGTGCTACCAGTGAGAAAGAGTCTGAGGAAGGAGGTGGAGTTGTTTTCTCCACACCTGGTTTCTAACACCTGTGGCCTGCTGGCATCTATCGTCTCTGAACTCACTGCCTCTGCCCTAGGATCTGAGGTAAACACTTTCTACTTAATTGTTTCCTTTAGAAAGTGAATCCTATTCTGAACATTTTCCTTCATGAACTAAACTGCATCCTAAACATTTTTTAAGCCTCTATCTTGTTCTGTTTTATGGGTAGTTATTTCATTTTTATGGATTGTAAAAATTAAATGGGTGACAAGTAACCGAATTTTGTGACTAGAGTTCCTTTCCTCATACCTTTCTTATCCTCCTTCCCCATTCCACTTCACTTTGTTAATGAGGTAACTCTTCATCGTGACTGTTTTCATGTTTACTTTTACCACCAACATAAACTGTGTGATGAGTCATGAAGTTGATAGGACAGACGTCTGTCACACTCCCTTTTTTGCACTCTTTATTTAATTACTGCTCACATGCAAACCCATGTTGTGCTGTCAAGTCTCTTTAGCTATTGTTACTATAGTAACCATAACTCAGCGGCAGCCCTTATTACCACTAATTTTCACCCCAGTCTGTTGTCAGGGAAACAACTCCTCTTCCCCAGAGGGACCTACATAGGTCCTTTCACAGCTGTGTCTGGTTCCCTGAAGACAGAATGCTGATATAAATAGTAATAGTTCTTATTAACCCATGTTTCACAAGCAATGATTGTAAGAAATATTTTGTTTAGCTTATTTCAGAGATTATATTCAGACAGTCCATTAGCCCTGTTTGCCCTGTTATGGTTTCCAAAGACATTTTTAGTATTTGGTTGTTGCACAGCATTTTCTAAATGTTACCATCTATATGCAGGCTCCTTTTTCTTGATATTGTATAATCTTTAATGCAGATTACATACATTTCCAGGATTCTTTTGTTTACAAACATTTCCATCAGAACTTGTTTGCACACTTCTCTTTTGCTGTATTTTTTGAATCTTATTTGGTCATGTAAGTATGTTTTCATACAACTCTTAATGTGTCCCATTAGGTTGATGGACTAAACTCGCTCCACTCGGTGAAAGCATCTCCTAACCGTTTCACCAAAACAAGCCAAGGCCGGAGTTGGAACACAGGCAACGGGTCTCCAGATGCCATCTGCCTCACTGTGGACAAACCAGGTGTTGTCCTGGTTGGTGTGTGTGTCTACGGTGGAGGGGGCATCCATGAGTATGAACTAGAAGTGCTTGCTGATGATGTAAGACATAATTAATCTTCTTTTGTTTATTCTGGTATAACTGACTAGTTTTCAAGTTTTGGTGTCTCACTGCTTTGTTATCCGTGGTCCTTTTACCGTCCAGGCACAGACAGAGCACCCAGGAGACTCAGCACATTCCCATAGGTGGACGTCTCTAGAACTAGTGAAGGGCACCTACAGCACAGATGATTCTCCCAGTGATATTGCAGAGATACGCCTGGACAAAGCTGTGCCACTTAAGGTACTGTCTGAAGAAAATAACATATAACATGCTGTGGGAATAGAGCCATTTTGACAGTTTAAAATGCATATTTATTGATGAAATTTTTCTTCCTGCAGGAGGGGGTGAAGTATGCGGTTCGACTGAGAAACTATGGCAGCCGGACAGCCAATGGAGATGGAGGTATGACTACAGTGCAGTGCGCTGATGGAGTATCCTTCACATTCAGCACCTGCAGTTTGAGTAGCAATGGGACCAACCAGACCAGAGGACAGATTCCACAGATTCTCTACTACAGGTAAAGACAATCCTAGTGTTTTCTAATATTTCATGTTAGAAAGTTGTTTTTTTTCTGACTTGTGATATATCTTGTTAATGAAGGAGTGAGTATGATGGAGATCTCCAGTCACAGCTGCTGAGCAAAGCCAATGAGGAGGACAAGAACTGCAGCAGAGCTCTCTCTGTGGTCAGTGCTGTGGTCAGAGCTGCAAAAGACCTTCTTCACAGAGCTTTTGCTGTTGATGGTAAGAGCCAATCTTAGACCTGTGTTATAATAGGCTTTCAAACAGTCTGAATTATAGATCTTAAAGCATCTGTGAAAAACTGTACTGATCAAAACCCCCTAATGCAACCATGTTATAATGTGATGTGATGACTGAAGTGATATCTTCTTGAATGAAAAATATCTACTTTTAGAAAAATAAAATTGTTTTTGCTAATGTGACTTCGAACTAATATGGGTATGTCCTAGTTTAGCAAGATCTGGCTTCAGAAGAGTACATTTAGTGAATTTTTGTGTAAAAAGTGTTGTAAACAGCTCCAATTATGAACTTTGGGTAAGTTTCATTGGAAGTGAGAAAAACATAAAACTGCTCTAAAACAGCAAACACTCAACATTGTTCTGTATTAACATCAGGGCATCAACAAAGTCACATGTACTTCTTGGCCCGTATGCAAATACATGTACCCTGTATAAAGCATTGGTATCTAATGGAGTGTGGGTAAATTAAACCTCCAATTTTATGTGTCCTTTGTCTTTTTTAGTGGATGATATTCCAGAGCTTTTAAGTTCTTCTAGTCTGTTCTCAATGCTCCTACCCCTTATCTTGGCCTACATTGGACCTGTGGCTGCATCTGTACCTAAGGTAAGTACTCTTGTCTTCTCTCACTGCAAAATGGTTTGTCTGTGATGTGACATGTTAGTCAAATTATTTTTGTTCCTTCTCCAGGCTGCTGTTGAGGTCTTTGGACTGGTTCAAGAGTTATTACCAGCTGTTTCTGCTCTTAACCAAAAGTATGCTCCACCCACCTTCAACCCTAACCAGTCAACCGACAGCACCACCGGCAACCAGCCAGAGCAGGGCCTGTCAGCTTGTACCACCTCAAACCACTACTCAGTGATTGAGAGTGACCACCCTTATAAGCAAGCTGGTGTCACACAATATAGGGTAAAGTTTTAATTAGTATGTTAATTGCTTAGACAGTGTCTTCATCCAAAAAAATGTAAGTTAAAACAAATGTTAATTATCCCCTCAGGTATCATTCCCAGACTGTGTTCGCTGGACCACTATTGAGTTTGACCCACAGTGTGGAACTGCACAGCCAGAGGATGTCCTCCGTCTGCTCATCCCAAGCCGCACCCTTCACCTGGCCAGCCTGGGAGGCAAACCTCTGATTCATGATACTATCAATACGTGGACTGAGCTCAAAAAGTTTTCTGGCTCCACAGGCTGGCCAACCACTGTCCTTGTACTGCCAGGTAAAGCATGGCATGTTTGCCAAATGTATAAATCAAGTTTTCCACCCTTCCTTAAAAAGCTAAAAATCCTATTATCTGTTTGCAGACCTTAAAATACCTCAAATGCACTTTTGACTGGTTCATGATGTTAATGGTACTTTGGCTTTTGATGTGTTTTGGGTGAAAAACTTGTATCAATCACAGCATGATAGAATTACAAAATGAAATCAACATGCACTATTCATCAGAGTACACTCAGTCCAGCATCTTGTAATGTGGTGAATAAATGGGCTTCATAAATGTAGAAGCTTCTGGAAGTAATAAGATTAAGGTGTTTGTGTTAACATTATTTAGATGTTTTTAAATCAAAGCTATGGAGATCTGCAGAAAGTCTAATAAGCCTAAGAGTCAAATGTTTATAGTGAAATGTGTCGTTAGATGTTGGATTCAGCAATGACAACCCAGTTGCAGTTTGTTGGTCTTTTATTATCCTCATGCTTATATCTCCTTAATGCTTGACTAAGCCACCTGTCATAGCAGCCATTAGTTTACCGATGATTGCCTTTCATCCACTATTGTTTTTTCTGCACTCCAAGGGAACGAAGTTCTGTTTTCATTGGAAACTGCCTCGGATTATGTGAAGGATGAGAAAGCTTGCTTCTATGGCTTCAAGTGTGTGGCTGTGGGATATGAATTCAACCCTGGCCCTGATGAGGTATAGACAATAGATTCTCCTAATTCCTACTTCTGGTCAATATTTTTGTGTCTGAATACTGATTAGAGCTTATGTTCTGTATATGATCTTTACCTTTATGACAATGTGGAATGTTTTAGGGTATCATCCAACTAGAAAAAGAGCTGGCCTATCTGGGCAGTGTGTGTGCTGCTGCTCTGATGAAGAAAGACCTGGCACTCCCTATAGGTAAGGAAAAGAGTGCAAGGGTGTTTCACATGACTGCGTTGAGGGAATAATATATGCCTGTCATCTTGACTGAGTAGTTAATTTGTTGTAAAACCTTTTTTTTTTCTCCAGGAAATGAATTAGAAGAGGATCTTGAGATTCTTGAGGAAGCCTCTCTTCAGGTACATAATCTGTTAAATTCAGGAATTCTTCTTAGCAGCAAATGTGATCTAGTTAATTGGATTTCATATTTCTTTTTGCATTTCTATTATCTTACACAGGTGTGTAAGGCCCACTCAGGAATTTTGGGGAAAGGCCTGGCGTTGTCACACTCTCCCACTATCCTGGAGGCCCTGGAAGGGAATCTCCCGCTGCATCTCCAAACCAATGAGCACTCTTTCCTGGAAGATTTCATCACCTGCGTACAAAACTCAAGTGGTGGACGGTTAGCCAGGTAAATGTTCTAGGTGCTGTCTTAAATGTATAAATATATTGCAGATAAGTACATTGCAGATGTAAGAGCAATACAGTAAATGTTCATTTTACCTTCCAGAAATATCTTTTTATTGTGTAGTCTTTACTGTCTGTGCGTGTCCAGTTGTTTTTATTGTTCCTGCAGTCTGTTAGTATCTCACTACCTTGTCTCTCCCCTTGTTTGTTCTAGGTGGCTGCAGCCAGACTCTTACGCAGACCCCCAGAAAACATCTTTGATCCTAAATAAAGATGACATACGCTGTGGGTGGCCAACCACTGTAGTTGTACAGACCAAAGACCAGTATGGCGATGTGGTGCATGTTCCAAACATGAAGGTCAGGACAATTGATTTAGCATTTATCGTACGTAGGGCATGCATATTTTATAGGACCGAAAATGTCAGTATTCACTGGTGATGTGGAATTTCCAAAATAGTTACTGTTGACCACTGTGACACTGGTGTTGTCTGTCTTTTTATGTGAAGGTGGAGGTAAAAGCTGTACCTGTGTCGCAGAAGAAGTCGATGCAGCCTGAGAATGTGAAGAAGCTTCAGAGGCTCCCTGGAAGCTCGTCTCCTTCATCTTCTGGACCTGATCTAACTTTCGGAGGACTACCAATGCCTAAACTAGAGGCTACATACGAGCCAATGATTGTGAAAGAGGCTCGATACATTGCTATTACCATGATGAAGGTTAGCTTAATGCAACTGGGTCATAAATCTCTGACAAGCTCAATGCAGATACATTGCAACCACTGACAACCTATGCCACCTATAGGAAATGTGTAGATATGACATCTCTGAATTTAGTAGACCTCTGGGTATGTTAGTATAGATAGATAGATAGATAGATAGATAGATAGATAGATAGATAGATAGATAGATTTTATTAATCACAAACTGGGAAATTAACTACATGCAAATTAATAATATTAGCTTTTAGCTTTGTATATGTCCCAAAGTGCTCAGATGCATATTACAGACCTGTAAATTGGTAATTTATTACAATTTTGAATAATTATATTGGGTTCAGATCAATTACTTGTTGTCTTTGTTTTTTGTAGGCGTATGAAAACTACTCTTTTGAAGAGCTGCGTTTTGCCTCCCCCACCCCGAAGAGGTAAGTGAAGAAATGTAGGAATAAAGCACATTCTTTCAGCGAGATACAATATTCTTATTGATTATTCTAACTCAGACCCAGTGAGAACATGCTGATTCGTGCCAACACTGATGGAACCTACAGCGCCAACTGGACTCCAGGAGCAGTAGGCCTCTATACAATCCACGTCACAATCGATGGCATAGAAATAGGTATGTCAATATGACTGTCTGTTGGAGCAGTCTGGCTTTATTTGTCACAGAGACTTAAGGATATGCAATGATGTCCATTAATTCATGTAATAAGGGGCACGTTTGGCTTCAGTTTGTATTTTGAAAGGAAAAAGCACTTAGAGTTGTCAAATGCAGCTTAAACTTACAGATAGTTTGTGTTCTGTGTGTGCTGAAATATAGGTTAGAGACATTTCCTGATGTGTATTATATTATTGCCTTTGCAGTTCCTCCTTTTCGTCTTTATAGATACAGTAGTTCCGCCTGAATTTGCGCACATTTATATTTGTATTATATACACAACTATGCTTTTCAAATGACTACAGTAACTTTACCTATGGTGATATTATAAACAAACTCCTTTCTTTTCTTTACACTGTTGAGTTTTACATTGGCTTTTCTTTTAGATGCTGGTTTGGAGGTGGAGGTCAAAGACCCTCCAAAAGGCATGATACCACCCGGCACTCAGATGGTCAAACCAAAAGCTGAACCTCAGCCCAGCAAAGTAAGCCTATTTTTTAAGCAGCATGCATGACCTTGGATGGGAACATGCACACACCCATAAGCACACTTGCAAACACCTATCAGAACAATGCACGGAGACAAAATACCTTGCCCTGTCTTTTGCTACAACCATAAAACTAAAGAATTACCTAAAAGCTGCAATAAAAATCCTTTTGAAACATGAATATCATTGTCACAGTGTCGCCTGTATTGACATTTGTATTGCAAATTGACATCTTTGCTAAATCACTTAGTTAACTGGGAGAAGTTCTTTTTGCAGGATATTTTGTGGGCCTTGAGCAGTTTCTCAATGAAAATGTGCAAATTTGCAGATTTTACTCCTGTGTCTATGACAGTAAATTGAATAATATTGAAATTTCAGACAATGTCAAAGTGTGAACTTGCTGTTTTGGAAATCGACAGGTTAATTGATTATGCTAATTTTGCCTTGACCTCCACATAGGTGTTGATGTGTTGTGTTGAATGCATAAATAAGTAACTGCTTGTGAGAATGTTGCCCATTAGGATGGATTAGTTGATATGCCTCAGCTGATCCCCCTGATGAGTTTGTTTTGTAGTCTTTTAGCCGCATCGCCAACCAGTGAAACAGAAGTGGCACTTAGTGAGTAGGGTCAGTCATAGTACTGAGTGAATGGCTGTAAAAGTAATGACTCACTAGAAAACAAAAGAAATAAAATGAGTCAGTGGAAATATACTGTAAACAAGATGAATGCATTAAACCAATATGAGGCATTTTCCGGAACCTACGTTGTAAACCTTTTGTGATGTGAGATTTTGTAGACTTAAATGGGGAAACAAGCAACAATATGTGCATTAAATCAACACTGTATATCCCTTCTGAACACACGCTCCATTGTTTACCAAGCGCCAATTTAGATATAGATGAAAGATTATCAACTTCATCTATTTGGTGCTATCATTAATAGAAGTCCAGAATTCTCCCTGTTCTGTCGCTTTGTGTATCTTTATACTCAGAGGCAAGCTCAGTGTGGGTTAATGCATGCAATCTCCTACCGTCAACTTGTCCTGCGTCCTCCTCTTTCTCTTCCTGCTGCAGTTTCTTTTATTCTTTCTCTTCTTTGCTCCTGCCGCTCACAGTCTCCATCTCCCCTCTGCTTCTCTCAGGTCCGCAAATTTGTGTCCAAGGACAGCGCAGGCCTACGTGTGCGTAGTCACCCCTCCCTGCAGAGTGAACAGATAGGCATAGTGCATGTCAATGGCACCATCACTTTCATTGACGAGGTAATTGACTCTAGACCAGGCAGAATATTAGTTGTTATTATTAGTTATTTTAACTAGCCTGGAGCGCTATCCACTCTTATTATTCTGTTATTCTATTCTGTGTTTCTTCTTCTTTAAATCAGTCAAATACAATCATTATTTTAGTAATCTTATTTTTCTTGTAGTTAAAAGGATTTAAGTGATTTGAGTCATCTTTGATGATTTCAATGTTCTCTGTGTAATTACCTCTCTCAATATTGATTACTGCTTTTTTTTCAAAGCTTATAAATTTGTTCCTCTGAATTTATTTTGCTTCATACTCTTGCCTGACACTCTGAGGCTGCAGAAAATATTGTTCAGATACTTGAAAAGCAAAGCTAAAGCATGTGATACATATGAAAACAAAATTTCCATTGGCAAACTCAAAGTATACTAAAATGTTTTACTTTTATCTGCACAATTACTCCGCCCTTTGGTAACAGCGCTATTCACTTTCTCTGTAAGTCTTAACTACACCTTGCAGTAACCTTAACTTGCTATCCTCTAATTTGACTTGAGTCTCTCCTGCAGCCTCAGAGGTGTTGTGTGTGAGGGTTCTGGTCCTCCTGTTTCCATAGTAACAGGGTGGAATGGCTCTGCTCTGCTCTGTTGCTTGTTTTCCCGTAGATCCACAATGATGATGGTGTGTGGCTCAGGCTCAATGATGAAACAGTTAAGAAGTACGTTCCCAGCATGAATGGGTACACTGAAGCCTGGTGCCTCTCTTTTAACCAGCACCTGGGCAGGAGCCTACTGGTCCCAGCTGACGTAAGTAGAAGGCCCACTGAGCTGTCTGACTCAGTTTAGTAATTGCAGAGGCTCCTGCGCTGTTCATTTGGGGAAAAACTCAACGATCATCTTTGTTGTTTAAATGATCACCATTTTAAGGAGTATCTAGTGTTTGGCACCCACTCCCCAAAAGCATGGTAACTTCAGACCATCAAAATATGATTGTTGGGGTGCTCACTTGCATGATATCCAAGCAACACTGAGTATGAAACTTTCACTAACAGAATGTGCAAAGGAACAGCAGCCGGGAGCGTGCATGCATTAACTCAAGGCAGAAGGTTTACCATAACATGACCATCATGTGTTTGGTTGGACACGACACTTAGAAATGCTGACATGTTTGAAGCATTGAAGTGAACCCCAATGCAGGAATTGACAAACAAGGAGAAAGGTAGTAGGAGCAATTTCATTCTGTGGTAAAACGGTTAGTTTCCATTGTGCTAGTTGTATTTTCCATGTTGCTCTTCAGTCACAATTCATAAACACACTGTAGCATGCGACGAAAAGGTTATTCTCTCACATTTTGCTCCATGCCATATAAACCGCCATTTTATGCAGTAAAATCAAAGGAAGGTGACTGGCTATAATTTGGGACATTAACATTTGCTGTGGTATTGCAGTTGTGAAGGCAGTATCTTGAATGCCATGTTAATACTGAGGTGGTTTTCTGTCATGAAGCAATCCCTGGTCCACAAAAAGTTTCAATGGGAAATTGTACCTCTACTGCTCTACAATTCCATCCTTGCATTGGGATGTTATAGGTGCTAGGAGGCTTCCATGTAAGGTCTCTGTCTGAACAGCATGACACACTACATTATCCAAGTGGGGAATTTTTTTGGAAGTTTCTTCTTTAATATATTTATTTGCCTAATCCTTTGAGGTCATTTGATCATGGATTGGAGAATTACGATCGAGCTGTTTGGAGTGAAGTTTCAATCCTTTTTTTACCCTTGCAGATGGGTTTTGTATTTTTTCAGTATTTGATCCTACTCTCATTTATTTAAGATCTGACAGGCTATGCCTGTATTTGCTATTTCTCATGGTCCCCTTTATCAGTGCTCCATGATTTCACTGACAGGGCTGTCTGACACCAGTCAGATCCTGCCCTCTCTTCTTCACTGTCTCAATTAATCTCAGATGTTGGAAGACATGAGCCAAAAAGTTTTTCTTCCAAAAAAATACGTCAGCTCTTCCCCCATCCTGTTTTCTTTCCTCTCTGGAGTCATCTACTGTTTCTTGACTGTCTCACAATCTGTTGCTCAGAATGTCTTTAATGCTAGCCAAGGAGTCAGGGATATCGGCTTTTTGTCGTGGACTCCCTTAACTATATTTCCACCACAGGTGAGTTATATGAAGGAGGGATAAATAGCTTGACTGCCCCATAGCGAATCATCTGTCTGTTACTCTGCTTGTCTTCTTGAACCCCTTGTAACTTTGTAGACTCCCCACACTATGAAAATTAGGCGCACTAGGTCAAACCATAGTTGCATGGTTGTTTGTTTTGTTCATTTTGACTTCTGATGGTGATGATACATGAGAAACGATTGCTTCTATTGACACCTGCAGTGACCACAAAGGAGTTTAAGTAATTACTCAGACTTGTATGTTGCATGGGGTTGAAGATACAAATGTCCAGTCTGTGGCATGAGGTCTTGTTTGAAGGGCTTGTCATGTATAGTCATGTATCCTTGTGTGTCATAGCATGCTTCCTTTTTAGAGCTTGAAATAAATTAACATTACACTTAATTTGAATAGAAACATTGTCTGTCATTATTTTAATTGCATCTAAAAAATATTGTATGAAATATTAATTACTTTTCTTGTTTGTCGAGCGTTTATTTTATTTCATAATATCTAATTATAAACCAAGTATTTTTGCGATGTATGTACCAGATATGCATTTAAAGATTGGGACAATATGGTTTGGTTTTTAGATCTATGCATATGATAAAGCATCCTTGTTATGCAATATGGTATGATTGTAAACCACAGAAACTCATCTCACAGTAATCAAGTTCTTGAGGTGTGCAAAGATTTTAAGATCATACAGCGACTTTTATAGACTTGTTTGATATAAGGAATCAGTTAGGGTTCTCTGACTCAGGCCAAATGTTTAAAACTTCATCTTGATTTATACAGGATAGCATCGCTGATCATACACTCTCTGATAACAGTGCCCCATTTTGTTGCTAACAGTCATTTTCTCCCAATGTTTTTCACAGAATACTAGTAACTGAACTCTAGCACTGATTATTCAAATTTTGGCAACTTGTTGAGGTGTTACTGCACTCTGATTTTATTCATATTCTTACCTCTTGCAGGAGGTCAGGGGCCAGTCGGAGGAGAACGTAAAGGAGGTGAGCAGCTGCCCTTCCCACGAGGCCCCCATTCGGGTGCAGAACAGGGCAGGGCAGGGCGGCGGCCCAGGGCTTTATAAGGTAGTGAAGACCGGCCCCTCTGGTCACAACATCAGAAGCTGCCCAAACCTTAGGGGTATCCCCATTGGAATGTTAGTTCTTGGCAACAAGGTCAAGGCCATAGGCGAGGTACGCACTCACCCCAAATAATGCTTTGTGTTTTTTGTGGCTCGAGATGTAATGGAATAAATCAGTCAATTTAGATCACATAATGAGCTTAAGTTGTTGCTGTCAGATTGAGGCCCTAATTCTTAAGCAGATTCCCTCTTTTTCTTAAACTGAATTTTTTGAATGAGAAGTATGCTATCTTTTCTTTCAAAGGGGAATTCATCAGGTGCTTCTGGGTGTGTTTTCTCTATTTATCTGCTTGTTGGGGTCCTATCAAATACTGTGGCTGCAACATTTTTGCGTGCTTTCTGACTAATTTCAGTTTGTCTGTAAATGCATTGCAGTTTCAGGGTGTCACATTCAGCTGACTGAAGACTTCAGTGGAAGTCTGATCACAAAATGCTGGAGCCATTCTGTGCCTTGAGTGTATCTTTCTTGCACTTTTAACAATACTCTCAATAACTGGTACTTTGAACTTTCTAAATTGTCTCTGATCTGGTGAGGATGTGGAACCACCCCTCTTTTGGATATGACCTGTCATTGACTACTGTGGTGTGTCATGCTGTTCAAAAGTTTCCTCTTTGAGCCTGTACTGGAATGCCCTATCTGTTTCTGAAAGGTGCAGCCTGCATATACTAATGCTTCCATCTGTGTCTGTTTTTCTAAAATGATAATATTTCAGGGAGTTGAGGAAAAACACCCTCATGCATTTACCTTTCAATATGCTACCCCTTTTTTAGAGTAAGTTTTTTATTTATTTAAGCTACGTCAGTTTTGTCCTACAGTGTCTGCTGATACACAAAATCAAATTCTTGTGATCTCCTACTGTGGACTTTATTTGTGTCAATCAGATCAATTGAATATTCGCATGTGAGTGATCTATTGTGATAGGGTTTCGTGTCATGCTTTGTCTTCGCAGTAATAGAAAATAGGTGGGTGTGACTGTTTTCTGATAGATGAGGGCTAGACTGAGTGTGTGTGTATGTGCTGTGTTCGACAGGCGTCCAGTGTGTGAGAGTAGATAAAGAGTGTTTTTGTGCATCAGGTGGTCAACTCGGAGGGAACCTGGGTACAGCTGGATAAGAACAGTGTTGTGGAGTTCTGTGAGAGCGATGAAGGAGAGGCCTGGTCACTGGCCAGAGACCGTGGAGGAAACCAGTACCTTAGACATGATGATGGTAAGCCATATCTTAGCTTGACTCTTTGCATTATTCTCAACCCCCAGATCCACACATAATCTGTACTTGCAGAATTTCGCTCAAAATTTTATAGAAGACTTAGTAGATTTTTTGCAGAATTTTAACAAAGGCAGTATTAATACTTATCTGCCCTAAAAATGTGTGACAGAGTTCTAAAACATTTAGTGAGTTTAATTTGTGAGTTATGGGTGATAAAATTCAATGGTTCTAGTGAAATATTCTTTAAAAGCCCTATAATTGATCATTCGAGTTCAGTTGGATGTTGTATGAAGTCCCATATTTTCTGAAAACAGCCATATTAAACAGAATAAACCCCTAACATCAACAAAAACCATGGAAAAAAATCTGCAGATTCCATTTGGGCTTGATTATAAGCAACAATACTAAAGCTGAAATATTGATGAACGTCACAGTGTGATCATTTGTAAGATGTATGTTCTGATTTGCTGTTATAGAACAAGCTCTGCTCGAGCATGGGGCCCAGACCCCCCCACCCAGCCCCTTCTCTGTGCAGGCCTTCAACAGAGCTGCAACTTCAAATGGAGCCCAGGGCTTTGACTATGGCATCTCCAACAATAAAGGTGAGATCATCTTCTCAAATATTAGGCTTTAAAACATCACAAACACACAAACATATCCTAAAACTGCATATCACTTTGCTTTTCACATACATGTTGTTTTATGCTTTTCATTTGTGAATCCTCTGCCTTCAATCCAAGAGTTTGAGGGACATTTTCCATTGCTGGCCTATAGCTCATCTCTTACTTTACTCTGCCCTCTTGACTGTTTTCTGTTTTATTTCTATAAACTACAATGTATATATGATTTCTCTTCATTCTTAATGTTTTGGACTGAAACTTTGCTTATTCAATAGAAACCCTAGGGCATTAAAAACAACTTAATCTTCATAATTTATTGCAAAACCTCCACAACGTAAATGCAATTATAATGAGTCAGTTAACCTCTTTAAGATATAGGTGCTCTCTCTTGTCTCTGATCTACCATCTCTTTTTGTTCATGCATGCTTTAATGCGTCTACTGTTGCCAATTCATGCCTAACATTGCTGCAGTGTCAGGCATATTTTTGTCTGTGTGCATGGGCCAGTCGGTGTGCTTTCATTCAGTTGGTACATATTGTTGGTTATTAGCTGAGTATTATTTAAGCAGCTTCATGCTATATGAAAGTTGCATTGGGTAAACCCACCACCAATAACTGGCCCTCATGCCACTCTTATCGCTCCTGTTGCCATAACTTACAAACAGTATTTGCATAATCGCTGTTTCCTTAGAAATATAAGTGAGTTGTGAAACTTGTGAGCCAAGAATGAAGGGCATCAACCTGTTAAAATGAAAGATATTCCCAATGTGAGACGCTCATGCTACGCTGAGAACTGTGGTTATGTAAATGAGCCAGCGTTTTCCAATTTAGACTTGTGAAATGAATGCATAGGAGGAGACCCCTTGCTGCGTCTTCTTCCCCCTCAGTATATGTTTTCTACCGTTTGCAAAATGGGAGAAGACTGAAAATTTCTATTTAACTGTTATCATTTTCTTAAAGCAGAAATGTCGTTTGCATAATTTGAAAATAGTGCAAACTGCTCTGGTTGGAAATGCAGTTTTTTTCATTTTAGTTGCATTTTTGTAAATGTTTTTTTGCCAGTTGGAGGTATTTTGACAACAAAGTAGTATTGAGATGATATTGCTTTGAAGAAGTTGTGAGTCAGGATTATAGAGCATACAACTACAGCAGAACTCAAACAGACTCAAAATCTGAAATCAGAATTTACAGTTGTATCGTACAGTATGCCATTCAGTAAGTGAGGTTTCTAGCCTCGTGGCAATCAGTTAAGAGGTTTTGTCCAGTTAAATTTTCTTACTAAAATCCTGTTCAAGAGTTATAATTCAATAGTTTTCCTTATATTTATATTTACACAGACTCGTGTCACCCATTTTATTTCTGAAACTATAGATGGCCAAAACAGCTTCTCCAATTTTCCACATCCATTCAGTTATGGGAGGGGACTGAATGATTGAAAATAAGCACTGAATGACCCTCATTCCCATTTGGAACCCTCAGACTTTAGTATAAGCTATAGTTTTTCCCCTTCCTTTGTCTCATGTTTGCAGGTGACCGGTTGAGTGCCATACTGAATTCCATTCAGTCTGGGCCTTTCCTCTCAGCAGCTCCCTCCTCCTCCATATTTGAACAAGCCGCCCAACCTCCCTCCTCTTCCTCCTCCTCCTCCTCCCTTGTCCACAGTCCATTTGTGTTTGGACAGTCCCCCTCCCAACTGTCTCAGCCACAACCACAGCTTCTGAGTAAGTCTGTCCTGCCTTCTGACAGTGCTTGCTTGCACAGGTGTTGATCCTTTTATACCCACCTTTAGTTTTTAAGGTGTCACCTGATGCAAATTTATTATTTAAGTTTTTTTCACTTGTTTTTTTTAAAACAAGACCTTGAAACATGGAGATTGTCTTGCTGTGCTGAATTTAACAGACTGAGGTGCTTATTTTTGTGCTTGCTCTCTTGTTTAGCTGCAAAGTTCTTTCTACTTTTCCCTCATCATCCTCATTGCTGCTTTGATTTGAGATCTGCATATCCAAGCTTGATTGACACCTTTGCATTTTCCACCTTATCCAGCCCAGGACTTCACTGCAATAGCTCGTGTTTTCAGTACTATAACACAGTGTTAGTGCAAAATTTCACATCATAGTAATCATTTAATAATTCCACATATCACATCTATGCATAGGTTTTATATTTACAAGAAAATAGCCATAGTAACCAAAGTTTAAAAGAATCTGTTTTAGAATAGGACCCAAAATGCCTGTTTGTTTGTCTATTTATCTGTCTTTTTTCCTGGTTATTTTCACTCTACCTTGTTTTAAAAACTCAATCTATTAATCTGTTGCTCTTCCATTTATAATTTTCTTTTTTTTGAGTGTCTATTGATCTCTCCTCCCACTGATCTGTCTGTCTATCGTTGTCCTTTTTGTCTCTTTCTATTTCAATTTCTTGACTTGACTTTAGTGCCTCTATGTGCTTTGTTTCTCTCTGTGGTGGCCACTTGCATTTCATGCCTTGGTTGTTTACCTGCCACTGTTTTCCGCTGTAGATGGTTCATCTCGCAGCCTTGCTTCTCGCGAGCGTGTGCACAAAAGCTCTGTGTCTGTGGCTGGGCATGGTACTGCTCTCTCATCTCTCGCTCTAAGGCAAAAGGGTGGGTAATTACAACATGCATGTCCCCCTCAGACAGAACAGAGGGTGGGTAGGAACTCAGGGAAAGCGTTTTTTTTTTTTTTTGTGGTGAACAAAATGTTTTGTAGTTTAGGTTATGAATAACATTTTGAGCAACTTGTTTTAGTGTAACGTAAATGCTATTTATTGATTTTCTAATATTGTGACGTTAGAAACCTCAAGGCCAATAAGAGAATTCCACCATTGCTTGATCTGGTTGTGGTAGCAGAGGTCCAGGGACTGGGCTGGAATCCATCTTTCATCAGCTCTTCCATGGTCCACAGGCTTTTTCTCATCCATATCAAAGCTGAATTACCCAGCTAATGAAGGAAATGTCATCCAAGTTATTTTTTATCAAAGATATATTTCACTCAGTGTTTATCTTTCATTGATTGGTTTTCTTTTTCAGAATTTCTGGCCTTCATTTAACATTTACATTCTTAATTTTTACCCTTTTTTTGTATCCTATCTAGAGTTAAATGATTACTCTTTTGTAACACGTTTATGCCTCTTTTGTGGTGTAACTGCATGTAATAATTAACCTTTAGGTGAACGTGGGAACCTGATGTCTGGTGCAAGGCCCATGTCCCCAGCCTCCAAACACCGTCAGGAGAATCGCTCACCAAAACAGGAGAGCAGGGGAAGCCGCTCATCAGAACAGAGCAGAATCAAGACGGGTGAAGGTGGACTCTCAGCCAGTGAAGCCCTCATTCTGCGGTCAGACACAGCCAAACTGAGGTCTGACTCTCATAGCCGCTCTCACTCGCCCAATCACAACACTCTGCAGGCCCTAAAAGCAGATGGTAGAACCTCAGGACTTCGGGCTGAGTCCCCAAATCCCGGATCTCGTTCCTCTTCTCCAAAACAAAAAAGTGTATCCTCCTCAGGCAGATCTAGCCCCTCTAGCACCTCATCCCAGCATACCTCTTCCACCCACCATGACAAGAATGTCCCACCTAAAGTTAGTCCATCGTCTAAAGCCCGTCTGGACCCTCCTAGAGAGAGATCAAAGTCAGATTCTTACACTCTGGACCCTGATACACTCAGAAAGAAGAAGGTTCCACTCACAGAGCCACTTCGAGGCAGGTCTACCTCGCCAAAACCCAAACTGTCTCCTAAAGACCCAAATAAAGGAATAACCAACAATGCAGAAAACCGTGTTCCTTCTCCTCACGTGACCCAAGAGAATCTCCACAGTGAGGTGGTGGAGGTGTGTACTTCCAGTGCTCTCCTTTCCAATGAGGATGCCAATGATGAAAATGTGGAAGCCCGTAATGCAGAAGAAGGCTCCTGTAAGGTGCACTTCAGCATCGGCAAAGCGCCTGTTAAAGAGGAGCTAGAGAGCCGCTCTTCACCCAAGGTCAGCCGCAAAACCTCCAGCAGACACACGCGGCCTAAGAAGGACAAATCTGGACCTCTGTTTAAAGGAGAGAGCTCATCAAGACTGGCAGAACCTGCCAAACAGGCCATGTCCCCTTCTGTGGCTGAATGTGCACGTGCAGTCTTTGCAGCTTTCCTCTGGCATGAAGGTATTGTACATGATGCTATGGCCTGCTCTTCATTCCTGAAGTTCAACCCAGACTTAACCAAAGAGCACGCTCCCATTCGTAGCTCCCTTGGAGGACAGGGTGCTGAAGAGAAGGAGAGCAAGTTAAAGAATCGTCATTCGTTGGAAATTTCTTCTGCACTGAACATGTTTAACATTGCTCCCCATGGCCCAGACATCTCCAAAATGGGCAGCATCAACAAAAATAAAGTACTATCCATGCTGAAGGAACCACCACTGCCAGAGAAGTGTGAGGATGGGAAAGGAGAGGCTGTTTCATATGAAATGACTTCTCATCCCTCGATGAGGGCAAAGTCAATCTTACCATTAACATTACAGCATCTGGTGGCATTTTGGGAGGACATATCTATGGCCACTATTAAGGCTGCCACTCAGAACATGATTTTCCCAAGCCCAGGGTCAAGTGCCATCCTGAAGAAGAAGGAACATGAGAAAGACAGTAAAAAGGCCAAGAAGGAGAAGAAGAAAAGGGAGAAGGCAGAGGTGCGACCAAGAGGGAATCTGTTTGGAGAGATGGCACAGCTTGCCATGGGTGGACCAGAGAAGGACACAATCTGTGAACTATGTGGGGAATCTCATCCTTACCCTGTCACCTACCATATGAGACAGGCCCACCCAGGTAAGAGTACATGACATTCATATTGATACTCTTCATAGTCATTACTTGAAATGTATTTTATCATCATTAGGGTCTGTACCAGTTATTAGTCAGCGCAGTTACCAATATTTGAAAAGATATGTTGTAGATTTGCAGAAAAAAATCTAAATTTTGAAAAAATGTTTATTTTGGAAAACAAACTTATAACACAAAATCAAACCATTGAAAGACAGCTTTTCAACATTATTGTAAGCATTTCTTTGTTGAGTTCAAAGTGGAAATATATTAGCCCTTCAAAGTTTGATAAAGTAAATTAAATAACTTCACAATTAAGTAAAAAAACAAAACAAAAACATACATCTAGTAAAACCTAAATTTGTTGAGCAATTCTGCATGCCATAAAGTGGCAGCAGAGAGAAGCAACTGCACTAGACCCAAAGTAGCTCTTTTTATTTGTTTTATCAGAAAAAATTTGATTGATTGATTGATTGATTGATTGATTGGTTTAATTCGAGCTTGTGCACTCTATGTAGTGTTTCAACTTCACAATAAGAAAGAAATAACATAACATCCACATATTATATACACATCATTATGTGTACACAAATATACATGAATATATACAATAATCCACTATTAATATTACTATTAATATGAAAGTAAAGATATAGATCATTGTAAAGATTCTGAATATTGGATAATTAGCCAATTATTGACTGACTTTGGTGTGACTAACATCTGCATTGTGTTCACTGTGTGCATTAATATCCCTGCTTTGCTTTTCAGGTTGTGGCCGCTATGCAGGAGGCCAGGGCTACAACAGCATTGGTCACTTCTGTGGTGGTTGGGCTGGGAACTGCGGAGATGGAGGCATCGGAGGCAGTACCTGGTACCTGGTGTGCGATCGCTGTAGGGAAAAATATCTCAGAGAGAAACAGACTGCCGCCAGGGAAAAGGTAGCTTACTGCTGCCAGATTTCAGCAAATCTCGTCTCCCTTGAGGCCGTAAAACTCAACATGAGTCTGCATTTTTTATAGGTGAAGCAGTCAAGGAAGAAACCGCTGCAGGTGAAGACCCCAAGGGCATTGCCAACTATGGAGGCCCACCAGGTGATTCGAGCAAATGCTTTGTTCCTGCTGTCTCTGAGCAGCGCTGCAGAGCCCAGTATGTTGTGCCACCACCCTCCCCGGCCCCTACACTCGCAGCTGCTTCCCAGCCTCAAGGAGGGAGTGTCAGACGAACTCCCCAATAAAATGGGATGCCTCTACTTACAGACACTTGCTAGGTAACAAACTCCTCAGTTAATTATAGGTCTCTTTATAGAAAAGGAAACTTCGCAGTTAAATGTTTCTACTTGCTTATACATACTTCTCTCATCTCATGCTACAGGCAACACACAGAGAACTTTGGGGCCTACCAAGATGATAACCTTTTCCAGGATGAGATGAGGTATTTGCGCTCCACATCTGTTCCTGCTCCCTACATTTCAGTCACACCTGATGCCTGCCCCAATGTGTTTGAAGAACCAGAGAGCAACATGAAATCAATGCCCCCAAGGTAGAACATCTTAGCACTATTTCCTTAATTACTTCCTCATCCCCTCATTAATGTGCTTACAAACAGAGGAAACAGAGGCTGTTGTACAGATTTTCTCAGGCTGAACCTTAAACACACTGACACTAAATAATCTACTAATCTAGTTTGACTGTATCAGAAAGTATATCTCCCTCTAAAGTCTTCCATATTTTTATTTTTAACAGAATCTTGTTTCCTAACCCTAAGAATATTAGTGTGTCTGAAGTTGATGCCTCAAAATGTCTTAAATATGGACAAAGGCTGTTGAAAACAATGAATTTATAGCCCACTCTACTTTGTAAAAGAAAATCCTCCTCCAGTTAGGAACTTTGTTACAGAGGCATAAGACTTGCGTAGGAAGTCAGAAAAACATTAAGAAGCTGTAAAAAACAAAGCCACAGTGCCTGCAATCATCTAATAGTGTTGTTTTTTTCACATAAACAACAACACCACGGTCTGGCCGTAGTGCAACAAGAATTTAAATATATTTTCCATTCCATTTTAATAGTCTCAAAATGTCTTAAAATTTAGACTTTATTTTGTTGGAGCCTGCAGAAATCCCAAATAAAGAATGTTTGAAACAGACAGCAGCACAGACAACAGCTCATAATGCTGTTTTGTCACATAAATATATCCTAACTACAGGCACTTTGATTCACTCCTATTTCTGTGATTTTTTTTTTTTTACAGTTGAGCTCAATTAATTCTTAAATCATTTAGCTTGTAGCTTGCCATGTCACCTTCTTGCACTGATTAACTTTATATCAGCACATATACAAATACTTACATTAGACATTAAGTTATTTTTTTATCAACAAACCACCTGCTATATCTTGCTGAATCTGAGGTCTTCAGTGATACTGAAATTATTGTAAATGTAATTTTCTCTGTCTGTGTGTCCTCTCTTTTAGTCTTGAGACTAGTCCAATTACCGACAGTGACACGGCTAAGCGCACAGTGTTTCAGAGGTCGTACTCTGTCGTAGCCTCTGAGTATGACAAACAGCACTCACCCTGTCCAGCCAGGGTTAAAGCTGTGCCCAGGCGCAGGGTGCACAGTGGCGATGCAGGTAACTAAACTTTAGAACTGAGTGTTTTTATGTGACAGAGGAAGATGAATGAGTTACAGCATCGTTTGTAAAATGGACCTGCTCTGTCCCCATTGCAGAGGTGGGCTCTTCCCTGTTGAGACACCCCTCCCCTGAGCTGTCCAGGCTGATCTCGGCCCATGGTTCCCTCAGTAAGGGGGAGAGGAACTTCCAGTGGCCTGTCCTTGCTTTTGTTATCCAGCATCATGACCTTGAGGGCTTGGAGGTGGCCATGAAGCATGCATTGAGGAAATCTGCCTGCAGAGTGTTTGCCATGGAGGTACTGCTGTTTAGACTACCAAGTCTTTCTCAATGTTAGTTTAGTCTTGCTGTTAGGCCACAACATAACAAGATTCTGGTTTACTCAACATTTATGTATTTGTATTTAAAGATATAAAGTGTAATATTTCTACATTAAAATGATAAAAATTACACGGCCTAACTTGCATAATTTTGATGACCTATGTTCTTACTCTAAATATCATGTGAATAAATCATTAATAATTTTCCTTCTCTGTAAACATGATTTCTGCCTATGCCAGTTTTCCTTCAACAGTGATAGTGAAAACAACTCCAGTTATCTTATGCTACAAAGTATGCCCTCGGTTATTGTTTTGACTGTTGTGGCAAGTACTATGTGGCTAATTATTACAATTTGATCTTGTGACCCCCATAGGCATTTAACTGGCTGCTGTGCAATGTGATCCAGACAACTTCCCTGCACGACATCCTCTGGCATTTTGTTGCATCTCTCACACCATCTCCCTTTGAGCCAGAGGATGAAGAAGAAGATGAGAACAAGGGGAACAAAGAAAATGTGGAACAGGTGATGACTAGTTTAAAGTCAGACAGAATGAAACCAAGGGTTGTTGCTCTGCTTACTAATTATGGACCCTCTTACCGTCCCGCACCACAGGAGAGAGATCTTGGTGTCTGTGAACATCCTCTGTCAGACATTGTTATCGCCGGGGAAGCAGCTCATCCTCTCCCTCACACCTTCCACCGACTCCTTCAGACTATCTCTGACCTCATGATGTCCCTTCCTAGTGGCAGCTCACTTCAGCAGATGGCTCTCAGGTGCAGTGTCTATTTTCTGTTCTCATTTCTGAACATCATGCACATCACAAGGGAGAGTGTAAATGTTTTCACTCTTCCTTTTAGATGCTGGAGTCTTAAGTTCAAGCAGTCAGACCACCAGTTCCTCCACCAAAGCAATGTTTTCCATCACATCAACAACATATTGTCCAAGTCAGATGATGGAGACAGTGAGGAAAGCTTTAACATCAGTGTGCAGTCAGGCTATGAAGCAATGAGCCAGGTAAAAAAAGCCCCTCGCAGCAGTGTTTCACCTCTGTAAGGTGACTGTATTGTCTGTTTTGTGTCTTCATCTGGGCTGCACACTGAATTTCTGCTGTATTGTCTGTGTGTGGTCATAGGATTTGTGTCTAGTGACTTGTCTGAAAGACCTGACAAGTGTAGTGGACATGAAGACATCTAGTCGACCTGCTATGATTGGCAGTCTAACTGATGGCTCCACAGAGACTTTCTGGGAATCAGGAGATGAGGATAAGAACAAAACCAAAAGCATCACCATCAGTTGTGTGAAAGGCATAAATGCCTCCAATGTGTCTGTTCATGTGGACAACTCCAGGGACATCGGGGTAAGGAGACAAGAGTAAATTGTACATTTACATATTTTAGCCTTGATATTTTAACTGGAATTCTTAGGAAATATATGCCTAATTAAAACCATTGTGAAGCAGATGATGAGAAACTGAGTTTTACTTTGTCATATCCACAGAATAAAGTCACATCAGTAACATTCCTTTGTGGAAAAGCAATAGAGGACCTCTGCAGGATCAAACAGGTACTGTCTTGGGCTTCTCAGGTGCTGAGGTAAAAATATGAGGGATGCATAACTACAATCTGTGTAGTTTGTATTTTTGTGGATGAATGTGTTAGAATTATAAACAGTATGAATGTTTTTAAATGTTTCAGCTGCACCCAAAGGGATCTGCTTCTGTCCCTTTGTTACATGAAGCATCTATTCACTTCCTTTGTCCTAAATTACATCTCATTTTGTCACAAGAGGCAGGATTAATAAAGCATTGAAATACTGTACTCAACATAGATCACTATGATCATCTTTCATTTCAGGTTGACCTTGACTCACGTCATATGGGCTGGGTGACAAGTGAGCTTCCTGGAGGGGATCATCATGTGATCAAGGTGGAGCTTAAAGGTCCAGAGAACACCCTGAGGGTGCGTCAGGTGAAGGTCCTTGGTTGGAAAGAGGGTGAGAGCATCAAGATTCCAGGCCAAGTGTCAGCCAGTATGGCACAGCAAAAGAACTGTGAGGCAGAGACACTTCGAGTGTTCCGACTCATCACCTCACAGGTTTGTCCAGTTCCTTATCAACATAGTGCACAAGATTACCCAGTCACACAAGAATAGTCTTATGTTTGTTTCTGAGTGACTGCATTTTGACCCGAATCAATTGAAGATAGCCAGTCACTACTCTGTTGTGTACATGTAGGTCTTTGGAAAACTTATCTGTGGTGATGCAGAGCCTACCCCAGAGCAGGAGGAGAAAAACTTGCTGTCATCACCGGAGGGAGAAGATAAGGTCTGAACTGTGATATTTAACCATGCTGATGAACAGATTCATGACGAGTGACTGTTACCCTAATTATTTTTTACTTTTTTGAATAGGTTCCCTCTGATGCAGACCTAAAAGAACACATGGTTGGAATCATTTTCAGCAGGAGCAAACTTACCAATCTACAGAAACAGGTAAATTGCCTGTTACTCAAACCATTTCAAATTGAATTCCAAACAGGAACATAAAATGAACGGGTATGATCTCTGCCCTCTAAACTAATTGGTGTGCACTTTTCCTTCCTAGGTGTGCGCACACATTGTGCAGGCCATCCGTATGGAGGCTACACGGGTTAGGGAGGAGTGGGAGCATGCCATCTCAAGCAAAGAGAATGCCAACTCCCAGCCCAGTGATGATGACGCCTCCTCAGATGCCTACTGCTTCGAGCTCCTCTCCATGGTTTTGGCTCTGAGCGGCTCCAACGTGGGCCGCCAGTACTTAGCCCAGCAGCTAACACTAATGCAAGACCTGTTTTCTTTGCTGCATACTGCCTCCCCACGAGTACAGAGACAGGTAAGTGAAGGATTCATGCATACTACAGGTTTCGTCATACACATAATGGTTGATATAAAGTGTGAACTACACAGGGAAAATAATATTTAGGCCATTTCAACTTAAATTCATTTGATATAATAACTCTTGTGTGAATTTTCATTATGCCACTTTTAATATGTTGTACTTTTAATATATCTTAAAAAATCCTTTTCTCCTCCAAGTAAGCAGATCAGCTTTGAAACACATAAACATGCATAAAGGGAGATTGTACCACTCACTTCAACTGTTCAGACTAAAGACTCATAAGACAAAACCATTTAAAAACATTGGTGGCGTGACCTAGTCTATGTCATTGGACAGGTTTTTCTTGCCCTCACACTGGCACAATTATCTGTTTTATTGTGAATCTTTTGCCTGAACTGGGCATTTGTTCGCATAGACTGCAAGTACTGTATATTTGGTCCTTCATGGCAGTGACATTTTCTTGTGTTCAAAATTGTCTTATGTGCCTTCCCCATGGGTTAATATCTGTTAATATATTGTTGTGTCTTATTGCAGGTGACGTCGTTGCTGAGACGCGTTCTTCCTGAGGTGACACCTGTGCGACTTGCCAGCATCATTGGAGTGAAAGCCCTGCCACCTGCAGACATCAGTGACATTATCCACTCCACAGAGAAGGGCGACTGGAACAAGCTAGGCATCCTTGACATGTTCCTGGGCTGCATTGCAAAAGCCCTCACTGTACAGCTGAAAGCCAAAGGAACCACCATTTCTGGTACTGCCGGCATGGCTGTGGGCAAAGGAGTGACCACTGTTACACTGCCCATGATCTTCAATTCTAGGTGCGTTAGTTCTTACTGGGCCTGGGAACGTCACACTCAAAATTACACAAATCTGCTGAGGTGCATTTAGCAAATTGAAGTTCCCATTCTAACTTTATGTCCCATCATTTTCAGCTATATCCGCAGAGGTGAGAGCCACTGGTGGATGAAAGGCTCCACTCCTCCGCAGATTGCAGAGATCATCATAAAGCTGGTTAAAGACATGGCAGCTGTAAGTCCCCAATACTTGAATTTAGCCTCCCCTTCTGACTTTGCAGTTCTATAACATGAAACAACATTGGATGTTTTTGCTTTAGATTACATTTTTTGTGGCGTCTATTGGGATAGTGTCACTCTAAAAATAATAATTTTTTCATTTTTAGGGTCACTTGTCAGATGCTTGGTCCAGAGTCACCAAAAATGCAATCGCTGAAACCATCATAGCCCTGACCAAAATGGAGGAGGAGCATCGGTCTCCTGTGAGATGTATCGCAACCACAAGGGTATGGACTCAGTTTTGGTCGTGAGCAAAGAGTGTATATATTTAAAAATGCTGAATAACGAGATTTTATTTCTTGTTATGTCTTTTAGCTGTGGCTGGCCTTGGCTTCACTATGTGTACTGGACCAGGACCACGTAGACCGGCTGTCCTCTGGGCGCTGGATGGGCAAAGATGGACAGCAGAAGCAGATGGTGAGTTGAACTGTATGAAAACAACATAACAGATTCATGTAGTTCATGATGCTAAAACTAAAATAAAATAAAAAACAATAAAGAAAATAAATTCTACAAAAAACGCTTAAAAAGGAAATAAATTGAAAATACAATAAAAACAAAACAGAGCTGAGGATAAATCAGCTTTGTTGTCATTTTTCCTAATGTTGATTTAACGGGGGAAAAAAAAAAAGATTTTCTGGGAAAAAAAAAGCTGCTCGTGTACTCAAACTGGAATCAAAACCCAAAGTGAAAGACTGAATAAAAATATAAAATTTAATAAAAGTCAATTTTATATTCATATTTCATTTGCTTCTCTCCACAGCCGATGTGTGATAACCATGATGATGGCGAGACAGCAGCTATCATCCTATGTAACATGTGTGGTAACCTCTGCACCGACTGTGACCGATTCCTCCACCTGCATCGACGCACACGTTCTCACCAGAGACAGGTTCGTGAGTTACCCTGTTGAAGTTTTTCTCTATTGTTGATTGCTGATTGTTTTAATGACATAAATAATCAACAACTGATGTTAAATCTCATTTTCACCTATCCTTCAGGTGTTCAAAGAGGAAGAAGAGGCCATAAAGGTTGATCTCCATGAAGGCTGTGGGAGGACCAAGCTCTTCTGGCTCATGGCCCTCGCTGACTCAAAGACTATGAAGGCCATGGTCGAGTTCAGAGAGCACACAGGTAGCGTAAAATCCAGTTGTTTGTATTATGTTTCTAGAAATTTAACAAAAAAAGAATCTAACTTTTGTCCTTGCATTAAAAACAATTGGACTGCATGATTTCAACAGCAAATGTGTTCTCACTTTGATAAATTGTATATTTTTGCAGGTAAACCAGCATCCAGCAGCTCAGACGCCTGCAGGTTCTGTGGTACCAGGAATGGAACTGAGCTGTCTGCAGTGGGAAGTGTTTGTTCAGACCCAGACTGCCAGGTATTTCATTGACAATCACAGGCAAACTGTATCTTGATTTCAAGATTTGTTTTTTTATTTTATTATTTTGATGGACAAAAAATTTGATAGACAAGTTGGAGCATTTATATTAAATATCTACCATATGAAGTTTTGCTGTGCTGAATGCAGTTTAAATAATGATGACTGAACCATAGAATTTTAAAGATTCTCCTCCCCCTCTAAAATATTTGCATTACCGTTGTAAAAGTTCGCCTTATTGTGTGAAACAACAGCCTCCAAACAAGCAACTATACACTAAGAATGTAATGACTAATCAAGGCAGGCCAGCTTTGGAGGCTTTTTCTTTTGCATGGGTTTAACCATTATAATGCGAGGCTTCACCTCCCCTTGTGTAAATGTTTCACCAAATCATTAGCTCCTGCCAATCTTTGCCAAGGAACTGTCTCTGCAGTCTTGGCTTAGTGCCACCCAACATGATTGTGATTGGTTTAAAGAAAACCTTCTTGCAGCACTGGCACAGTGTGTAGATGTCTTTCTATGTGTGACTAGTTTTTAATATGGAAGGAGATGTTGTCCAAACACTTCAAATAAAGCACTTGCAGTATAATAACATCACACACACTACATAATGTAGAATTAAGTTTTAGTTTGGCTTTTTATTAAAAAGAAATCTCAGAGCTAATGATTAGTTTCACCAAAAATGACCAATTACCAATGTCTCTGATGTCTCCACAGGAATACGCCAAACTTGCCTGCAGTAAGACTCATCCTTGTGGACACCCTTGTGGTGGAGTTAAAAATGAAGACACCTGCCTGCCATGTCTGCATGGCTGTGACAAGAACACAGGCTGTTTGAAACAAGATGCAGATGACATGTGTATGATCTGCTTCACTGAAGCCCTCTCTGCTGCTCCTGCTGTACAGGTACCTGAAAATGTGACCGTGTCTCTGATGTTGGGTGTCCTTTAGGATTAAATTGGTCTTGTTTAATGGTCTACTGTCTTCTGTTCTCAGTTGGACTGCACTCATGTGTTCCACCTTCAGTGTACTCGTCGAGTTCTGGAAAATCGCTGGCTTGGGCCCCGAATCACTTTTGGTTTCATGCTGTGCCCTATTTGCAAGGTGAACATGGTTGGAGTCTTTTAAGAGATATTAACTAAGAAACCAAATGAGTGGAGGTTGTATCCACTGTATCTACAACCCTGTTTAGCTCAGTGTGTTTAAAGTCTATGAAAATTCTGACATTTTACATGTTAGAAGTTTAGTACTGAATTGTACCAAACTTACTACATGTATCCTTATGCGTTTGAGTGATTCCTTTTGCTAATTTGTCTGTCATCCAATTCTTTTGTCCATCATGACATTTGTTGTCATTTTGCTTCCAGAGCAAAACTAGAAAACCATTAGATATGCTTTCCAGTAAACTTTGTGAGAAACTAATCATTCGGCTACTGTCAATGGGCCATGTCAAAAAAAAAAGAAAGAATGAACATCACTAACAAGTAGCGCTTTTGGAATTTGTGGGGTTTGGGGGAATAATGACTAGTTATACAATGTGACAAACTCAGAGGACAATCATTACTGTTTCAGTATTGCTGTTGCATGATTTGAAGTGTTTGGTTGAAAACTGTTGATTTGCTGCACTTTTGACCTCTTATAATTGTGAGCATTTTTTTCCCTATTTGTGTCCAGAACAAAATCAATCACTCTGTGATCAAGGACCTGCTCGACCCGATAAAGGAACTTTATGAGGATGTGAGGAGAAAGGCTTTGATGAGGCTTGAGTACGAAGGTTTACATAAGAGTGAGGCAATAACGACTCCAGGTGCACGCTTCCACAATGACCCAGCAGGCTTTGCCATGAACAGATATGCATATTATGTCTGCTACAAGTGCAAGAAGGTATCAGATAAGCCAAAATGTGGAGATATTTTAATTTGAGTGTGTTGAGGCTGGGAGAATTCACATTATTCTGTATTTTCAGGCCTATTTTGGAGGAGAGGCTCGCTGTGATGCAGAAGCAGGGCAGGGAGACGACTACGACCCCAGTGAGCTGATCTGTGGAGCCTGCTCAGATGTCTCCAGGGCTCAGGTCGATCATTTATACCTGGTCATGTTATCATTATAGCTTATCTGTAATCATGTATGATAGTGTGAATACAGCCCCTGATGTCTCACGTATACTTTTCCCAGATGTGTTCCAAGCATGGCACAGACTTTCTTGAGTATAAATGCCGGTACTGCTGCTCTGTGGCTGTTTTCTTCTGCTTTGGCACCACACACTTCTGCAATGCCTGCCACGATGACTTCCAGAGGATGACGAGTGTCCCTAAGGAGGAGCTGCCTCATTGTCCTGCAGGTGCTTAACAGTTCTATTGACTACACTACGTAGACAACATTCAATTAGACAACCTGCTCATGTATACTTTGCCCTTTCTGTCACAGGGCCCAAAGGCAAGCAGCTGGAGGGTACTGAGTGCCCTTTGCATGTGGTTCACCCACCAACGGGGGAGGAGTTCGCTTTGGGCTGTGGGGTGTGCAGAAATGCCCACACCTTCTAAAATAACAGAAAAAGAGACCTTTACTGAAAACCAGTTTGTCTACTGTGATTTCTGGCTGCTGCTGAAGCTCAGCCACGAAGCTTGGCTCTGGCAGTGTCAAGTTTCCTGGACACTGGACCAGGATTCTGCACTAAACCAAGAGTCCTCAGGTCTGCTCTTGTACCAACATCAGTATCCATGCCCTGCATTGAACATGAACGGGGGCTCCTTTGGATTCCGAGTAACCTGAAACATAAAAGAACAATAGGTTTAAAAAAAGAAAAAAGAAAAAAAAGAAAATAACTTGTGACGTGTTTGCATGCGGCCGTTGTATTCCCTCGGCTTCTATAGACGTTGCACACCTCCTGATCACTGAAGTGTAACAATACAAGATTAAACAGTGAATATAAAATGAATTTGCTTAAGGCAACTGTGGATCAGTGTGGGGTTTAAAAAAAAAGGAACAGGCCGTATTTCCAGCTTCCTATAAATTTAAAATATTGTTGTATGTAAACTTTTTCGTAATCTTGTACAGTATTCTCCACTGTCAAGTGCATCATGGGTTGACGGACAAAAGAAAGGAAAAGACTGTTAAGAATATTATGTTTGGGAGGAAAATAGTGTACGATTTATCTAATCTTGTATATAATGATACTATTCAAAATAGCTGTATTCCGAAGTTGCTACTCTTCACTTCAGTTTTGTTTGATATTCTGGGTTATGTTTTGAGCCAGAAATTTTAATGAAGTGCAATACTGGGTGTGCCTCCTATTTTGCAGCTGTTTAACCTATGGAATGTATGTCAATAAAGCCACTGTACATTTTTATACAGTAGACAGTCGTAATTTGCCCTCTTCTAAATGTCAGATCTCTTCTGTTGTCTGGAAATGAGAAGAATGAGCCTGGCATATGCAGTGAATGATGGTGGGTGTAAATCCTATTCGCAGCTCTTTCAAAGGAGAATAGTACCAAATCCTTCAGTAACACAAAAATAGACAAAAAACCTCACAATGAGACTGATTACAACTGAATGATGATGAAAGGGCCAGTCCTCACACCAAATAAAATTGTGCACCTGTAATGCTTTTCCCAAGTAGGAGGCAAGGGGGGTTGGGGTTAGAGAAACAGAGTGTGGAAAAAAAGCAGCTGCTGTTATATAAAAAAGCTTAATACTTGTGAATCTGCTCTGTAATATCTGTGGTGGATGGAGTTGAATGGTAATAAACCAGGTTCTCTGTTTCGCAAGTTTACACTGTGTCATTATTTTTCTTAAGTGTGTGTTGACTTGCTCATTAAATGAACTTAGATGGCCTCTAATTACTGCATATAACGGTGCAAAAAAGCCCAAGTGGAGGTGTTTAAAGTCTGGAAAAGTACCAAGACAAGTTTGACACAATTGTGCCCTGCAGCTGAGAGGGAGAAAAAAACGAAGACGTATCACTCTGCCAATTTTTCCCGAAACCAACTTGCAATATGAAGTGAGGTCTTTTTGAATGGGCATCATCATACACGTGGGTGGAATTGGTTTAGTTGATTCGCATTTTTTTTCTTTATTTTATATTATTTGGATTGATCCAGACTTTGTTTTTTTCTACTATATATGTTAATCAATATGCTATGAGTAAAATTAAAATTTGTATAGTGAGTAAAGGGTCATTCTAGTCAAATACTTTCTTTTGATACGAGCAAAGCACATGTTTACACGTGTAAAGCAATGCGGTAAGAAGCAAATTGCAGAAATTACCAAATTTCTTCAGTATTGTAATACATTCAGCACTAATTTGTTTTACATTTTGACACGATTGATGAATAAATATTTAGTGCTTGTGCAAAGTCTGTTTACACGGATCTGATCATAATGAAAATTAAAATTAAAAAAAATGGAAAACAGGTTTTTTTTTTCAACTTAGGAGTCATCAACTGAATAGAGACGATCTTTACCAACAGCCATTTCGCATTGGATTTCCCATGGTGCACCGCTGGAGTCACAACAACACTTCGCCATTTCAGTTTTGGGGGGGGCCCGTAACTCCCGCGAAGGAATTAGGTCAACTGAGCGGAGGTGCTTGGCTCGGTCCGTTTCTTCACTGAAAACATCTTTTACTCTTGTCGATCATTAACGGCTCTGGTATTGTGCTCCGATGCGTGTTATTTGGTTCGTACGAATGAGTTTTTCTAGCGTGGGCCCGGGCTGAAGTGTCAAGTGAGTTGTCGGATTTTCCTAACAGCTAACAGCTAGCAAGCTAGCTGAGTGTAAACATCAAGGTAGGATGGGTGGCCGACACTGTCTGTCAGTTGTTGTAGTTACACTAGTAAACGTCTCTGTTTGTAATCACTCATCGATTATTCTCTAGTGTGTAATTGTGTTATAACCTAGAAATAGCCTTGTACCATATTGTAGCTAAATACCTAGCGTTAAATGATCCTGTAGCTGTAGCTAACCTCGCTGACTCGTTTACATTCATGTACACTGTCACTGCGTTGGTAAACAGCCGGCAGTGGAAACGTTTTGTGATTCATTTATACATGTCTGGGCATCTTTGCAAAAGGCAAATTGTGTAGGACAGCTGGTGCATATAGAATGTAACATTTCCCCCATTAAATGCTAAACGTGGCCTTGTGCGTATGTACATTGATATCATGATGCTAATTAATCACAACGTGCACTGTTTCTGATACTGACTCAAGTTTGAATTGCATTGTAACTGAGTGGTCAGGTTTAATTACTACATATAGCACCAATGTGTCAGGTTGACGTTGACTTCTAAGAATGGTGAACAATATCTGTTTCATAAAGAAGACAAATGAGCAAGAACCACTCCCACCCACTCTAGGCAGGACAGCTACAGTTACAGTAGTATTGTTATGTATGTCAAATCCAGGATAAACGATAGAAGGGGATATGCATATTTACAAACTTAGAAGTGCTATCACACTATCATCACTTTTACAAAATACTGTGACAAAAATAACATGAGACCTCTTACATAAAACAAGAGGGACCTCATTGAAGACATTGGGATCTAAGCTGAGATGTAGAGCCACTGAGAATAGTATGAGTAGCCACTTGTTAAATAAGTGCTGAATTCAGTAAGTCCTTACTTTCTCGTATATGATGGTAACAAATGTATTTCCTCTGTTCAGAATGAAGCGGATGAAAGGAGGCGAGGAGGGCAGCCATGGTTCCTCAAGCGAAAGCCCACCAGAGGCTCACAAAAAGATGCGGAAGCAGATGAGTGAGGAGTCTGAGGCAGTGGAGGCCAGTGAGTCACCAGACAGTAACTGGGCACGGCTGCCTCAGGAGCTACTGCTCCACATCTTTCAGTACCTTCCTCTGCTGGACCGGGCTTATGCCTCTCAGGTGTGCCGTGGGTGGAATCAGGCCTTTCACATGCCTGAGCTGTGGAGATGTTTTGAATTTGAGCTCAACCAACCAGCCAGCTCCTACCTTAAAGCCACACATCCTGATCTCATCAAGCAGATCATTAAGAGACACTCCAACCACTTGCAATATGTCAGCTTCAAGGTGAGACATGCAAAAGTAGTAGTTTGTGAATCTGGACTGAATTTTTTTTCTAGTTCTGTCTAGTTTATGAATTTGAAATCTACATGTTTGTTTGTACTTGCAGGTGGACAGTAGTACAGAGTCTGCAGAAGCAGCATGTGACATTCTTTCACAGCTGGTGAATTGCTCACTGAAGACCTTGGGGCTCATCTCTACAGCGAGACCCAGTTTTATGGAGGTTCCAAAGGTATAATCACTAGAAACAGGAGGGCTGTGCATGCTTCTACAAACCTGTGTCTCTGATTTACAAGCAAATCAGTTGGAATGCAGTGCAGTTCTGTCCTGTTTTATTGATCACATATCACTAATGCATTTTTACGGTGTTATCATGAGCTTATCTTATGCCTAGTATGGAGTGAGGAGGTTGCTCAAACAGTGGCTATTCTCACACATGTCCAAGGACGAGGAAGTAATAACTCAAAAGATGTTGTTTTTACAAGTGTTATTTTGTCTGCTTAAGTGCACACTGAGATCTTTCCCTGAGCTCTTGAACCTCACATTGCCCTTGGAAACAGGTGCCATTGCATATGTCAGTTTATACCTAAAATAAACAAGCTTTACCATCCTTCACTGCCCTGAAAAACCTCAAATGGTTGGAGAGTTTTAAATTATAATTTTCCGGGCCTGGAAACACCATTACATTTCAATGAAAGTATAAGTGAAAGTATTGGAAACAAAGTTTTAGGGCTGAAAACTCCTTTAGGCTACAAGGTGGTGTGGTGGCACGCAGGTTAATTGTCCTGTTGATGCCCCTAATCACAATGCTGGTGAAGATCTGGAGTTGGTCCCCAAGTGCCCTCAATGGCAGCTCACAGCTAGTCATGTGCTACGTGCTAATGCTAATTACTCATGTTAATGCAGATACTGTGTATGTATTATGATGGGTAAAATGCAGAGACCAAATTTCCCTACAGTGATAATAAAATGAGTTAACCTTGACCTTAATCTCTAGAATACCTTAAATATTGTGAAAAAAATTCAACAAATATTCACAACGGTGGATTAACAGTCAAACATTTCAGTGAAAAAAAGCATATTGCTTTTAGAGCAATAAAATAAATTAGTTTTAGGGTTGGTTTTTCTTTTGAGGGGATGAAGAATGTTTTTTACTGTTTTTCAGTCCTGATAAGCTCTAGTGAAATTCACAAACCAAGACATTAAATCTGTCAGATTCAGACACTCTAGAAAAATTTAAAAATGTTCTTCACCTACTTTAAGATTGTTTGTGAATGAACCTTGTATTTTACATTTTCTAGAATGTTCTAATTTGTTGCCAATCTTGTTCGTCCACAGTCTCACTTCATCTCAGCTCTAACTGTGGTGTTTGTCAACTCCAAATCATTGTCTTCACTGAAGATTGATGACACGCCGGTGGATGACCCATCTCTGAAGGTGCTGGTGGCAAACAACAGTGACACCCTGAAGCTTCTGAAAATGAGCAGCTGTCCTCATGTCTCCCCAGCAGGTACAGTGACATGCCGATGCAGCTTTGTCATCTTGTTGGCATATGTTCATTTTTTCATGCTATTGTTGGTGATGTTGAAAGCAGAATTTCTGTGAACAAATTTTTCAAACCTGTGCATTTATGTTTTCAGTAACATGTTTCTGATTTTCAGTCACAAGACAGCAAATGTTTTCCACATTTTGTGGTTTTCTTTAAAAGCTTGTAATTTTCTTTTCTGCCCTTACATGTTATTGTCATTTCTTGTTGTAGAACGACAACTGGCAAGCATTATATGAGTATATCCTTCTGTTCATACATACATTTTCCTGGAAACATTTTAAAGCATTTCTACATTCTCAACATAGGAGCAGAAATTAGGGCTGACCAGAACGCCTTGAAGATTTGGTCTGTTGACAACAAACTTAAATCTTGTGATAGCTGTTAAAAGTGGTAGTTTTGAGTGTTACAGCACTTATCTAAAATAACCAGCAGTGACACTGTAGCAGTAACAAATGGCAGGCTACTAGTTATGACTAAACTTGCACAATGTCTCAAAAAAGTCAAGCCTCCGGAGTATCCAGAAGAAAATTGATGATCACAGTAAAGAAGGAACTGGCAGACTTTCTGAAAGGCAGGTCAAAACCTGATCCTAGTCCTTTTGGGTGGGGGAGATAAAATGCAGACTGTTATCTGTGTTTAGCAACTGTCACAAAGTTGTCTGCTTTGCACCCCTTATCTAATCAACCCCTTCAGATTTTTTAAAACTGGCTTTACGCTAAACAAAGAATGTGAAGTTATAGATTTTCCTGCTATGCAAACTAAAGCAATTTAAGCAGGAGGCCCATGTCAAAGGTCCACACAGGTTAGCCCCCCCCAACCCAACCCTAATTTTTATGTTGTTGATTTTATGTTTCGTCTCTAATAATGGAAGGTTTTTGGTCATAAACAATAAATGACTAGCGGTATAAAAGAATAACTGTGTCCGTGTTTACAGGGATTCTGTGTGTGGCAGACCAGTGTCACGGCCTGAGAGAACTTGCCCTCAACTACCATCTCTTGAGCGATGAACTGCTGTTGGCCCTCTCCTCTGAGAAACACGTCCACCTGGAACACCTGCGTATCGATGTAGTGAGCGAGAACCCAGGCCAGCACTTCCACACCATCAAGAAGAGCAGCTGGGATGCGATGGTGCGGCACTCGCCCAAATTCAATCTGGTCATGTACTTCTTCCTGTATGAGGATGAGTTCGGCCCTTTCTTTAATGACGAAATCCCTGTCACGCACCTCTACTTCGGCCGCTCTGTTAGCAAGGAGGTGTTAGGCCGGGTGGGCCTCCATTGCCCCCGTCTAGTGGAGCTGGTGGTGTGTGCAAATGGGCTGCGTCCCTTGGATGAGGAGCTGATCCGCATTGCTAAACACTGCACCCAGCTGTCGGCCATTGGCCTGGGTGAGTGTGAGGTTTCCTGTAGTGCTTTTGTGGAGTTTGTGAAGATGTGCGGCCGTCGGCTCTCTCAGCTGTCCATCATGGAGGAGGTGCTGATTCCAGATCACAAATACTCCTTGGATGAGATTCATTGGGAGGTTTCTAAGCACTTGGGCCGAGTCTGGTTTCCAGACATGATGCCAACTTGGTAAAGGCAAGCTAGAGGGGTTTGAAGTTTGTGAAATACAACATCGACGCCCTCCATGTTTGCATTAAATGTTCAGCAGTAGCAGAAGATTTGGTGTCAACATGGTGAACAGAAATTAGTGGAATTCCTGTTCATAGTGGGTGAGGTATGTAATATGGCACCTGACTACTGCACAATGCTATCATGTCATGCAAATACCACAGAAATCTCTGCGTGTTAACTAAATGGAATCATGCTTCGCCTAATCCTGTGACTGAACCCACCCGGCTGGTGGCTTCGCGCATTGAACAATCAGATGAAGAAAGAGGACTTAAAGTAATGTTTTTACAGTTGCGAAGTGCTCTCTACAGACGCTGTAGCCTGGTTATTATTATCTATATTATGAGAGATGTCAGTAAATAAATGTATATGTGTGTGTGTGTGTGTGTGGGTGCGTGCAGGAGTGACTGTTGTTTCAATGTTTTTCAACATTGTGGAGTAATTTGGGATAATTAAGCGCATAATAGCATGTTGTTACACTACCACTTGGCCTACCTAAATCCAGTCTGGGATAGCAGCTCTGCACTCTGTAACACAGTGTGGCATTATTTGTGCATATTATGTGACAGACTGTGTTTTGTAAGGTGTAGCTGAGAAGGAGGTCGTTGATTTACAAAAGCGCAGTTGCATCCTACACCTCACTTCAGACTAATTTAAAGTGAAGAGTAGTGTTGATTACATCTGGCTTCTCCTTATTTGAGCTCTATCATGCTTGGTGAAAAAAATTATACAATTCCAGGAGTTGTGCGTGTGTGTATAATGAAAATGAAAAGCTGGCTAGAACAGAAATGTGTATATTGGTCTCTATTTGTGATGTGAAGGTGTACAGTGTTGACTGATGTCATGGATTTTGATTTTCTCCTAGTTATGCAGATTTTTTTTTCCTGCATCACACTTAAATTGGCTTGACAAGTGAATTATCTTTGTTTAAAAGATAAAGGTGTCTGTACAGTGATAGATTTCCTAAGCACTTTACAAAAATACCAAATACAAAGCAGGACCTTCTGTTTAAGGGCAGTTAATCCTCCTATCAACACAAACATTTAGTGGTCTGTTTTGTCTTAGTTGCATCCAGTTTTAAATGATTATTTATACTGTACCTGGTTCTGATTTATCAGGACAGTATGTCGTAGTAATAAGGGTATTCTTACTGAGGAAAACAATCAAGAGAAATAATTCTATGTATATATAGATAGTGAACAGAAATGTCTGAATTTGAAGGTTGATAATGGCAAGTGTCCGGCCTTCGTGGTCAGATTGTTTCGTATTCATTCAACAATACGCTAGCTTACAACATTGCACGCTGGGAATGCGAAAGGCTTTTTGTTTCTCAGGTGCATTAAATAATTATATTGCCTATATAGGTTTCATTTGTATCTTCTGCTATTTGCCTGTTGAAGCTCTAAACCTTGGCTCTTTGTATTGAATATCTGCCCTCCTATTAGCCCATGTTTGCTCTGTGTTGTGTCATCGCATAGTATAAAAAAAAGAGAAAAAAAAAAAAACGAGGAGAGAAAGCAGTATTCATTTTGTCATTACAAACACTGTCCCGGCAGCCGTCGTCCGTGCTCCCGTCCAAACATCCACTCGCTTCAGTTGAAAGAGATTTGGCAAGTCAGATGAGTGAAACAATCTTTTTCCTTTAAGAAGGAAGTCAATTGCATCTGTATATAAAACGCTGTGTGTTTGATTATTATGAATAGAAATGTACTTATTTCTGTATTTCACCCTCTGTCAGGGTTTGAAGTTTCTTTAACCAATGGCTCTCGTCTTTTATAAACCAGAGTGCAAGTTATCCTTTACTAGATGGATCTTTTTCATACTGTAGTCATTAGAGAAGATGAGCAGTGTAATTTATTGATATGGATACAGCTTTTGTAATTAATTTGTGTTTTTCGGTTATAGAAAAGAAGCAATCATCGTAACCTACAAGCAGATCAACAGCAAGCTTTTCTTTTGGAGGGGTTTGACTCCTCCAGCTCTGTCCTGATTATTTTCTCACATACACAAGGTCCAAACGTTTCGACTCCACCACGACTGAACAAAGCAGAGAGATTTTTTGCAAACAAAAGTCAATTTAATCTCAAGCAAAATCAGACGGATTACAACTATCCGTGCACTCATTTTTGCAGGAAAAATAGTCAACACTTGTGGCTTTAGTTGTGTTAAGGAGGATTTCATTTCCTGCAGGACAATAGCACTAAAAAATACAATGAAGCTGTCGCACAGAATGAGAAAGGACTGCAGGTGTCGATGCTTTCCCTCTAAGGTTACCAGGTTAACGATGGGGAAAACAAACAAACAAAAAAAATCTAGCAAAGGACAGCGCACAACCTGGATAATTCTGCAAAAAGTGGTCAGAAATGAGAAAAAGTTAAATCATGTACAGACTTGACTGTGTTTATTATTAAAGTATATGTGATTGTTTTATTTAAATTTGGCCAAATGCACTACACTGGTGGTGGACAAACATTTGGACATTACTGCATCTCTTTTAGGATCTGTAGGTAACCTGATTTTGAGGTTTCATATTTCTTGCAAGGGTCCGTTTCCTGTAATCCAGATCATATGAGATTTTCACAGAACTGTAACGTAGACTACAGCTGAAACGTGTTAGTATTATTGGATGGAACTAACGTAGTCTATTGATAGTACAGGTCTTTTATCACCAAAAGTAGGCACCTGCTCGTGTACAGTAACATATCTCCTGATTATGTTTCAGAGTTTCTGCAGTGCATTAGACCATTGCCATAACAGCAGCTCTAAAGTTAAACTCATTTTATTGATTGAAGATAAAGCAGTAACTAATAATAAATACTGAAAAAAGGGTTATTTTCTGGCTTTGATTTGGAAATCCAGAAAATTTCAGAAATGCAAAGAGGGAAGGATATTTACTTTTCATCCTTATGCATCTTTGTTTGATTTATTCAAAGCCAGTCTTTGTTATTTGGAGTAAACTGGTGTTGTCCTTTAGTTTTGCTTCTGTATGGCAAATGCTTTGTCTACTTTGCTTTTCTGGTCACCTGTCTTAAAATTCAAATTATTGTTTTGGACATGTGATCTTATACTGGTAATAAAAGGTTGTGAATGTATTCTTGGTGTCTGTCATTGAAACACTGCAATACATCATGATGCACTCAACACACTTTAATTAAAAATGTTAAGGTAAAAAAAATTAGACGTATGTACATTTTTCAAACTGTAAACATCTGATTCATAACATTTTGGTGTAACGGCATTAATGTCATCCATGTAGCTTTGTGTTAAGTTATTATAGAGCTTGTATTTATTCCCAGTATCTGTCTAGAAATGCAAGTGAGAGCTCAAAACAGGATTATCAGTGTGATTTTGAGAAAAAGGATCTCATGTACAGTCCACTTATGAGCTGGTTACATAATATATTAAGTTCAGAGTAGGTTAAAAGTGAAAAATAATTCCAGAACAGCTACAAAAATGGACCTTGATGCTGAAAAGCTGATTGTGAAAAATATTCTCTTAAGTTAATAAAGCAAAAATGACATTCATTTCTTTCACCTTAACCCATAAAGACCCAAACAGCTGCTGGTGACCAAAAGCATTTACTCCTGATGATCCACTAATCCTATCAATACATACAAATAGTTGGTGTAAAATGCTGTTTGTCATCTTTTCATGGTCATCAGATATGACCCATTTGGATGTTCAGAGGCTCCGCAGTGAACATGGAAACACTGTCATCTTCTACATTGATTCAACAGTAAGTGGAGTTGGATCAATGACAGTGGATGGAGATGCTTGTTTTCTCATTCAGTTATGGATATATTTGCTGAAAAAGTCACTTTTTCTTCAGTTTTCTGTGTTGTAAAATAATAACCTTTGAATTTACTCAGAATTTTAATGAACATATACATGATCAGTGAATTAAATACTGACACAAAATACAGACCATAATATTATAATAAATGTGATAAATCACTTAAAAAAGGTTAAATCTAAAAGTTTTATTTGGGCACTGCCACAAAAGTAGCTCTGGGTCTTTATGGGTTAACTTTGAGGATTTCCAGTTTTATTACCAATACTGCTCTTAAATTATCTCTGCTGGAACATTAAGGCAAAGGCACTTCTTCATATGTAATCTGCACATAAGGAGGTTTCATTGGCAGATGCCAGTATTCAAAGTTGTAGTAAAGGTAGAAACTCTTGTCCAACACGACCTTCTCGTAAGCCTCCAACAAACTAAGAGCCAAGTCTGTGAACGACTGGTGAGGTCTGAACTGGGTGGTAAAATTTGCGGATGTCCATCGCCAGGTTCTTGAGAGCAGGCTGTCCGAATATGGCGCTGTCGTTTCCCAGATATGTTGGCTCTCCGCTGTACAAGTAGATCTTTGTGTAGTTGGTTTGTGTTCGGCTGGATAGTTTGGCTCCCAATTCAGCCAGTTTCCTGTATGTGCGGTGGACAAACTGGGAGCAGTCATAAGACTCAAACCACACTGTGGCATTAGGGCTCGGCTCAGAGCGAACAGTCCAGGTCTCATAGTAGATCCCAGTCTGGTTGTCTTCCTGGACCCACTGGGCCATGTCATTAAACTGAGTCCCTACAAAAACAAACATTCTGTTACCAGTTGGACAAGCCACAAGCCCCACTTAAGTCATTTAAAAATCAAATGTGTTTATTTCGTGGATATGGAAACGGCCCAGAATAACTTTTTTTTAGTCTTTTTAAACCATGTCTGCTTCAAGAGTGTTTATTCCTACTGAAGATGTAAACATTTTAAAAACCAAAAAACATGACAACAATATATTAACTATTTAAAAAGGCTGGGTTCTACAAATACTGGAGCAGAACTGTGTACAATACTTGAGACTGACTCTTTCATCATGATGAAGACTCATGCCATCTACTGCCCACTTATAACTTGGTGGAAATATTTAAATACTTAAATAAAAGTACTAATACCACTCTGAAAATACTCCACTACAAGTTCCATATTTTTATAAGCATGTAAAAAGTATGAAAAGTAAAAGGTGTCACTGTGCAGTAAAGCGGTCCCAGTCAGTTGTTTTGAGTCAGTTTACTGTTGGATGTATGTGCCTGTTGTTGTTTACTACTGTAGATGATTAAGGTTGAGCTGATTTTTAACTTTGTTAGGCATTTTAATCATCAGCAATGGACCGCATTCTGTAAAATGATCATATGTTTGTCCTGTGACAACCATGTTTCTTATAAAAAAAAGTCACTTTTTCATGATCTCAGGGCTGTTTTCAACTTTTACAATGCAATTTTACAGCTAGGTACAGCTAGTACAGTTAGGTCAATTCTGTCAATTCACAAAGGAAACACTTCATCCTTCTGTTTATCATGTGGTTTTCATTGCACAGGAAGGAGATGAATTGTAAAATGAAAAGAAATCAAAGCACATTCAGTAAATGTAGTGGAATGAAACAAAAATACTTGCTTCTAAGATATAGACGAGTAAATGTATCATCAAATACAGTACAAGTACCTCCTATGTTTACATGAGTAAAAGTATTTAGTTGCATTCCACTACTGTCCTGAACACAATGTACAGTCTACAGCACAGTCTTTATATGGATCTGTCAAAAAATATGATTGCAGATTCTAAAACACAAATACTCTCAGAAGTGAACTCTTACCAGTAATTTCTCCTACTTTCTCCAATGTGCCATTTTGTGACCAGTGTAAGTCATCTATGCCTTCAAAGAAGCACGCAGCTCCCTGGTTGCACCAAAACGGTGCATAGACCTCGGGTCGAATGTGAGGAAAGGTGCAATTGCCCAGTTGAAACAGCTCATACCACTCCATGGTGTAGTTGGTTCCTGTCTCTGCACTACTGAACCCAACAGCATCATGCATGATATGCTGTGAACGAAGAGTACACCGATTATGTATTGTTTATGGAGCAACAGTGTTAAGAAGAAGAAAAAATAAATCAGATGCACTAGAAAGGTTACACTGCAAAAAATGTAAATATATGTGCAACAAACTGGTGTTCTTAATCTTAATCTTTAAAATGAAATAAAACATCAAAGTGATTTCAGGTGGATTCATGAACTTACTAATTTCCCCAGCACATCCCCATACTTGAACTCCCACACAGGTGTTTGTAGTCGATAGACTGAGATGACATCACTGTCTCTCATGTAGGGTATCCGTCCTTCAGGGTCACCCGTTGGACAGAATGGGTAAAGGGCTTCACAGTAAGAGTCCACATCAGGCCGACGATCAAAGCGTCTGTTGGTAACATCAGAGAATCACTACAAAGACCAAGAAGAGTTTAGGCCTAAATAAACTCCTTATACAGTTGACCACACTAGATATTATTATTATTGTTATTGTTATTATAGTAGTTATATTTATATAGTAAGTATATCTAGGGTTCACAAATACAACACAGAATATCAATATAGGTTAATAGAAGAGCTGTAACAATTATTCAATAACTCAATTCATGGTCAACTACTAAATTAATAATTGAGCATTTTGGTAATCCAGTAGTTACTTCTTGTCATGACGAATATAGTAATTCATAATAAGTAATTCTAGCTTCTTATTCATTATCTGCAGATATGTTCTTGGGGTTTGGTTAACAAAGACTGATATTTTTTTATGAATATTGAACGTTTCATAGAAACAAACATCTAATCAATTAAATAAGGAATGAAAAGATTAACTAATAATGAAAATACTAGTTACTAGTTGACTCGAGTTGTAACCAAAGTTGTGGTTTGATCCCTTGACATGAACCAGGTATAAAAGAGATAGATAGATAGATAGATAGATAGATAGATAGATAGATAGATAGATAGATAGATAGATAGATAGATAGATAGATAGATTAGTTTATTAATCCCAGGGAAATTTAAAGACCATGAGTATAAAACAATAACTCACTTTTTTGCATGGTAGGCATGTTAATACATCACAGATCATAATCTCTAGTACTTCAAAAATAAAAATAAATAATTTTCATACATTGTCTTTGATTTTTCCCCTCAGAATGATTTTTTGTCTTAATAAAAATAACTTACAAAGTCAGTAAAGTCAAGCCGTATATTTAGCTACTTGAAGGTATTGTTGCTCAAGATCCTCCATTTTCTTAATCGTTATACCTAAATAATGTCAGAATTACACTGGAGTTTTTAAGGCAAAGACATTACAAAAATTCCGAAGCCCATAATTTCTACAGTCACATGAACGCACCACCTATTTTTTTTTTAGAAGTTGTCTCCATGTTCTCTCGTTTACAGATATTGTCTTATTTTCCTCCTCTGTACAAAAATTCATAGTTCATATAATAAACTGATTAAACTTCCAGTTAATTGTCATATTTTCTGTTTTTTGTTTAAATTTCCACAACTGTGTCACATGACTAGTAAGTTGCAGAGCAGAAGCAGGGTGGAGGTTGTGTTCAAGTTCCTACCTGTAGGGAACGGGCCACTCCTGCCGTCGGTGTCCATTATTCCTCAACTGTGCAACTACATTAAAACACAGGAACAGAATGAAACACAGGACAACCGTGTGAGTCATATTAAAACCTCGTAAACAGCATGTAAAGCAGAAACTAGCACAGCAGCCACCCCATAGTCCTCTCTGTCTGAGCGCACTTCCGCATTAAGGGTCACATGGTTTTGTTGATGCTATAAGATCACGTGACAAGACAAAAAAGTTACTGCTGAAAACCGGAAGCAAAAATATGTGAGTATGTACAAGTCCTCAAGGCTTAGAATATTTAGTTATATGAAAAAAAGTTTGGTACATTTCTCCCTACTGTTTCTCTAGCATTTTTTCTTTTCTTTTTGAAATTTACTCTCATTAACCTTTTCATGCATGAATTATGAGTACCTTAGTCAGTATTTTTTTCTTGAGTATTTTTATTCCTCCTTAGGCATGAAAACAGCAATGCAATTGAATTTTTTTTATAAACCTATTTTTCGTGGAGTTACAGAAATGTCCACTCAGATGGACACCATGCATTTAATTTTTGAAGCAAAGAAACGTGCATTTTAAACTCATCATCAGAAAGTGATATACTGTGTGAAAACTATGAAATAAAAACATTTTATAATGAGTGCTAATCATATGTTTTCTCACATTTTTTTTTCCCCATATTCTAATACTAGTTATTACTCATTTCATGTAGATAATATCCTCCTGAGACCCAGGAAATTGACAATTTTAGCTTATTTACATTAAAAAATGGTCTTGATTGGAAACGGCATAATGCAACAGTTTTTTCAGATACAGTTAAAAAATTATTTTTATTTATTGATTGATTTTTTTTTAATGGAATGTCCTTTGCAATGGACAGTATTTTTTAAGTGAAACTGTCAAACTTTTGTCCCCTACAGAGGACGAAATGCATTGCTGGGTCTCAGGAGGATATGCAAAAAAAAAAACAAACAAAAAAAACCTTTTTGTTTCAGAAAACTGTTACAGTCTAATGACAATTAGCAATTGATTTACACTAAAACATGTTACTGCAGATCAGGTTTATCAAGAGCAGCAAAGTTACAATAATTGTATGAATTGCAGCATTTGGGATGATGCATCAGCTCCACTGTGTTGGCTGATATGAAACTAAAACAACAAAATCCATGAACATACAAGAGAACAGCTGTAGAATAACTGTCCACTGGAGTGACCAATATGCATGAAAGGGTTAAATACAACTTTTTTTTCTTTTTTCTCTCAAAATATTTTGGTCTTTTTTTTTTTTTTTCCTACATTTTTTTTTAACCTTCAGCGTAGTCCTAACCCTTCGTAATAAATATCTCAAGAAGTATAATACATAGTAGCGTAGCAGCAGTAATTAGATTTGTCCACACGGGGGCGTTCAAGGCCAATTAAACTGGTCATCAGTCGGATTGCAATGTGCAGAAGAAGAAGTACCGCTCGGCTGTCAGTCCACCATGCTCACCCTGCTGCACCACTGTGGTCGGAACTTGGTGACATTCAGGACTTTTCAGGCTGTGAACAGAAGTTACTACTCCACACAGATGGGTAAACGCGTGGCCGTGGTTTTGGCGGGCTGTGGGGTTTATGACGGCAGCGAAATCCACGAGGCCTCCGCGGTTTTGGTTCACCTTAGCAGAGGAGGTGCAAGTGTAAGTTATTAGTCTGATCTGTGGAAGTGTGCTGCGTGTGTTTTGTGTGTGTTCATGGTAGAGAGCTGGCCGTTATTTTTAGTCAACTCTGATGTGACCTGAGATTAAGTCTCAGTTTGTCATTTGCATATTGAGATTATATTCAAGTTTATCTGAAGTGTCAGTCTCTAAAGGTAAAGGACGCTGCACACACAGGTGTTTTAACCCCTCTGTTTCCCAACAGGCCTTAAAAACCCATACCCAATATGCCCTTTCTCATAAAAAAGAAACCAATTAAACAGTTTTATCTCCAATAGAATAAATCAGCTAATTCAAACAATAATGGAAACTCAAACGTGATATGTAACTAAGTACTGCACAGATTTGGGGTACTTCATACTTCTACTCTACTACATGTTGGAGGAAAATATTGTACATTAACTGCACAACATTTGTCTGACAGATTTAGAGATTCTCCCAATGACAGTTTTTCATCCCCTCACTGTTCACTGAAAACCTCTAATTTCTTGATTACCTCCGCCAAGGAGGTTATGTTTTTGCCAGGGTTTGTTTGTCTGTTTGTCTGTCCGTTAGTGTGCAACATAACTCAAAAAGTTATGGACAGATTTTGATGAAATTTTCAGGGTTTGTTGGAAATGGGATAAGGAAGAAATGATTAACTTTTGGGGGTGATCGGGGGTGGGGGGGCCCACGGGGGTGCCCACTGATTAGCCTTGGCGGAGGTCTGCGCTCTCCGAGTGCTTCTAGTTATGAATGTAATAAACTGATGCATTAAATTAAAATTCTCCTCCTTAAGTTTAATAAATTCTTTAAAACCTTGGATTCACTGGTAGGCTAAATCCATATCCAAGAAGTTTAAAACAAAACTGTTTTCCTTTGCTCATAAAAAGATTATTTAGGTCATGCTTTCTTGCAATAATATATATATAATGATTTTATATGTAAAGCATGTTGTGCTACATTTCACTGGATGAAAAAGTGCAGTATAAATAAAGATTTGTTGATTAATTGATAATCTTACAGAATATGATGCATTGCTGTAGCTTAAACCACCCAATAGTTTAAGTCACAGGTGTCAAACATGTGGCCCGGGGCCCAAAACTGGCCCGCCAAAGTTTCCAATCCGGCCCGCGGGATGAATTTGCAAAATGCAAGTTAGGGCATCGAACTCAAAAAATAATATCATAATAACCTATAAATAATGACAACACCAGTGACGTGCAGTCAGAGGAGGCAGGGGAGGCAGAGCCTCCCTTGTCAATCTTGAAAAGAAAAAAAACTTCACTATAAAATATAATAAATGTTGATCATTGTCAGCTGGTATGTCCTATAAACTCATTTTCTGTTTGAATCCAATATTGTTATTATTATTATTATAATTATTTTTTTGTCAATTAGAATAGCAGAATTTTCGCATGCTCCGTTCAAATACAGGGAGGAGATGCGCTGTGAGGCAGCGCTGTGCTGTGCCTCCAGGAGAACTGTCTACTCCCCTCATGAACTCTGCTGGTACCCGATGAAAATATTGTGTCGCTGTCCCTGTATATATTGCAGTTAAAATGCTTTCAAACACTCTGATTATATGCTCTATCCTTCCATAATCTGCATAACGTATGGAATGTATTTCTGTAATGTGTTTAGGCTCGCAGATTAAACATAAAACCGCAGTGAAAAAGTCACTATGGGAGGCAAACAGTACCCCTGCCTCATGATAGATGGCGCCAGTAAGTCCACAGATTCATTCGCTTATAATCTTCTTCGTTCTTTTTTATACATTTTAATTCACCTCAGCAAAAATGGAGGATTACATTTCATGTACAAATAAACGTAAGACCATAAACTTTTTTTTATTTTTAGTTTGAAATAGCTCTTTTTGAAGGTTCCCTGTTGAGTTCCTGCCAGTCTACCTATGCTGACTTGATGCACAGCCCATATACCCAGGCCATTCCTTTTGCTCACTCTCTCTATTCCAGTTTCTCAGGCCACCATATATTTGTAGATCTGGCTCTGAAAGAGTCAGTGCCTCCCCAGCCATGAACCCCACTGCACGTCACTGGACAACACCATATGTTTGTCTTTGATTTAGTGCAAAAAACATTCAATTATGAAAATATTTACATTAACAGACTATCCTTTAACAACAAAATTGGAAAAACCTGAACAAATAAGAACAACCTGAAATGTTGAAAGAAAATTAAGGGCAATTTTAACAATATTCTGCCTGTTACTAAATCTTTTGTGCCTTTGTAGATCTGATCTGTAATGCACATGTGTAAATGATAAGTTGAGGCATAATATTGGTAAAATTGTACTTATATTTCTTAACAAATTTCATTTTTTTCCCAGGTTATTCACATCCTTGTTGTTTGGATAGTTTGTAAATGTAAATATAGGCATAATTGAATGTTATTTTTTGCACTAAAACAATTTGGAGTTGTCATTATTTGTTGGCTGCCATGCTATTATTTTACTGGTCCAGCCCACTTCAGATAAAATTGGGCTGAATGTGGCCCCTGGAAGAAAATGAGTTTGACACCCCTGGTTTAAGTAGTTAAAATGAGCCCACCTTTAAACAGATATAACCGTAACACAAAACATGCACATTATGTCAGCAGACACAGACTGCATAATGACTACTTTTACTTTTCACACTTCACCTACATTTTTCAGGTAATATTTAATATATTTTTTACTCAAGTAAGATTTGGAATGTAAAATGGGTGGCTGCTGTAGAGCATTAGACTGCCTCGAGGCAGTCCAGTGCAATAACTAGAGTTATTTTAATAAATTAATATTTGAACAATGCAGTGTATGACTCAAAAAGCTGAAATAATATTGACTTAGCATTCTGTATGTGGGTCTTGTATTACCATGTATATTGCACACCTGTCAAAATGTACCTGGTGAATATTTCAAAGTATCTTTCACAATTTAATCAGAGAACTGAATGTCATTAATGCCATTACATGATAAAATTTGCATCCTTAATCCATGGACATAGAATTTTTGTCTTTTCTTCTTAGATACATGCTAATTATTTAAAGAATAAATTGATAAATAAAAGTGGAAATATTAGCCTTACTTCGTAGTGAAACCATATGTGAACAACAGAACTCAGGTATACTTTGAATAACTACAGTTGTCCATTGGCCTCTCATCCATGGTCTTTCTGTCTGCAGGTGAACATGTTTGCCCCAAACATTGACCAAATGCATGTGGTGAATCACCTCAAAGGAGAACCATCTGAGGAGAAGAGAAACGTTTTGGTGGAGAGCGCCCGGTTAGCCCGTGGGAACATCCAGGACCTGTCTAAACTCAGTGTCAAAGACCATGATGCGATTATATTCCCAGGTTTAGACTCTTTTTTTTTTTTTTTTTTTTTTTTTTCCCTAACACCTAACAGAACAGACGACTCATTATACATTGAAACATTTTAGACTGAATACACATTTGTCCTGATCAGGATCATAGGTGTTAATTTTACCTCTTGATTGTTGTTGTTTTTGTAGGTGGCTTTGGGGCAGCGAAGAACCTGTGTACATGGGCAGTGCAGGGGAAGGACTGCTCTGTAAATGATGAGGTGAAGGCTGCACTGCAAGCGTTTCACGGTGAAGGCAAACCCATCGGCCTCTGTTGCATCTCACCAGTCCTCGCTGCCAAGGTGTTTCCTGGATGTGAAATCACCCTCGGCCTTGAAAAGGATGAGAAGTATGTATTGTATGCTCTCTAAGGCAACTTTCATCTTCAACAGTACTTACTACAGTTTTATTTTATTCACTCGTCACCAGGTTGGATCTGAGTATAGAGAAACTTCACTAAAAATAAGTCAGCAGGAAATGAACTGAAAATAGTCCTGTAGCTTTAGATTGTTTACCATACATCCTCAAATACAAGTAGTGATTAGGGTCCTTATTTCCCTCACCTGCAGAACATACCAGGCCTTTATTTGAAGGAGGCTTAGAGTCTGCCATTTAGTTCTAATTTCCCTTGTTTTTTCCCTTTCATGCATGAATTATGAGAACCTTAGTCAATATTTTTTTCTTGAGTATTTTTATTCCTCCTTAGGCATGAAAAAAGCAATGCAATTGAAAATTTTTTTATAAACCTATTTTTCGTGGAATTACAGAAATGTCCACTCAGCTGGAAACCATGCATTTAATTTTTGAAGCAAAGAAACATGCATTTAAAACTTATCATCAGAAAGTGATATACTGTGTGAAAACTATGAAATAAAAACATTTTATAATGAGTGCTAATCATATGTTTTCTCACATTTTTTTCATATTCTAATACTAGTTATTACTCATTTCATGTAGATAATATCCTCCTGAGACCCAGGAAATTGACAATTTTAGCTTTTTCACATTAAAAAATGGTCTTGATTGGAAACTGCATAATGCAACAGTTTTTTCAGATACAGTTTAAAAATTATTTTTAATTATTGATTGATTTTTTTTAATGGAATGTCCTTTGCAATGGACAGTATTTTTTAAGTGAAACTGTCAAACTTTTGTCCCCTACAGAGGACAAAATGCATTGCTGGGTCTCAGGAGGATATGCAAAAAAAACAAAACAAAACAAAGCAAAAAACTTTTTGTTTCAGAAAACTGTTACAGTCTAATAACAATTAGCAATTGATTTACACTAAAACATGTTACTGCAGATCAGGTTTATCAAGAGCAGCAAAGTTACAATAATTGTATGAATTGCAGCATTTGGGATGATGCATCAGCTCCACTGTGTTGACTGATATGAAACTAAAACAACAAAATCCATGCATATACAAGAGAACAGCTGTAGAATAACTGTCCACTGGAGTGACCAATATGCATGAAAAGGTTAAGTAGAAATAGCCATAATTAGTGTGAAGCCTCATTTTGATCAGCTCCCATTTGCAATGTTGAATAAATAAATAAAAGTCCTCCAGAGTTTCAGTGAATATAATCTGTTCCTTGTTCAGTTTCGGTTTTATTGGCCAAAAATCTGTTGTACTTGTAAGTTTATACAAATAAGATCCTCTGAAAACACAAGACATACATCTGCAGTGCTCTAAGTAGAGCAGTAGAGTAATCTAAAACAAATACAGTGTTGAAAATAGTGGGAATTTTTAAGTGAATTGAATTAAACGTATAGATGGTGACGTTGTGTATAACAGGCAGTACACTGTATGACAGACACCATATTCTTTTTTTTACCTGGCCTGTATTTAGCCGTTTAGTTCATGCCGACCTCACCCCCGGCTTGTAACTGACTCCTGGTTTTTATTTCCATCTTGTCCCGGTTGACTTGTTCATATGCTTTCTTGACAATGTGTGTTGTCAGATCTTAAAAGTTCCACTATTATTTTATCACAAAACGAAAAAGTACCTGCAGTAATAGGATTCACGGTGTAATAAATTGTAATTTTCCATTGAAATAGAATAGTATTTCACAAAACATAACATAATAGAAAAATGAGATGTCTGAGACTGATGTGGTGTGACCCTCAAGGCCACGGTACAGTAGAGTTAAAGTAAGTGTTTAAGTATCTTAACACTCACTGCAGTTCGTCTTTCTTCCCTCAGGTATCCATACACTACTGACAGCGTTGCAGGTGTTTCCGAGCTCGGGTGCAAGCATGTGAATAAGAACGTCAGCGAGAGCCATGTGGATGAAAAGAACAAACTGGTCACCACCTGTGCCTTCATGTGCGAGGCACCGATTCACGAGATATTCGATGGGATTGGAGAGATGGTGAAGGATGTCCTGAAACTTGCTTAATTCTGTTGATACCTTGAAGGTGGTGGAAACAGAAATAAAATGTTGGTGAGCTAACGTTATAGCGAGCATTATGGTTGATCTCCGCTGTGCTGATGTACAGAAATAGGACAGTGATAGATTAACCTTTTGATTAAAAGCACTTCCAGACACAAATGAAAAATATATAAATTTATAGTTGTCATGTGCACAACGTGGTCTGATTTTTCAGGTTTATTATTTTGTTCTTTTTAGTTCAGTTTTACTGGATTGTATCATGAGGCAATGAAGAAACATCAGATTGGAATGGAAAGAAATAAATAGTGATGATATAAAAGGCAATTGCAATAAAACAACAATCAAAGCACAGTTTTCATTTCTCTTTATTTCAGACTCACTTAACTGAGGAGAAAGACATGTAAAATATAATTACAACATTATCCAACACAAAGTTTTCATGTCATTTACAAAAATAGTTGCTCAAAGTACGTGGCAACAAATGTTGAAAATGGAGCACCTCTTAGACTAAAAGGTGTCTTGTTTGAGGTCTTTGAATTCCAAGAAACTCTAAAAAATGTTAAAATGTCTCCATGGTTACAGCGGGGTCAAGTTATACCTATAAAAACAGCTACACTTAAACGCCATTCAAGCCTCAGGAAATCAAAAAGTGCAGTGGAATTCTTTGTTGTTTCCAAATGCACAAGTCAAAGTCAGCTTTATTGTCAGTTTTGCCATATATGCAACACATACAGAAAACTGAAATTACAAGACTCTAAGGCAGTGGTTTCCAACCTTTTTTGGCTTGTGACCCCATTTTAATATTACAAATTTCTGGCGACCCCAGACATTCAAAACTGAGACTTTTTTTTTGTCATTATTTGCTAAAATCAATTTGTTTTTGATCATGTAATAGTTTGCTATAATATGTTGCAAATAAACATTAATTTTAGACAACATTTAGGCTATATAATGTAAATTTTTATTAGTAAGTTTTAATTTTTTAGATTTTTTTTTTTTTTATCAATTCAGTGCTTCAGTTTTAGCCTCAGAGTTTGTCATGTCTTTTATGCCTCTCTCAACTCACCATATATTTTTTATTAGTACGTTTTTTTTTTTGTCTTTTTTTAAAATCAATTACTAGAAATTTCAGGTGACCCCATGTGGGGTCCCGACCCCAAGGTTGAAAAACACTGCTCTAAGGCACCATGGTGTAAAGTGAACATAGTAGAAAAAATATCAACAAGCATAAAAAAATAGGACAGAATATAACTATAACCTATAAACACTACCACACTGGGAGGGTGGAATCTAGAGGGGGAAGGAAAAAAACATCAGGAACACCAAAAGGCTATTAAGGGGAAAGGAAATGTTCAGGTACTTCATCTGTGGACAGTGTTTAGTCTCAAAAACATTAACATGTACAGTTCACATGTATTAATTATAGCTCCTCATTCAGATTTCTTGTCATTCTTACATATGATCCCAAAGATGAGCATTCTTGCATCATCTCAATGTTTCCTATTGCATCAATCACTCCTTCCACTCCCTCTGAACTCAGCACCGTAGAGGCATTCGCCCTGAATTTCTCCACCAGGTCGACATGACTCAGTGGCCTCCTCCAGTGGCCGTAAAAGGTATCACACCTGGCCCAGAAACACTGCCCTCCGCTGGTCTCTATCTCCACTTCACAGTACATCTTATCAAAGCTGGCTTTGTTATCATCAGGGGTCTCCACTTTGACCTTTGATAGCAGTTCCTTCAGAGATGTTCTGTTTATTTGTGCCTCGCTGAAAGAAGATACTGTCACTTTATTATCCAACAGGGCGGAACAGGCGTTGAACTGAAACGAGTGCCTGGCCTGGTGCTCAGATGTAGGTAATGGGCAGTTGATGTACTTAGATGGTGGTACTTTGAGTTTAATGCTCCTGATCTGGCTGAGGTCAAAGGTCATGACTGCTTCAAGCTTCGCCCGGGCTGCCAGCGCTGCATCCACAACCCAGTGCATCCCCAGATGAGCAGGGATGCGCTTGAAGGCCACATCCTGATCTTCCAGAATCCAGTTAAAGCCACCAGCAGTAGAATCAGACATTGCATAAGGACTGTAGTCTTTGTAGTAAATCCCAAACCCACAGTCCATATCCAGAATGGCTGGGTTCCCTTCCAATCCCATCTGAGCCAGTTGCGCTGCCTCCAGGCCTCTCCGAGCAGCGTTTCCTATGTGGAGAGGTTTGGTTTGTGTGGCAGTGTTTGCCAAAGGAGCCCCAGCAGAGGAGGCTGCCACAGCCAAAGCGTGACTACACTGTGCAGGAGACAGACCCAGGAGCTTAGCTGAGGCTGCAGCGCTACCCATCACCCCAACCACACTGGGAGGGTGGAATCTAGAGGGGGGAGGAAAAAAACATGAGGAATACCAAAAGGTTATTAAGGGGAAGGGAAATGTTGGGGTACTTAATCTGTGGACAGTGTTTGGTCATAATGCCACTTTATTTCATTGTTGCTCATGCTGCTGCTACATTCACCATCACTTTAAACTGCACTGCTGCTGCATACTGTGGAATTTTATACATATTAAGAAGTTATTTTATTATCTTTTATTTTGTTTGCATATTTTATAGTAGTTTTTATTCTACCCTATTCAACTTTTATATATTTTATTTCATATTTTATCCTTTAATCATCTATGCTACAAAACTGAGATCTGGGTAACTATATTTCATTCTATCATGTACCATTGATCCAATGATGATAAAGCTGAGTCTGAGTCTGGATTATTCAGGATGGTTGTGTGCTAAAAAGGAAAGTGGCATTTTTAGTTGTTTCACTGAAGAGTGATGCTACATTCTACAAACATATTTTATAAAATATGATGCATTCCTGCAGATTAAACTACCCAATAGTATCTAAAAAACTAAAATAGACTTGTAAAATGTCACATACACATGCTGCCACAATAGTATTAACCTAAAACCATAATACATAATGGATTAACACTTGGTATGGAACAAAGCTAAACTCTTTTTAGGTGTATTTTAAAGCATTTCCTGTAGGATGTGTTAAAGAGAATTAGCAACACCGCTTAGTGTGGGGTGTATACTGTTCATTACATTTGTTGTTTTTTAGGTTTTTAAATTTATTTTATCTATTTATTGCTTCTGTTACACTTTGTCACTGCTGCATTTTATGGCTGGACCCTTCAGCAGTCCTGTACATTGATGGATCTGTGTGAATTGTGAAATGTGTCTAGTGTGTAATGTCCTGTTCTTTGCTGCGACCCATATCTGCAAACTGAATTGCCCCCTGGGAATAAAGTGTTCGGAATCTGAATCTGATTCTGATTCTGAGAATCCAGAACATCATACAGCTGGGTGTTTTTAACTGATGTCTTTTGCAGTGAGTTCCATGTGGGATGACAAATGAAAATGCTAAAAATGTTAATATCTTGCTATACTGTGAATATCAATAACCAAATTCAGTTCACTATGTCCCCTTCCAAAGTCTGAAACTGAACACGAAGAGCTGAAAACACAACCATAAATATGAACAAATTGCAAGACAAACCACAAATTCCGATCTATGTTTTCTTCCTGTTAGTTGGAGCTGCTGGTTAGTTTAAACCGTCTGTAACCATTAACACTTTCCTACAGTCTACAGCAAAATTGATGACATAGCCATTCAACTTCCCACAAAATACTGATCTGTGGGTGAAAGCATGTGAATGTGGCTGTTGTGGTTACATATTTCATTTGTGGAGTTTCCTGTTTTCAGTCAAATATCTGTGTAGAATTGAAATATGTTTACAGCTTTCCTGACTTCTGGTAGTTTGTACTAGCAGATATCACATATATCTTGGCAACAGATGCAAATTAAAAGTGGTGTAGCTTTCTTTATTTCTTTTTTTCATAGTCATCTTGTTTACAAGCTTCATGAAGGTGTGTCCAATCCTTTTTTTCCCTTCATACTGTATATAGAGAGCTGACAACAATGAAGTATTGGAGGTTATGGCAACTGGGACTTGTGGTGGACTTTCCTGTCTGAACCAAAGATACCACTAGAGGTAGATGTTGTACCTTTTATCTTTTTAGTGACTCAATCCTCATAACGTTCCGGCTACTCTAGTGGATAGAGGACCTAATTTACTCCACTGAATGTCGTACCTTTTTGGAATGTTGTATGCCTCTCTGGAGAACCTCATGAGTCTGCCTTGCACCTCGATGCCGACGTTGAAGGCGAGCAGCAGGTCTAGTCCAGAGGGCCTGCTGGGTAGTGCTTCTGCCAGGGCCAACAACGCAGGTAGAACAGCCCCAGAAGGATGAGTAGCAGGGTGCCAAGTGTCATCAAAGTCCATGGAGTGAACCTATCATCACACGGTGTGTCAAAAACAGTCAGCATGAGTCAAAACCTTGACATATAGGTCATGTTTATAGTATACAGTCTCGGAAAAAATGATTAGACCATCAAAAGTCATCAAAAACAATGGTTATGCAATCAAGTACTAACTCCTGTGTGTATCATGTGACTAAAACAGATGAAAAAGAAAACATGGAATGCCTAAAAGCACTGTTTTTGGCAGTACAATGCCATAGCTATTGATGTAAAAACTGAAGTGATTTTGGTTATCATCAAGAAAACCATAAAAAATGACTAGATATCAGCTCTTAAATTAAACTTTTATGAGCTATTTTTGTTGTTATCATTATATTTGTCCAAGCAAATGTACCTTTAGTTGTACCAAGCATTAAAATGAACAAGAAATTGAAGAAAACAAGGGCGGTCTAATAATTTTTTCTGTGACTGTATATACTATACAACATATGTTTAACTACACTCACCGCAATACCGTTGACAAAAGCAGCGTAATGAGGGGGTAGACTTGTTCCTGATTTTCCCCAAACACTGCTCTTTTCTTCAGAATGAAATAACTGCAATAAAAATGACAGTATGAAGATGAGCATTTAAGTGTGAAGTTCAGATGTGGTCACAGCTGTAGACTCATAAAGGAAGTTCCAATTTCCATTCAAATGTGTCAAGAATTATATCAATTAACATAACTATTGACAACTATCAAGCGAGATTTCTTATTATAAGTATTAAACACTGCACAAAATAGACATAATGGACAATACCCGTATGTCTCAGAGTAATACAGTGGTAACAAGGCCGACAAAAGCAAAAAAAAAAAACAACCCATAACAAGTGGTGCCAGGCACAACAACCCCTGGCCCTAGCATATATTGAAGCTTATTTTGGCATCAATCCAGCTGATGTCATCATGTCTGTGCATATGCTGCTGCCAGAATATCAGTAAATTGAAACAAAATTGATGTTTTCATAGACATGTGAAATTTCGCCCATTATAAGCAAATAGGAAAAAAAAAAGATTACAAAAATTCATAAAAAAAATTGGAACTTCGATCTACTGTTCCCAAAATGTAATCACATCTATCTTGGGTCACTGGCAATCTACAAACCCAATTTGGTATGAATTCAACTGATAGTTTTGCTGCTACAGACATGTGAATTTTCGCCCATTATAAGTAAATGGGAAAAAAAAGATTTAAAAAATTCAGAAAAAATTCTAACTTTAACCTGTTTTTCCCAAAATGTACTAACATCTATTCTGGGTCACTGGCAATCTATAAACCAAATCTGGTATGAAATCAACCAACACTTTTCCTGCTACAGACCTTTGAAATTTCATCCATTATAAGCAAATAGGGAAAAAAACAGATGACAAAAATTCATAAAAAATTTGAACTTTGATCTACTGTGCCCAAAATGTAATGAGATCTATTCTGAGTCACTGGCAATCTACGAAACAAATCTGCTATGAATTCAACCAACAGTTTTGCTGCTAGAGTGTTAACAACAAAGAAACACACTGTGAAGACTAGTGCATACAGACATTTACAACCCAACTTTTAATTAGTTCCATATGATTATTTTTATGTGACAGTGTAGGTATTAATGTTGTTTATATCTTTTTTTTGTATACAAATATGAGGTTTTCCTCGGCTGTTAATTTTACCTGGCTGTACTTAAGAGCCTTGTTGAAGACAGCTGTCGTGGAGCCTATCAGCCCAACGCCAAGGGTGTCCAGCATCATCCTTTTGCTTCTGTTAATCACACCATCTGTCAGCTGAGAGGTGTTAAGGGCATGGATAGCAGCCCCAAAGCTCTCCGTAATACCCTGGAAAGGTGAAGCAAGGCTAGTCAGTCCTAAATTCTAAGATATTAACCTTCCCATGGTGCAAAAATGTCTGTAAAGGATCCAAGCTAAGAAACTACAATAGGATGGATTTATTTACATTTAAACCCATTTGAAAAGCTGGAAATATGTAAATATAACACAATACATGATGCATGAAAGAGCAACAATACCTTGCGTAGCATTCTTGTATCTCAACCACGTTTTCAACTGACAAAACTTTCATCTCCAGGCGTCTTTTATATGTAAGCATGGTGTGAAGGCTGGATGACGAAAATTTCCAAAGTGGCAAAAACTAGCATGATGAGAAGTAGGAACTTTCACAATGACTGGATGTGTCCTGATTCATTTTCTCCTGGTTTTGACAGTATTCACATCTGTTTGAAAGGACTCTAATCTTAAATATAAAAGAATTAAAATCATCCTGTGTTGACTAAATACTGAAATAGTTTTATTCAAGTATAGTATTTAATTGGAAAGAACTTGTACTTGGATATTCTGCATCTTAGACACACTTAACAATTCTTATATCTTCTTCTCGTCTTGTAAAAATCAAATGTGTTATTTCAATGCTTGCGATAATTCAAGGATGAAATGTTCCTTCATTAATTGAGAAAATTCTTATCCCTCTTACACTACATTAAGCTCTTTAAACTTTCTTGGTTTAGATGGAAAATGTAATGTCACAATACTGAATACAGGGTTTTTTCTGATCTTGTGAAATGTTGACTTTTTATGAGATATGTAGTTCTCACAGAAGAGTGCTCCTACAGCCATATTTTACTGAATATGATCCATTCCTGTAGATTAAACTACCCAACATTACATTAGAAAAAGCTAAATATTTCAGTAAAATACTACATACAAATGAATGCAATTGTAGTATTAACCCATAAAGACCCAAACATCCACCATCGAACAAAACTGTCTACGGATCTAAACTATTTAATACCTGTTGATCCACTAATCCTATCAATACATGTAAATGATTGGTGTAAAATACAGTTTGTCATTTTTCATGGTCATCAGATGTGACCCATTTGGATGTTCAGAGGCTCTGTAGATACCATGGAAACACCATCATCTTCTACAGCATTGATTCACCAGTAAAACCCATGGAGTTTGACAAATGACAGTGGATGGAAACACTGGGTTTATTTATTTATTTATTTTATTTCGAACATGCAAAGAAACTTAATAAAACAAAACAAAATGAAACATTTAAATGGACAGAACCTATCTTCAAGCACATGCAAGTCAGAATTTTGCAATGGTCGAAAAGGAGTAGGAAGAAGTGTAAACTATGTTTATGTTCAGTTATTGGTATCTTTGCTGAAAAAGTTACTTTTTCTTGAGTTTTCTCTGTTTCTGATATAATAACCCTTAACTTTAATCTGAGCTTTTATGAACAGCTACTTGATCAGTGAATTAAATATGCAATAATACCTCATTGTCACTGAAAAAATGCTAAATACAGAGAATAATACAGAGAATAAATAGTGATAAATCACTTAAGAAAGGTTAAATACAGAGAAAAATTCATTTGGGAACTGTCATAAAAGTAGCACTTGATTTTTAACCTAAAACCATCATATAATTGATAAACACTGAAAATTAAGCAAAGCTAAAATATTGTAACATATTACCTGTGGGATATTTGTTAGAGAATTAGAATACAGACCTCAAAGGCTTTGACTAAAACTGTACATCTTTGTTTTTCTACAACATTTCCCATTTTTACTGCACAATAACCACTTTTACTTTTCATACTTTAGGACATTTGGCTTATCTGAATATGTTTTCCCACCGCAGTTATTAAAAAAAAAATACAGCCGTGTGTTTCTAAGGGATATATACAATATAATATGCCCAGGGTCAGCCATTTTAGGAGTTGTATCTAAGAAAGATTTTTTATTTAATTAATTTTTTATTCTATTTTTTTTTTTTCATTTCAAATATAACAAAACCCATAAACAACAAGGAAAAAAAGTTTTAAAAAAAGCATTTGAAAAGGAGCAAGATGAAGTACAACTCATCAGATCAGAAGAAGATCACATAACAGCTGTGGACAAAGATCAACAATCAACCATCAACTGACGTCTTTTGCAATGAGTTCCCTGTGAGATGGCAGACGAGGGAAATTCATGTATCTGCAATGGGAAGTTTTGAACAAGGAAGTGACACAAGATCTTTCAGACAAATGCATGACAAGTGTGTGCCTGGTTCAAAACATCTGGGATATGATATTTTAATGATCTCAAACTGGAAACACCAAGATATTTCAAGATGGCATTTTTTATTTATGCACAACAGAGCTCAATAAATAATTCTGCTGTATCTTGTGGGATTTTTGTGGATGTTGCTCTGACTTTATCAGCATTTATGGAGACTAAATAAATGATTGTGTAAGCCAGCAGGCTCACAAGACCCACAACTATTTTTGTGGCAACTTCCACATAAATTTTTCTCTATATTCAATCTTTCCTAAGTGATTTATCACCATTTATTCTAATATTATCCTCTGTATTTGGTATTTTTGAATGAAAAATTTCATATTCTCTTTATTCATCATTTATGTATATGGATTATTATATCAAAACAGAGAGAGACAACCGGAAAGAGGGAGTTTTTCGGCAAAATATATTAATTTAACATAAAAACAAATGTCTACAACCAGTTTTTTTGTCAAACTAAATGGGTTTTATTAGTGAATCCATGTTGCAGAAGATGATGGCATTCCTATGTTCACTACAGAGCCTCTGAACATCCAAATGGGTCATTTGGTTTTTGGGGTTTAACATATTGTCCTTGGAATGACTGCATTGCACCACATGGCCCTCACGTGTGGAGGTTTGGGAAAATGCATATGAAACCAACATTAATCCAGCTATGCTGCAGAAGGGAACAATAACGATCAGAAATTGATCTAATTATTAGGCACCTACCAATATATTATTTATTAATTTACATGGATTAAAATTTCATAATTTGGTTGATTTTAAAACTGTACAATGATGTGTAAAGTACAAAATAATTTGTTTCCAAATGGTGGTCAGAGGTTGTTGAATGTAGAAGAATAAGTGATTTATTACCATTTATTATAATATTATCCTCTGTATTTTGCCTTGTTTTAAGTAAAAATCATGCATTTTCCTATACTTTCATTATAATTTACTGATCATGCAGATATTCATAACATTTCAGATCCAGTAAAACTTAAGATGAAGGTGGGAATTACACTCATTAATACAGGTGTAATTTTTTTTGACAGTTCCAGACTCTCTGCAAAATAATGTAAATTGTGTATAAAAGAAGTTAACCCATAAAGACCCAGTGCTACTTTTATGGCAGTTCCAAAATGAAATTTTCTCTCTGTTTAACCTTTTTTAATTGATTTATCTTCATTTATTGTAATATTACCTTCTATATTTTACATTTTTCCTGTGAAAATCATGCATTTTCCTCTATTTAATTCACTGATCCTGTAGATGTTCATAAAAACTCAGCTGCTCTTCCGTATTCATATCTCTATGTAACGCTGATATTAATTTTTTTTAACCTTTGATTAGAGGCAAATGCAAGTATTATGTTTGTCAGGGATAGGATTGAAAAGTACAGTGTGGGAAATGCAGAAGATACTTTATATTCATATGAGTAAGATAAGATAAAATGGACACTGTAGGATTTGAGTAACTCCCGGAGATGACAATAATGCAATATTAAGGATGATAGATAGATAGATAGATAGATAGATAGATAGATAGATAGATAGATAGATAGATAGATAGATAGATAGATAGATAGATAGATAGATAGATAGATAGATAGATAGATAGATAGAGAAGAAATCCTTCATCCTCACCAATATCAGACTGACCAACACTTCAGTCAACAGAGGATATATTGTTTTCTCTCTTTTCTTTTCTTGCACTGAGGAAGACCCACATCCTCCAAAGGGATGAATAAAGTTGATCTTAATCTCTATGTGTAAAAAGGATGTGTAGTGGTGCTTGGGAATGGGTACAGTCTGTATGTGGAGTGGAGGGGGTGGGGGGGGCTGGCAGTCCCCAGGGCTTCAAAGAGCAGTTTGGCTGCATTTCCATCAGAGCTGCAATGGGTGTCACTCTTTCCATATTTTCAAGCAATTTCATTATTATTTTAACTTGGAGTCATTCACTGGCAAGACCACTAGTTTGTATGGTTTGTGGGTTTAAAAACACTACAAAAATAATTTCATTATTTCATTAAATAATCATTAGAAGATACATGTATTTGTCAGCAAGGACAGGGAGAACTAGGTCACATGATCATGATCAGGACACTGTTTTTTTTTTGCACATTTTCTTGCAGTTTCTCCTGTTGCTGCCTCCATCTGTGAATTTCCCCATGTGGGATCAGTACAGGTTCATCTGATCTTATTTACTGTCAGTTTGTGTTTCTGTGTGAGCTGTGCACTCACATGCACCAACAGCTTGCATGTTTTTTTTTTCACAACACAGTCATGCAATAGTTAAATGTTAATTTTGCGCTCACTACTCCCCCCCCCCCCCCCGACACACACACACACACACACACACACACACACACACACACACACACACACACACACACACACACACACACACACACACACTCCCCTCAACGCACGCGCTCTCACGCACATGGCAGGATCCAGGCTTCATAAACACGCCGCTGCCACTTCTTCAGTTCACTTTCCACTGATCCCACATCAGTGCAGCGGCTCAGAGAAGATGGCACTGGCCGACACTGAGCGCGGAGTGTCCAACTGCGGCGACTCCTGCGCCCCTTTCTCAGAGATCATTGAGCTGAACGTCGGAGGACAGGTTTACGTGACCAGACACAAAACTCTGATCGCCGTCCCAGACTCGCTCCTGTGGAACATGTTCAGTAAGAAGTCCCCGAAGGAGTTGGCGAGAGACAGCAAAGGGCGCTTCTTCTTGGACAGAGACGGGTTCTTGTTCCGCTACATCCTAGATTATCTCCGAGACCTTAACTTGGTGCTCCCGGACTATTTCCCGGAAAAAAGTCGACTGCAGAGAGAGGCTGACTTTTTCCAGCTGCAGGATCTTGCAAAACGTCTGAGCCCACGGATGAGTAAGGACAATTCGATCAGTGAGGAGATCAGCCAGAGTGACACCGAGGAGGGTGCGCAGCAGTGCGGCTCCTCCGGCGGCATGGAGACTTTACGCACTATGTCAGTGAGCGGAGCCATGCGTTCTCCGTCTCTGGACTCTAGAAAGTCGGGCTATATCACGATAGGATACCGCGGCTCGTACACCATTGGCAGAGACATTCAGACCGACGCCAAATTCAGGAGAGTGGCGCGCATCACGGTCTGCGGCAAGACGTCTCTGGCCAAAGAAGTGTTTGGAGACACGTTGAATGAAAGCAGAGACCCCGATCGGCCCCCGGAGAGATACACATCCCGGTATTACCTGAAGTATAATTTTCTAGAGCAGGCATTTGACAAGCTGACAGAGGTGGGCTTCCACATGGTGGCCTGCAGCTCCACGGGCACCTGCGCCTACACCAGCAATGATCCAAACGAGGACAAAATTTGGACAAGCTACACTGAATATGTCTTCTGTCGGGAATAACTCAAAAATAATGATGTCGTGTTAATGTAAATAAACATTTCAAACAAATTTAGAGAGGAATGTCTTTACGCATAAGAGGGTTACAGCAAAACATTGCCATACATTATCCTAAGAATAGCTGAATAGTCTACAAGTGTTTGTGCGCCTGAGACACCAAATGCTCCCCAAAATAGATCATAGGTAAATGATTTTGACAGTATGTGAAGAGTGCAAATTGGATGTTCAAAGCGTGCAGAGCATTGCTGTAGTTTACACACATCAAAACAGCAAACGCGTGGAAAACAGCAAATGCCATCACCTATTACATCTCATAAAACTGCATGTCAGTGTTTCAGTCATTTCTGACTAAGTGCTGTGTGAACTGAGCAGAATCCAAGAGGAATCCGCCAACTATTAATATTCAGTGTCATTGTAACTTCTAGGCTTTCTTGATCACTTGTTTGGGCAGGTTTTGTATTATTATAATAGGCTCAGATAACAGTTTGATGACTGACATGATTGTAAGTGTATGTGTTTTCTTGGTAGACTTGTATTTGTTAACCCTGTTCAGATGAAATAAACTCTTCTACTGCTATGTTCTACAGAAGTTTGCCAACCACTATATGTTCTTCTTAAAAACTGCACAAGGTCTGCAGTGTTCAAATGGATTGATTGTCATCCTCTACATCCTTTCATTGGTCATTGGAGAATCAAACAAGTAGTCCCAAACAGAGGTACCTTAAGGTCACATCAGCCCTGCTTTAATGCTCAGGATGTTTGCATAACTGAGGTGCATGCAGCAGAAATGTGGCAGTAATTGTCATGTTTGAAACTGACCATCAACTTTCCCGACGTTGCTACTTGTGCATCCCCTATTTTCCAACCTTGCCCTGTTATTAAATTGCACAAGCCGAAACCATCTGAATATAGTTGGCATGTAAATGTGGCAGGAGGATCTGTCTGTACCTATTCATTTTGTAACACAAATTCAGCTGCATGCCTTATGGATGCAAATAGTGCAGCTGTGCACACATGATGTCATTATCATTTCAAGTGTAAATAATGAAAGGGTCCAGCTGCACACAAATAGGAGGGTTCACCATGCCAGGGGCAGTGGATGAATGGAGAGTCGATTGGTGAACCTCAGAGCAGAATTATTTGACTGACCAGTGTACAGCCAGCCGTGGATTATGTGTTTCACTCAAAGCAGACATGAAAAAAAAAGGCCTCAGATTCAGGGTCATGTGTAAGGATTATTGAACAGCAGGGGCTTACAGTGACATAACCTCTGTAGGGGTCCCAGGACATGCTCCCACAGGGAACAGCTCTGATTTTTATGCGCTAAATACATCTGGAACTGTGTTTCAAGTAGGAAATGAAATTATATCTTTTAGAGTTGTTGCGGATATTGGCTTGGAACGAGTTAATTAACTTTACTGTAACTGTAATTATATTGTAAATGACACAGACAGACAGTTTATAATGGACCTAAATAAACAAACAGAACAGCTGCTTTTTTACACTCAACAAAGTAAAAACGGAATATAAGAAACTATCCTCTGTTGCAACTTCTTTTAAAAATAAAAACATAACGCTGTAAAAATGTAAGAGAACACAAGTTTTAGAACTTACGATATGGGAAAAATTCTGACAACATCTCATTTGCCCCCAGGTCAAAATAAAAGAAAAAAAATCAGACAAGGTCATGTTGTTTTTTACGTACTATAATACTACTGTTTAGCTTGGAAAATACACTTGAGTTCAATTTGTTGGAATGACCCTGACTTTCGATCAAAGTTTTCATGCATTTTTTAGATCAGTCTGTCGCTGTTGGGTACTTTAAGACCTTCTACACAATGTTTTATTAGATGCGTCTTCACAATCACATTCCTGAGCTTTCCAGTGGGTGTTAAGTCTAATACTTCTTTCCCCAACTACACACCGACACTGAAACTTCAGTTTTATAAACAAGCAAATTCTATGTCTACTTTATATTTATATATACAAATCAGAATCAGAGTACTTTATTAACCCCAGAGGAAATTATTTAACCCATAAAGATCCAAACATCACTGTCGAGCAAAAGTATCTATTGATCTAATCTGTTGATCCACTAATCCACTCAATACATGTAAATAATTGGTGTAAAATACAGTTTGTCATCTTTCATGGTCATCAGATATGACTCAGAGGTTCCGCAGTGAATGTGGAAACACTGTCATCTCCTACAACATTGATTCACCAGTAAAACCCATGGAGTTGGATCAATGACAGTGGATGGAGACACTAGGTTTATGTTCCGTTAATGATATATTTTACTGAAAAAGTCATTATTTCTTCAGTTTTTTTCTGTTTTCTGAACTTTTATGAACACCTACATGATCAGTCAATTATACGTAGGAAAATGCATGATTTCCGCTGGAAAAAATGCAAAATCAAGAGGATAATATTATAATAAATGGTGATAAATCACTTAGGAAAGGTTAAATAAAGTGAAAAAATAATTTGGTAACTGCCACAAAAGTCACACTGGGTCCTTATGGGTTAATTGAACAGAAATGAACTGAACTGACTCTATTTTGAGCTAGCTGTGAATATACAGAAAACCATGTTTTGCTCTAAAGACTTGAACTGTCTCAGTGGTTTTACAACTGTTTCTATTGTTGGCTCTATCGCTCTGCAGTTGACTACACCTGTTCCTCTTGGTTGGCATATCACAGAAATAGCAACCACACTAACCAAGATGATTAGTCACATAGATCTGCAGTAATTTTTTCTTAAATAAGCTCAAATGAATACTGTTAAAAATGTGTCTCAGCAGCCAGTACAATGTCACACCTCCTTGTTTATGTAAATTATTCCGCGTTGGAAACAACCAAAGCTGGCACAAACAGAATGAGCACAATATTTTTCATAAAACGTGTCCCGACAATTATACCTTTGGTGTGTTTGCATACCTAAGGTGATCAAAGAAATCCAGTCATGGTCAAGGCCAAGGTGAGAAATTATTAGATGAGAATTTTAATAAATGTCATTCTACTGGGACCGCTGCACAGGCTCCTCATTACAAGAACACCAACCTTTGAAAAGAGACTCAAAAGCCAGGCAGATTTCTTTTATGTTTTAGGTCAGAAGTGTGGATGTAGAAAGAAAGTCCTGACTAATAGATCAGTATCAGGCTGAAGAAGGGAAAGCCCTGGATCTGTCCTTTACAGATATCGTGCTGACTAACACCCACATTTACACATAGTATTACAGTATGAGCAATTTCAAGTCTCCAAAACACTCTCTGGACTGTGGGAGGGAAATCTACTTGAACATGTGCAACAAAGGTTGTCGTTAATTGTTGAACAAATTATTCAAGCTGTTTCAACACATGCCCATGCATTCTCATTATGATATGATTATGCTTTCTGTAAACAGGCAGCAGGTTTTCACTCACTATTTTTTCATTGAATAAAAGGAATTAACAGCTATACGTGTTTCATCCAACACTTTAGAAATACCTCATTTCATTATGAGACCGAAGTTCATAATTTAATAATAGATCTGTGAAGAGCAACAGGTAGGCAGCACTATAAATCCCTATTGATGTATGATGGGGAGGGTATTTCAATTGTAAAATAATTCCCCAGGCATAACCATTATTATTAATAAATAAAATTCCAGATATTATGTTGATAAAGACTTTATAATTCCTCCAAATGCGTGTCTGATCTTGATTTCATGCATATAAATCAATCTTGATGACAATGCCATCTATGTTGTGGTTCAGATAAACCACTTTCCGGAGATTGCAGATTTCTCTTGGGTTTTGTGTTGTGCTGCACGAACAATTTTTTTTTCTGCCAAAAAAGTGCAAATTATTTTTGGTCTCAAATAAATGTAAGGCAACAATAGTTTCCTGTCTGAAACACTGAGGGCTATAACTGTGTCAAATAATGTCCCCTGAGGAATAAAAACAGTGAAAGCTTTTGGAATGGACTCATTTGTTGCATTTTTCTGCCGATGTTTGTGTTCTTTATTGCAGATTGTAAAAAGAGAAGACTGACAGAGGAAAAAAAAAAATTATATGTAAATTTTGGTTTGTTTATCATCCTGAATTGATTAACAGCTGAAAAGTCGAACAGTCCTGTTTAATGTAGAAAAATAAGAGGAACAAAAATCAATAAAATTAATCTGAACATGAAGCAATTCTCCTCTTAATCATCCTCTTATGATCAGTTTATGACTTAAAAATCACACCATGACGTGATATTGTAAGATACTATGAAGGAATGATAGTTAAAGTGTGCCAATAGAGATGGTTATTATTGTATTACCTTGGGATGGAAGTGAAATGAAATAAATGGGTTGTCGGAATATTCAGTAAAGTGATAATGCGATAACATAGAAGAAAAGACAAAGGCTGTGACACAAAGTCAGTCACGGACTAGAGTTTAATAAAAAAGGAATAATAGCTTCTGATTGCCAAACATTGTTTCTACTTTCTCTTGTCTTATGTGCTCATCTCTGGAATATTTGTCCTCTCTTACACCCCACTAATGTTTGCATGGTCTGTGTTGAACTCCCTGATGTGAACCTCTGCAGATCAGGAATTATTTGAATTCCATGCATGGGTCCAGGATGCTTTTCAGCTTCCTGAGTTATTTTAGATCAAAGTGAATTTCATTAGCACATCACAACAGTAACTCCAGACCACGAGCTTCATTATTCTAATTACATTCTGACTCATTTTAAACTTCACATTGGGATATACATCAGTCAGTGTTCATGGGAGGATTGCCCTGGTTTTTAAGTCAAAACACAACATTATGATGTTCTGGATTATGACGTTCAGAAGCATGGAGAAAGCCCAGTAGTGAGTGTGTTGGTAGATGATCAAGCGCACATGTTATTTAGCTACTTAACAGTTTCAGCCACAAACAGCTGTTACAGTACAGTGTGCATCATTGTTCACACTGCAAAAATCTAAATCTTACCAAGTGTATTTTTCTCATTTCTAGTCAAAACATCTCATGACCCTTAAAATAAGACATAATCACCTGAAGAGTAACTTTTCAGTGAAATATAATAACTTCTTTTTAGACAATAGATCTCGAAAATCGTATTTCAAGAAATCTTACCAAGATAATTTTCACTTTTTCCACTGGCTGATTTTTTTCTTAATTCAAGATTTTTTTTTTTTGGCTTAATTCAAGCCAAAAAAAAAAAAAAAAAAATCTGTCAATGGAACAAGTGAAAATTATCTTGGTAAATTTCTGGAAATAAGATTTTCAAGATCTATTGACTACAAATAAATTCTTATATCTCACTGAAAAGTTACTCTTATAGGTGATTATGCCTTATTTTAAGCGTGATGAGATATTTTGACTAGAAATGAGAGAAATACACTTGGTAAGATTTTGATTTTTTCCAGTGCATCCTGCAGTAAAAAGAGGTGTATATATGTGTGTTGGAGGGAGTTGTGATTATTGAAAAGTAGCCTTTACACAGCAGGGTAAAAATTCAATATTTTTTTCTTTTACAACCTCAGTCAAAAATATAGTAGAATACCTGCAGTGTAACTCACCGATAAAGAACCATTAAGACTCCCTCCTAGCATCTGTGAAAGATATTTCCACAAAGGAATAAATGAACAAACCGTACGACTAGATAAAATAATCACAACTGTTCCTGAACGAGAGTTTAATATGAGCAGAGACAACAATAACACCTGCATATCGATTTAAAACACAGACATGGCAGGAGCAAAAATATGAGAATAAAAAACAAAAACCCTCTTTCTGCAGATAACACTCCTGCTGGATCACTACCGTTATAGCTCTAACACAAATAACATCAAACTAACTACATCTCACATCAGGCAAATGATGCGGTTGGGGTTACATTGCAAAGAAAATACATGTTATGAGAATTTCTAATGCGTGTTGTGTTCTTATGTTATACTCCTTTTATGTTAGAGAGCTGTAAGACAGTTGCTGATGCCATCGTTTATCAGCAACCTCCCGACTAATGTAATGTGTCCTCATCACCTGAACTGAAATGCTGTTTTATCCATTCACACAGCCATTAAACCACCTACCTTTCATACCAGCTGAGTTCTTTTGAAAATTATAGTCATCAGAAACAAAGATGCTCTTTCCACAGCTGCAATGTACTTCGGTAATAGCTGCCCTATGCCAGGGCCACTCATCTCACATAAAGTTCTCTTATTTGGCCGTTCTTTATGTTCCTAGGGTTATTTCAAATTAGCTGTGTTAGTTGCCCTTTTACGAAAGCAGGGCATTTCTTATCTGTGTGATTGACTTTGGCATTTGTCGGAAAATAGCGTTGAAATTTCTGGGAAAAGGGAGTAAGTAGGCTTTATTTATTTATTTATTTATTTTTCGGAAAGTGACGTCCAAAGCTGGAATTTAATTCTGTTTTCAGATAGGTATCCTACACAGTTTCATGTCTTTGATTTAATTTATGTTTTTAAATCCGTGTGTATGATGTGTTTTTCGCTCAGTCTAGGTGGTTGTGTGTCTGATGTCACCCTGTGAGAATAGAAGTCTACGAAAACAGGGTTACATCTGCACGAATGCGGTTTCCCATTGGTACTTACATGAAGTCAGAGGTTTGGTTATTGTAGCCATTTCTCCAGTTTCAGGTTTTTCCACATCTGGTTTCATTTTTTGGGAAGTGGTTTTTTTTTCTGTGTAGTAAACAGAATTACAGGATACAGAAGAGAAAAAAAAAGAAAAGTTGTTAGGATATCAGCATTAGTCTTAAACAAACGTTCATCTCCTTACAAAACAATGCATAGTAATTACTGAGCTTTCAGAGAAAACACATCTAATTTTTAAGCAGTCGTCCAATTAGCATTTCCAGCTAATCTAAAATGAATTCCAATAATATTTTAGGTCTCATTAAGAATAGCTGTACTAGATTTATCTAAATTAGAAGCCTGAGTATAAACCACCACATGTCCTGTTTACTCCACAGTCTCATCACTGGCCACTGATGCTGGTTTTCTGCAGTGTACCGAATACTCACAGATGTAAGCTCCACTGGACCTTTTTTATTGCTACAATATGCAATATTGTTTTTGCTTGTGTAAAATATACAGTAACAGCAAAGATTTTCCAAGAGATGATGAGTTCTAATGCATAATAATGGGTTTCTCTGAGGGGTTTTGTTATTCAAACCAACCCCTTTGTACTAAAATAAGCCACTGAAAACGTACATGATTGGAAGTGTTAGATCAAATAACAACACCACTCAAGTGATATTACAAAACACACTGTAATAAGCACTCATGCAATACAGGAAGGGTCATTTTTCTAGGTAAGTATACTCTAAGAATATACATTATAAGGAACAAATGCTTCCCCAATGTTATACTGGTCAAGACGTGGTCATTCCTGTAAATGTACCCCTGACTTTTAAAATCTGGTTTGGGTTTCATACCGTCTTGAATATATAATTATGAAGTGATTCAGATAAACAGTATTCCAGGGCTTGTAGATTTCTGCTGAGTACATTTTCTGCCAAAACGCAAATTATTTGTGGTTTCTAGTAATGCAGTCCAACAATAGATGTCTGTCGGAATAACTGAAGACATTATTATTTGCGTTTGGTTGATAAAATCTCTGTAATGAAGAAGAAAAAACAAAGAAATAAGGCAATTAAAAGATGTCAGAAAGGACATATTTGTTGCATATTTCTTCATGAACATTAGTCTTTCTTCTTTAGTTATTATTGATCACAGATTCCACTTAGGCATATGTGATACATTGCAGGGGGGGCACCAATTACAAAAAATCTATAGCAATTTTGTTCTTCCATCTTCCTTTCATTGCATCTAAGATTGTATTGCATGGTATAATAAATACAAATGAGGAAACAATAACAAGCAAAACGGGGTAGATACAAAACCTGGCAGGCCTCTCAGGAGCACTGAGGCAGCTGTGGCGTTCAGATAAAAAGGGATATGTGTCTGTAGGTGTCATATCAGATTTAAAGCAAGAACAAGTGTAAAAAAAATGTTCTGTTTACAGCATTTCACAGGTGATTTCAAAAAGCTTACTTTGAGCTTTGCTGCATTGCTCATCTGCACACTGGCTGTCTGACAATCCTCTATTTGTAGCAAGAAAATAAGCACTGGAGGAGTTGATGGAAGCCCCTACAGATATTATGTAACACATGCTAAATCAATATCTGTCAAAGGGACACACTACAGGTGCAGAATATTTCTGTTTAAGGTTTTTTTTCTCACTAATTTTGAAATGCCTTGTTGAGATTGGAAGGCCAGTTGGATCTCAACAAGGCTGACAGCATATTATGTGTATATATATATATATATATATATATATATATATATATATATATATATATATATATATATATATATATATATATATACATACATACATACATACATACATACATATATAGACACACACTCAGAGATAATCCATGACGGTGATAAAACCAGCATTAAAGACGGATTCATTGTCAGAAAAGAATTAATACATGGGCAGTGCATAACATCCACTGTAATGTGTGATCACAGTAAGCCCGATGAAGTGCTGATGTAGAGGAGAGAATTCCTGGCTTAGTAAATGGATCTAACATCTGCTTGACTCTTTGCTGACAGATGTCTGCTGCCTTTGACATGTTTACAGGTTACAGCTTGATTAGATAACTAGGTCGAAGACACTTCCTTCCTCAAAGACGGCCCTTAATTTTCATGACATGACATATACGTGTGCACCAAATCTTAATAGATTTGTTTTGTTCTGGCAATTAACATATAAGATGTGGCTTAAAGTGGTTGCTGGGGATACAGATGATGATGTAACAGGTTATCATTTGCCTCAAATTGTCGTCTAGGCTTTTGTAAAAATGCAAATATCAATTTGTCAGTGTTGTGGTTCTGTGTACAGATGCAGGCAGACAAGTCTGTTTTTGACAGAAAATACAAAATCAAATGTTCTGCCACTGCAGCTTCATGCTTGAGGCAAAGCTTAGGCTGCATGTTCTGGCAAACACAGAGGAGTTATTTTGATGCTATGAAAGCATCACATCAGAAAACAACTTTAAAAAAAAAAAAAAAAAAAAGTATATCCGTATGCCTTGCAACATATAATTAACACTCATTTTCTATTTTATTTTAAGATTTATATGAACATTTCTTGTTTACTTTACTAGTTTTGGCCTGTTTGTTGGTTTATGTGCTCAGATTTGGTGTGTTTGTTCTGTTCTACAATTTGTTCTGCATTTATTAAAGTTCTTCTGAAAATACTGAATGATGTAGAAAAGCTTAAAATTTTATTTATTTATTTATTTTTAAAATTTTTTTCCTTTTACAAAACTAATGCGACACACATATTTTATTCTATTCTGTAAACATACCCTTCTACAATATTGAAAAAAATTTACAGAATCCTAATTGTGTTCTTCTAATAGTCAAGGTAATTCACACATTTTGTTGTAATCAAACTATGTCAACTTAAAGTACAAGTAAGTAAGTAAGTAAATTTTATTTATAGAGCACTTTTCACAGACAAAGAGTCACAAAGGGCTTTACAGTGCAAAATACAATTAAAATACAATTAAAATACCATTTAAAAACACAGTAAAGCACAATTAAAACACAATTAAAATATGATAAATACATAAAGTGCAATCGGTTGTAGCAGCCCTGAATCAGTTAGGAATTAAAATGCCTGCTTGAACAAGAGTGTCTTAAGATGTTTTTTAAAAGTCTCAACAGAGTCCATGGACCGTAGGTCAGTCAATCAATCAGTCAATCAAATTCTATTTATATAGCGCCAAATCATAACACATTTATCTCATGACAACTTTACATATTGAGTTGGTCGAAACGAGACTCTAAGCCATTTCACAGAAAAACCGAATCCTCCAGGAGCAAACATTTGGCAAAGGTAAAGAATGTACTGCATTTACCTTGCACACAACAATTAAACTGTTTATTTATTTATTTTTAGCTTTCTACACGATGCAAATATTTTATATGTACCTATATCATATGTTATATTACATGTAAAAAAAAAAAAAGAAAAATGGATCATTCAAGAAAATAAATAAATAAATAAATAAATAAATAAATAAAGAAAGAAAGAAAGAAAGAAAGAAAGAAAGAAAGAAAGAAATACATAATTTTCCCCCAGAAGAAGAAATCTTAAATAGACAGATAAATAAATTTTCTATGTGGTTTGTAAAATTTTAACAACAGGGGGCAGCCATGGCTCAGATGGTAGAGTGGGTCGTCCAATAACCGAAGGGTTGGCGGCTTGAATCCCGCTCTGTCTATGTGCTGTTGTGTTCTTGGGCAAGACACTTAACCCTCCTTGCCTCCAGTGCTGCTACTCACCCTGGTGTATGAACGCGTATGAATGTTTGGTGGTGGTCGGAGGGGCCGTAGGCGCAGATTGGCAGCCACGCTTCTGTCAGTCTGCCCCAGGGCAGCTGTGGCTACAGATGTAGTTTACCACCACCAGAGTGTGAATGTGAGAACGAATGAATAATGGATCCACTGTATGCGCTTTGAGTATCAGTTCATAGAAAAGCGCTATATAAATCTAATCCATTATTATTAACAATAAGCTAACGAGGCCGTGGAAAACATTAATTAGAAAATATGAAATCACCACGTCATACATATACTGTGCAGTCCAGCTGTAAGAAATCAGTGTCATTTTAAGCCTGTTTTTCAGGCTTTCCTAAACCTGATCCATGTTATTCTCAGAGCAATGACCCGACTCTCACAGAGAAACCTTTAACTCGGCATCAATCTTGACCATTAATACAGAGGTCCCAGCAGCGTGCAGTCAATACCAGTTATGTATTGACTCCAATACTGTATTTTTTCTGCTTACAAAAGGCTCCCACTTGGGTCCCCTACAGCTCGTCAGAAAAGCGGCATGACTTTTTCAGGTGGTCATATGGCTCGAGGCAAAAACCAATGAGCCGTCATACTTTGACAAAGAGCTGTGAGAGCATTGATCACTGCAACTACAGTCCTTCTAAAGCTGTCAATAATACACTGATGCATTTCCCCAGAAGGCAAGACTTGAGTCATTGCTCAGAGCTCATTGTTATTATGTTAAGAGGGAATTCTATGGAACCGCTAACAAAGGACAACACCTTGGTGGTATTGGCTTAGATATAGCAGTGTCTCATCATTTTATGTGGAATAAATTCAGCTGGAGGATTGAATGGGTGATGGAGGAAAGCGAAAGATTTATGAGCACTGAGAAAATGTTGCTAGTTTGGTTCTGACTCTTTGTTTGAGGAACTGTTTGGGTACATTTAATTTGTTTGCTTTCAGGTTAAATGGTTTGAGCCTCAGATGATCCTCGGAGATGTTGCCTGGCTGTAAATAATTGTTTCACACTGATGCACACAGATCACATCACTCACACATCAATGACGACAGAGCGACAGGTGGTCTAAAGAGTTCCACTCAGTACATTCCTTGTTTACTGTGAACCTCAGAGAACACGGAGACAGGTGACATTTAAATGCTGAGGGAGATTTTTCTGGAAATCCAAAGGTCATTTGATGCCAGGGTGGCATAAAATATCAACAATATGCCGTCCCTCGGTGTGATAATGTGACAGGACAGGGTTTATTTATGGTGGAATACACTAAGTCAGTTTTAGTTTCAACGCCACGGTTTAATGTCTTATTGATTTAAATAGAACTGAGTGAAACTTATAATGAATAACCTTGATCTCTCTTCATGCTCATCATGTGTAAAACTAAGTGTAAATCATTTCCAAACTCAGGGCTCAGAGGAGACCTCACTTAGTTTTAAGGCCTGCATCTAAGAATTTGCATGTGTGGTAATAAGATGGAAAATAAAAACATGTTTTTGAAAAATAGTATGGCGACCCTGAGGGTTATATCACAACTTTTCAGACAACACAACAACATTTCAGTTTATGTAAAGGTTAGGGTCGTACTACTTGGGATTGCAGAGAAGCCAAGTTCCTGAAGAAAATAATGTTAATTACTTTTAAATAAATAACAACTAATCCAATTTTTTTTTTTTTTTTGCATTTAACCCATAAAGACCCAGACACCCACCGTCAACCAAAACCATCTACTGTTCTAAAATGTCTAATAACTTCTGATCCACTAATCCTATCAATACATGTAAATAACTGGTGTAAAATGCAGTTTGTCATCTTTTCATGGTCATCAGATATGACCCATTTGGATGTTCAGAGGCTCCATAGTGAATGTAGAAACACAGTCATCTTCTACAACATTGATTCACCAGTAAAACCCATGGAGTTGGATCAATGACAGTGGATGGAGACAATTATTTTACATTCAGTCAATGATACATTTTGCAAAAAAAAATTATGCTTTTCTTCAGTTTTCTCTGTTTCGATATAATAACGCTCAACTTTAATCTGAGCTTTAATGAACATCTACATAATCAGTACATTAACGCATAAAGACCCAAATATCCACCGGCGACCAAAAGCATCTGCTGATGTAAACTGTTTAATACCTGTTGGTCCATTAATCCTATCAATCCATATACATAACAGGTATAAAACACAGTTTGTCATCTTTTCGTGGTCATTAGATATGACCCATTTGGACGTTCAGAGGCTCCATAGTGAACGTGGAAACACTGTCATTTTCTACAACATTGATTCACCAGTAAAACCCATGGAGTTGGATCAATGACAGTGGATGGAGACACTTGTTTTATGTTCAGTTAATGATAGATTTACTTCACTTACGTCACTTTCTCTGTAGTTTGATCTGATTTTACTATGAATTTTCATGAGCATCCACATGATCAACTAATTAAATACAGGTAAAAATGCATGATTTACACTGATAAATGCAAAATGCAGAGGATAATATTATAATAAATGAAGATAAATCCCTTAAGAAAGATTAAATAGAGGGAAAATTTCATTTGGGAACTGCCACAACAGTAACTCTGGGTGTTTATGAGTTAAATATAGGAAAATACCTGATTTTCACCAAAAAAAAAACAAAATACAGAGCATAATATTAGAAGAGTAAATGGTGATAAATCACTTAAGAAAGGTTACATGTAAAATTCCTTTGGGAACTGACACAAAAGTAGCACTGGGTTTTATGGGCTAATTAAACTATGATTCTCCTTTGCTTGTCTTTTGTCTTTGTCAAGGCTCAGTAAAATGCAACCTGAGACAGTTAAGGTGCCATAAGCTTCACTGTGAAGGAACTCAAGCCACAACCATGAGCTCCTCCACTGGCTGGTTGTTTTCCCCTGTTGATAGTCAGTACTATTTTTCAGCTCCACGACTTGACTTCCACAGTGACTACCTGCCCAGGTTTTTTACTCTATTAGACGATCCTCCTCTAAAGATCGCGCATTGTTCTTTTCTCCATCACTTCCAATAAGGTGTTCTCTGTTCTCGTTGTTCTCCACACAATCCAAGTGGGCCTTGATTTTACATTCACCAGGTAAATGGGGGCGGACAGAAAGGCACACTGACTGCTCAGCTGCCAGTATTAACAAGATCCTGTGGGAGATATACTTACATATAACGCTCAAGGGGATGAATCATCGGCCAATATATAATTAGAAAAACATTTACTTACATTTTATTCCCCATTGATACTCCTGTAGTGTAAAGAAAGTTCAGTCAAAGCAAAAATTTGCCCATAAAGTTGGATTCATTTTGTCCTAGTTACACGTGATCCATCAAGAATAAATCACATTGTCATAAAAAAATCATGAGAAGAGGTAAATATATTTAATTCCAATTTTATGGGCAACAGTGTAAATATATACTCCAAATCACAAAAATATAGAATTACACTTACCCTTGTTATGGCTGACTGCAGGGTCTTTAGTTATTGACTTTAATTTTCTTCTGTTTGTTTTAGCAAATAAACAATTTCACTGAAAACCGTCTCCAGTGAGGTGTGGTGGTAATAGTGAACAGGACTCTGAAGAATGCATGGAATGAGGTTTCTTCTGTGTGTGAGTGTGTGGAAGATATAAATAGGCTTTTATATTGTTTGTTTATACTACTGTTTATTTATTACTGCTATTTTTATTATTATTATAATTGTGGTTTATACTGTACATGAATGTGTTCTTTGTTGAAAGTCCAACCAGGCAAAGGAGTTCTATATAGGCTACTGTTGGAGCAGAGCATCAGATGTTCTATATGTCCACTGTTTTTGTCCCTGATAGATAGATAGATAGATAGATAGATAGATAGATAGATAGATAGATAGATAGATAGATAGATAGATAGATAGATAGATAGATAGATAGATAGATAGATAGATAGATAGATAGATAGATAGATAGATAGATAGATAGATAGATAGATGGATAGATAGATAGGATGGATGGATGGATGGATGAATGAATATATCAGATTTTTTTGTTGTTGCTGCTACATGAACCTGTATTGTTATTATGAATGGGGCATCTGAAGCTGTTTCTGAACAGCTCTGAATCTTCTTGTTTTCAGCTAACCTTTAACCTTTAGCCCCCAAATGCAAATGCATTCTCTGTACACAGGACAGAGTGGTCAAACCCCAAAGCATTGTCTGGTTTTATTAAACAGACGTGCACTTTTTAGGTATGCAGAGTTTTAATGCACTTTTAATAGGACATTTGAAAATCAAATCATCATTGTGCATTAGAATTTATGCAAATATTGTAATTTGAATATATTATAGTGTCTCAGGTCTTATATTCATCTCAGAAATAACTCATAGATGGTTCAGTTTGATGGTGAGATTTTTGGGATTGGCTAAGCCCCCAGTGTTCCAAGATCCTAGCTATGCCTCTTGATAAAACTTGAAAAGAAAACTCTTTTTTAATTTGCATGAACTGAGACTCAAAACGCTTGTGTTTTAGCCGCTGTGTGTTTATGTGATAAACATTATCAGGTTAAGATATCTCTCAAATCTCTAACCTACATCTTGTTTTTGTGATGTTTTCTGCCTTAATTAACAGTAACAAATTAAAATTGTGTTGCATCCAAGTGTGTTCATTGTTGTGTGTATACACATCCAGTAGTGGTGTGTGCCAGCTCAGCTTGCTTTGAAGCTCAGTGCTCTTTGGTTAACCCTCTTTTGTTGTTTGTGTGGTGCTGGTGTGTAAAAAAGCTCCTAGGAGGAATAGCTGTCCTCAGTGTGAAGTAGTGGTTGTTTGGGTTTTGGCTCTGTATAAATGCTGACAGCGGCTCAGCTAGGGGAGACAGTGTGTGAGTCATGATAAATTAATATCCACTTCAAGCGCATTGACCCATGGACCGAACAGATCATCCCTTACAATTAAAGCTTGTTTGAATTGGTGAGGACGTAAATTGAATTTAGGAAGACCTAATTACCGGTTTCTGTTTCCTAGTACGATTCTCTCAGAGTGTTTCAAGCAGTCATGTTGTTTCCTGCCTTATTTTTTACATGAACATTTATACAGTCATCATTACTTTGCTGTAATTCTGAGACATTTTAGCAGCCCTACCTTTCAGCTTTTACCCTCCTTTTTTATTTTTTTCTTGCAAGATTGAGGAGGTAATATGTCACCATGAAATGCAGCTAATTTCTAATTCTATGGCCTCTATACTATGGAAAGAAAAATGGCCTTTCTTCTGCTCTAACATGCCTTGCAGGATATACTTTGGAAGTTACAGGGACTATTTTCAAATAGAGAAAGTTCTGGCCCTTCATATATTCAGCCATTAAATATTGATTTAGAACAGAATAATAGGTAACTGATATGACTATAAAATGCAGAGGATGGGTTAAATATCACAATGAGTCATTTATGACCAAATCCTTCTGCAGCATGATTATAAGCAAAGCAGTGTATAATAGTCTTATGTGGTTTGAAGATGTTTTTTTTTTCTTCAATTGAACGATGAGTGGTATATTCATGCTGATTTAAATTACAGGTATAATCAAAACTGACTGGGACTTGGCTGTTAGTTCGGCTCTCTCTCATGTAATGCCATTAGGGAACAAGAACAATTATATAATAAAAAAAATTATGTAATGGCCTTATGATAGTGCCAGCAAATGCAATTGACACTCTTGTCAGTGACTAAACGCAGAAATAGTACAGCCTGGCAATATCTACATACTGTTTATTGTATTACAGAATGATTCATAAATAAGAATCTCACAGACATGACTGATTCTGACATGATGCAATTTATCCTCTGAAGAGATGAAAGACCAAAATGTTTTTTATCGCTGAAAAACATACCAGCTCCAGGTGCAGCTGAGACAAAGAAATCCCAATTTTGATTCTGTGCTGTAGTTCATTCGTTATTTTTCTTCTGTACATAGCAACATCTGTGTCTGTAGAGCAGCTGCCCCAGCTGTGCTCAGAAGAAACAGAGAACAGCAGGTTTCCCATCAGCCTCCCACCAGCCCCATACAAGACTGAGGTAAGCAACCTTCAGCCTCCTCTCCCAGGGTGCATCTTCTGCCTCATCCTGCTCAGTTAACCCGCTAATCACCCCCTACCGCTCCTTCTACCGAACCCATACGGACATTTGTAGATAGATAAGGCCAGATGGAACAGCATATTTCTTGTATTGATTACCTATTAGATTTCAGTGGGTTTGTCAGGAAGGCCAGGGGTGGTGGTTCGGTGCACTGGCAGGCTCCATCAGCTGTACTCCAGCTGGTGAATCAGCAGATTATCTGTATCTGTTTTGGCATGACCTACAGTCAAAAAAAAATAACCCATTTCAAAATCTGAGTTGAAACTATTTCCAATGTAGAGGTCAACAGCTGCTACTCGTCACTCAGGAAACCAGGCTGTCTGGGGGAGATTACTAAAGGGCACAGGAGGATTAATGAGCACAAGAAAGGAGAGATGAAACAACATGGAAATACAAGAATGCACTGTACTAATCCAGCCTTAGCTTTTACTTTACCAAACATCCATCCAGTTGGGAGGCTATTGACTGTTGGGTCAAATGTAACTAAATAAAACCAATATTATAAAATAGGACTAGTGGCCCTGTAGCTCATCTACATGTTCTATCAAGAATCAAAAACAGCTGGAATTTGCAGGAGATCAGTCTTCCAATAAAAGTGGGTGGTACTCTCACCTGTTATCTGGAGGATAACTTAACAAATTCATTGAAAGTCCATATATGCACATGTTTGGAAATGCTCAAATATCCAACCCTTCTGGGGGAAGGTTCACTCAGCTCTCTGTGATGTGTTGGGCTATGCACTCCCAAATTCTTGTCTTGTTGTGTACCTCGGACATTTGGAAGAATCAGTGCATAAAGAAGACAGATATCTTGTCAAGATCCTCCTGGTGGCCGGGAAAAAGGCCATAACAAAGAACTGGCTTAAGACTGATGCTCCATCTTCTAAACAATGGATTTCAATCATAGATGATATACTTGTCATGGAACATCTGACATACAAACTGAAGTTAAAAGAAAATCTCTTTATGGAAAACTGGGGAAAATGGCTGACATTCAGAGACAAATATACCTATTAAGGGTCCTTAATATGACACCAACACAGGCTGTTCTTTTCATCTGTTTGTTTTTCTGTTTTTTTTTTTTTTTTACTCTTTTCCTTCTCCTCAACCTGAGGAGATTGTATTGTACTGTTAAAAAATGAGAAATAAAAATTGTAAAAAAAAAAAAAAAGAAAGTCCATATTTGACTTTTTATCAGTGCTCAATAGTAACTATATTGATATCTCTGAAAGGCCAATTGTCTAAATATTATTACCTACTTAGGTCAAATTCTAAAGATTCAGCAATAGGCACACTGAACACATGGAGAAATGACATACAAGAAGACATATCAGACTGGAACAAAAGCCTGCTTAATGGCCCAAAAACAAACTATAAATACACGACTGAAGTTACTACAATATAAATGGTTAACAAGGGTTTATATAACCCTGAGAAACTCCATCATATGTCAAGTCGTATTCCTGATACATGTACTAAATGCCAAGATAGTAAAGGAACTCCTATTCACTGTCTATGGAAATGTCCAAAGATACAAAGACTCTGGAAGGAGGTTATCAGCTGTATGTCTGAGGTATTTAACATCAAGATTTCATTTTGTGCCAAACTTTGTAGACTGGGAATATATCCTGAGGATTTTGCACATAATACATAAGACTTTGGACTGTTGCATGCCAGGAGAGCTCTCACTTTGAAGTGGAAGAGCATGGAAGCTCCTTTTATAAAACAATGGATAAAAGAACTATTAGAGTGCATTGGACTGGAAAGACGGACTTATATGTCCAAAGGAAAAGTGGGGGAATTTGTACAATTATGGGAACCTTATATGAACATTATGGTATCTGGAAAATAGGGACATGACATCCAAACTATTACTGTTTATTTTTTATTATATTGAGTGCTGTATTTTAATTTTATTTCTACATATATGTATACATGTTCATAAGAATATACGTTATTTATATATATCATTTGGTGCAAGTTTACCTGGTGTGAATAGATGTGTGTATGGGTGTTTGTGTTGTTTTGATTCCTGTTTTTTATGTATATTATTATTTACTTTGTTTATCTTTGATTATAAAACTTTAATACCAATAAAAATATTGCGGAAAAAAAACATTGATATCTCGAAGAATTTCCATTTTATAAGCTATGACAACATGTCCCAAGTAAAGGCACATTTTTAATATTTAAAAAATTCATCAAAAATTAAAAAATCTAAATTTCTCAAAACTGTGAACCAACTTTGTAGACATTGCCCCAAGGAAGCTACATAGAAAATGGGAAATTAATCCAACCAGTAGCTTTGGCAAAGAAGATGTTTGAAGAAATGGCTAATGAAGATGATAACGATACCGACACCGGCCACACCACCTTCACAATAGTTCATGGCCTATGGCTATTGAGCTAATAAGATAACCAACATGGAAGCTTGGCAGAAATATATTCTTTCTCTAGTCACTTCTGCCACCGGTAATATCTGACAGCTTTAAATTTTCAGTGTTGGTAATCATAAAGAGTCAAAGCCCTCAGAAATCAATCAGTGGTTTTGAAGAACAGCCTGGATCTATCATATTCAAGTGTTTTGCATTACAATGAAAAGTGGGAGCTTGAACTGCTTGGTTTAGTGGCAGTGTTAATTAAGAAAAAGGATTACGCTCTCCAAAATCATTTCAACAGAGCCACAGGAATGTCGCACTATGGAAACTTTTATTACAAGAAAATAATTTACTGGTGGCTGGAAGATGTTTTGGTTTGTAGAACAGCTGACTTTGAAGATAATGTGGTTGACGCTGGTGGAAACGGTGATGGGACTTGTTAATATCTTACTAAGGATAGGAAATCAGAGAGGCTCTCAACCCTGAAACAACATGTAACTATGGTAACAATAAGAGGCTATACAGATTATAAGGTCTGGTGGTGGAAATGAGATTTAAAGCCCTACATGTAGATATGTATAATCATGAACAGAAGAGAAGTATGCAGGTTTCTGGAGGGCTTAGGTGCTGCTGGTTGCAGTTGGGGGTTGGGGGATCAGGGGTCCTTCCCTAAGAAAATATTTTTGTGTAAATTCTGTCTAAGTAAGAACTGCTTTTATTTCCACATATTTTTAGATTTGACTTGGACATATGGGTGGGAGGTTTAGGCCTGCTCTTCCAAGAAAATGTAACATTTTTCTATAAAAATACATAATGCCCCATCATTTTGGCTACAACTGCCATATCCGTGCACAAAAACAACCAACAACAGAAAGCCTAAAAAAATCCCCCTGGGACAAACTCCAACTATTAGATCTTAGAAAAAAGCATGTAGTTGGTTCGGATGCTTGTTGATTTAAATTCATTTGGCATAGGAGGTGCATAAAATGGTTCTGTGCCCAAGCCTCACAATAGTAAGGAAAACATATTTCATTTCACATTTCATAAAGAGGAGCATGATGAACAAAATCATATGTTTGTCAAAATCACTGGAAAACATTAATATGTACATGAACCATGTGTTAATAGAACTGCATACTCTGTGTAAAATATATGACCATACTATACGACACACATTACACATAATATCATATTCACATCTATAAAGACAAATAAGTTAGTTCTTAACACCTCAGTAAGCCTTATTTCCAGCTCATTATAAGATATTAAGATGGGAAATTTTATTGAAATAAAGATGTAATAATCTTCACTAAAGCCCTGTGATGACCCAGTTACACATCCAGGGTGTTCTTTGCCTTCACCCACTGGTAGCTGTGATAAGTTCCAGCCTCCCCACAACCCTTCAGAGGATTAAATGATTCAAAAATTGAATGAATGAATGCATGATCTTCACTTAAGTTTTCATTTGTATAACATGGTAATAGGTACTACAGTGTAATGAAATTCACAATTCCATTTCATGCCTGTTTTTCTTATATAGTCTTCCACTGGTGTTCAGTTTGAACTATAAATGGTGCAATTGGAAGATGAGAAAACCTGAGAGGATGCGAATGGTTCCAAAACTCAACAGTGAAATTTCTTCTGGTGTAGGTTTCTCGCTGCACATGTTGGGTGTGTGGCACAGGAGTGATCCACTCTGCTCATATCTCCTACTCCTAAGGACATAAAGTATCAGCTCAGGAGAGCATGAAATTGAGTTTGGAGACAAATGGACATTAAGTGATGTTTTCATGATAACCTAGAGCAAACACATAGCCCATTAGAAGGTTAACAAGGCAAACACTCTAATAAGCTTAGCTTTTCTCTTTGCTTTGTGTATGACTCTGGGGCACTTAGAGGGTTTAATGATGAACAAAGGTAACGGCTGATTGCAAACAGACAATAAAGACAAAGAGAGGCAGCAGGGTTTAAGCCATGGGCCAACGGCTCTGACTATATAGTTTTCTGACTTCAGAAAATGTGGCCAGTCAAAAGCCTACTGAGAGAGCATGCAGTGGTTTGTACATTAATCAATGTCTGCACCCGTGTTTAATCTAGACTACAAGACCTCAGGAAAATTAATTCATTTGTATAGTTTGCATATGCATAGTGACATTCTAATTTAGAAAGAAGTGAGACAGGGCCTGCCTAGTAATAAAATACAACATCACACAGCATTTACCTTTGGTCCAGAGGTGGAGAATCTTTTATTTAACTTGGTTTACAGTGATGCAGTAGGAAGTTTAAAGAGACAAGGGTTTGTATTTATATTAAATTAAAAAAGGATGTGAAAGGGTAAGATATTGAAATTTCATTTCCTATCTCCAAACAAGGCTTTCAGAATGTGAATATGAATTGTGAGCATTCAGCCAAAACAAACAAATTGTCAAACAGTGATTTAGAGGCCATGGTTCTGGAGGAATCCCTACGGGGCACCCTGTCCCGGCTCCAGCTTCAGCTTCATTGCCCCTGGGCCTGCAGTCAAGTATGAAGTATGAAGATAGCAGCTGGCGTATCATCATCCTGTTCGCTTGGGACTTAAGGGCAAAAGCCTTAGAAAGCTTAACTCACTCATTTGCAGCCTTGAAGTCCAAATTCAATTTAGCCTGTCAGGAGAAAATCTAAAAAGTAACTTTTTTTTTTTTAAACTAAAGCAAGTGGTTACGGCGTATTTCAGGCCCCTCGGGTGTACATCATGCTGCACATATCATGCCCTTTTACAGTTCTCTTCATTACAATGAGAGCAGCTGAGGTCAATTTTTTGATATGCCAGAGTTGGTACCATTTCATCTGCAGAGTTCTCACTGGCGTCCATTTTCATCCCCAGTATATAAATGACACAGGCACAAAGTCATCTCTACAATGGGAGAGTCACAAAAATTGTTAATATCAATATATTGACAATAACTCAGCTCCTCTGTTGTAAAACGAACAAAACAAGAAGCTTACAGTGCAGGAAATGATGGGTTGTGGAAAGCTATTCACCATACAGTAATTACAGCTCGGCAAGGGAGATAATGACGTTGAATGGACCACAAACAAAAGAGTGGACTGACAGCTTCACGTTCTAGTGGTGCTTTCAGATAAAATATTGTCTGCTTTCTCTGGCAGCAACAATAAAGTCTCATTCTGACTGGCCTGCAGCGTTTCAGGAATCTATTCACTCTTGTCTGTCACAGACTCGTGTGTCTTCATGGAGGCACAAAGTCACTGTAACAAGAGTTAAATCCAGCAAGACAAGACAAGGCATTATTTAAAGCTGGTGCTGAATCAATTAATAGGATGAGCAGGAACCTCAACTTTTATCTGCATTTTGCCACTTTTGCAAAATCCAGTCATTGTTAATTAATGTAGCAGATAGTGTGAATAATTTCTTTTTCACAGTTTTAGAACTTTTAAAAACCACTATGTATGACAACTAAGGCCCAGTGCAAATAATAAAAAGGTACTGAGAAAAATCTTCAGTTTTCTGTGGTATGATGTTGTTCAGTGTCTCCATGGTTTTATAGTTAGATGGAAAACATAAAACAGCAACTGCCAGAACCTCTGAAGGAAAGCAACACATAAAAATAAAAGTTGCAATGATGCACAGTTCACAGAAAATTGAATCAAAGTGGGAAATTCTTTACACTATTACAGAGAAATGCGTGAACGCATGTAGCAAGGACAATTCATCTATGTCAGAGTCCTAAATGCACGCGTTCTGTTTCACGCTAAGTGACGTTTATGTCCCTGAAATGATGCAGTGACAAAAATATGCTTCAAACTGAGTCATCAGTCTGTTCCTTGCATGTCTTCAAAGGAGCGTTCCACACAAACCGGAGGCTTACAAAAATAGCAAAAATACTCACTTCCGATTGTGACATTGAATGATTTCATCATCCGGAGAGAATTCTGTTACACTGTCTGGTTTAAGAGATATTCAGACTAAAGAGTAAGAAAAGGTACAATCTGCTCTTTTTCCAGTCTCATACGCTTCACCATCTATCGTACTGTATTATCTTCCACTGTCTGTACCTGAAGAGATAATGCTGAGAGCAGGTAACAGTGTTGAAAAATGTAGAAAAAAATAATTACCTAAGCCAGATTAGAGTGACATTCTGCTTGGATATATGCTTGCATAAGTTAGATGTGGAATCTGAAATACAGACTCCCTCTCAAGCTCAGTCTAAAGCTCCTCTAAAACACCGGCCTGTGCCTGTAGATCTGGATCCAAATGTGTCTCTATACGAAAAGTCATCAAACCTGTAAGAATCATCTTGGCTGTGAAAACCTGGCAAACCAAATTGTCTACTGCACTGAACTCAACATTTGAAATTACATAATCTGCAAAACAGACTGTTCTGCCTAAAGTGGTTGGAGTTCCACAAAAAAGATCCTATTTCAGGCCAAATAAAAAGACGGATTAGAACAAAGCAGATCAAATATACAGAGAATGTCCTGTTTTTTTTTTTTGTTTTAACCCGAAATAGTGCATGAATGCCATTTACTGCCATCATTCCAGATCTTTTAACAGGTTTCTAAACTTCACAAAACAAAACCTTTTAAACTGACAAAGCAGCACATTCTGGCTCCAAATTCTAGCTTGATTTATTCTCGTATGTTATATAATCATTTTGAAACAAAGACAGTAAATGGCTTTACTGTCGGTGATGATGCTGTTTTAGTCTCTCAGGTTGGCTTTAGGCTATCCAGAGGATTACTGAGTTGCCCATATGGCTACTCACAGAGAGAGAAAGTGGAACAAAGCTGGCATTACTGCATCCAGTGGTGAATGATCCGCACTCATGCACAGTCACAAACACTCTCCACGGCTCCCTGCAGTACAAAGACTGTGACAGTAACCTGCCAGGGAATTTAACAGCACTGCTCCATTTTTGTCAGTCCTGCTCCTTTTGTAAAACCAAAGCCACTCTCATTCTCATACCCTTCATCATTGCTATACTGCTGTGTTTCCCAACATTTGGGTTGGAATCTAAAATAGGTTGCTGAACTGTTTTTATTGAGTTGGCAACTGGCAGAGGAAAATACGCTGACTGAACAAAAAAGTCACACATAATATTTTGTTGGAACGTCTTCAGCTTTGCATTCACTGTGGCATTGTTTATACTATGGGATGCTTATACAGTGTGACATTCAACGTCAAAACATACATTTCTTACCAGAGTTGCATTAATTTTTGGCCAAGAACTTGGGTCAGTAATGTGTAAAGTTTTTCTCTGCACATCCAAAAGATTCTCAGGGGAATTTAGCCCATAAAGATCCAAACAACCACTGGCGACCGATATAAAACAGTTAATAACTTCTGATCCATTAATCCTATCAATCCATATAAATAATTGGTGTAAAATGCAGTTTGTCGTCTTTTTATGGTCATCAGATATGACCCATTTGGATGTTCAGAGGCTCTGTAGTGAATGTGAAAGCACCCTCATCCGCTACAACACAGGTGTCAGGTGCGGCCTGGGGGCCAAATCCGGCCCGCCAAAGAGTCCAATTCGGCACAAGTGCAAAAGTTACACTGAAGATATTAACAATCAGTGGTATCAAAATCATTTTAATTCAGGTTCCACATACAGTCCAATTAGATTTTAAGTGGGTCAGACCAGTAAAATATTATCATAATAACCTATAAATAATGAACACCCCAAATTTTCTCTTTGTTTTTTGGTGTAAAAAGTAAAATTACATGAAAATGTTTACATCACCAAACTATACGTTTACAAAAAATGTGAATAACCTGAACAAATATGAACAAACGGAAATGTCTTAAGAAAAGAAAATGCAATTTGACCAATATTCTGCCTGTTACTAAATGTTTTGTGCTATTGTAATGCACATGTGTAAATGATAAACTGATAAACCGAGGCAGAATATTGTTAAAATTGCACTTGTTTTTCTTAAGACAATTCAAGTTGTTCATGTTATTCAGATTTTTAAGGAAACTTTGTAGACGTAAACCTGATCATAATAGAATTTTATTTTTTCCACTGTTATTATTTTACTGGTCCGGCCCACTTGAGATCAAATTGGACTGAATATGGCCCTTGAACTAAAATGAGTTTGACAGACCTGCTCTACAACACTGATTCACAAGTAAAGCCCATGGAGATTGATCAATGGCAGTGGATAGAGACACTCGATTTATGTTCAGTTAATGATAAAATTTAGTTGAAAAAGTCATATTTTCTTCATTTTTCTCTGTTTCTGATATTATGACAATTAACTTTAATATGAGCTTTTATGAGCTGAATATCTACAGGATCAAGGGATTAAATATAGAATAATACCTGATTGCTATTGAAGAAATGTAAAATACAGAGGATAATATTTTAACAAATGGTGATAAATTGCCTAAGAAAGGTTAAATAGAGAGAAAAATTCATTTGGGAACTGACGGAAAAGTAACACTGGGTCTTTATGGGTTAAGTCTCTGTGGTCATTCACTGATGTTCAGACCTGATCATTTAGATTATTCAGGTTCAGCTGACCTCATTTTATAGACACATAATGTTGCTGAACCTAGGAACTTTAGGTCATAACACTGGCCCACAGGTGTCCTCTGTAGGCACTTAGCATGATGGGTAATCGCCTCTCTTCTCCATCTGCTGCGCTCTGGAACAGGGTCAGTATGGACTCATTAGACCACATGATCTTTTTCCATTGAAACATAATATAATCGTTATGCTCTCTATCAAGCTGATGGTTGTTTAAGAAATGAGAAGCTCCTGCATCAGTCAGGGTTAAAGAACACGTTGGACCTGGAACTTATTAATTATTGCAGTAATTATACAATGGAAGGCTCTTATTTTAATCCTGTCATTGAATTTTTATTTGCATATAAAAAATAATAATGTAAATTCATTTTACTAATTGAAATAGGGGATTGTTCTCAACAAACCATGTGAAAAGCAGAGAGTCATTTGTCATTTATAAAAGATACGAAAATATTAAAATGACATAAAAGACAAAACAGGATGAAAATGGCAAGACAGACACAATGTAAAAAATGTAACAAAAAATATATGAAAACCTAAAAATAACATAAAAGGTACGAAGATGAAAATACTATGTAAAAATAAAATTAACAACATAAATGACTTTCAGTGAAACTTTCAGAGAAAATGTTTTCACTGTCAATAAAAATATAAAAATAAAGCAATTTCCTCTAGATTTTTTGGGTAAATTTTTGCTTTCAGGTCTTAAGGTATAGAAGTTTTGGATTCACCCCATTCTGTATTTGACAAAGGACATCTCATGTACCGTGAAGTCAATGTTTATCATAACAGCTCTGTAACTGGTGATTCACAGGAGGATATGTTTTTAGTGTTTGTAATTTAACTTTGACATACCAGACAGGAAAAGACTTAATTGTATCATGCTTCAAAGTTAAAAGTCTTAAATTGTCGATTTAAAGCCCTATTTTCACAGCTATTTTCTGCTATTGAATCTGCAAAAAACAAAACAAAACAAAACAAAACAAAACATTCAATAAAGTTATTTAATTCCCAAATAGTCAATGTCATCCTAAAGGTAATTCTTCTGGTGACTGAGAAAAGAACTGTCAGTAAATATGTGTATGTGATGGATACACCACATGGCATTTTGCTAATTTACTGGTTTGCAGTGATGGGTAAGAAATATCCACATGCAAACTCTTGCTTTTATAAATTCGCAGTCTTCTTTCTTTCCTTTAAAAGAACCCAGAAACATGTTGGTTATTCTGTCATGGACATCTTTTCATCACCGTTCAGAGATAGAAGACTATTATTTTCTGAGATATTCTGTGATATCGACAGAAACAAGGTAAAGGTAAAGAGAAAAGTATCAGTTGTTTTACGTCATAGTTTGATATTATGCAGTGTATACAAAACCATGTCAAGCCAAAAGCAAAGATATCTTTGAATCAACCACTGAGCGTCATAGGGATGGAGGTTGAACGTATCAGGTACAAACAGGATTTCCATGGCATCCTGTCTGTCTCTGTAGCAATGCGTGCAGCGCATACGTCAAAATGAACATCCTGACATCAAATAAAGGGCAGATTAGAGTGTGTGTCATCTTCCCTTTCTTGTTTTTCTATGATTAAATTCTAATTAACATCAATCGGGGGGTGTCAAGTCATGACGTCAAGTTGCGGAAACATAGACAAAGGGTAATATGGATGAAAGAAGAGTTACTGCAGGTTCTATGTGATGCAATCTGTGAAAAACAGTTTGTCTGCTTTTCCGAGTCAGTCAGTATGCCTGCTGCGGTAACTCATGAATAACTACTTTGGTCAGCATGACCAAGTTTGTATCTAACAGCCAGACCTGAGAGCAGCTGGAAGCTTTAAAACTGCTTCTTCAGCCTCACGTTTGATTAAGCATGGTTTGTGTATGTTTCAGGTTTTACATTTATTGCCATTTTTATTCAGAGGATACAATGAAAATCCTTGTGCCTGAGTTAGTCTCCTTAAAAGGACAGAGTACAAACCAGTTCACGAATATGGTGCAGAATATGATTTCAGAATGTTCTTTATATTACTCCTTTTATTACTGATTGGGTATTTCTTATAAATTCTATTTGTGCTATAAAGTTTTATACTATTTTGTCTAATTTGTTTGTATTTTAATCGATTTCATGCTTTTATGGTTTACAAATTCTCTCTCATATTACTGCCACCTCAGTCATCTGTGAAGCGATAATATGTGAAGCATGATTGTAATATAATAGACTGGTTTTCATACACGTTAATATTTGAACTGATAAGAGCACACTGTGAGGTTGTATACTGAATAGTTGCTACGGGCAAAATGTCAACAGAGCAGAGAATATTTGGAAAATTATCATATCCAGTCTTAGGGAATGAGTTCTCTCTGTCATTTATCCTCTGTGTATTTAAACACACAAAAACACCAGATGAAATGAGGAATGCTTAACTGAACATCAGCATTCCAGGTCATGCTCAGCTATACAAGTGAAGCAGGATGAATTAAAATTAGGAGAAAAACTTGGTCCCATCACCCCAGGCATAATGCAGTCTCAAGCATATCAGGATGCCCCAGCTGTGACCATGCAGTCTTATCATTCTGACGCCATGTAACACTGTCTACTTTCTTTTCCTCTTCCTTGCAAACTCTAAAAGCAATTCCAGTGCATCTTGTTGCCAGTGATATTTTCCTTCCTCAGCTACTAAGTAGAGGAACAAAAATAAATCAGAGTGCTCTTTAAGGTCACGGAGTGAAAACACAGATGTTCTTGTTCCTGATTGTAACATGGCTGTGTGGATTATACATGCAAAAGGAAGAGAGACAAAGAAACACTTTAAGCAGTTTCCTTTTCCTTATCTCAAGGCTATATTTACATGTGTGTTCCTACAGATACATTTCTTGTTTCTTAAAAAGAAGAGGAAGAAAAGAAAGAAAAACTGAAGTCTGAAATGTTGTCGTATTGGTCATGATGAGTCACACTTATTATTCTTCATACAGTAAACAAACCTGATCTGGTGAATGTGTTTTTACTGTGTTCAGCCACAGGTCTCTGGCTATTCGATGGATATTGTCTTTTGTTTTTTGTTTTTCACACCAGAACTGCTAGAGGTTTCTAACTGTCAAACAGATTAAATGTACCCATGTATAAAAATCAAATCTCTGTAAAGTATGAAGGTGGCTGGAATATAATCTATCATCTATAGGGACACAAGAGCAAACTGACCCTTTATTTGGAGGTGGTGAAGGATGGTAGAAATACATACAAAGAACAATACACATGTTTCTTACTTTTCTTAACATACAACCACTGGGTAGGGGAGGTCTTTAAGTCATATAACATATCAGGTAAGAATACTGAGTGTTAAAAATGAGGCATTTAACCCATAAAGACCCAAATATACACCAGTGTCCAAAAACATCTACTGATCTAAAGTGTTTCATAACTTTAGAGCCACTAATCCTATCGATACATGTAAATAATTGATGTAAAATGCAGTTTGTCATCTTTTCATGGTCATCAGGTATGACCCATTTGGACGTCCAGAGGCTCTGTCGTGAACATGGAAACACCATCATCTTCTACAGCATTGATTCACCAGTAAAACCCATGGAGTTTGATCAATGACAGTGGATGGAGACACTTGGTTTATGTTCAGTTAATGATATATTTCACTGAAAAAGTCACTTTTTCCCTTAAGTTTTTTCTGTGTTTGTTATTATAACCCTCAAATGTAATCTCAGCATGAGGATTAAAGCACATAATCCGTAAAATAAATATAGGAAAATACCTGATTTTCACAGAAGAAATGCAAAATAGAGAGGATAATATTATGATAAATGGTGATAAATCCCTTAAGAAAGGTTAAATAGAGAGGAAAATTAATTTGGGAACTATTGCAAAAGTAGCATTGGATCTTTATTGGTTAATTGTTAAAACTGAATAGATTTAACCAGGATGACACAGAGCACAATAATGTCATCATACCCTATAACATGTGCAATATCTGTCAAATGTATACAGTCTTCCATATTATTTTATCTTTTCACACTTTTTAGCTCACAATATTTATTTTCTCATGTCATTTGCACTACTCTCATGCTATTTGCACAACTTAAATATATACAGGGTGGGGAAGCAAAATTTACAATATTTTGAGGCAGGGATTGAAAGACAGTGTATGACCAGTTAGTTTATTGAAAGTCATGAGAATTTATTTGCCACAAGAAAATTTACATAATAGAAAATGTTTTTATTCTATGTGTCCTCCTTCTTTCTCAATAACTGCCTTCACACGCTTCCTGAAACTTGCGCAAGTGTTCCTCAAATATTCGGGTGACAACTTCTCCCATTCTTCTTTAATAGTATCTTCCAGACTTTCTCGTAATAATTTTGCTCATAGTCATTCTCTTCTTTACATTATAAACAGTCTTTATGGACACTCCAACTATTTTTGAAATCTCCTTTGGTGTGATGAGTGCATTCAGCAAATCACACACTCTTTGACGTTTGCTTTCCTGATTACTCATATGGGCAAAAGTTTCTGAAAAGGTATGGATAATAGTGTTAGGTATGATTATGACATCAATATATGTTTGGTTTCAAAACAATTGACGTAGTGCCTGCTGAGAAAAAACAACTAAATGTTCATTGTAAATTTTGCTTCCCCACCCTGTATATGTATTTTTTTTTTTTTTTTTTTTTTTACAAACATTCCTAGTTGCAATACTTTCATTTTTAATTTTTTCTAATGTAAATACGTGTGCCGTCTTACTGTTTTTGTTGTGCTTTTTAATGTATTGCGCTAAACTAGAGAGCTCTACCTCAATTTCGTTGTACTTGTACAATGACAGTAAAGACATTCTGCTTCTGGTTCTGATAAAGGTAAAACTTAAAGATAAAATAAAACTAAAACAAAAAGCAAAACTAAACTTACTGATAAATCCATATTGCTATCTAGATTTAACTTAACTATATTTAACAGTATGGTATGTAACATGCTTTTAGAAAAGGTTAAAAATAGGGAACTTTAGTATTGTATTATAAAGGAATGCACAATTAAAGAACAGCTGTAGGTTAATTTTACTCTTAGCATTTTTAAGCCTTATAGATTGAGACAATTCCTTTTGGATGAGATTTGCTGCTCTGTGAGTTAGGGATTAGAGTCAGAATTTCTAATGAGTACAAGTAGGGATCCAGGATGATTATTTCCTCATTGAACAAAAGGTCACAGATCAATATCTCTGTACAAGTTAGAAAAAAAAAAAAATTTCAATGAGTGCAGAAGAGAGGTTATAATCTGTTGACACTCACTGGCTGATCACCACCTGTGGCCCCCATGAGGAACCTAGGCAGCAATGAGCTTGGTTTATTGGTTTATATATGATGAATACTTTTATTTAACAAATTCACGACATGGAGCTCCTGCAGAAACAACATTTGTGTGTAGATTGATAATATTCGTCATGTCTTCCATTCCAAATGTTAGTTACAGAACATCTTGCCTCAATTCTACAAACATCTGTGTGTTACTCGTACTACAGGTGTGTACAACTAATACAACTCTAAATGATATAATCACATTGAAGTTGGCAACTATGAACATGAATCAGTTAAATGATAATAGGTCACAGATATACAGTACATGTTGATAAATTTGAGGAAAAAAACAAGGGCCTTAGTATGGTGTTGGGCTATTACATGACCACACAACAGCTTCAGTGTGTTTGATTTTACAAGTCTGTTAACTCTACTCTAGGGATCAACAACACTCTTTCAGAAGACATTCTCCCCTTCTGGTGTATTTACACTGCAAAAAATCTAAATCTTACCAAGAGTATTTTTCTCATTTCTAGTCAAAATATCTCATCACACTTAAAATAAGACATAATCACCTAAAGAGTAACTTGTAAGTAAAATATAGAACTTATTTAAAGAAATCTCACCAAGATAATTTTCACTTGTTCCATTGGCAGCTTTTTTTTCCTTTTGCTTGAATTAAGAAAAAAAAAAAAAAATCTTGAATTAAGCAAAGAAATCTGGCAATGGAACAAGTAAAAATTATCTTGGTAAGATTTCTTGAGATAAGATTTTCAAGATCTATTATCTAAAAATAAGTTCTTATATCTCACTGAAAAGATACTCTTTAGGTGATTATGTCTTATTTTAAATGTGATTAGATATTTTGACTAGAAATGAGAAAAATACACTTGATAAGAATTTGATTTTTGCAGTGTATGATGATGAAGATGAGCACTGTCTAACACACTGGTACAAAATCTCCCGTAAGTGTTCAGTTATGTTGAAACTACGAAGGCCAAACAATATGATCCACATCATTTTCATAGATCACCAAACCATTCAATGAGCCATTGTACGAGGTCACCGTCATCCTGGATGAGAGCACTTCCATTATGTTCTTCCTTTAATTTGACACTTGGCCATAAGTAAAAACATCCTGCAGAGCAGAAATCCACTAATCTCTTTAGAATCAATAGGGTCATCCAAGGATATAAGTCACTTAGCATCATTTACATTCACACTGTTCCCAGCATCATCTAATAGTTACTAATTCTTTCCAATAGCTGCAGATATGTGCTGTAATCAAATCAACACGGGACACATCATTACGCCTGCAGAGCTGTAACTGCCAAAGTAACAGCCTCGGTTAATAGATTCCAACTTCTGTAAAGGTCATAAGTTGACAATTATTGTAACATCACCTCCTTATATTTTAAATGATATCTTAAATTGCTGCACTATGTTTTCTTTATAGTATATTCTCCAGTGACAATTCAACGCTCTATACACTCACTAGATCATGTCCTCAAAGATTCAGTCTAATGTGGTGGGAATTTAAGTGCATTTTCTTTAATCTCTGTACTTAATTCAGTGTATGACAGTGCTACAAGCTGTAAGTACGGTGTCTTTAAGCCTTAGCAACAGGTCTGGTGAGACCGGCTGCAATTATATGACTAATTATAGAATGAGTTGACGCTGCAGGTGAATTAGTACTTGGTGGCTTCTTTTAAGTGTGTAAAGAATTCCTCTCTAAATGTCAGATAGCAGGAGGTGATGCATTTCTTATGTCTTCAAATGAAATGTTTTTTTTTTTACTTTCAGGAAACTTAAAATGTTTTAGACTGGCAACTAATTCAGTGTCACAGCCTGTTAATGACATGTAAAGCATTATGCATAAATGACAATGTCAAGTACACAGCACTTTATTCTGCTTTTCAGAATGTAAAGGTAAATAAAAGTCATTCTTTTTGGTGCAAGTGAGCTCAGCTACAGATTTTGCATCACAGTCTTGTCATGCTAAAATCTTGGATCACAGTGCCCCCTTCTGGCAAGGGCAAGACAAAGTCACACCTGATACTGAGGCTGGACTCTGCTGTGGAAATGGAGCATGATTATCAGAGTCATTCTTGTGTGTTGATTGGAAGTTGAAAAGCCAACCACATGGCCATGTCAGGAAATCTCCTGAAAAATCTCCTCTCTCAGTGGGAGAGCCTTAAAACGAAGCAAATAGTAAGCTATTGGAGTGATTTTTTGATGGAGAGTAGAGCAGGCATATCTAAGCTCTTCCATCTGTGTTCCATCTCCTTATTTTTCTGAACAACCAAAGCATCCTGTTTTCCTCCAGCCCTGAGCACACATACATACCAAAGCTATTCAATTCTTCACATGAAAAGCCTCCATAAAGGATAGTTGTGGCCTCAGCTTTGGAAGAAAAAGATGGGCTACTTATCCCAAAAGGTTTTAGATTTCACAGTCACTCGACTCTGCTCGGCGCCATTCAGGCCGTGCTTGTTTTCTAAGCATTAGGATTAAAATCGTTCTCCCGAGAGAGAGCCAAGAAAAATCTAAAAACGGAATCTAAGAATTTGAGATGGCTGCCTCAAGGGGCTGTTTGTGCTTCCCCTTTAAAATACAGAGCCAATTTATCCTTAGTCCAACTTTTTTTTTTTTTTAAACTTTTTTTTTCTTCCATACATTACTTCAATGGAGCATATTTCTATTTATAGAAAATGAGGACAACTCCTTACCTTACTGTTTAAAAGCATTTGGGATCTTGGAAGGAAAACCAGAAATATTTCTCCTCATTTACGTATGAATATTCAGTGTATGTTTATGCAGATATTATTCCACGAAACAGTCAGATTGACAGAATACATTAGGAAAACTGCTTATCAAAAAGTAATCAAATGTAATGCATGCGAATTGAATGAAATATGCATGACAAATTGGCTTTGGAGCACCCTGAGCAGGCATGTCCTCTGAACCCTTGCACAAAAGCTCATTGAAATTCTTTTCATTATGACTGTGGCACTACAGAGAAACAGAGAATCAGAGGGACAGACAGAGAAAAGACGAGGATAAGGATTCCCTGATTACAACGAGAGGAAAAGCCTTGCATCATGTATGAGAATATCATTACAGTATTATGCAATTTTACTGCTGAAATAAATTCACACACGATAAGCATTTAGTCATTTTATTTACAAATGTTACTTGAATAAATTTGCCTCAATGCCGTTCAGTATGATATATTCTTCACATGGAAAACCTGTGTACAATCCATCTATCATGGATAACTTCAGATGAGTGCTTAGAAGCAGACAGTTTTTTTTAAATATATTTTTTGAAAGAATATTCTTAAATTTTTTTTCCCTGTTACAAACAAAAAGGCACATAAACATGATAAGAATACCTTGCTTGACAAACATTAATACCACAAGACTTAGCGGGGAAGAATCATGAACAAGAGACGATGATCCTGCAGGGTTCCTCAAAAACTAAAATAATCCATCTCTTTAAAATCTGTCTCTGTCTAAAATGTGTCATTAAAAAGATCTGTCTCGATAATCTTATGGACTAGTTTCATGGCTAAAACATTGAAAACCTCTTGCGCATGCAGAACCCCACTTTGCACAACTGTAATACTTAATATAACAATAAAGTAGATATTTCTTAGCAAGCTCATCGTTTTGATCACACTGTCAAAAGGAATATGCATCATATGAATGTGCATGTCCAACGTTGCAGAATGTCTGTGCTATTTGCTATGGTTTCATGGGTTGTTGTCACAAGTAGTCTCTTCATCAATTTGCTGGAGTACAGTCACATCACATAGTGGTTGGTTGGCCGGCTAAAGAAAAGAAATATCAGAATTAAACTAAAACAAACAAACAAACAAACAAACAAACAAACAAACAAAAAAAGAGAAACAAACAAAACAGCCACATTCTCTTCCCGCTGGAAAAAATCTAAATCTTACCAAGTGTATTTCTCTCATATCTAGTCAAAATATCTCATCACACTTAACCCATAAAGACTAGTAGTCACTTTTTCAGCAAAGATATTGCTAACTGAATGTAAAAACATTTGTGTCCATCCACTGTCATTGATCCAACTCCATGGGTTTTACTGGTGAATCATTGTAGAACAGGGGTGTCAAACTCATTTTCTTTCAGGGGCCACATTCAGCCCAATTTGATCTCCAGTGAGCTGGGCCAGTAAAATAATAGCATAATAGCCTATAAATAATGACAACTCCAAATTTTTTAGTGCAAAAAATAACATTAAATAATGAAACTATTTCTATCCAAAACAAAAAAGATGTGAATAACTGGAAAAAACTGAAATTTCTGAAGAAAAATAAGTACAATTTTATCAATATTATGCCTCAACTTGATTTATACATGTGCATTACAGATCAGCTCTACCAAGACACAAAATAGGCAGAATATTGTTAAAATTGCACTTATTTTTCTTTAGACATTCCAGGTTGTTCATATTTGTTCAGGTTATTGACATTTTATTGTTAAAGGATATCCGAATTTAATGTTCTTTGATATAAATAATTTTGAAAAAATTGGTGTTGCCATTATTTATAGGCATAACGTCATATTTTTTTCACATTAAACCAAGAAGAAAATTTGGAGTCATTATTTTTAGGTTATTATGCTATAATTTTTGAGTTTGATGCCCTTGACTGTTAATATCTTCAGGGTAATTTTTGCATTTTGCACTTTGTAAATTCATCTCGCGGGCCAGATTGGAACCTTTGGCGGGCCAGTTTTGGCCCCTGGGCTGCATGCTTGACACCTGTGTTGTAGAAGATGACGGTGTTTCCACGGTAACTATGGAGCCTCTGAATGTCCAAATGGGTCATATCTGATGACCATGAAAAGATGGCAAACTGCATTTTACACCAATTATTTACATGTATTGATAGGATTAATGGATCAACAGGTATTAAATAATTTAGATCGGTAGATGGTTTGTGTCACCGGTGGCTGTTTGGGTCTCTATGGGTTAAAATAAGACATTATCACCTAAAGAGTAACTTTTCAGTGAGATATAAGAACTTATTTTTAGACAATAGATCTTGAAAATCTTATTTCAAGAAATCTTACCAAGATAATTTTTACTTGTTCCATTGGCAGATTTTTTTTTGCTTGAATTAAGCAAAAAAAAATTTGAATTAAGGCAAAAAAAATCTGCCAATGGAACAAGTGAAATTTATCTTGGTAAAAATTTCTTGAGATCTATCATCTAAAAATAAATTCTTATATCTCACTGAAAAGTTACTCTTTAGGTGATTATGTCTTATTTTAAGTGTGATGAGAGATTCTGACAAGAAACGAGAAAAATACACTTGATAAGATTTAGATTTTTGCAGTGTGAAAAGCTTGATCATACTCACTTTTAAATCGCATGTAGCAGGAGTTACAGTAGAGCTGTTTATTTCGTATTCTGACTTCAGCACCAGCTTCTGATCCTCCCAGGTCTGACTTACAATCAATACACTGTGAATTGGGAAAGAAGAGTTAAAGAGCTGCATCATGAGTCAAAGGGGGCTCTGAGTGTCTTAAGCGTCTAAAGTAAACAGAGGGATCAGGACAGATCGAAGACCTTTGACAGCACGTAAACACAAAAAGGAAGGTAAAGGAATATGTGAAAATTGCACATGACAAAGACTGGTGGAGAGGATTTCAGAAACGGGTGAAGACCACAGTATGAGGACGAACCAACCAGAGTGAAACTTAGGAAGAAGGAAGCAAATTGAGGTGTTGATTAAAGTGACGATCAGGTTTTGGCACTAAGAGAAAATGCATTTAAACCATCCAGTTGTTGAGAGTCATTCGTATCAGAAAAAGAGAAGAAATCTGGAGTGATCAGGTTAGTTTTTGCAGAGGTCTGCTGAGCTGCTCCGGGTCATCAGGAGCACAACTCTCACCTTAAAGCAGCTCAAATGATAACAGAGCCCAAGGGACTCGATGATCATGGCTGCTCCCTTTCCCAGTGGGGTGTCACAGAACGTACAGATTTTCTTGCCACTCACTGACCTGGATTACAAAATGTACAGTTGGGACATGAGAGCCGAGCACACACATGCATACATACACACATGCATGTATGAATGGTTACACACACAAACATGCATTTACACTGGTATATACTATGGTTAGATATGCAAAATTAAGAGATGATGCATAATTTCACCAAAACCTATAGAATATAATCAAGTGGAAGATGCATGATCCCAGGTCATAAAAAGAAATCAAGCTGCTTGCATCAGAAGTAACATAAACAACAAATAACATAAATAACAATGTAATAAATTAGCGAAGCGCATGTCAATACAGGTGAAAGCTGACTGAAAAAATCACTAAGTATTGATTTGCGAGCTCTTACTAAGTTAAACACTGATATTGCATATTTCATTGTAATGATTGTTTTTTTTACGGTTTAATTTGACCAGCTGTCATTTGTCTGAAAAATACTCATACACGTACCAATAAAAATCCGTGGTTTCTAAAATTTCTCATGTTGTCTCTTATTTTTTTGGCATTTTTTGTCAATATTTCAATTACTTATAGATGCTGTTGCTGCAGCACGATACTATGTACAAAAAGACGTATGGGCTGTTATTTACTGTATATCTCAATGAGAAAATGATACCAAGTTGGATTTTTAAAGTGTACAGCGCTTGTCAAAAGTCTGAATGGAAACTACTATTTTAATTGTTTTCAAGACATCCATGCATGTTCCTTTGTTTGTATGTAATTAAGAGCATGAGGATTTACTTTGACCCAACAAATACATAAATGTACTGATGTGGTATAAAGTACTTAGACTTTATTTTTCATGATACGAAAATCCTCCCTTAGCAGCTATAACAGTTTTATGCACTCCAGCCAACATCAGAACAGTTCGTTCTTCAAACATTCAGCTGAAATCCTTTGCCATGCCTCTTATAAAACTTGCCAGAGGTTTTTTTTTTTGGCCAGTTGGGTATTTCTTCCTCTCCTTGAAATCCAGTTCTTCCCAGAGTAGCTCAATAGGATTTAGGTCAGGTGACTGGACAGGCCATTCTATGATTCCAGCTTTTCTTCAGTTTTCTCTCCGAGTAACTATTACAGAGTTTGGACGTATGCCTTATATACTGACCTGTACCATGGCTCAACCATAAAACTGTTCTTCATTGTTTTTCATGCAGAAATGTTCTAACTTACATTAACCTATAAATATAAAAAGATTTAGCACATTTTTCAAACATGCTGTAAACAGAAATGTGCAAAATTAACCCTATAATGCCAAACGTATCATATTTGATGCATGAGTTTTGAAGCCCTCTACATGATCAGTGTGATTTTTTTTCTTGAAAAACCTGATGTATACAATTAGATACATGCAATATATGGATAATCCACCAGAGGAGAGGAATTCATTCACCAGAGGCCTTTCCAGTGACACTACAAGATTGTCATTAATGAGGAAGGAGGCAGAACTTTGTTAATTTTGAAAAGGAATTACCAATTTGTTAGACATGTTTGTGTTATATTATGTTTTTGTTTGTTCAAAAATAATAATATTTGAGCATTGAGACCTGATATATCAAATATGATACAAAATTGAAACTCATACATGGAAACTGATACTTGGGGAAAAAAAAAAAAGAAAAAAGAACAAGTATGGTTGTTCAGAAGAACCAATTAAGGCTCCAGTTGCAAAGAACTGAAATTTTCTGTCAATGATTTAATGGTTCAGGCTTTACAGGGTTAAATGTGTTTCACCCAAAAAACTGATGAATGTTAATAGGGTTCCTACGGGTTTCTACAAAAAAATTTAAGACTATGTAAGACCTTTTTACGACTTATGTAGAAAAAGAATTTAATGCCTATTTCACAGTCATACTGGCAAAAATTTGTGACTCCTAGAATTTAGGAAAATATATTTATTTACTTCAATGCCTTGATTCCCATTGTTCCAAGTCATTCCTCACTGGGGGCTGCAAAGTTAGCGATAATTGATTCCTAATTTCAAAATAAATTGTTGGGTTGGAATTGGTGTAACTGAGTCAACTAACATTACTGTCTTTACAGTTTGGACATTTAACAGACACATTTAAATACAGCACAGCGAACAAGTTTATGGCAACATAACTCAAGACCCACCATATCAAATATAATACATTTTAAGGACTTTTTGAAGGTATTAAATGCAGATTTGTAGATTCAAGACTTTTTAAGACCCTGTGGGAACCCTGGTTAAGCATTTTACACCAATATCTATACCTTTACATACAAAACCTGGCTAAAAAAAGACCAAAACCAATATTTCATTGGACCACCCTCAACTTTGTCACTCTTGATTGTCATTGTTCCATCATTTTATGGACACATAATGTTTCTGAACCTAGACCTGAGTAATTAAAAGAACCTCAGATCAGAACACTGCCACCACAGGCTTGTACTGTGGGAACTAGGCATGATGGGTAATCACTTCATCCACCTCTGTTCTCATTCTGATACATCCATCACACTGGAACAGGGTCAATCTGGACTCACCAGACTACATGACCTTCTTTCAATTGAATCTTTATGCTCTCTATCAAACAAGAACATGTTGTAGGTTCAACATTAATCGCTGCAAAAATTATTTAATTGAAGGCTGTTACCTAAATGAAGTTACATCCTGGTGGGGGCAGTTTTTTGACCAGCCTGTGTACATGTTTGGTCAAAATAAATCTTCCTACCATTAACTTGTCTAGTTTTTTACATACAATTAAAGGAACATCTATGTGTCTCTCAAAAATGATAAAAGACTTCCTTTGACATCCTCTAGGATTCTATGTTTTTCTCCAAAAAACATCTGTGAGGAAAGAAGGGGTCCAGTTTGTTTAATAATGACATGAAATCATATTGGTGTAAATATAGTGACCGTCATTTAGAAGATACTAGACAATTAAAGTCTTATAATATCAGTGTCGGGCTGTGCAATAGAAACATGTGGTCATAAATACCAGCACAAACCAAACCAAACCAAACCAAAACAACACAACACAACACAACACAACACAACACAACACAACACAACACAACACAACACAGGTAATATCAAACAGATAACTTATAACAAAGGGCTGCATGTGCCTCTAAAACCATTTTGGGCCTGAAATGTAAGGTAATATGATGAATAAAGCTAAATAACAATATCAGATAACACATCAATTTGTTATCAGATGTGTATATTAACCCATAAAGACCCAAACAGCCACTGGCGACCAAAATGATCTACTGATGTAATACCTATTGATCCACTAATCCATCAATATCAATACATGGAAATAATTGGTGTAAAATGCAGTTTGCCATCTTTTCATGGTCGTCAGATATGACCTATTTGGACGTTCAAAGGCTACAACATTGATTCACCAGTAAAACCCATAGTTGGATAAATGACAGTGGATGGAGACACTTGGTTTAAGTTCAGTTAATGATAGATTTTACTGAAAAAGTCACTTCTTCTTCAGATTTCTCTGTTTTGATATAATAACCTTCGAATTTAGTCTGAGTTTTTATGAACATCTACATGATAAGTAAATTAAATATAGGAAAATACATAATTTACATTGAAAAACCTCAAACTAAAGAGGATAATATTATAATAAATGGTGATAACACATTGGTGATGACACAAAAGTAGCACTGGGTCTTTATGGGTTAAATTAGTATTATCCTTTGCCAACACCCCCCCTTACAATTGCACCTGGATAATGATTATACAACCCAGTATACCAGTGTGAGGTTAGAGGCAGCTTGTTGGAAGCATTAGCCAAAGCAGCATCGTCGGTTTTACCTGCTCCGCTGTTGAGGTGGATCAGACGTGGGCTCTGGGGAGGTGGTGGGTGACGGTGAAGAAAGTGATGGGGAGGGCGTTTGCCTTGACCAAGGGGATGAGGGGGTTCCCGCCCCCCCTCGCAGGGAGCCCATAGAGGATGAGGAAGGCAGAGTGGAGGAGCTGTGTCGTGCTCCTGACCAACCACCATGAAAAGAAGTGCTGCCAGAGAGGGCAGAATGAGGACGCGAGTAGTTTTGGCTATAAGAGCTACTTCTGGGTGTCCACGATGATCGCCAGGAGTTGTAGGAGGAATCCAAGTTGTCAAGAGACTCGCCTCTGCAAAGCCAACGCATGTGCCGCCCACGTTAGGTAGTTAGTAGAGGCATTAAAACTGTCTGGCTGCCAACTGCATGTGTACTATTTTTTAGTAATAATTGAATTAAATTAGCCAGAGCCAGACTGGCAGCCAGATCAATACTCTTCAGCACACAATGCAAGTCCCAGGACATTAGTAATGCCAACCACCACTGTATTAGTGAACATTATACCATAATCTTGCAACATAGATGAGAATTTCACCTTCTCTTTGAGTGTTTCAACAGCATGTGGTATATGTCGTATGTACCTGCGCATGGGGGGTATGTCTGCCTCCTTGCTGGTGATGGTGTTAGTGGAACGCTGGCGGATCCAGCTGCTGTCCGTCAGCAGCGGCGTTTTCTTTTTCATCTCATTAAGGATCTGCTGTCGCTCCAGCTCAGCCTGCGACACGGACTGCTGACCCTTCCTTTCACCCAATCCTCCGCCACCCGTCACTGCACCCAGAGTGGAAAGATAAAACAAACATTATGCAGGGTGAAATTCACATTGTATTGGAAATCAAAGCTGGAAACGGGCAGAGAAATTAGAAAACGAATGATGAACGTAGCTGTGATTATCTGGATATTGTGTTTCATAATTCTGGGGTGATTATTATGCATTGTTCTGCTGTAGCTTTGATTAGACATTTAGATGTGATTACCTTATGGGAAAATAGTTAAATTAATTGCAGCAAATTTAAAAGAAATCTCTAAATCAGGCCACATGTAATTTTCTGGTAAGATGACTGATTGATTTACCATTTGTTTTTTAGATGTTAATCAAACAGCTATAAATTCTGATTTAGTAAAATGTCATTATTGACAGATCAAACGATCAAATGGGGTCACGAGGAGACAGAATTGACTGGATTTCAAGAGGAGAGGCAGACAGGTGGAGCGTCAGAGCTTCGGGGGCCGAGCCCACCTCTCTCTGGCTCTCTGTATCTCATGGCATTGAGAATGTCTCTCCTCTCCATCTCCAGCTGGGATGCTGCCCTTTCTCTCTGGGCTTTTCTGTCACATGCACTCTTCAACTGCTCCTCCAGTAGCCAGTGAGCCATGCCACCTGGCTGGACAGATACACCTACAGCAGGGTACAGCCCACATATGCAGCAAGAGTATCGACAAGTGGGCACTGACTTATTTATGAACAACTATCATGGAGAGCATTAACTGCTTATCCAACTTCAGTTAACACATGACCTTATGTCACAAAGCAGCCAGTGATATTAACAGTCAGATAACAAATCACAAAAACTGACCTCTCCACTGAGGTTTCTCCTCTTCGTCGAGCTGGGGAGAAGATTTTGACTTGGTCCTATGAGCAAAGAAAATGCATATAATAAATATAATTACTAAAAATAAAGTGTCAAACATAAAAACCTGGGATTAAATGGTTTCATGGAGATGTTTATTTTTGTAGTCTAAGCCAGCAGGAAGCAATAATTGCCTGGACAGACACATTGACTGAATATGTGTTTGTTTATGTTGCAATGGATGCAAGAGAACACACTTAACTGATTCAAAGACACGTATCATATCACAGCAGGTGTGCACTGTAATAATACACCAATAATAATAAAACCGGTGCTTTTAGTTTTAGTTTATATACAAGAAAAGAATCTGAATTTGGCAGGATATTCTGTATGCCTGTGGTGTCTGCTTTGGGAGCTTTGGTGCAATTAAGGCAAGCAGAAACTGTTTTACCAAGATAACTGGTGCAGAGAACTGCATGAAGATCTCAGAAAAAAAAGCCGACATGGAAAAATATGAACTAATGAATATGGAAGTAAAGCACATTTAATTTAACTGAAGATCTTTTGAGCAGGCCCACAGAGACCTCTGAAGGAAAGTCAGCAAATTTTACGCGGAATTTTAAAAAAGGCAATGCAACATGTCCTTGATATTTCATGTTGCTGTGAGGTTACACTGACATAAAAAAGTAAAATAAGTTGTAGGAAAAGTAGGAAATTTCCACCTGAAGCCAAACAATGCGCCTTTTGATAACATGAGTAAAAGTGAGAGAAAGGCAAAAGAGTTTGCATTTCCAGAATTTCTGAAAAAAGTGATTATTATGTTAAATGGAGGTTTTCTGACACATACTGAGCGAAAAAAGAGGAATCCTTCATATTATTTTTGCCCTGTCACTGCAAAAATCTATGAAAAAAATCTGCAGATTCCAATCGTGCCTGTTTATTAGTTTGATTAGTACATTACATAAAAAGAGTTTAGCTGCATAAACATATGCAGTGTGACAAATGCATTCACAGTCCCACCTGTACTAACCTGTCTGAAAAGGACAGTGGAGGCTGGACATAGGAGCCCCCAGTCCTTTGGTGAAAGGCACAGAGATGGGACAAGGGTTACATCACAGAGGTGGAGGACAAAGCACATGCAGACACGTTAGTTACATGTATGTTAATGCACAGACTAAAGGGCAGGTTATGCTCAACATTTAATGGGTTATTATTTGCATGACTGATGGGTGAAGGAGACAAAAAACATGTAGAGGACAAAACAGGAGGAGCAGGTCCTGCACTGACCACTGCTGCTGCTCCAACGCTCTCTCCCTGTCTCTGCGCTGCTGCTCTGCTGCCTCCTGCCGCCTCCTCTCCTCCTCCCTCTCCTCCTCTCTCCTTTGCCATCTCAGCTCTTCCTCCTCTCTCTTCTTCCTCTCCTCCTCCTCCTGCTTTTCTCTCCTCTTTCTCTCCTCTTGCAGACGCTGAAGCTCTCGCTCCTCCTCCTCCCTCTTCCTCCTCTCCTCTGCCTGCCTTTGGCGCTCCTGCTCCTCCTTTCGGTTTCTCTCTTCCTCTTCCCACAGAGGAGGTGTGGGTTGGCTCTTGGGTGAGAGAGGAGAGTGTGGGCTGACACTGTGGCTGTTCACCTCCAGGCTCCCTGGCTGCCAAACAGAAGAAAGGAGAGGGAAGAGGAAGTAAAGACAAGCACATGATGGCATTAAGCATTATGACCTTTATTAACCTCCTGGAGATTGTAATTAAGCAACTTAGCACATCCCCTGAGGTGACAAATCAGCAAGTGTTGAAATTTCAGTGGGAGTTTTTGTTGCAAAACAATGGATTGAAAAACAGAAAGTAATCATACATGCTGTTTGTGGATGTCCACATGACTAAACATTGTTCTGCTTTCACTTTGACTCAGTGCTTTATGAGAAATGAGAAATAAGCTGGGGTATCAGTGCCCCACCACATAAATTATTATGTAATTATAGTGCATAAACTTGCATACATTTACACCGGGAATTTCCAAACCCTTTCAGCTTGAACATAAAAAGAGACTCCAGCCTCATTTAACATCTATATTTACAGAGTAGAGAGAAAGAATTGGAATCATATGCATTTACCACTTCATTGTAAAAATACATTGCAGCAGTTATTATGGCATTGTAATGATAAGTTTCTCACCACCTCATAAAATATTGTGCACACGTAGGATGAAAAATTTGCACTGAACACTTAAACGAACAAGCTCCTTTGCATTTCTCCCTTATCTCTCAGTTTTCCATTTCCTGTGTGAGAACCCTCTTCTTCTATTATCCAATTAGGAAAATTAATTCATGCGCCATATCATAGTTAACTGTTTTACCCTGACAACTGGTGACTCAGTAAAAGTATTTTAGGAAAGTCTGATTTGCAGCTTTCATAGAAAGGGTTATTCTAATGAATGTAGTTTTGTTACCTCCTGTTGGTCTACAGATGTGGCTATTTCCTTCTGAGCCTTGAGCCATTCTTCCTGCAGTTTCTCCTGGTCACGCTTATATTTTTCCTGGGTGAAAAATTAAAGAGAGAGGTCATAGGTCAGATAATTTGACAATATGCAGAGATTCAGTAGCACACACATTGCATTTTCATAAATAGAGAAAAATTCTGCATTTTCAGTATAAGATATTGTGAAGTGGATAGGTAAAAATACAAAATAGAAAAAAAAAAAAAAAAAGAAAAAATCTATTATATCTGCATAATTTGCAAATGTTTTCATCTTCAAACTTACCTACTGTAAATGTTATCTAACATCCTAAAAACTGTTAAACCTAGAGAAGTCTGCCCAAAGCACCGAGCCTCTCTGGCACACCATTAAAACAGGTCGTTTATTCAGAAGGGAATAAAACTGGAGGAGAAAAAGCCTCCCCGGCTACATCAGTGCTGTGCTTGGACACCTTTGATCTCCATCCAGAAATAGACCCTCAGAAATGTTTTGACAAGATTCAACTACATTTAAGTTGCGTACGCGTCAGACGCATGTCTTGGAGCTGCCTGAATGCTGCGTTAAGTTGTCTGTTTTGAGTCCATTAGAGGCAATCTCTGTTGACTGTGAAGACTCACAAACTTGTCATTTCAGCTCTCTGTGCCTCGTCTTATTGTCAAATGGGACGCTGAAAGGATTTCAAAGGATTATTTCAGATCAAGTACATTGTTTCATGTGGCATTTTGACTTCTATTGTGTTCTACATACACAACTGCCAGTACAACAGAGACAGTGAGCTGAAACTAATTTATTTTTCAAAAGCATCGATGCCAAATTCTATTTTCCACTAAAGACCTGGTCAAGAAGGCAAAAACAAACAATACAACAATATTTACACACAGCCAAGGAAGCAGACATGATGATAAATCTACAAAAATGCAGGTTAATGTATTCTAGTATATGCAATATTATTTGTAGTAATTTTAATTTCACCTCCCATCAGTGCTATATACTGCATACTCTGCAAATTACTGCAGCAGTGTGCCTTTATATACCTGTAGGAGGCGCTCCTGCTCCTTTTGCCATTTCTCTTGTCTTTTACGCTCCTCCTCTGGGTCCCAAGACCAGCGGCTGGAAGATGGAGTTATTGAAGGAACAGGTATCTGGAGAAGGCAGAAAAACTTTAATATGTGAGCTCATGCTTGTACTTTCATACTTTACTTTTGTACTTTTATATACTACTAAAAAGTCACCAGATAAATATTAATCATGCTTTCCTAACATTTTGATTTTATTCATGCTCTTTTAAAGTACAGCTAACCTGAAATTGAAAACTGACAAGATGATATTCAGTCAGGTAAGGTCAGTTCCATTTGCACAGCCCAATATGACAAATTTCTCGGACTACCATGTGGAATTGACTGTCATCATTTGTAGAACATCCATTAGCCTTGGCCTAAGACTGTGATATTTCAGTTCTCTATTTTCAAAGATACCGTAAAAGCTCCCTGCAATCATGAGTAATTGACCGACTAAGAGGTTTATGAAGCAGAGTGGACCAGCCTCTGAAGAGAAGCACCTATAGAGTCCATTTGAGCAGCTCAATAATAAGCCAGGACTTCATAATAAATGTTGTATCTGCTTTCAAAGATGTTGTCATGCTAGAGGAGCAAACACAAAAGAGATATAACTGCCCTTTGTGCACTGATAATACTACTCACATCTGGCATTGCAGGATCCGATCCTCCTTGAAGAGAAAGAAAATAAGCCAGTCAATACTAGTGACATGCACGGGCAAAGGAACATGACGTAAATGTTCCAGTTCTCCTTGAGGCCATATGAACACAAAATTGACAGACTTATTAAAGTTTCACCCTGATTTTTAAGTCAAGTATGAAAATGACATTTAAAACCACAACAATAATAAGACTTTTCAACAAGCCTTGGGTGAAAAAGGTCAAATTTCACACAGTAAGACTTATTGATTCTCTCCATTCAAGATCACCCAGTAGTTGACATTGCATTGGATGATAGCAGAATAGTTCTGAATAAGAAAATCAATAAACTGATCGTGAAGAAAACTAGATTAAACTAAATGCAAGACAAACACACACACTTCAGCAGCATGCATAAGATGCACACCAGAACAGCACAGGCAGTTTAAAAAGACACATCAATATGTGCATGCCAGGAGAGCAACAGGAATGCTTTTAACATCATGCGCAGCAAAGTGAAAAGTGTAACCATGTGTTAAATCTGGACACTGGTCAAAAAATACCACAAACACAAGATGATTCAATACCAGCATTTGTGGTGGACACTGGCATAGTGTCAGTGACATGCTGTACAACCTTTGGAGTTTAATATATTGATTTTCTTTTTATATTCCGCTATATTTTTTCTTCCATGAATACTCTTGACCTTAAAAGGTTACTTTGGACTAGTCTGTATCTAAAGTCAGGTAGTCAGCAATAGTGAGTACAGTATATTAACTATAGCAAATGTCCAAACAGCTTGGAGAAGCATATAGAAGTCCTGACAGGAATGTTCAGCAATGTACTGCTGTGGACAGGGGCAGCAGCAAAATATATTTTAGCCAACTAAAAATGGCCCACATAGAAAAAGGAATCAATATCAGTTTGAGTATACATTATATTTAGTGTTTTCTTGCTGAAAAACAGTCCTTTCTGACAGGGAACTGCAGCTACTACATTGCGTTCTTAAAAGCCACCAGACACCATGATAAAACAGTAATTTTCAAATACAAAACATTGGATTAGCTGCCTCAGTTAGTGTTGCTTGATGCAGCGTTAGACCTCAACCTTCCATGTTCTGAAGTAAAATTGCTGTTTTTGTCAATGAGTCTGGACCTCGGGGCTTTACTTCTGTATCACAAAAATATGTTGAACTCAATGCAAAGCAGTGAAAGTATTCCAAATTTAGCGTTAAGTTAAACTGTTTGATTTTGACTTTTTATGGGTAAGTAAATTACCACCATCTATATCAGGTAATGCACAGACTATAGATACAAACCCAGTTAAAAAAATCCAAACTAACCCTTTAATGTCAAGAACTTCTCAGGGATTTCATAATGAATTCATTTTTAGTCTTCATAAAAAGTAATTAAACATGTTTTCTTGATTGAGGAAGATATTTGGCAGGGAATAATCCTGTAATGTTCTCCAAAGTTACACAGCACAAAACTCTTTGTTCAAACAGCATGTCAGTGTCTCAGGTTCTACCAAGCAAAGGTGAGGAGGTCACTGCACACTCAACCCTGTTTACCACAGAGGTAGACCAGCGCACTGACACTGGACGCTGAGCCGCCTAAGGGAGGAAGGGGCACAGCGAAAGGGTTAAGCTTTGGCACCAGACAAAAACATAGCCCCCAAAATGGAGCCATGGAGGATTCGTTTCAGTCTTGGGAACTCATAATCAGCTGATAATCACTTTTCAATTGAACATGAGTCCCATAACAGACATGCATAGCAGACAATTAAATTCCTTGGAAATCTGAGGAGTTCGGAGAGACAAAAGCACAGAGAACCCAGCCACCACATTAAACAAGGAGGAATTATTATTATTTAGAGCCCCCACCCACTTCAGCCTTTGCTTTTTACCTTGCTCAAAAAACTCTGACCTCCGTTTTAAGTTTTTCAAAGATATGGGTTCTGACTCTACATGAAAAATGGAAAACAGAATATGGTGAGAGGAAATAAAGAGATATCTCCTAATATTACTACACATCAGATTAACTATACTTTAAATTGAATACGTAATAATTTTGTTCTGCAATACAGTAAATGTCCAATAATATCATTATATTTTAATGTTAAGCTAGAAAGTTTCACCCCAAAACATTTCTGTGTCAGGTAGGATCAATTTTGTAACCTTTTTTGACTGAGTGCTTTGCTCTTTACCTTTGTTCCTCATTGTCACCGACTCCTCACGGAAACTGCCAATAACTCCGTTTGAAGCCACATCCTGCAGAGAGACACAGTGGGGTGGACACTCATTAAAAAGGCTCTGGACCGACAACTACATTGAAATCAAACCTCAGATGACTTGAGTGGTCCTGGGTGACTTACGATGAGTGGATGGGTGGCAGCTTCTTTGGCTGGTATCGTTTCAGTAGAAAAACATGAAGTGAAATCCAGGTTGGAGCTGACAGTGTTTGTGTCTGCAGGACCTAGAAGTATTGGATGATCCGTACTGGTCAGATTGATGGTCTTATGTCTTTTAAAAGGCAGGGAAGGTTGATCTCTGTCCCAGTCTGCATGCAGACAATGCAATGGCAAAAGATAGGATGCACATATGCATATGCACATGAAGTCACATGTTTGTGTGTGCATGAAGGTATTAAATAGTACAGTAGTTCTGTATATATCAACATCAACATTGATATAACATTGCATTTTACATGAACACCACTATAAAGCAGGGGACAAGGTTATGGTGTTATTACAGGGACTAACGGGGGTAACAGAGAAACCACCTTCCCCAGCCATGCACCCTATTAAAGCTTCCAAAAAACACACACAGTGTTACTAACAGGCTCACAACCACTCATATTAACTAAGATATTTTAACAAGTACTGTGTGTTAGTTCAAGTGAGCTACACTGGGTGGTTTATTGTTTTTGTAAGGTGAGATTGACGTAACTGGAACAAGTAAGCCTGTTATACTAACACTGCGAAACAACACACTTGCACTCAGGAAATATAGACCTGAGCTGGGTTAGTTCTCACAAGGAAAACACTGTATGGGTACAAAGAAGTGAGCTGAGTGCTGAAGAGTGCTGACTGTACAGAAAATGCACAAAAAAGAAAGAAAAAAAATTAAACAACCAGAAGAAATAAAAATAGTATGAGAAAAATACCGAAAAACAGGGCACAAAAATGCATATATGGAAACAAAAGTAGGAATAAAACCCACTGAGGTCAAAGCCGTAACCGTCTTCCCTTGACAAAACAGAAAAACAGTTACCAAACCTTCACCGTTTAGCTGTCATGAGATCATTCATGGATGATTTCACAATAGTTTACGGACCAATTTAAAGTGTCAGAACTGTTTAGCAATGCAAGCAGAATAAGCAGTGTTGTCAGTCCAGGAATGTGAACCTTAGAGTGTTTCAGCTGTTTCATTCCCATTCAATCTCCTGCTTCCACACAGATGAAAACATGCACACACACAGGCTTCAGATGACTCACTGTTCTTGCCATGACGGCGTATATCCATAACCAGACTCCCCTCCTGCAGAGCCTCCCCCATGCGGTTTTTCCAGTCGGTGTAGCTCATGTCTGCCACCTGGTGCCTGTTCACAGTCAGAACCTCATCCCCGATCTGAAGCTGGCACATCTCAGCTGGGCTGCCTGTGCACGACAGATGAGAAGGTCATTAAACAGGGGTGAAGAACCTCTGTCCCCTGGGGCGGTGTGGCAGGTTATCACATCATCTTTAACTCACAAGAGCACAGAGGAACTGCATAGACAAGTCAGCAACTGTTACATCAGCATTTTATTTACAATTACACCGATTAAGGTCAAAAAATCTCAAAATGACAACAGAAAAAGAATTGGAAAGATTATTTCTTGACTAATGTGGAACTAGGACATTTTTCAGTTAAAGGAACCAGCAGTACAAACTGACAAAATGTTTTCTTTGTGGTTCATTAATACACAAGAAGTATGGATGAAGTGTAGATGCAGTTTTAGTTTAAGTCAATGAACATTAATAAACATGAGTACTTGGGGCCATCACGTCAAGGCTCCAGATTTAGCTACACAGACTAATTTTAAAGTCTCTGGCTGGTTGATACCATATGAAAACATGATGTGTGCAAGCACATAAAAATGTCCAATTAGTGCATTAACTCAAAACACAAAAAATAAAACATACAAACAAAAAAACACTGAACTATTTGGGGCCTGGCTTTTTAGGAACCATCTTTTCAGGATATCTTCAAGAAAATACAGAAGAAAAGAAGCTGCTACAACTTTTATGAGAATCATAGCACTAAAATATACGACATACCATCACATGAAAATGAGGAATATCTCAGTTGAAAGAGAGGCTCAGGCCCAGCAGATCTGACCCATATAGATGCTGCCCTACATAGGTCTGGCATTGCCACTGCAATGGGCTGGGAAACCTGCTGACAGCTAACCAGCAGGGCCTGACAGTAAAATATAACAGAGCCAGTGCACTAGCTTCCAGTATAACCACTGTAAAGTCTGTTTGTACAGCTTTATAGTCAGCTTTAGTGAAGGTTAGCTATTACTGTTGCCTGTTTGTTGTTTTTCCACTGGTCTTAAACCACCCTGAATTTGCAGTTTCCAGCTAACAGTGTTTCTGACATGCAGAGATCTACAGTTATTTCACTTTGTCTTCCAAAATAAATACAATTTCAAACTGTCTGTATAATTAAAATGGCTTTGCTAGAGTTATTTCTACAGTCATGGTTTTTCTTTTGACACTGTTTATTAGCGTCTGTACAAAATACTTACAATTCAAGCTGTAGTAGAAGCCATTTACAATCAGTGCATGACTGTTTTTTTAATGTCTGTATACAGAAATTCCATAATTGCCTTTTGGCCTTCTATAATTCAAGTGGCCTCCGAGGACATGAGGCTTCTGTATCTACTCCTTGCCTTTGTATACAGACTAAATATATGACATGCTTCAGATTGGAATTAATCATAGGTGTTTTCAAATTGGTAGTGGAGAAATATATGGATGAAACCTGTAATTACAGATTGCTGATCAAATTCCATCAGACACGACCTGGAAGTGATGCTATTTCATTCTATTGCTCAATTATGATGCTGGACAGGGAAGCTCAGACAACTGGTTTCACTTTTCCATAACAGCATTAAATGAGGTCAGGTCATCTATCATTCTTGACCAAAATGTAATCATGTATTGTCACACTCTTCAGGAACTCAAAAAAAAAAAAAAAAAAAAAAAAAAAATCAAGGTGATTTGTCAAAAAAAACAAAAAAAAAACAAATAAACACTGCTAAAGACACACTGCCCTGGGTAGAGGAAACAGAGGCTGTGGTTACCTGGCTGAATGGATGTGACACGAGCCCCTGTTGAGTCCCAAGCTGCCTGGAAACCAAAGTCTCTGCTGCTGTTGGGCTTTTGGTTTAGGCTAATCCGCATCTCACAGTAATTCTCCTGGAACCCAAACACAGGTGAGGAAAGATCAACCACAACTCCTCAAATAGACAAAAAACAGTCTTTAGTATACAAACAGGGTAGAGGCTTTTCAACATGTCTGATTTTTCAGCAAATAAAGAAAACCTTGTGTTAAAGATTTAGGGCTGTTTACTAAAACTGTCAAATCTGTTAATCTTACCTGTATTTTTTATGAGATGAGTTTTACAAAAAATTTAAATTAAGCTCACCACATCAGTCACCTTTCAATTATATTCCATTTTGCATGTAATTTGGGTACCAAATACATGGATACATTTTTACTGCGATACCTGAATAGCATCTTTAACAGGAGCAGGACTGACTGGAGCTTCACTCTTGACCTGAGCGGGGGCAGGAGGTGATTTGCTCTGAGTAGAGGTGACGCTTTTCTGCGTGGTCTGTTCCTCTTGATTGTCTTCATCTTCACTGCTGTGGACAGAGCTCGACTGTGACTGAGCCTCATCCTCAGACGTCATGAACTGGTGATAACGGCTTGGCACTGATGATTTCTTAGATGTGTCAAGATCACCATTGACACGCTTCTGAGAGTCATCCATCTGTGCAAGCAGAGATGAATTTACGATAAGAGAAAATAAGGAAAATGGCTTGAAAAGCGTAAGGATATCTTCAAAATAGGGATGGGAGTAAGTCATAATACTATCATGATACATTCCCCAAGATAATGATGTGACTCTTGGTACATAACATGAAAATCATCTGTGTAATCAAAGACCAAAAAATACTCCTAAAGAAGCAGAAACAGCAAATTTATCTACTCCATAATATCAGTTTCACAAAAATTGACAACTGAGATGAAGCAATGTACAAAAAAATGGAACCAAAAATGACTGTAACTTCCATGTGCATGTGAGTCATACCTGTATATTGATCAGGTATCATAAATTGAAGTAATACCATATACTTCTATATTGATTTTGTCACACCCTTATTACATAATTACAAAATAACAGTAAAATGGGGGTAAGTCATCTGTTAAAATGGCTGTTGATAGTAAACATTAAAATGTTTCCAGAGTTTATAGACTTGTTTACAGGTTACTCGCCTGAAGTCCGTACTATGTTTACATGACTACAACAGTAATGAATGAGACAGAGGCTGATAATAGCAGCTCTGGTGGCTGCGTTAGTAAATAAAAAACTTCATCTATTATTCACACAGTAATCAGATCAGATTCTTTGATAACTCTGATGCATTCAAAACAAATAATACTGTACTTCATGAACAAAGCAAGTTAAACCCTGACTCATTCTGCCCTTACATGTCCTTCATCTCTTTGCGCTGCACTACATGTCGTGTTTAGCTTTAAGTCATCCAGTACTCACTGTAACGGCCCGGGGAAGGGAGGATATGCGGGAGGGCTGGGTCCCGAAGGGCCTTGGCGTGACAACTGAGGTTAGACGTGCGCTATCCGATCTCTGGTAGCTCCTTGGGAGGGAGGCGGAAACCCGAGACACCACAGGAGGCTTGGGTTCCATTGAGCTGAGCTGTGGTTGTTTGTACAGTGAACCAGAGGGGGGGGTCTCTACCACAGTTTGTGTGCCCGACAATGGGCCCTTTGGCTCAGGCGCCTTCTGAATAGAGTTAAGAGAGGAGGCAGTGGTTGATGTCTCCTCTGTTTTGACTGTGCTGGTTTGTTCCGAGACTGAACTCCTCTGCAAGGGTGCAGCTGTCTGAGATGGGATGTACTGGTCGGAGCGACTCCTGGTTGGAGTGATAGTGGTGGTCGTGGTGTCACTGCCTGCAGGACTGTCCACTGGTTCAACTTCCTTTGAGGTGGGAGGAGAAGCAGCCCTGCCAGTAGCTGGAGAAGCAGCCGGTGGTTCGTCCTCTTTCAAAGAAGGTTCAGAGACATAAGAGGAGTTGTAGGGAGTGTCAATAGTGTAGCTTCTAGAAGGGAAGGTTCGGATAGTTGGGGAAGTGGCTGGTTTCTGAAACACGTCCTCGTCGTCATCCAAGAAAGACAAAGATCCAATACGGCTGCCTATGCTGCTCCTTCCTCTGTGTTCTCTAAAGAACAGACAGAGTAGAAGACAATCGATGGGATAAAGCGATATTTAGAAAACAGGGGACAGTGATGGGCAAAATAAAAGCAGAGAAAGGAAAGAACAGCATTTGAAGGAGATGAAGGGGGAATAGTACAAAGAGTTGGGGAGACCAAAAGTGAAATAAAGGGAAAGTAAGTGACAAAGAGGAGAGCAGAAAGAAGAGCACAGGTTGAAAAGAAGAGGGTAGAGGGAGGTGGGGCAAGAATGGAGAGGCAGGTTGTGAGCCCTGATTAGATTACACTTTCACACTGACTAAAACCACAATTGCAGTCTTCTCATTCACTCCTGAGCAAGTAATCCTGTACCCTCTGAGTCTAAAACACCAAACACATTTCATACATATTTTTCTCTTTTGTTACCTTGTCATGAAAAGCAAAGGATACCCCTCCAAAGGTAAAGCAATGGTGTAAAAGAGGAACAAATTTAGAATGGGTTGATATCATAATAAAAGACACCTAAATAAAATTCATATTATGTGATGTTAAATCCATCAGCTCTACACATTAAAATGCTGCAGGCATCATGCATCATTCTTGCACAACAAGTACCTGATCAGATTTGATTTCACTTACCTATCTTCTTGCATCTCCTTGAAGGTTTTAGACCTTCTGTTGCTGCTGTATGTGATCTGCTCTATCTTGTCCCTTTCCTCTTTTTTCTTCACTATATCAGAGTTGACACTCCGGCGCCTAGTCTTCCATTTGCTCAGGTCCTGCAGCAAAAGCAAGACCAGATCACCACTTGCATCATATCAGTTTATCAAGTCGGCTAAAATCTAGATAAAAGAGAGTGGTTGTGTTGCATGTCTATAACTGAACAGATAAAGGGAGTCAAGTTGAGGAGGAGAGAGAGAAAGACAAAAAAGACGGGTTACTTTTGAAGGTGTTCTATTTGTGTGCTTTAGGCTCCTCCCGGCTCACCTCCCTTGTGTATCTGGGACTGTGTGACCTAAATGCTGCTTTAAGACTCCATTATTTAGCCATGACACCAATCAGTTGGCTTACAGACATACTGCTCTCACAGCTAGGAGGACATATATATATATATACATGAATATTTTATTCTCACAAATTTTCATGATGCTGGTGCATGGTGCAGAAGTGTTGCTGTTTGTCAAAGTTCCAGGAAATAAGTATCACTGATTTAAAGCATATTTAGTCCAGTATTTTTAATCCTTGTGTTTGTATTATACTATAACATTGCTTCACTATAATTCCATTTTTAGTATTTACAGCATATGGCATCTTAGGCCATAGACAAAGGAATTTAGTAATGAGGACAGTCCATAGCCAGAGGGCAGTGCTGCACCAATCAGTGTCGCATCATCTCTGGATCTTAACAGCTCTCTTTTCACCCTTTGGCCACCTACTGCAGCATGACACCTGCTCTCCTGATTTCCACTCCAATACCACAGATCCCATACATCATTTCCTCACCTTTCACTTGTGCCTCATATGTGTTGTGAAATATAACTCTTCTCCTGCCATGTATCTACCAGAGATGACTTGTGTTGTTTCGAATATCAAGGTGGGAAACAAACAGATATCCTTGAGCTATTACTACACAGGACGCATATCCGTTATACTCACATCCTGCCACTTATCCTCGTTCTGCTTAATGTGCTCCCGATACTTCTGCAGTTCTTCGTAGCGATTCTGCCTAATGACAGCTGGGTCAACCTGGATATCACTTGTGGATTTGCTCCTAAGGATGAAGAGACAGGGAAAAAAATTACCAGGGGGCATCATGATATCAACTAAGATGAGGAGAGGTTTCACTTCATTTTGAGTGTGCATGCACCACTTATTACTAATGTGGAATGAATAAACTGTATGAAAGAAAAAAAATCCAAATTAATTGAATAAAACTTTTCACATGTGTCCAAATGTTAGTTTACAAACACAGCACACAGGCCAACCAAAAAACAAACTGTAGTGTAGACATGTAAGCTCAGGCTTGTTAGTAACTTATATGACAGTGCTTCCCATCATGCAAAATTGCAAAGTCACTTGAAGCTCACAATTAAAAAAAAACACACTTTGCTTTCACTTACCGCTAAAGGGTCACACTTATCTTACACCACAAATACACAAGAGCTAAGGGCTTTGAACTGATCTCAGAGCACTGCTCCGTCATAACTCTCACTGGGACACATTGGACTTTAGGTAGATGACCCAGCGTATTGTCATTGTATGCATCTTTCCACTTTGTTGCTTTGTCAATAGTGCTTTGTGAAGCAATGAACACCCCCACACTTTCCCCTCCCCCTGTAGTTGGCCCTATGCCATACAATATACAATGTTATGTGTCAGCATTTAGCAACCAGAGTGAGAACAGCGGCACAAAAGCAGGAGGCAGTGGGGTGCAACTGAAGAGGCCATAGCAAATGCAAACGTGCCACATTCCTGGGAGCCCGTATCAACTCACCCATCGATACTGTCTTGTATTTGGCGCTGTCTAAAAAAACCAAAAAGAACCACAGACAAAAAAAAGTCACATTTATATGTATGGAAATCCTGAGAATCCTGAAGAGGGATCCGAGTATACTGAATGTAAAGCCAGCCGAGACATGACTCAGCTGGGATTCACTTTCAACACTTTTGCAAAGGCTAGAGTTCAGATATAGGTGTGTATATAACAGGCATGCAGCAGAGTATCACCTTTCCTTGCCCTGACATTTGGCCGGGGAGGTGTGTAGACATGCATCTTTCTCTAAACAATGCTGCCTTTATAGTGAATCTAAGATGATGTCACTGGAAACATGGCTTTTACATGTAGACTAAGGGAAGTAAATCCAGATGGCCTTGACTCAGGTTAAATGGCTGCTTTGTGTGTGCCTGTACATGTGCAAACACTACAGTACAGATTTGTGTTTGGGTTGCTATGGAGTCCCTGAGCTGCATCTTCTTTCAGCACTCTGAGGAATTTCTATAGGCTTTCATGTCATCATCAGTAGACTAGACTACATTTAATTTCCCTGCTTAGTCCCATGTGCTCAGGACAGTATGTTTGGTGATTACTCAGACTTGAACCTTTCCACACTTGAATGTTGCTGCACTTTGAGCTTCACGTGTGAGTGGGAAGTTATGTGCTGAGGAAACATTATTACACCCCGGTAGGACATTACTGAACATACTACTGTAAGTGAGGTCATCAGATAGCCACTTCAATGCATTCCATCACAACATCATTAAGTCTTATTTTTATTAAGATAATATATTTTTCACTTTACAGGCAAACTCATTGTGATAAGAAAAACAAAAAAAGCAGTATTTGGATCTGTTTAACATTGTACACAATGTGGCAGATATTTTGGTCAGTGATGTTTGAATAGTTTTGCTCTTTTGCTCATATATCACACTTGAAAATACACAACAGCAGCTGGTTTAATGCAGGATCTTGCTATTCACTCTGAATGAAATACTTTTAATTTTCTATAGTAACACTCACATACCATAGTGCCATTGTACAGAGAACTTATACCGAGTGGCTTTTCAATAACACTCCACTTTAACACTAGCCTTTCATTACCGTTTTCCTTACAGTGGAAAAGGCTTTCAATTCAGAGGTAATTCACATTTTATACAAGACGTACCATCAGAGTTGTTCCTTTACTTAATCTTACTATATTCCTCTCTGCGTGTTTTTATAATATTCACAACTCATCAAGTGACTGCAGAGCCTTTATATCTGCTGGGTTTTTAAAAGAACTAAATTGGGTAAAACTCAAATATTTCATTGTCATGACTCTTCAACAAACCCCTTACAATTTGTGCTAACATGCAGGTCAAAACCACAGAAAAGATTCAGAGACTGAGACGGCACAGAAAAAAATATAGAAAGTAGTCCACAGAGTAAACTGAACATAACAGGCACTGTTAAAGCAATCAGTTTCTACAACTTCAGAGCTGCCAACCTCTCCACCAAAAGCTTTTTCTTATATCTTAGTTGACTAGCTTCTCTGATAGCCTGCCACTTCTGCAGGTCACCTTCGCTACAGAACGAAGGCACTGATGGACTCATCTGAGCGGCTCTATGACTCTGATCAGAAAAAACTCCAAGCTTCCGGACCAGCATGTCATCAGTTTGAGGACGTGTCTCTTTGTCAACTTTATTCTGTTTATTAGTTTCCTGGGTCAGAGGACACGGTGGGCACAGGAGTCGGGCCTTGAGGGCAGGAGGCAGGACCCAGGGCTCTGGTATGGGCATGGGGCTATAGTTGTCGGGGGCTCCTGAGAGAGGTCGCTGTTGCTGCAGTGATTTCTCCTTACGATAGACCACATCATCCTCCTCAATGTCCGGGTAAATTTCCTCCTCTGTGCTGGTTTGGTCATGTCGCTGAGTTATGATATTGAGTTGTGGCTCAGACGAGTAGAGACGACGAAATGGAGACACTGGATGTTTCATTATTGCCAGGTCTATGTTAGACTGAAAAGCCAGAGTTCGCCTGGCAAACATGTCATCATTCTCCAAGTCAGGGATAATGCTGTCATAATCAACAGGGTCTGGTGGCTCCCGGGGGTCTTGGCGCCCCAAAAGGGGCCATCTCTCACATTTGACCAGTTTGGGACCTGACGATGGGTCCACTGGGGCAAACACCAAAGGAGGTGTCTCTAACAGAGGGGACTGTATCTTGGGGAGCTGTGGGAGAGTGTTTGGTTCGATATGAGGACTGCAAGGTGGGTAAAAGGAGAGAGAAAAGGACAGCTGATGAGTGCATGCATGTGAACTGGATCAAATAGCAAGAAAAGGAGGAAGAGATACATCTAGCAGCCATAGTGATATTTGATTCAAACAGATGTTGATCAAATCAGGATTTTACAATCACAAATAAAACTGCAATGCTAGCTCCTATTAAAACAAGTAATATAATAGGCTATATTATGAAATAGAATAATGCTCGCCTCTATTCCACCAAGGTCAGTGCAAGCAAATGTGTTAAAGAGCGTGTTAAGGCATCTCCTGTAGCTTGAGATTAGTTCATTAGGAAGCAGCTCATCAGCAATTCAGCCCCAACTGGAGCCATTTATTTTTTTCCCAATCAATTTTTTGGATGCTCTAGAACATTCCCGCATCGTCACAATCATGCAGCTGTATCGACCTTTTCTTCACAACAACGGTGGTGTGAGCAGAGGCCTCGTGTGTGTGGGAGTGAGAGGGAGAGGGACCGGAGGGAGAGCGGGCAGAGGAGAGCCAAGGACTGATGTCAGAGTCTGAATCATCGGATGAAGAGCCTGATTTCTTGTAGCTACGGCCCAGGTCAGCAGAGTGGACGAAGGAAAGGGGACAGAGGTAGACAAAGGGTAGGAGAGAAGGAAAGGAGGCAAAGGTAGGGAAGGAAAAAAGAAACATAAGTAGAAGGAATAAACAAGAAAATGCATCAAATTTTATATTTCAGGGTCTAGTCAGAGAAATTGGCATGCAATTAGTTTCATTTTTCCTCAAATTCAAGCAGGTATTCACCTTTGCTGATATAAATTTATGAGTGCAGCAAGATTCATATTTTCATATTGGAACAGTTGCAAGTCAATGCAACTGATAAAAACATTGTTAAGACATAGTTACTGAAGAACTGGAGGGATTATGTTTTAGAAATCATTACAGGAAGTGCTGAGTTTGTGTGGGGTAAACAACTCAAAAGTTAGAAGATCAAGAAAAGGTTTTGTACTAAAATATGACCAATTCTACTTATCAGACAGAGGGAATTAGAAATAAAGGTCTGCCTTTAATACAAGCCTGTTCCAAATCAATGGCTGTTACTTTCTATATTTGAGGTAAATAAAGTCCACTGTGACTATTTGAGGAAAGATGGTATATAAGGATAACAAAACCCAGTCCACCTGCTAGGAAAGTAAGAAATTATTGTGCAAAAGCAGGAAGTAAGTTGCATCTATGAAGAGTTGCTTTTAATGCATAATGATCTAAAGTATCTGCATCTGTGAAATAATTCCACTTCAGTTCCTTAACACACCTGAGGCCTTGCATCTTCTTGTACCAGGGTCTTTTCTGAGAGCCCAGTTTAATCTTCTGTATGTGAATGTCTTCGTCAGGCGTCCAGAACTTCGGTAAAAACTTGTCATACGACACTTTTGCAGGCTGGGGTTTGACACCCACCTTACGGGTGTAGAGATCATCTTGGATGGGATCGGCATAGCCCACCTCATCATCCTCATCTTCAGAGTCATCGTATATTTCCTTGAACAGACTGTCAGCACACACAGCTCGGCGATGGTCCACCCTCACAGAGCCACACTGGGGGGCCGACATTTTTCCACAGCTGAAGCCGCTGCTGCTCGAAAGAGACAGCCAACCACAAATGTCATAAGTGTATTTCAGAAAGTACAGCACAGCAGTCACGCAGAAAGGAGCTTGTTCCTTGGGCACAGCAACTCTCAAATAAGATGATGCAAGGATTAGCAAGCCCAAAACCAAATGCAATCTTTAACCTTTGATTTGAACAGTTATGCAGATGACTCAAATCAATCTTTCAAGCTCATAAAGCTTGGAAGGAGCAAATAAAATCATGCTGCAACTGAAATCTAAAACAACCCAAACAGAAACAGCAAACTGAAACTGTTGAGCACAGTATGAAGGAGCACACCACAACCAAAATATGTTGCTCATGGTTACATTTAACCATGCAAACTGAAGGTAAGAGAAGCAGCTTAATTTTCTCTCATCAGACAGGCATGTCAATGTCACACTGAAGCTTCATGTTGCTCTGACCTGAGGCAGGCCACATTCTGTTGAGGGGCAATATTGGGAGTCATATTGACCTTAGGCCACGGCCCCTTATCCCCCCCAGCTGCCCTTCCCCCTGCCAGGGGACTGATGGGCAAGGCAAAGTTGGTTGGCGGTGCTGGGGAGGAACTGTGGAAGCGTCTGCTGGCCAGGTCATCCAGAACGAGATCAGGGTCTGGTCTGTCTGCATCAGAATCACTGCCACTTTCATAGTCGTGGGCCCACTGCAGATGGGCTGCAGACACGGCGCTCTGGGATGATGGACTGTTATCGTAACGGTCAGAGGAGAGCGTTGTTTCACTGGGTCATCCACAGCACAAACAAATGAACACAGCACCAGTACACAGCACCAGTGACCATTTTCAGACAACACAACCGCACCACAAACAGCGACAGCAATGGAAAAGAGGAGAGTGAACAACAGCACCACTGTAACGTTACAACATATGAAGTACACTCTTGATGTTTGTGGACCTGAGTCATTTCTGTGAGGTTGCATTTAAGAAAGAAATACAAATACTAACTGTTAGTTAAATGACTAAATGTATAACCAGTGCCTGCATGTGTGCCTATATACTGTAGCTGTGTGTATTGAGTCAGTACCTGGTGAGTGGGGCATCATCCTCTGTGTACATAGGGTTGGCCCAGCTACGCCGACTGTCCTCATTACGCTCTGCTCGTTTCTTCCTTAGCGGTGCAGGTACGTAGCCTGAAGATTTGTCTTTAGTGGGCAGGAACTGGTTAAACTGTGTGGTGGATTTAGGTGTGATGACTACCGACCGGCGGTAAGAGGTGTCCCTGTTCTCAGCCATCCTGAAGACAGAATCTGCCTCAGTGTCACTGCAACAACCTGGATCATAGAGGAGGATAAGCAGGTGTGTGGTTAAAGGGAATGGAGAAAGTGAGGAAGAAAACAGCACATGAGGACAGTGTAATAAAGCAGCAGAACACAAATGGGCTGAGAATGGAGAGAGTGAAGAACAGCCCTGAGGGGAGTATGTTGTGTGTTTTGGTGTGGCTCTGGAGGAATAACAGAGGGGTGCAGGGTAAGGAATGACACTATCTTCATTTACAAGGGGGTGAGGAAGACTGTGGAATGTCTCACTGCCCTCTGATACATAGCAGACAAGACATCTGTAATTACTCAACGGGGCTCCTTTCAATCAACTCTTCTTTCATGACAAATGTGGAGTGTAGTTTTAGCATGAAATGTCTTTCCTTTCCTCTAGACTTGGGTGAAATTTCTATGGAAATATTCACTTTCAGAAGATACCACTAGATGGCAATAGGTATTTGTTTTCTCATATGGGAGTCAGCTTTCTGGCCCTGTTGCAGTATATCTTCCCTGTTCACAAATATTTGAAGTTCAAGGCAAATGAACTGGAGTATAAATATTCACACTGAGAAATATTTTCAGTCTCAGCGCTTTGAAGTCTACTGACCACAGTCCGTCAAAGACTGCAAAAGACGGCAAACACAAAAACATTCACAAAAATAGAATAATACATACCATGACCTCCGCCGAGCCAAGTCAGTTTAAGTGGGGTTACAGTAAAAAATGACATTTAACTGAGGTTTTAGGTACAGATGGACTGAATGATCATTTTTTCCAAAGAATGGCGCAGACAGGATGTTTTTACAAAGTATCTCTATCAGAGGAATGTGGTCGAACACCAACAAATATATAATGTTACATTTCACAAGTAGAATTACTGACTTTGAGGAAAAATGAACAACACACTTAGAACCACTTCATTTTCACAGTTAGTTTCATATTAAGTTTCATATTTCTTGCTGAATTATATTAGTATTCATTTAGGTATTCACTGACTTCAATATTCAGTTATGCAGGCCTCGTGTCTGACATGGTCAGTGTTTATTTGATGCTGATAATTCAATTATTGCCTTTTTCCTGCCTCAAACTAACTTTATTATACTGGCCTTTAAAATCCACTATCTATCGACCTCTAGTTTTGGATTCAGATCACATGTGTAAAATGTCTGAAATGAGTTAAATTATGTGTGTTTGTTTGTATTAGAGCTGCAATAATGACTCTGTTTAACAGTCAACTATTGAATTAATCTCCTATGACCACTACTTTGATAATCCATTAAGGGGTGTGAGTAATGTTTCAGGAAAAAGGTCAAAATTCTCTGATATTCCATGCTTGCTGAACCCCTCTTTGACACTACAACTGAATATCACTTGGTTGTGGCGAAACAAGAGATCTGAAGACATCGTTTTGGGTTTTAGGACAGACATTCATTATTTTTCTGACATTTTACAGTACAAAAATCAACAGATTAATCAACAATGAAAACAGTCATTTGTTGCACGAGTTTGTATAGATGCAAACATGGTGTGTCCTACCCTCACTGCTGCCTTTAAGGGTGGTGTCAGATGAAATGCTGTGGGGTCGGGATCCCAGAGAGTCCAAGCTGTCCAGGGAGTCGTCCCTTCTGTGTCCTCCTCCTCCTCCTTCTCCGCCTCCTCCTCCTCTCAAATGATGGAGCTCCTCTCTCTCTGAGTACCAACTATCTCCAAAACCGCTGTCTCGGACGTTGCTGCCTTTCTGACTGGATGATTCCTGGAGAGCCTTTAGGAGACACAAACACAGACACAGTCAGATAATAGGGCGTCAATTACAAAATTTAGCTCCGCTGAGTGTGTGGTACATGACAGATCTCCCAGGTAGAGGAGGATGTCTGTAATATCTGGCCTCTAAAGATGCACTCCTGGGCTGTCTATCAAGGCAATGCGTGCTTCAGTTTACACGGAATACCTCATTGTTTCCTATTCAATGCCATCTCTGTCAAAACAAACTGTGCTATGATCTATGCATCCATGATGACTGTGTTTACTGCTTGAAAAGAATGTCACTCCACATAAACATATAAGCAAACCCCAGAGCCACGTAAACCAGCATGATTACAAACAGGCAAAAACTTGTCAACCACCATAAAAGAAAATTATTTTCTGATCTGTAATCCACTGAATCCTGCCAGACAATACAGCACCAGAAAATAAACCCAGCCTAACCCTGCTCCAGTGAACTTGGATTACCGTAGCTAAATGTACACAATATGCTGTAACCAACTACTATTACTGACAATGCCTGTAGTCGGGTGAATTATAGAGAACTTGCACATCACCTATAAATCTACGTGGAAGCAAAGTGTCAAATTCAACACTGGCATGAGCAGGGAGAAGGCTCCGTCAAAAAAAAAAAAAAAAAAAAAAAGCAGCTATTTTCACATTCAAACTATGCAAACTGTGTTACATGGTGTGCTGTAAACAAGATTAAAATAGCTGAGTCAAAGGATCAGGTCATTTATGACTTAACGTAGCTTTAGTTTTAGAGGCAGGGACGCTGAGGCCCCTCGACCTATCACAGTCATTCTTCAGCACATTGCCTACATACCAGGGATACAGAAATGTACTGGGCAGCGGCTGTAAAAGAGGATTTCCTTCATGCTGTATCTTGTTTCCAGTGGGTGGATGTCACTCCATGCGGAACATAGGTAGTTTTACCTTATAGAGTGCTGTGCCCAATAATCCCTCAAATGCCTTGAAATTCAGGTAAGGTCCATCATAGAATGGGTCGCACTGAGCTCTTCTCCCCAACCAGTACAGGGTGATCAACACCTTGAGAGGAAGAAAAGCAACTTGTTAAACAAATTATGCCATAACAATCAAATGTCATCCTGAAAATGCCTATCAATACCAGTCACAGTGCATCAGAATTAAACTACACCCTTACTCTAAGTGATGAATGTAGAGTGCAGAGCTAAAGCAGGTGATTGTTATGATGGCTGGAGCCCTGCTCTGATAGGGTCATATCACCCATTTGTTTCCAGGCTCATCTGGAAATCTCTGCTGTTACTGATGTGTGTATTATAAGGTGCCCAGCACTAAAGCAAACAATTATCACCACATCAACAATGCTTCTCCCATAATACATGCAGCATGATACGATTCAGTTTGACTTGTCAGCTCTTTGGCTTTAGATCATCCAAAATAAAAATGATTATATTAGCAAGAGCATGCTGCAGATGTCCATAGAAAAGCAATGAAGGGTGGGCAAATATGAAGTAAATGTAAACTTGGTTGATTTATTGATGTGTAGGAATAATTTGAGGGTAAATATATACATTTTGTTTTGCATGCTTAGTTTGATTCTAATATCTTGTGACTGCTATTATTTATCGGAATGCAGGTTTTCTCTGGTTTGTGTTTTGATGGGATATTCACTTTTGAGGGTTACAATGATCTGCTAATTTTGCATTTTTACCTGCCCTTTTCTCAACACTGATAGCAACAAATTACATGTTTTAAAAAATATATATAAACATAGAAACTGTAAGTAATCAAAAAACATTGCAACCCCTGTATCAGTTGCTTACATCAATTTTTAAGGCTTCATTTATTTCCATCATTGCAGAAAGCTGTTAAAAAAAAAAAAGCTTTCGTCATGCAGTAAGTCTGAAGCTAGAACAAGGTGATTTGGATGAAAGAATTAAATCTTGTTTTTCCATGTTGTGAATAATTTACAATTTCAATAAATTATTTTCTGGTTAAATGAATTGAAGACAAAACGTAATGGAAGAAAGGTATTTCTTTACAACAACCATATGTCATATATGATTGGGAATGTATATTAACAATTAATTATTAAGACGCAAACAGATGTTTAACTTTTTGTTGCGTCTCCAGAAGAATTATCTCAAACAAAGATGACTTTTCTTTTTTTGTTTTTTGACCTGTAGTTGTTTTGGAACACACATAAAAAGTAAATTGCAAAACAAATAATAAAATAAAAATAAAATTAACATTAATTACATGTTTTACTTTTAAAAGTTCCATATATCGCAGTAAAATTTAGCATAACATGTTTAAGGGACTATTAATGTATAACTGTAACATTTCTGTTCTCCAACTGACTGGAACAGAAGCTAAATAGCACACAGGCCAAAAAAATCATGGTCTCAAAAAACACAGAGTTTATACAGTATCGTTTCACTCACATTTTTCAGTCTCCTGTTGGTCTCTTGGTGTCTGTGAGTACAATAACAGAGAAGAGAGGGGTGTGTGAGAGAAAATGACAATAAAAGAACACAGGGCATGCTTGTTGGGTCTCTGCGTTTGTTAGTGAAAGAGCTGGAAACTGAGAGCACAATCCAGACTACTGGCAGCCCTTCGCTCTCTGACTCACACAACAACACAAAGACTGATGGGAAAAACATGCATGTTTGGAAACAAATATACAGAAAAGTACAGGAATGGTACAATATCTGTTCAATTATGCCTTTTTTTTTAAAAACACAAAATGAAGCGGCTGCAAAAAACCTTTGCTAATGATCTCAAACACAAAAGGAGCTGTTGTTTCTTAGTACAGACTAATGATACACCCACAATTTATGAACCTTTAAATACCAGACAAGGTTCTACTTAAGGTGAAACAAATGCCCAAACATGCTACTATCCAGGTTATAGAGAATTTCAGTCATATTTTAGGTGTGTGACAGACGACCCTACAGCCAGTGAATCAATTATCATAAAAAATATTAGCTTTCAGTTTTCCTGGAAAACAAAACCAAGCTCAGAGTTTCAGCCTCTGAAACTGACTTCACCTATTTCATATGGATATTGTACCTGTCACTGAAGCTGTCTGCATTTATAGATTTATAGGGGTCTATAACTTGTGATAAAGGACAATAGTAGAGAAGCATAACAGTGATAGAGAAGGAAATCCAACCTGCTTTGCATAGCAGTGTACATGTTGCACTTTCCTGCTATTGTGTGGTAAAACAAAAGTCACAAATGCGGTGATATACCAGAATGCACTGTGATCAATTCACTTGTTGGAGCTATGATGTGATGACATTTGTAGATATTACGATAGATGTTAGTGAAGCTTGTTCCAATACATTGCAGATATTATTTACTCTTTCAAATCAACATAACTGTACAGAGACACTAGCCCTACTAATGTGCCATCTCCCTCCAGGAGTTTCCACCATGCTCTCTTCTCTAATGGTTAAAAACTAAAATGGACCTTTACCAATTTGGCCCATTTCAAAGTTATGGGCTCTATAAAAGAGGTGGGAAAAATTCTCTTGTGTGGCTTGGAGCAGACCTACAAAGTCTAAGATTATAGCAGTGTTGGCCTGGTCCAGAGAAAAAAAGAGCTGTGTACCAAAGTATTACCACAGTGCTTCTCGTAACAGTCATTTATGGCTAACGGAGCAAATAAAAAACAGTTTTCAGGCCTTCAGAGCCCCAGGAAAGTTAGAATCAGCTGAGTGCTCATATGATTGTGCACAATAATAAATAAAAACTCACTGGTGTCATACACCAAAGCTCTGTACAAAGACTATGACGGTATTATCAGATAAATTACCACATCACACTCATACATTTTTAAAGGAAAAAGGAAGACATTCATATTACATAACTCCCTTATATAATTAGTGGTGACAGTCTAAACATTCAGAACACTTCATTCTGTGCCAAAGTACTAAAGCATGCTACGTGATGCTTATTTATATACAGTGTTCTGACAGGAAAACCCATCACCTCGACAAATTAACAGGATGCTCTCATCACTTCCTCAAACAACCATTACATCCATGAGTGTTAACCTTAAATCAGCCCCTTCTATTGAACAAACACCAGCTCGGCATATCGACAAAAAACAATAGACAGCATCTGCTGCTGTAATTAACCGTAGCTGTATGATCCAAAGCTACAATGATTATTACAGACCATTAAAAGCAAGAACATTCAGAATAGCATGATAACATCACAGACTTCCATGTATTCCCATGAATTTCACAGTACTACAAGGGTGGTGAAAATACTTGTGTGAAACAAGACTCTGGGAAAAACAGAAGTACTGACTGAAGTTCTTTACTTAAGTAACAGAGAAGTGCAGGGTCTGAGATGTGAAAAAGTAGAAAGTAACCCTTTGAAGAACATTCCTACCAGCTGTTTCACCACAAACTTTGTGCCATGTTAATCTAATGTGAGGAGAATTCAACCATCCAAAGCTCAAATAAAATAAAATAAACAATACACTGAGATAAATTACCATTATCCTCAATCCACTGTATAAATCTGTTTACAATGACAACAACAGAACTTGAAACATCAGCCCTTTTTCCCTTTACATTGTTTTCATTGCATATTTGAGATGTGTAACATTCACCAATGGATACACAATGAATGTGTTATTGTGCCATTCATTTAGGTTAGAATCATTCTTGATGTTGTGCAGACATACAATGATGTACAATAAAGAAAATCAATAATTTCTCCTAAATTAATTAACACTAAACTAACAAGCCTGTTTACCTGGAGTAAAATTAAAAAATCATGTTAAGTACAGATACATAAAACCTTTATGTAAATACAATAATAAAGTATTTGAATTTACCACCTCTGCAATACTGTGTAATTTTAAATGTATTTAACTTAAGCAGTTAAGAATACAAAAATATGCTCCGCTAATGCAAACCAGAGAGCAAAGATTCACACCCACAGTAGGAAAAACATTAAGTTAGAACAAGGAAGTCAACAGGTAAGAGCAGAACATGGACTATAACATTAAGACAAACCCTGAACAAAAGCCTTGAACTACTGGGTGTGATGCAGTGAGAGGCATACCTGTGCAATGAAGATCACTTGCTCTGCTGCATTCTACCACATATGACATCTTTCATTTGTTCTCTCTCATTCTAATAAAATTCCTCGTATTTAAATACACACCCAGATGCTTCATGCACCAGAAGTCCTGAGAAAAATTCAACGGCATGGACGAGTAAAGTTTGAAAAGAGCAATTAGCTGTGGGTGAAGGGGTGTCTGGCATCATTGTGCCATACTTATCACAGACACTGCAGCCTCTGTGTGTGAGGAAACAGGGCGAGGCTGGCATGTCTCTCCCCGGTCAGCGACAAATCACAAATATAACCTTTGTGTTAGCCATTTACAACCAGGGCCGTGTCCATGGCATAGACTCTTTATTGGTTATTCACCATGAACTCGTTTGATTTCACACAGCATTGCGACAAGTGATGGCAGCACCATTGATTGAACTATGGAACCAGTTGCAGTGCTAGTTCAGTGAACCACACCCGAAATACTAACACACAGGGCACTTCATTTACCTCCTTTGAAATATACTGAATGAGTTTTAAAATGTACTGCAACACAATCAAGTACAATGTTGGAAAAACTGGATACAGTGTGATGGTGTTGAATAAATCCTGATAAGATGTGTGGTCTCTCCAAATTTGTCTGGTAAATAACACATTCCTTCAGGTAGTACAAACATGTGGTTTGATCTGCAGCCAGAGATGCCGTTGCATAATCAGCATCTTCTAATCACACCACACAGCCACTCCTCTTTATTCATTGTTTAGAAAGGGTCATTCACATTCCTGAGAGGACGATGAATTTTGGTGTACCTGCTGAGTATGTACAGTTTCTCTTTTTTCAGTTTGGAGAGCAGTCAGCTCTTGTCAATAATTTGCTTAATCAAATGAGTCAGACTTTGGACCCTTCTCAGCAGGGGATTTGATCTGTCAGTGGAAGAGGTCACGGGGCAAAAGCTAGACACGTAGCTGATTATCCAACATCTATATCAATGCATCATTTCAATATTAAGCACATTTTAACTTCAGTTATGCCTACACAGATATCCAGCAGGTATAAAGTAGCAGAGGGTTTAGTTTGGACGTGACTAGGAGTTATACTTTGCACATGGAAATAAGATAAATAAGCCTCAACACTGATAATCAATTAAAGTCTAAGTATGCACTCGTGGCTGAAAGGTCAAGTTTTGTTTTTGCAAAATTTTCTGCCAACATTTAAAAAAAATATTTATTTATATGTGCTTCTGAGGTATATTGAAAAACAATTACATCCATGATGAAAGAATTAATTACAACTAAATCACATTTAAGCAAAGAATCCATTCGTGGCATTCCCAAAACTTTTGACCATGAGTGTACTGGTGTTTAGAAGAAGATATAATTTATATCCACAGTAATAGTTAACTTGTCAAAAATATAACAAGTAATATAATTACAGGGTGGGGAAGCAAAATTTACAATATTTTGAGGCAGGGATTGAAAGACAGTGTATGACCAATTAGTTTATTGAAAGTCATGAGAACTTATTTGCCACAAGAAAATGTACATAATAGAAAATGTTTTTATTCTATGTGTCCTCCTTCTTTCTCAATAACTGCCTTCACACGCTTCCTGAAACTTGCGCAAGTGTTCCTCAAATATTCGGGTGACAACTTCTCCCATTCTTCTTTAATAGTATCTTCCAGACTTTCTCGTAATAGTTTTGCTCATAGTCATTCTCTTCTTTCCATTATAAACAGTCTTTATGGACACGCCAACTATTTTTGAAATCTCCTTTGGTGTGACGAGTGCATTCAGCAAATCACACACTCTTTGACGTTTGCTTTCCTGATTACTCATATGGGCAAAAGTTTCTGAAAAGGTATGGATAATAGTGTTAGGTATGATTATGACATCAATATATGTTTGGTTTCAAAACAATTGACGTAGTGCCTGCTGAGAAAAAACAACTAAATGTTCATTGTAAATTTTGCTTCCCCACCCTGTATTGTACTGTGTGTTTTAAGTATAATTTAACTTAGCACATTTGATAATTTTTGTAACATGTTTTAAAGTTGAAAAGCCCTAAAAACATATATTTAAACCACTGATCACTGTAATATCTGTGTTAAAAGTTGTTAAATATAACGTATGCAGATCACAAACACTGGCTGCAGTTAAGACTGTATTCTATATATAAGCATTTTTTCTAAAAGAATGAATTCAGATGCAATCCTTTTTGTAATCATCAACATTTTTCCAGCAACTGTATTTTAATTCTTTCTTAGTGAGTGTACAGACTGCATATTTTGTAATTTTACTATTGCACATCACTGGTTATTCCCACCAACTGAACAGTACAGGGTATAACGGTATAAAGACTTTGCCGAGCCAAGCTTTGTAATTTCCATTTTCTCGACCAAATACCCTTTTTGTTCATCGGCTCTGTGACAAATGGCATGCAGATCCATAGGGGTCAAGTATAAAGTAATCACCTGACATTTACTACCACTGGGGAAAACCCATCTTGTTCTAGCCTTTTCCTGACCGGCAGCTTGGAGTTGTGGTGCCTGTCCAACCTGGCATCCACACTGCTGAATTTCCATACAGCGGAGAAGGGTCTAACGGCTTAAGTTTAATAGAGCACTCTTCGATGTCATGATTCATCTGCAGCACTCTAATGCCCTCATTTCCTGGGCAGCTGTTCCCAATTGACAGAGTTGGTCTAAACTACTGAGTGAATCACAGCCTCCATTGACGAGTCAGATTCTGGTCAGTGTTAACACCTACTGAGTGTTTGGAGTGTATTTTCACTTGGTTATAGTTCAGTGGCACGTGGATGAAGTGAGGAACCCTCCCATGACTTATCACCGTCAGCATACAGTCTGCTTTTATCAAGCCTATATCTCTGTCACAGCAGTTTGTCGTTTGTCATGATTGTCTTGATACTGAATGCATTTGTGACTGATAAGTGAGCCTTTTTTTATCAGAAAGGTTTTGCAAGACAAAGGAACAGAGCAATATGGACTCCAGATGGCGTTAAGGACAATACTACAACAATTGCAAAGCTCAAAGGTCAGTAGACATCCAATAACCTTTTATGGCTGTTATGGCAACGCAGACAAGTGTGAATTAAACTTGTGCTCAGAGCAGTGGCAATGTCTGCTTCTAATTTTACAAGAAAACTACTATTTGAACAGGTAACGTCTGTACCTTCAAACACATTAAGTGTTTTTCACACAATATAGCAATGAAAAACTACACTACTTATAGTATAGTCAAAAAGGAAGCATTATACTAGTTATATGATTCATATCAAACAAAAAAAAAATACAAGAAAACCTGACAAATTCATAGCTGAAAAATGACACAAAACTAATAGCTGATAAATATAAGGGGTTTAGAATGTAAGAATGCAAAATAACAGTGCTTGTGAAAAGGTACATACAGCACCAGCAGGAAAAGAACTTCAGAGCTGCTGAAACAGGAAACAGGGAAGCTGAGCAAAGCACCTGTCAGACTGGGTTTAAGGGAGTGGAGGTTGGACACACACCAGGGCAAGAGACAGCTGATAGACAACTTTCTCTCTCTCTCTTGTGCTCTCTCATTTGCCTAGGCTCTGATAAGCAGAAGAGAAATAAAGCCATTGGTTGCTTGTCTACAGCCTTGTTTGGGATTATCTCCTCATGTTACTCTCTGTGTGCCATCTCTCTCTGTACATGTTATAAATACTGTAGCTCAGAAACCACATAATTGTGTAGACAAATCCCCTTGCTATTCTGAAAAAACAAAAACAAAACAAAACAAAACATGCTCCCTGCTGAATTAAAAATGAGACTGACCATAATTTCCTCTGTGTAACACATGAATACAAACTAATGTACAAAACAAATACTTCAGTGAGAAATGGATTGTAATGTGAGAAGGATTAAATTGAATTAAAGAAAAAAATAAAGCTGTAATTGTATTTTCCTCTGAATAAACTGAGGTTGTGACAAATCCCATGGACTGTAAGATCAGTTTCAAACTACACACATCAAACAGACAAGTGTGCTCTTATGACAGGATATGACGGAGAAAGCATCAACTACAGAGTCCTCAGTATTAAAAGCCCCACTACCGTGACTCCTGATACCATTCCAATCAATCCTGCTTCTCAAAGTGACCCTCTAGTCCTAAAAATAGGGTTGCGACCCCTCCTCTAACCAAAGCCCTGCACACAGCCAGGCATGGCGGCGTTGAGTTACACTCTAAGCTAATTTGTTCTCACAGGTTGCACATTTACAAGATGTCATGCAAAAGCCTTTCATTTTGGCTGTCACTACGTTAATTTGAGCATGATTTTACAATATTTTGGAATTAAACTGATTTGCTGCCAACGTCATGAGAAAATTGCATCAGGATTGCATTGACTGATAATAACATGAGGTCTATAAAAAACAATAATCTCAATATTTATGACCATGAATCAGCTATGACATGAATCCTGTATCACAGGGTAACGGGCAAAAGAGGGTGTGTCTTGATAATAAGGTGGCAGATTTGTTTAAACAGAGTTCATATGCCAGCAATATACATTTGCGTCTATGCACCTTTGTGATGACGGTGGTTCAACGTCATTATCAGTGATACTGATGAGTCGGGGAATATTCTCGATCATGGGAAAATGCTCCTAAAGTGGATGTGGAAAAATCCTAAAGGAAGACTGAAACTGAGTTGAATTAACACTTAGTGGCATAGAATTGATGGATTGAAGGTTCAGGGGCATCACAGAGAGCACAGAATAAAAAATCTAAGCTTCGTGACATCTCCACGTTAGCAAATACATATTGAGTTCAACAATCTGCAGGTGATTTTGTTGAAGCGCTTTTCTCTGTGCTTACACAGCATGCTGGTGTACAGCAACAGACTTTGTCTCGGTGGATGGACTGTGCTCTGTGGTCCGCCTAACCGTAGTCCTGAAGGCACACCTGTGTAAAACCTGAACAGGTTGTTCAACATACCTCATCTCTACCCTGCACACAATAAACATAACCAAAGGACAAAAACTGAAAAATAAAAAAACACATATTTTTCCTCCTGTTCTCAAACACAGGCTGAATTCCATTTTCTGTCAGGCAGTTGTTATGGGTGTATCCTGCATCTAGAAACCACATGTATTCATGTAATCCCTGTAGGTGTTTCAATTGTTTCGTCATAAACTGACAGTCCTGCACATAAACAGGTGCTTACCAACACAAGAATACAGAGCTACTGAAAATAGCACTGACCTTTCTTTATAGCACTGACATCAGTTTGAAACTTGTCTCACATGAGGAAACATGTGCTCTGAGCAACATATGAAAGTAAGACTTAAAATTACTGTGTATTAAATATAAGCATATGTTGAAGCTAAGGAAAAATGAGTCATGAGTTGGTCTTTGATTATGTAAGAACAGGAGCGCATTAAATGATAACGATGGGTATTAAAATGTTAGTACTAATATCACAGCAAAAATCATAACTTACTTGACTGTGACTCTTGTGGATAAGTCTTGAAGATCTCCCGGGTGAAAGAGCTGAGCTTCCTTAAGTCCGAGCTTGCCACAGGCCCTGAGGAAGACGTTAAGGTTGTCCTGGACAAAGAACAAAGCAGGGATGAGGTTTGTCCACTTACAGACGCAAAGAATAATCACACAAGAATTCTCTGGCAGGGACACAGCCTACAACTCATTGCTTCCAAAGTTCATATCACCAGAGAACACAGACGGATGGGGAGGAGCATGTGTGTAGCAAATAAGAAGTGACCCAGTGCAGAACACACACAAACACACATGCAGGGGGCGGGGGCTGTGTGACAGGAGCTGACAGACATCAGCAAAGCTACCTGTGGGCTGGGTTAGGGTGGGGACAAAGCCAAAACCAGGAAGGATGACATCAGAGCCGCGCACAAGTCCCACCCAACCAGCCATGCGAGGCTAAGCTGACACTAGAGCACATTGCTGCTGCAGTCTCCTGCTTCTCACACCCAGAAACTGTCCCCTCCCCTCCCTGCCAAGCCTTTTACTCGAGAATACCTGTGGAATCTGTGGGGTGGCGGAGTATTTTGGAGACATTTGGTTGCTATGAAACATAAGGTCGGGTGACAGAAACTGACAAATATTTCCCTGAAGCAACTCAAGAGGGAGTGGACAGTTTCTCCTCTTAGACTCCATCAATCAGTTTGTATTGCATAAAGTTTATACTGTATGCGAGCATGTGATTTAAGCACAGGGATAAGAGTAATTCAAGACAGTGAAAACCATTTTTAGTCTATAAATATAGACATGCATTTCAAACAAATCTGACCCACAAAAAGAACCATTCCCTTCCTGGGTTATGACTTTTCCAGTTGTAATCCCACAAGTCTTGTTTGTAAGCCTGAACTTCCCATTGGGACAGTACTGCTTAAGAGGCTTTCATGTAATGACACATGGCTTCAACATGGGCCGCAATAATTAAGGGGTAGCTAGTTCTATATTTGTGTGGCAAACATGCTTATTAGCAAATGGTAGGAGAGAGCTGACCTCTCCATGTAGGCATCCCTCGCTAACAGCTTTGCGTGTCCCCAAACGGCACTTTACCGAGCCCTGGAGGTCACCCAAGGCCCCTGCAGACCCCCCTCCCCTCCCCTCCTTTGTATGAGAGCACAAGAGTCACTGTTTATTCATTACAACACAATAAGGGTTATCTTATCTATGGTTTTGTCATGGTAATAGTCACAGTGGTATAACTTCATGGGTAACGAATAGTAAACTATTTAACCTTTTGACTGCCTTTATCCATGTAACTTTATTCACAAACACATTCTGAAGTGACATTACATTTATGACCCTGTTATTCAATAAGTACGGCATGCACAGTAACAAAAAAGCTTCACATAACGTACTTACTTGACATGTCTTATAACAGTGTGCTGACTGACAGGACAGCAGTAGGATACTATCTGTCAGGTACAGGTAGTCTGTCTGAATGATGTGATTTATATTGGTTATTTTGAAAGTATGCAAGCTGAAAACGACACCTGAGTTTTTAACCACTAGTTTGTATGAGTTTATGTTATCTTGAAGATGAGGTGAATGTATGATCTACTAAAAGCCACAGTTTCATTATAACGTATGAGATATACACAGAAGTGCAAGAATATACGAGAATAATTAAATATAATTTCTGTTGCGAAAGGTTTCCCAATCAAAACAATAACAGGAGATACAGTTTAATGATGTTGCAAAGTGTGTGGCATCATGGGAGGTGTTGTTTTCAATATCAATACCAAATAAATGAGTCAAGCAGACCTGATGTTTATAGATGAGCTCAGGCTTTATTCATGTTATGTTTAATGGCACATGTTCATGCCATTTTAAATAATAAAACAGTCACAAGCAATGTTATGGTGGTAATTAAGATTGAAAGCAAACTGAACAGACCTCAGCAAAATAAGTAATTAGGACAAAAAAAGTAGGAATTTTCACTGTTGACAGTGGAAAAACAAGTCACCTATGTGTTTTTGTTTATGTGTTATGTGTTAATATTTTAATTTTTTCATGTTAGCTGGTGACTAGTGGGTTGCTCATTAGTTAACTCACTTGTTAAGGTGAAATGATATTATGTTTCTGAATGACATGCTTGTCCATACTTTTTTTATTCAAACTTGTTTTGATTGAGTGAATCAGCAAAACTTCAGACACAATGGAAAAAAATTATGGAGTAAGATAATTTTGTAGGTTTGCATTTAAAGGAAGACACCAAACTGATCTTTTGGGTCTTGAGCTGAAAAAGTTTAGAAATCCCTATCCTATTTATTAGTTCATTGGGGTAGGCATACATATGCCACTGGTTGCACATTGTAATATGTTTGATAAATATTGCAATATATAAAAAATAACTTTCTGATATGTTGTAACATGGCATGCAAATAATAAAAATACAGTCATAGAAATACTGATGCATTAATCTCTTAATATTAGGATTCAATTCACCAAATACCAAATGAGGCACACTGATATTTCAACATCGATATTTCAGAAATGCTATTACGGGAATATTACTAATTGTACCTTTAACATCACATAGGTATGGACGTCATTTAGCCTTAAAGAGCCTTACAAAATATTAACCCTCCCTTCTGTCTGTCCCACAACACGCAGAGATAATCATGTTAAAGGAATGTTACGTTGGCTTGTGCCTGCACATAATCCTGCTAAATATGCTGTACCCATCCAACAGCTTCTAATCCTGTCATGCGGACTTGAAGACCCCAGTTTAAGCATTTCACACCGAGTAACAGAAAGATTCAACTCACAAGGTGTCTGACGTGGTACAACAGGGCCTTCACTCCAAACGGTCACTATGTGGCCATGCCATTTCTTTCACTGTATTCTAGTACATGATGACTCTACTCTACAATTACCCTCAAGTGACCCTGGACTGTGTCTCAAACACCAACTTAAGTTATGGTTAAAATATCAGGCTACACATTTCAAAATCCTGTGACAATAAACCAAGAGGAGATGGAATACTTGAAATGGTGCCTGTCCTGAAAGAAGCCCAATAAAACACCCTCCTGTCCAAAAAGTTAGTTCCAGTCATAACATGTACCCATACAACAACAAAACATAGATTTATACGAGTAAAGACACCCTCAGGGCCAGTGAAAATGTTTATCTCCTCCCACTGCTACCTCAACTCACCAAGGAGTTGGTGTATGCGGGAACATCCAGCACAATGTCAATTACAGTGTATTTACAGCGGGCAGAGGCCGATGGAGTCATCTTTATGTTTAACCCTCTGGCTTCAGCTCAGAGGGCCTCAAATTGGGGCTGCTGCTAATATAGCTGGCTTTTCCACTGCACAACTGCAGTTCATTTGCCCGACACCGTTAAAAGCAGAACCAGGTCTGAACTGGGGTGCTATGATAACCCAAACCCACAGCACACAGAGTGCTCATCAACAGGCAGAGAGGCATGCTGACATGGGAAACATTCCCGTGGACGCAAGTGAAACCGAAGAGCAGGCCCAGGTCTGGAGCCAATGTTGCTAAATATTCCACAAAACCAGAGATTTCCGTTTTTCTCTTTCCCTCCCTGGGCTTTTTAGTCAGCCAGAGCTGGAGCCTGGTATCGATTTTGAGCGCTGAAATCTTAGCAAAACACTTTTGTCCATAATGACTGGACATTTTCATTTCTGAGTACTAATGAGGCGAGTTTGCAAAGACCTATTCACTCAGGAATAATTCATAAGTCAGATCTACATCACAAACACTAGTCCCAACAGGTTACTCTTTATGTAATGTATATTTTTCCACATACCTTGAAAGCAGACAAGAACAAAATCATTCTTCCGAAAAACACAGATTGGCGATGACAAAACATCATATACTGTATGTCCAGTTACCTCTAAGTTTAATTGACAGTTCAAATCAATACAACCCAAGAAAAATTACATTTCAAATCCCACCCTTTGGAGAATAGACAAGAAACTATTTATAGAGAAAAGAGATAAAGGACCCAACAATCTTAATGACCCTACTTGATTACTCTGGGAGAAAGATTATCCTCACAGTGGAGAGAGTGTGAGTAATGTTTGTTTGGAGTGTTCTCCACTTTTCTCCATGTGGTTGGCAGTAACTGATAGCCGCAAGCCAACCAGGAGCTTTCACATTTGCTGGAGAATTTATGGAGGTTTCAGGTTTTGTGGAAATAACACACAAGTGCTACTGATCGAGGAGATATTTTACCTCATTACCTCAGCAGGTGCCCAGCCAGTTATATTAGCACCAGTCCAAAACAAACAACCAGGCAATGTGATTTATATCAAAACACAGACAGAATGCACAGTGTTTAGTGCAACAAATACCATGTTTACTGTTTGCATGTATCCTGAATGCCAGGCTGTTTCTTCTACCGCCAATATATCATTGTCCTGCCAAACATGTTGAGTGTTACTGAGCCCACCGTCAAACACTCAGACTCCCTGGTTTAGGGTTGGGGTTCTCTATAATTCCTCTAGGCAGCTGGACTCAATTACTCCCACAAGAGAGAGCTTTGTGAGGGATGGGTTTAAGGTAGGGTTTTCAACCCTCTACTTCCAGTGGACTTGTATGTAGACACTCCCAAAACATTTATTTCAGCTGAGCCACTGTGGACCCAATGGCCTTGTTTAAATTTTAGAAAACTACCCAGCCTCAAACGATATATTCTAAAGAACTGTCTCTCCAAAATCAGCACCTTTTTGGACTTTCCATCACCAGATGAAGAAAGAAATCCATCACAGTAGAACAAAGTCTTTCTCTCTTACATAATTTTGATATAACACAGCCTAAAGCGTGACAGACATCATATTTAGGGTGCACTCAAATGCGGCGAGTGACCTTTCAAGCAGCTCCATGCTCACAGAACCTATTAGTGTGGATGGATATAAGCAGTGACAAGTCGCTGAGGCAAACACCTCTCTCTTATTGGCAACCATGCCTCAGACCTGTCACCAGTCAGCTCGACTATTACACAACGCACAGCTCCCTCTCATGTCTCAACACATACTCTTCAACACATTTTAACCAAATATGACCAAGGGAGAAAAAAAATACTTATAAAAATAAGTAATGAACTGCTAAGACCATGTCTCTCATCTATAAAAATCATGCAAGATTTTTTTTTATATAAATGGACATCAAAATTCCTACATCTTGTATTCACATTGAGTAAAAATAGAACACTTACCAGTCCAGCGATAGGTGTAGGCAGCCTGTTAACTCTCTTGATAATACCAGGTTTAATCTTGTTGATCAGACTGTAAGAAAGAAGAACGTAAGTGAAAGCTCCTAGTCATTGGCTAGACTGGCCTAACCAGCAAGGAACCAACAAAAAAGAGCTGCAAAGTCTCAGTGTTGTGTGTTTATGACTTTGTTTAATGGTGGCCACCTGGCTTCAGTTTAGTAAATGGCCAGTTCTGCACCACGATGTAAACACACAGGGCCCTCTGCCTCTAACACATACGCTTTGAAAGAAACCTAAACAAACCTTGAATCAGCCAATATCAGTTCAAGCACATCAATGAGTTTTGATTGATGAATGAAAGGGATTTTTGCATCTGAAATGCACTCTGCATGGTGACACTGTTTATGATACTGAAACGAATTAAACAATACAGTAACAGAGAATCAGCTAAAATTTTTTTGTTTTGTCTGCGCTGAGTGGATAAATTGTGTGTGATAGGACGAGGGGAGTTATTTAAAAGGCTGACAATAGATGTGGAGAAAAACTACAAACAGCATTTAGGATCCAGTCAGTCATTCAGCACTGAAACAATAGAAAGCTGTTATGACTTTATCAAATAACACACGCTGTAAGATAAGTAAGGATATAATCATGTGTGCAACCCACACTAAACATTCCTTTTAGCAGCGCTAACAACAAAACAATGGGAATGGAAGCTGGGTGTCTAGGTGAAAGCGATTTAATCTTGGTCTTGGTCTTCCTCTTTCTCACACTGACAAAACATGGACAGTTCTCTGAATGGAAATGTCTGTGTTTTTCCCTGAGAGTGAATGGTGAAGTCAGGATCAAATCAGCAGATTATGGGGCTCCTTCTTTGAACCGCTGCCAGAAGAGGTTTGGAAGATTCTGCATGGGCTGCTGGTAATTACAGCTTCCTGCTGATTCGTGCAAATCACCTCACTGTGTCCATCCTCTGGTGCTGCCCACATAAACATGTATAAATGGACATGATGGTAACCTCATTACACACATGTCCCTGATCTATGAAAAACCACAATTCCACAACTCTTAGAGGAGCTATTGGTACATAAATGCAAAAGCTAATTCAGCATAGATAAATGTGTCCCTCTAATTCATCAAACTCTTGATGCACCCAGGCTAATGAGAAAGCAGGGTGCCCTCGCTCTGCGATGTGGTTTGCGCTGGATAATTTCCATTCACTAGACAGCTTCTCACAGCTCTCATTAACATAAAGATGGCACTCTGCCCCATCCACAAATCTGCAACATCTGTCAGACAGGCAATGCAACTGCTCTTGAAATAGATCACACTTCATATTCTCAAACAAGATCACAGAGGGCAGATCTGTCACTGTATACATTAAAAGAGCTACAAGAAACAGTCTCTATTGCACTGTATTGAATCACTGGCTCACTTTATGTAGCTGACAAACAAACAAACTGTGACCCTGCAGGAGGTCTGCCTGGGAAATATCAGTAACACTTACGGTGGAGTGCAGACCTGGAGGAGAGGACAGGACTTCCATATGAATGAGTGGCTTAAGAGAGGTGCCTGGGAAAAGCAGAGTACTTACTCACACAACAGCACGCCATTCTCCAGCGCTGATCGGAAGTCACTACTCCCAAATTTTTTCTTGGTTACTGCCTGGAAAAAGGAATAAAAAACACTGAGCAAAATTGCGAGAGGGGCTGGGTGAGGAGAGAGGGCGGGTGTATGTGTGCATGGGGTGGGGAGGTTGGAAAAGAAAGGTAGGATGTTGAGAACAGTGGGAGAGGAAGTCAGAGGTATTTCCTCCTGAGGTCCTACAGTATCTCTGGGACAGAGTTGAACACAGTCCTTCAGGTATTCCTTGAGAGCTCCAGTGATGTTTGGTTCTTTTGTTTTTAATGCTAAAAGCTTCTGTTAAACGGTTGAGCTGTGCTAAAATTGTGCAGGAGCCAGGCAGCTCAAGCCACAAGGCGATGAGAGCATCTGGAGCACTGGAGGAACACAGGGCTGTGTTATAGGCTCATGCCATTCCCATGATCTCAAACCACCACTCCAGAAACACCAAGACCCATTATGCAGGCAAATGTACACTGCATGCATGACGCATAGGCTGGTACACTGCACATATACTGTACAGTGTAAGTACACAAACTAAATCTTTGAATTAAATAACAGATTTTACTAAATGCCAAAATAACAGTATTTTCTCTAATGATGTGCACGGCCATCTCTGTATATACACCTACTGCACTGCTTGTGTGTCTTGAAAGAATTATCCTGTTTTTCATTTATTTTTAAGGTTTCCTTTATTGGACAGAAGGTGTCATGTACTGCTCAGATAGTAAAGTCCCTTAAAGCAAGTTTGGGATTTATAACACTGCACTAAATAATTGACATGACCACATTACTACGATATTTTTTCTCATAATGAGCTCCATGACAGTTAGTGCAGGAGAAGGTGTATTAGTATAAAGTGATATTTACACAGACAGTACAGGATTATTAGAAATATGAAACTCATTATGCGTTGTCAGTAATCACTCATATCATGTTTGAGTTTAGATATGTACCTAGTATCATTATTTTATACTTTCAAGGTAGATAAACATGCAAAAACTGTAGTTATACAGGTAGGACAGCTGGCATGTACAAAAGCACACCCAGTTCAGGCACACACAAAGCAAAACAAGTTGAACGGGTAACACCAACCATATTGGTCAGACGTGCATTGTTCCAAACCTTTTGTCCCTTTACCTTCAAGGGAAAAGGACAAAAGTGGGGACAATTTCGAGCATAGCTCAGTAAAGGCTATGATTAGATGGATTAAACGGCTGATTAAAAGACACATGTACTATGATGACTTACTCTGAAGACACACGTAGTATTTTGAGATTAAAATACCCGACATTCCAGGTGAATTAGACAGTGGTAGAACAGCGGAAGAAGATGAGAGTTTTGACACATCTGTGGTTTATGTGCACGATATGCAATCAAGTTATTGTGAGGAAATACTTGTATTGTTTGCAAAACATACCAAACCCTTGGCATACTCCTCTTTTAGTGACAAAAATACAACCATAACCAGACAGTCAAAACACAAAACAGGAATAAAAGCAGACATGCAAATTTGCAGACACACATACATGTACACACAAAGCACAGCAGATGATCTTTACAGTACAGCGTATAATCAGTCAGGCGCTGCAGTTGGCATATGAAATCCTGACCCCTACTGTTCTATGTAAGTGGGGGCAGCACCATGCATGTAAACACACTACAAAGGTGAAGAGAAAAAAAGCACCGAAAAACATTTAATTTCCTTTTGTAGATATGCTTACTCAGAGTCCTTGTTGATATTTTTCAAAGCTACATATTTTCTTTTCAAAGTTGTGTCACCCAAACAGAATGAATGTGCTAATTAAGATATTATCTTCTAAGCAAAGTGTGGAGGGTGGAACCAGCTCTGAGCCGGCTGTAAGAGAATACTTTTTTCTCTGTATCGTCATGATTAGAGGTATTAACTCCCTTTAGATCCAGCCCACTGTGCCCTCTCTCTGCCGTTGAACCCGTCATGTGGAATAATAACTCTAATCTGCAACAACACACTGCTACTCTGATTTAACGGGCCGATTTAAGGCAGAAGCAGAGATTTCAAAAACAGCTTGCCTTCCTGCAAACCCACCCTCGCTCCCCTCAAGAATGTGCTGTTGAACTTGTTAAGGAAGTGAGCTTCATAATAACTTTACCCCATGTGCCCATCAAAAGGTAAAAAAAGGGTCCTTGGAGTTCATTAAAGAGTTCTGATATATGGATACAATACGTTCCATATTATTATAACTATTGCAGTGAACCAAGAATGGAGTCTTGCTAAAATGTGAATCATAAAAGGAATCATAGTCTCTCTGGGTCCGTGACCACAGCTATTGTTTATTCATGTAGGCTACTGAGGCAAATCAGTATTCAAGGTTTGTGCGGATGCAGCTCCCCCCCACTAATTGTTCCCAAAATTCTTTGTTCCTTCTTCACAGGGGTAAGGGTCATCAGAGTGCAACCGGGACATAATCCAAATATTTGGGGGATCTGGTTCATAATATACCACTGTGAAAACCACTAGTATCAACAATATCAACATATCAGAATAATAGAAGTGCATCAACTACAAGTACCATTCAGCTGTAAGTACAAATGAAGGGCTTCTTGTGTTTAGATGTACTCATGTGAATACATCTGAATGTATGTGTCCTCCATTCTAATTGCTCTGTATGAAATCAGTAGAGAAAAAAAAAACAAAAAACAACAGAATGGCGCTTCAGTGAGGTGACTAATGATCAGTGCAGCTCCTTGTGTGCACAATACCACAGCGGCACAGGTCACGGAAGGCAATTCATATGAATGCTGGCTGCAGGACTGCTGTAGATAATGAATGAAGAATGGACAGAAGAAAATACCATAGTACGAGTAGTGATATTATGAATGTAAGACACTAATTTCCATATGTTTGATCTACATTTTTAGGACTTATTCCAATGAATGATAGCATAAAACAACAAAGTATCATAGCTCAGAGATTTTTGTTCCATTTAAATTTCCTGATACTGGCCTCTGAGACCCTCACCACCCCAATAAAACTGAGGTGTTTGTTTGATCTGAAGTATAGGAATGAAAATATAAATATGATTACAACAAAATGACAGAAACAACTGACAAAACATCAACAATTCCTCAGTATTATGTTACCTCAGAGTGGCCGCTTTGTTCCAAAGTATGCAAGGAAGATCCTTATCAACAAACCACACACAAATACAGCAGAATAAAATCACAACTGAAACTTTACTAATCCACTTTAAAGCCGATGCTGTTACACGATCTTCAACCAGATCTACCGCTGTAATGAAGTGCTGCCTAAAACCTGTTTGAAGAGGTATTTTAAGTATTTTGGGTGGCGAGTGGAGACTCTGGGAAACCTTGTTCATTACAAGCTAAACATGATGTGACTAAGTATAAGTGGTGTGATGTTTGAAAGCTGTCTTATAGGGATCTTTTGATATGTTCTTTTTCAGGGACAATATAAATATTGATTATTAATAATCACGGTTATAATATAATTAGAATTTGCAGATGATTAACTATAAAAATAAATAAATAAATATAAATTGAGGATTCAGAAGGACACAATAGCAACACAAAACTTTGTAGAGATGTTTTAAAGAGCTTAAAACATTAAAACAAAAACTGAACAGAACTGAAAATTGGCAAACAACTATGCAAATTAAGCTGATTTCCATCCATTACTGTTATTCTAATACTGAGAGCTCATCATCATCATTATGGTTGTAAACTTTGGCAGTAACATGCAGTATTTCCTTCAATAATATACCCACATGCACAGTTGATTGAGGAGCTGATATTAAAAAGTATTTTGGCAAAAACCTGAAGCTGGCTGACAGCTTTTGACTTTCTGATCTGGATCATATCATGTCATCTCTGAGCCCCCATTTGTCATTTCTATCTACTGCTCTTCAGGGCATTTTCCTGCTTTGTCTATCTAATATTGCATTTATGTCTGTTTCTGATTATCTTATTTATTCTCTTATCACTATTACCTCAGCAAACATATTCATATTTTATCAATACACCAAATTTTTCACCTTTCCCACGCATAAATACATTATTTTTTATGTATATCTCGTAATAATTAAAGTTTTATTTCCTCATGTTTTTGTATTTTTACAGGGGATTTTTATGCATACATTAAAAACAGGAATAAAAAATCATTTGGATGAAAACCTGTGATGACCACAGGCAGAAACATGGCTGCATCAGAGCCCAAGTAGCACATTTTGACAATTAATTAATTTATTTGATTACATATGAGACTTAGAAAAATACCAATAATCACAAAAATCAAATATCAGATCTGATCATCAGCCAGGCCAATAATTAGTCAACGCCTAACTTTCAACTCCACCGGTGACATGTCAATATATCAGTGAGAACCTCTGATCCATTCATGGTCTCAGAGTACAATATACATATTCTTCTGACCTATGAGGTGCATAAAAACTGCCACTTGTTTCTGATTGTTATAACAAACAGACTTAAAGCCTCTCTATTCAATGGACAAGGACCTCTATTATTCTGTTTGGCCCTGTGGTTGTAGGACGCAGCGTCCTGTGCTGACATCCAGCCAGCTCCAAGGGGGCTATGCTCAAAGCCATGGTAGCTAATGCAGGAATGTGTCCATGTGACAGGCTCCAGACCATTTAGTCTAGTTTTTAACAACACCACCAACCTCGCCATGCACACATGCCTATGTTTAAAGTGCTATAAAGCCAAGCAGCTTGTTAATCATTCAGTGGCACAGACCAATAGCCACAGAACTTTCTCTTTGATGCAGAAGTGTTAGCCCCATGCCAGAAGTTGGTCTTTGATTACCATTGTACTTCTACTGTTCATATAATAACTCCCTTGTCTTAAAACCTTAACCTATACAACTTGTTCAGCTTCCTGCACACCCACCCTAATCTTCCTGCCCCTGTCTGAGGTCATGCCCACAACACAGTCCACAAGCTAAGCCACTACAATGGGCCAGTGTATGGGTGTGTGAGACACACTGATGTCACATCCAAAGCATTCAGATTCACCCCTCATGAAATTAGAACAATATTTGTTTAGTTACAACCGTTCACCAGCCCCATAGTGCCCTGCTGGGAGGAGAATGTGTGAGATGAAGAAACATAATTTTAACCGCTTGTAAAAAAAAAAAAAAAAGAAAGAGAGAAGAGAAGAGAAGAGAAGAGAAGAGAAGAGAAGAGAAGAGAAGAGAAGAGAAGAGAAGAGAAGAAAGAATAAGAGTCTGGCTTGAGGCTAAAAGGAAATGTCAGATAATTTGACTATAAAAAATGAAAAGGTGTTATTACAAGTAGAGGAAAGACAGGTTAATAACTATTGTGCATTCCCATAATGCTGTGAATAGACCACTGCTGAAACCACTAGTTTTTAAAGTGTTCTGTGTAAAACTGTCATAAAATCTTTCTCATTATGTAAACATTCCAATGTATTTATTATTTTTGGCCAAGTAAAATAATAACTATTCCATTCAACATGTGGGTGAAGAGTTAATGTTACTGCATGTGTCATAAACTGAGTGAAACCCTAACTTAGTTTAGGAATCTGGGCTGATCCGTGCTTACACTAGATGTGTGCAAAAAAACCAATCCTTTAAATAATTTTTTCTTAAATGCTGCAAAACGTTCTAAATGTCTGCTTTCAACCGAAGCTTCAAAGCCTCCGAAACATCAAAAAAAATGATGAGCAGGTCTAGGCAAGATGGGAGACAGAAGACAAATACTAATGATGGATGGGTCACAGCTATGTACCTGTATTCTGAGAAGACACGGGGAAGACAGACAGATCATCTAATGCTATGAGAAGTTTGAGGGCAAGTCTCTTCTAGAGTCTGAAAGAATACATTGATTCTATGTTACTGGTTACCTGAGACCTGGGGTCAGGGGTGACACATGCCTCCTTGCATCCGTAGGTCAGGGTTTTTCACTGGAGGGCATGCAGCTGATGCAGATGATCAACTTTCAGCCATAAACTTAAGATATCTACTGTTACAAAAGTATTGAAAAGCAAAACTTAAGTCTTAACACCTGATGTTAACTTGCTACCAAACTCCAGTAGAAGTATTCAGAAACAGTGTACTATGATCACACCGAAAAAGTCACTATTGTTTTAGTATTCTACATGACATTTTGGATTAATTTTGCCTCTTCATTAATGTGTATGTGAACGATTAAGGCTGAGCTCATTTTTACTACTTCATATCTACAACAATGCATCATATTTTATAGGATCATTGTGTGTTTGTGAAGTTAGTCCTGTGAGAACTCTGTGTCTCTAAAGAGTCAACTTTCCATGAACTCAGAAAAACAGCCTTAGGTTCAGGTTTGACGATACTTTTTCCATAAAATCAAATTGTGGTTTCGAAGACTTTATTGTGATTGAATAGCTGAATTTTCTGAAAAGGATATTTAATCCTTGAGTTCATCACAAACATTTAGAATCAACAAAGTTTGTGGTATATGATTAAACCAGCAGGAGGGAGAGGAAAAAGTGTTAAAGCTGTCAAACAACTATAAGGAGTAAAAAAAACAAAAACTATCAGAGATGTAGTGGAGTTGAAGTTAAAATTGGTCGAAAAAACAAATCTATTTGGTGCTTAACTACAGCCCTGGATTAAAAGTACAGTTACATTTCACTCTTTCAAGCTGGTGATCACAGTTTCTTATCTGATCTTACACTGACTGCTAACAAAAGGTGTTTTATTTATTTATTTATTTATTTTTGTGTTTGGACTCACCTCAATCCATCTCTGCGCCTCCAAGTAGGCTTCGTCGCAGCTGACGGTGGACTGCTCACGCCACTCCATCACAAAAACTTATTATCCAAGCGCCAGTCCAGTGACAGAAATGTGGGCCAGTTCACACAAGCAGACACAGTGAACGCACTTAAAACGGGTCAAACCGACAAGACTACAGGTGAACACTCCTTATTCATGAAATCTGCCTCCTATTGTTCATTTGCACCAGCTCATCAATAGGAAAAAAAAAATGCAAGGTGTAACAGTAATGCTTTCTCTTGCATCACCTCTTACCTGCGGTTTCATCCGACACGCCTGTGTTTTGGTGTCTTTCTGTGTAATCTCTGTCCGTCTGGATACTCCACCTACACGGCGATCACACGACTCCTCAAAGTGGGCTCACCTCCTCGGATCGTGGAGGAAAAAAAACTGTGGAAAAGAGGGATACTCCTTCCATGAAGTTTGAGGATTTAAAAGGAGGTTGTGGCAAAAAAGAAAAAAAAAAAAAAAAGGGGGTTCCCAATGTGGGGTCCGGGGACCATCCACGGGTCTCTGAAAGGCTTCCAGGTGAATGCAGGAGTGTTGTGTTCCCTGTTACACCCACGGTTATTATGATCCTAGTTTTTACCTGCTTCCTATGGAATAAAAGTGCCCTTCTACATCCAATCAAAAACAAAATCAATGAAAAAAAAATGTTTCTGCTTTAAATCCTGCAGGAGAATTTATCTTTAGTTTACAATCCGTGGTGGACAACAAAACTCTGTGAAAAACTTGGAGTTTCCAGGCAACATTACTTTTAGGTGTCATTTTACTTATTGTTCTCTCCTGCAGCGCCATCCAGTGGTTTTAGCTTTGCATTGTAGGATGTGAAAAATATTCAGTGCAAAAATTAACTCTTTGAAGGTCTGACCCATGTAAATTCTACATTTTACCTGAAACCTATTTGATTTTTATTTTATCTGTCAGTATTTGTGGATCAACAACCACAAAGGTTAGATCTTAAATCTATTTTGTTTAAATATCAATGTTTCTTTATAACAACAACCCAGATGGATTGTATAATTATTTATCATCAAGTTACAGCGTAATTAAGATGTTTTTTTTTTTTTTATTTTGATTGCAAAAGTAGATGCTAATCCATCTTTGTAATTTTTCCAACTTGAATTAAAAAGTCAATGCTGTTCTCAGAGAAGGGTCATATCAAGAACAGTGGCTTTAATGTATTCCCATTAAAGCCACTTTCACACCTAACCACGATACGCTTTTCTCTGACATATTCTGCAAACATTGTCTCTGCCATTGCCGACATTCTATACCAGTATGTCAGACTGTTTGCACTCAGTACATTCAGTTATAAACATACAACCCTTCCATATAATGGTTAAGTCAAAGAGAAACTCCACAAGAAAATGTTTTAATAAATGCGCCTTTTATTTGACAGAATTCCTATTTGTTACAAAAAATGTAGGCACCCTCCATAATGATGTTCAATCCGACTTTCATTTTGCCACTTAGTCTCACTTACAGGAGACACTTGATGAGCATTTTATATTACCATTGCCCCATACAAGTGGATTAGTCCTATTTGTTTTCAAAGCTATAATTGAAATTAAAGCCCAGCGAAACATGTGCCATGTTTACTACATATACACTGCCTGGCCAAAAAAATATGTAAGAGTCTTCTATTGGACAAGTACTGCAGTGGTTAAAAGATATTTAACTCCAACTGGTGCAGTGAGCAGCCTCTGATTTCTTAAAGAACTATGAAGTTTGCTAGAGGGAATAAAGATTGAAGTTTATAGATGTCAACACCAGGATTCATCAGGCTCAAACTGTAAGAGAGCACAGATGACATTTTCATACATGGATTGTCCACGTGAACCCCATTGAGAATCTCTGGGAAGTGCTGAGGAAAACTTTTTGCAGTGATCCGACGTTCCCATCATCAAGATCTTGGCATAAAATTAGTGCAACCCCAGACAAAACCAAATGTGACAATTATTGTGACAATGCAAAAGCACTGTGTGGCATAAAAAAAAAAATACCATGGCCATTAGATCCTCTAATCAAAGCTAAAGGTGACCCAACAAAATGCTGTTTTTTCATTTTATTTTTTTTGGCCAGGCAGTATATATCCCAAACTGAACATGTCACACACAAGACATTAACTTTTCCATCTTAATTAACTGTCAAACATGCCATGTAAACAGATTTAGTGCATTGTCATGGTAAAACACCTGATGTTGGTATTTCAGTTAGTGGGATGTATCAGCAGCGATTAAATGGAAAAGTTTAAACTCAGCATGTACATCTTGTATTTGCAGAAGAGCAGTCCAATTCCCTTGGATTTCATCCAATTCACAACAAGTTATGGTTATCAAAAGTGGTACATTGCTTTAAAATTATATCCCTGACATCGTATTATTATTCCTCAAATCATTTGCTAAACTATTTTGAAAAAAGAAAAGATTTTCCAATAAAGTCAGCACTTGAGAATGTTTGGCAGTTATGTTTTTGTTGCTTGCTCTTGTTGTAAGGTGTCATCCCAGTTTCAGTCTTTGGAGAGGGCAATGATGGTGAAACAAACCTCTTCTGGATCTCGAGCCATGAAGACTTTACAAACCTCTACAGCATCCTATGTAGCAACACAAAATGAGAACAATAAAATACAATTCAGGTTAAACATGTCGTCATGACAACATGTACGTCTGCCATGTTGTGATGTCTTACCTCCAGGAAAGTATCCTCTGAAGTTTTTCCATGACCAATAGGAAAAGGCTTCCGGCCATCTGGGTAAATAAGATACAGTTCAGACATGTTTCATTTATGTTTATTCATGTGTGAATTGCACAAATTGTGGAAATGTAGTAGTTAACTTACCCAGTTCAAACAACTGTCCTCCAACATTCACAAAAGCTATAAAATGCAGATTCACTTTCTCATCTATGCTTGGAGCCTATGGCAGACAGATATATTGAGTTAGTTTTACAGATGGCTTTAGAAGTTCAGGCAATACAATAGGTCTAAAGTCAGTACAAACCTCAGTCTGTCCTTCCTGAGCACTGGATTCATGTGTGACACGTATACTCTGAAAAAGAAAGCATTGAATTGGGGTGTAAACTCTGTTCCCTTGTTGGTTTCTCGTATTACATGTTTTTACCATTCTTTCAAAAAAAGACAATGGTTTAAAAAGAAAAGAAAACAAAACAAAAAAAACACAGATCGCAAACCCTCACCCCCTTAGAACATATCCATCACACTGAATAATTCCACTATAGTATGTTGTAGGTTATAAATCAATTCCTTCACCCTTGAAATTGAGACCCAGGGTCTGGATTCATGTTTCAGTCGTCAGTTCTTTCAAAGTTACTTGGGTTGTATGCAATTTCAGTCTCAATACTGTCAGTTCTATTATAAGACCCATCAAACATGGCGGATTTAGAAATGAAACTATGTTCTCAGTTCTCAATCATGTTACGGATGACCAAGAAACTGATCATGTTCATAGATGATGTCATGCAAGCTGTGTGCATGTGTGTGTGTGTCCACTCCCCCCTCGGAGCAATAGTTTCTTGAGACCATTAGAATGAACAAATGAAAAGTTGCTCCATCTTCTAATTCTAGATTCTGGGTGTGGATCCAAATCTGGACTGTTACGCCATCTTCAGTTTGGAATGTATTAAGGTAGAGACCTACCCTATGTAAAATTTGAGTTGAAATGTACTTTAGATTCAGAATTTCAAGCACAGCTAGACAAGTCAGTTGGCAATACCCACTGTTGGACAAAGGCAACAAAGCCAGTCTGACAGTTTCATCACAACATTCTTGAACAAGATGTACGCTTTAGTTTTCACTACCTCATCTTTTTCCAGGAAGGCGGCCCTCTCCTCTGGGGTCATTTTAGTGGTTTGTTGAAGAAACTTCTTGAGAGAAGAATCAGGCTCTGAGTAGAAAAAAACAACACGCATTGTAATTGACAGAAAATAGAGCTAGCAGTGCTGAAAGCAAAAGTGCTTGACATCTAACTTTGATCTGTCAGTATTGTGATACGTTGCAAGCTTACATATTATTTAGCATTTATTTAAAAAGTGTACATTTTTTTGTAGCCAAACATAATTAAAAGCTGGTTAAGTTGCAAATTCAACTTTCTGATTTATCCTCCTACCCCCCCCATCTTCCAAGCACCTAACATTGCAAGGATAGGTGTTTTCTCCATTAGAAAATTCATCTGTTGCTCACCAAATTCCAAGTGTTGCAGGTTGTTTGCCACTGCATGTATTAATCCTATTGTTCCACATGCGTTCCCAATGGTTTGCTTAATAAAGTAGACATCAGAAGAGGCCTGTTGTTGATCTCTCAGCCTTTCTTCCTCTTCTTGCTTGAAAGCCTCATACTGCACAAAAGAAGGAACGCAGAGGCAAATGAGACAAGAGAAAACATTTACTTAATTCAGAATTTTAATTTGGAGACTTCACTTATCATTCACAGATGAACAATTTATATATTGTACACAAGGTATGCTGTAGAATAAGTACCTTCTCTGTCACTGGGAAGAGGAGCAACACTGCACACACTGGTCTTGGCACCATGCTGAGAAGCTCTGGATCCAATCCATAAACATCTCCAAATTGCCAGGTTGGCTTCATTCCCAGAGAACTGAGAAACTATGCAAAACCTGAGTGTCAGTGTGTATGCCTATAGAGTTTCCAACTAAATAATATCTGGCACACAATGTTAGCCCAAAGCATGTTACAGTGCACATAATACATCCTACTGTGATGTAAGTGCGCCCCAGAATTCTCAAATTGTTTTGATAATGCATGACAGTATTTGATAGTACATTTGGTGTAATTCAGTGGAAAAACAACTAAAGATGAAACCTGCATCAATCAGCTATGGCATTATAGTCACTGGCAGGTGAAGTGGTTCCAGTGGTTACAATGGAACGGTCAGTGGTCACTCAGGGATGTTTATGAAATAAGAGGGGGAAAAAAACCCTAATGCTCGTATACTTAAGAGCACAAGGAAAGCAATAAATTGAGCTCATTATTCTGTTAAATCCGGCACTGCCTTTTTCTTTTTATGGTATTTATCAGATGTACATTCCTTTATAACTTAAATCCATAAACCATGGTTTAACAGTTAGCATAGCTGCTGGTAGGCCATGTCCCTGTGTTAAGTCGCTTCGTCGAAAATGAAACTGTCATGTTTAACATGACTCAAAAAGAAAATACTCACCTTTGACATTACCTGAAATGGAAAAAAGGAGAAAAGAAGTGTTAATTAAAAAGTTTATTTACCCCAGCAGTCACACCGGCTTCAGCTTTTGTTCTCAGTTAGCTACCTGTTAGCCAGCCCTCATATGCTGATGAATGAATGATTTTGCTAAAACGATATAGTTTGGAGAAAAAACATTACATACTTCTGGATTTGACTCCAAAGGCAACCACCGTGGAGAGTCCATTTGCAGCAGTTTAAGTATATTTTCTCAATAACCGTGAGCTGAAACTGTTCTTTGCAAATCGGTTTGACAGCTGGGAATGCTTCCGTGTGGGGAAAGCGCACCGCCCTATAAAGGGGTGTCTGATTATTGTAAACCATAAGTTCATTTCTTAAAACAATTTAAAATCAAATTTCACTAGATACAATGTACTTGTTTACCAAAATGTATAACTTTTTTAGTATATAAAGCACAACATGAAGCGTATGTCCCCAAAATGAAGAAACAATTGTACGTTTTTCCACCCCTGTAGTGGCTCAGTGGACTATTCCAGGGTCATCATAGGCGTGTGAGACACACTACTCCTGATGTTTAGGCTATTCATTTCTGATCACACTCTGTATTTCAATGCAAAATAATAACGTATCCTCTACATCCTACACGTTTATAGATTTTCTTCGTAAGAGTTCAAGTTGCTGCCCGATCTAAGATTTGTTGCTGTAATATTTCACCGCCACATAGGGGCGCTGTTGCCTTTAAAGTTTAGGGGTTTGTCTCTACTCCGCTTCATGTTAACACTCAGGTTTTGTCCGTGAAAGAAGATGCCAGCGACAGAGGAATCATGTGGTGGGTTTAACTTGCATCATGGCTCCTTCATCTCATAGGTTGTTGTTAAAACAGAAGTCTGTTTTTATTAAACTCAGGGTCAGCATACGTCAACTTTGAAGGAACTTGTTTATGGCTATTGGCTAGTTAACTAACACCGTGGCTAGCTAGGTCTGCACATTAGCAAAACTGATTAAGCTAACTGATTTATGGTATTGATAGCAACTCGACAGGACTTTCTCTTTACCATTTTGTTGAAAACCTGCATTACCTCTTAGATATCTGCCCAATTTTTCGCTTCATTATCAAAATGCATAAATCACACAACGTCAAGTATCTGTCAATCGAGATGTACACAGAGTTTTGTTTTCAAGTTAGAGAAACTCATAAGCTTATCATTAACAAGGATTTGTAACAGTAACAGTCATACATTTTGTTCAGTTTCATTTTTAAATTTAATTAAAAATTGCTTGTGTCGCTTTGACCATACTGAGGTCGTGTGTAATGGAAAGCATGTGATCAATGACATTTCAGTTTTGTATTTCAGGTGTCAACAAAGTTGTGGGCAACATCTGTAGGCTGCCATCAGATCTGTTTGGTGAAGTAGTGAGTAGCTGTATTTTTAAAATATTAATCATATAGATAATCTATTCTGTCTGCACCTATATGGATCTTCATGATTTGAATCAAACAATGACATGTTTACAAAAAGTTGAATTTCCAGCATTACATAAACTACAGACATTGACTGCACAGAAATCAAGATGTTTATAGATCCTTTAAAAACTCTTGTCCTAAATTAAGGCCTTAATTATCCTTAAAAATTATAATTTATCCCCAAATATTGTTGTATTTTCTTTGGAAATCTTTGTAAAAAATTGTCAAATGTGTATTTTGTGCTTAGTATTTTTAAAAAATGGAGAATGAGTGGAGCTACCAACAATCATTCATGGTTGGAGGGGTTTTGGTATGAGCTTTAGCAGAGTGAATGTCAGTAACAGGAACATTAATAATGGAGAAATGTAACGTTAGCTGGATTGCAACATGGTTATGACTGGTTCAATAAAGGACAAGAAGTCAGAGGCCTGTTGTACTGTTATTTTGTGAATGTAAGGTCTTAAATTTGATCTAAGAAACCTTTAAAATTTTGGTTTCCTTGAACCTGCAGATTCCTTGGAAAGGTGTATAGAAAGGAACAACTGAGCATTCACATAAACTAAATGTTTGTCATTTGCTCAGAATGATTTGTTCAAAGTGACTACAAACTGTCTTGCAGAAGAACTGCACCTCGCACATAATATTTCTGCAGTTGGATTTTTGTCACATAATTCTGTTATTTTTAGGGCTAGTATTCTATTCTATTCTATTCTATTCTATTCTGTTCTGTTCTGTTCTGTTCTATCTGCAGTTATTCAGTATTTTGCACAAGACTCACAGGATGTGGTGTTATTGCCATAGAAGCTGTATTCTGATAACCAATCTTTCAATCTTATAAACAGTGTCAGCACATTCTGACTTACCTTCAAGGACTAACCAGAGGAGTAGACTCAGCTGAAATCTCTAATGTGAGTCAGTGTTTCCCTAGACTTTGTTTTTAACTTTTAGTAACCGATTTTTACTAGTTCCTCTTTCAAGACTTGTTTTGTTGTGCTTCTTCTGAACAGAGACTATTGAGAGCTGATGTCAGACTGGATCATGAAGCTCTACAGAACATTATCAGATACCTGTTGTTAACATTCAGGTACCTTGCATGAAATTTTTGTATTGGAATGTGGTTTGTTGCAATATAATGAACTAATCTTTTGGGTTTTTTTAAAATTTCATTTAATCTCCAACTTATGAACAAGATGGTTTATTTTTCCATGTTTGTCCAGTTTGTTTTGTGCAAATATTCAAATCATGTCTTAATAACATTATATCTTCATTATGAGCCTAGTATTAGAGAATAAATAACATAAAAATGCCTGCTATCATGATGACCCATCATTGAGTGATTTACAGGGGTACGCATGAGATGCTGTAACATCCACAGTTTCTAAGACATTTCTGCCCTTGTTTCCTTTCTCATCTCTTCTTACTACAGCTATTGAATGAATTCACAGATACCAAAAAGCTCATTGTACTGGTTTGACCATAAAGTGCTCTGTCACCAGGTCTGCTGGCAAGAGCAACCTCTCTGGGGATGATCTTGTGTCGAGACTAGAGGAATGTAGCAACAAGTGGCCCAAACCTTCCCTCCAGGTGTTGCACAAGTTGTGGAATAAACATGGTGCATCAATCCACGCTCAGCAAGAAGCCCTGGGCATGCTCAGCATTGGGCGAGTACGTCCCAATAATATGCTTAGGTGCTCATTTTCAATAGATTTGGTTACATTAACACAGCAAGACTGATAAGCCCTACCTGTTATTGTGGTCTGTGTTTGCAGTTAGTGGACATGCAGTGGAAGCTTGGCATGGCAGTGAGCTCCGACACCTGCCGGTCTCTGAACTCCCCTTACGTGTCTGTGCTGTTAAAAATTGCTGAGCCATCTGGACAGATCTGTCAGAGGTCTTTCGAAATGACCATTCCACAGTTCCAGGTCTGTGTCAGTTCTCTTGTGAATGTACAGCTGCATGGTACTTGGGTTGTGAAATTTCTAACTTGCTTTTTTTGGTATCTTGGGCTTTCTGCAGAACTTTCACAATCAGTTCAGGGAGATGGCTGCTGTTATGGAGACTGTATGATGGATGGTGGAAAACTGAAGCTCTTCAGGTCCCAAAGGAAGTGTTTGACAGATGTTTTGTCTGCTGGATGCCTTAAAATGTCTGGAAAGCCTGTAAAAAGTAGATGAAAATGCCTGTTCTTACTTTAAATGTCAGCATTTGAAAAATTTAAGTTATAGTATCTTATCCACATTTGTTTTTTTTTTAATGCTCTTTCTGTTAATGTCTAAATTATTAACACTTCCATTGATTTTTGTGTTTCTATGGTTACACTTTTACATGTGCTGCTGGGGTCTTATCTTTTGTTCTACTTTGTGAGTACATTCTGATTTAGAGCTTATGTAACAGTGTTGAAATAAATCAGTGTTACAAATAAACCTCATTTGCATGGTCATTAGATCCCACACAGTAGATTGTATGTCAGATGAAAAGCAAATATACACTGCAACATTTTTATTTGTTTATTATACCTTTATTTTACCAGGTAGGTCAATTGAGAACCAGTTCTCATTTACAGTGATAACCTGGCCAAGAGGCAACATAGTAGGCAGATAAAATTTGTACCTGTACTGCAGTATACAGTTTTTAATCTCAAGTCTCTATAAAATGTCTCTACACAGAAATGTTTCTGACCTACTTAAGTGTAAAGTCATAGTCTTATAGTAATGAATTCCTGTATTAAATGCAGGGATCTCAAGGCAGGCCGGAGGGGCTTCAGCAAATGAGAATTTACTTATCCAGCGTGAAGAGGACCTGGATCACTTTACGTTTTATTCTCACATAACATATGCCCAAAGAGCAAAATTGAAGTAACATGATTGTTTCTGACTTGGGTGTTTTGGTTGTGGTGTTTTGGATTTTGAAAACACATCGGTTGCCATCTGGAGTTCAACTATGTGTGTAGACAGTTAAGTTGAGTTATAGGCTCTACAGCCAAAGGCTCCTGCTCCAGTGATGAGGTTATTTATGTAAAGCACAGCTACTATTTTTAGGATCAGCAGTGTTCTTGGAATTATGGCATTTGGCAGGTGGGAACTCCCATTAGTGTTTAAAGCAGGGATGTCAAACACATGGCACGTGGGCTGAAACTGGCCCACCAAAGGGGTCAATCCGGCCTGCTCGATAAATTTGCAAAATGCAAAATTTACACTGAAGATATTAACAGTCAAGGGTATTCAGGAACCACATACAGCCCAATCGGATTGCCAGGGGGCCAGACAAGTAAAGTAATAGCATAAAGTAACTGCACGTATTGTAGCTCATTTTGGCATGAATCCAGCTGATGCCATCATGTCTATACATGTGGTGATGTCAGCATATCAATTGCCAAGTTTGACATAAATTTAAACAAAATTGATGTTTTTATAGACGTGAAATTTCACCCATTACAAGTAAATGGGAGAAGAAAAAAAATGTAAAAAATTCATAAAAAATATGAACTTTTACCTACTTTTCCTAAAATGTAATCACATCTATTCTGGATAACTGGCAATCCATAAACCAAATTTGGTATGAATTCAACCTATTGTTTTGCTGCTACAGACAATTGAAATTTCACCCATTGTAATTACATGGGGAAAAAAAAATCATTAAAAATTTGAACTTTGACCTACTGTTCCCAAAATGTAATGAGATCTATTCTGGGTCACTGGCAATCTATAAACCCAATTTGGTATGAATTGGTAAGAATTTGCTGTTGGAGTGTTAACAAACAAACAAACAAACAAACAAACAAACAAACTGAACCAAAAACATTATGAGGTGAGGGTAATAATAATAAACATATAATGACATAATATTGGCTCCAATTTTTTTCTCTTCCACTGTGATCTGTGAGTTGTAATGTATGTATAAATGATAAGATGAGGCATAATATTAAGAAAAATCAGATTGTTCAGGTTGTGCACATTTTTGTGAAAGGATAGTTTGGAAATATAAACATTTTCATAATGTCATTTTAATCATTTTAACTTTTTTCACTAAAACAAAGTGCAAGTCATTTTTTTAGGTTTATGTGTTATTATTTTACTGCCTGAGAGCAAATTGGGCTTTATGTGGTCCCTGAACTAAAATAAGTTTGACACCTCTGGCGCAACGCATAATTTATGTGATTACATCCACTTAACCCTTTCATGCATAGTGGTCACTACAGTGGACAGCTACTCTACACCTGTTCTCTTGTATATTCATGGCTTTTGTTGTTTTAGTTTCATATCAGCCTACACTATGGACGCTTATGCATCATCCCATACACTGCAATTAATAACATAACTGTAACTTTGCTGTTCTAGATAAACCTGATCTAACATGTTTGAGTGTAAATCAATTGCTTGTTATTGTTATTAGAGTGTAATTAACAACAAAAAGTTTTTTTTTTTTTTTTTGCATATTATTTCCATGAAGTGATGACCCAGCCAGCATGTCCATTTGGGCCTCAGAAGGGTTATAACTGGGCTGCAATCATGTATTTGCCCATATCAGAATCAGAGATCTGAATATCTCATATTATTTATTCTTCACACTATTTATCCCACGTTATTTATCTTTCATGTCATCTGCACTACTTCTCATGTTATTTGCACAACTTAAATTCTATGTTTTACAAATATCTTAGTTTGCAATACTTTTTATTTTTTAATGTAAATAACTGTGCCTTTTGCTGATATTTGTTGTTGTTTTACTGATATTTGTTGTCTGTCTGTAAATTCTTGCACTGAACCTGAGAACTCTACCTCAGTTTCATTGTACTTGGAACAATAATGATAAAGAGATTCTGATTTTGATTCTGTTATGGGCAAACACATGTGGGGCCACCATGGAAACTGCAGACAAACCCACATGGGACCCTTATATGCAGGCCAAATGTAACCCTTCTGGGGCCCACATGGACATGCTGGCTGGGGAGTAATGACCAGTATTAGAGTATGTTAAAATGTGAGAAAAGATCCGATTAGCAGCATTAGAATGTTTTTATTTCATAGTTTTCACACAGCATACCAGTAAATAGATGTTTCTTTGCTTCAAAAATTAAACGCATGGTGTCCATCTTAGTGGACATTTTTGCAACTCTATGAAAAATAGCTTCATAGAAAAATTCAGTTGCGTTTTTTTTGTTTTTGTTTTTTTTTTTAATGCCTAAAGAGGAATCTTGACTAAGGTTCTCATAATTCAAGCATGAAAGGGTTGTTGCACAGTTTTTGTGCAAATACATGAACATGTCTCTTCTGTGTTTCTTAGATTACACAAAAAGTCCACTGTTGTGCATGTCACTCCATATAATCACGCACAAAATCTGAAAGCCAATGGGGTAAGTGCCACGGGGCGCAACACACTTTCCATACTACCACGGTAGAGACTTTCCACTTCTTTTTCACAGTGAGAAAAGGTGGAGCCTCCTTGTCACGTTCCACAGGGCGGATTGGAAGCAGCCCACTCCCACAGCTGCACATGGGACTCCTGGGCGTGTCGGCATCGCGCGCACGCAGCCGCTCCGCCTCCAAAGACGCTGTGGAAGAAAGGATCATCAGTGTCGGGTTAGAGCAGTGGAAAGCGATAAACAAGCATCCGTGTTAGTGTATTATTGAAGGATGAAAAAGAAAAACGCGACTGCGCCTGCGAAACTTGTGTGTGTGAGGACTTTCGGGTTGGGAGTGTCGTGATGCCCCGCCCATATGTGCAACACAAAGCGTCAAAGAAATCTGATTTCTGTGGGCGACTTGTGTTTACACAGGAGCAATCCACAGCCACGTTTTGCCAAGCAAGCCTAGTTGGGACAGTACTGTACAGGAGTGCTTAGAGTCTGACTCACAGCACATGCAAACAGTGGAGAAGCTGAGTCCATGACCGTAGAAGTCCATTTATTTGGATGTTCTGGATGTTATGAAGTGCAGCAGTTCAACGCCTGGACGAGCACATGTTGGTGGGTGCATGCAGCTAGTGGCCTCCATGGTGTGAACTTTAAAGGATGAGGACATGAGAAGTGTTGCAAACAAGCCTCAGCTGCACCTGGATGTCTCTGGTTGCAGGAAATGGTGAATAATTATTAAAATACTTAGTGTCATATTACTGTCAAGAAGCTGGAAGACAGGAAGTGGAGCAACATGGAGCTGCAGGATGAGAAGGAGAACAGCCCCCCCAAGTCAGACAGGAGGTTCAGCTTGAGTTACATCGGATGGTCGTCTCTGGATAGGAGGACCACCCTACCCATGCTGCCTTGGCTGGTGGCTGAGATCCGCAGGCGGAGTGAGAGAGGCGACTGCGGCCCCGTGGTGCAGCCCCGGGACGTCCAGCTGGTCCTCAACCCCCCCTTCATCCGATGCGTCCCCTCCAACACTACCAACTCTTCCGTGTTCATATTCGAGCACAAAGCACAGCTCATCTCTCGTTTCATTCACAACAGCAATGATCTCACCTACTTTGCCTATCTTCTCCGGGGCCAGCCTGACAACCCGGAGTCAGAAATGTCCTGTCATGTGTTTAAGGCCTGCGACCCCAACCAGGTATGAAAAGTAAACATGCACGTGGCAGGGAAACAGTTAAAGCAAAAGCAAGACAGGGGGATCATCAGTGGTTTAATCCAATTCTCAGCATGATGTGATTGTGATGACATCAAGGAGATTTCACAAGGGTAGAGTGTCTTAGATATTACCTAACATTTTCTAGTCTATTCAGTTTTTTTCTCATTCCAGATCAACTTTGAAGTTAAAGTCCAGCTATAAATCTGTCATGATTGGTCTTAAGACTTAATAAAGTGCAGTCATTAGTGTGTTTATGGAGCTAAATAGTTTTGAGTGTAAACACAAAAACAAAGGAATCTAATGGACTGGTTGAATGCAAAGCTCCTTAAGGCGATACCCATGTCATTTCATTATAAACACACAGTAGATCAGTGAACGGTCAAAACATGTTTGCTTTGGTATTAAGTATTTAGGTCACTGTGGATGATAAACAGAACACCCTGGTTTTTTTTTTTGGTTTTTTTTTGGCCAAAATAAATCCATGCCTATGCTTTTCCTCTTAGGGGATCCGACATCTTGATATTATGCCTGTTCAGTTCTTATAAAGCCACAAGTCAGCACATTTCCATGCTGATCAGCACGCCACTCTTGAGTAATAAACCAAAATGTGATCAAGAATCAGGAATGGGGGAGTAACTGTTTGAAAATCAATATGCTTTCTGCTTTTTAGCCTTTGCTGTTTTTATACAGCATGTTTAGGACTGGGCTCAAGAGCTCACCCTAGTGGCACTGATGTGTGTCTAGTTTCTTTAGCTTTAATATTTTTGAGAGTTTCTAGTAGTATATTTTTGACTTTTTATGTGACTCATGATTTGGAGTTGTGCCAGGGTGATTATTGATGTACTGTAGGAAACCCTGCACACTCACACTTGTTAGTATTTTTTTCCTCTTTTATCCCATGAACCAGGGAATCTTCTCAAACCCATACCCAGCGGTGCTCACGTTTGCATTGATCTCAAATATGCCTGAACCGTGTCCTGTTTCCTGTGGCATGTAAAAGGCACAAGCAGGTTGTTTGTCTGCCGGTGAAAACTGAGAGTAGGAGAGACAACAAGTTTGAGGGAGATGCACTTTTAAGGTGTCATGCGTCACTCTTGTGATTCTAAAAGTCTGCTTGTGTTACGCATCTTGAACACACCACATTCAGCATTATCACACTGCAAAAACTGGTTTAGCAGCCAGCAGCTCACAACATGTGCAGGGTGGACCATGTGGAATGTATGGCTTCCTCTATCATTACCATGCTACCATGTGCAACACCCTCCTACAGCCATTGTTATTGACTTTAATTAACCAGGTATGTTTAATTTATAACACAAGAAGACATGATAAATTACATGATAATATTTAGGTTTAGGGATGATGTGTATATGACAAGATTATAGAATGTAAATCTTCACCAAAGCACATACGCCACTTTATTTTCTATTATGAACCATTAAGAACCACAAATGATTACTTGTGTTTTCCCCCTTTTTCTCAGTTGCTGCCACAAGTTTAAATGACTCTAACAAATGTCTTTGTCAGTCTCTTTGGTTTTTGCTTTTGCCTTTTGGTGTAAGATTTCCTCAAATGTTAGGAAATTCATTAAATCTAGCTATCGGTGACCACTATCATTACATGAGCAAAAATTCAATCATACAAATTTATTACATAACCTTTAATATAACACAACAGATAAATATTGGCGTCTGTCATTGGTGATATGAGAGGGTTGATATGGGCTGGTATTATCTCAGGGTTCATATGGGTGCTTGAAATCCTTGAAAATGCTTGAATTTCAATGTTGTGTTTTCAAGGTCTTAAAAGTGCTTGGATTGTAGTTTCAGTGCTTGAAAGTGCTTGAATTATAACTGTGATGGGAATTATGTAGTCATTTTTAATATTAACTATGCCAGGTCAGATGGCAAATCAAAGCTGCTTACAGAGAGGTGATACATTTTGAAAAATCAAACTTTATGTCAAAAAAGAAAATTGTCGGGTGTTCTCAGGTCGACTACAGGAAAATTTTTATCTTAATCTTTGTTTCGGTGCGAGTGTGTCTGACGAATGCCAAGTGGCTTCCCTTTTTTTTGATAAAACTTTGTGTTCTCCTTTAATTTCTAAACTTTTTGCTAATATGAAACTCAGGTGAAATTTTAGGTGTTTATAATGTAATACAATGCACATCATTGTGATAAAAAGTGAAAAAAATAATCATGAGTATATGTATCCTGTACATATGTATTTTACCCCAGTGATAAAGTGCTGTGCTTGGGGTAAAAAAAGAAAATTACCTTTAAAAGTGCTTGAAAAGGGCTTGAATTTGACCTTGAAAAAGTTGTACAGACCCTGTTATCTGTGTAAGGACTGAAACTGGGAAGAACATTGCATCAGTTTGTTACACAGAAAGAGGCAACTTTATGAATGAGGACATGGACCAATCTGAGTAGAATATTCAACAAAAATATATAGTAAGCACATATCTATTCATAGATGTAACAGAATAAACCAAAATGATGTGGAAAAAATATATAATTTTACATGTTATATCTGTATGTGTTACAACATTAGGTTTGTTGGTTTAGTAAAGTTATGCATTTCTCAGTTTTAGTCTGTATTAAGATTCAGTCTGGATATATGGGAAGTATGTACAGCAGTAAAAACAAAAGTTTCAGGGAAAAACAGCCTCTATAATCCAAAGAAGTCGTATTTAATGTGACCTTACTTTGCACTTAATTTGTCTTTTACCCTTATGTTCAGAAAATATGAGATTTATAGCATTAATTTTGTTATGTTTCGTTCTTTCAACTCATGTCAGATCTTTTTAAGTGTTTGTGCTGCGTCTTGTCACGGGATGGGGTCACACTATATAGTCTCTTTAACCTTTAGAACACATTCAGTTCAGTTTTTGTGTGTCTTTTTAAGGCTTTACACATATTTTCCTGTTATATACGAAGAAAAGAGAATGAGAAATAAATATATATATGCTCATTTCAACCCTGCAAAAACAACAACGCTAAAGGTGGACAAGACTTCTGTACAGCACTGTACATTAAGTTTCCACCTTTTATCTCTATACTCTCTTTTGCAATATCCATGACAACAAGTGAAACATTGTTTTTGGCACATTATCAACCACTGAGTTGAACAATCACTTTCATTCAAAGTTTAAGTGTAACCTTTTACCTGACATGGAGTCCTGTGGGCAGCACAAATATAACAACTTGAGCTTTTGTGAAGCCAGTAATAGACGCTCTGAGCCTGCACGATAAAAACCACAGGCCTATATTTTTGACCTCTGCACTGACTTGGAAACAGACCTCAGTGGAATCTATCACAGGGTGACACTCTGTTGTTTTGTGGGTGCTGCTCATCATCCACTGACAGTTGGGACTCAGTGACCTGCCACATCAGGAAATAGTGATAGACTTCACTAAAGTTATACGATGAATCAGAATTAAACATTAAAATATGTTTTTTGAAAGAAGTTAGAATAGTTTATTTTGGTTTCATTGCAAAACCTGCATGTTGTAGGTATCCATCTGTTATCAGGAGCACCATAAGACATAAGACATTCCTTTGTGTGCTTTGGAAAAAGGCTCAAACCTGTTGAGTAACACCTGTTCTTTTATTATTGGCTAGGACTACAGGGTGAGATGACCCAGTCACAGTCGTTTAACATGATACTGTAAGTTCCTTGCAAAACTAGAAGATAAAGATCATTGATTGTTATCTGCTTTTCATCAAAGTTTAAAAAATAAAACTTTAAAATCATTATTAGTTCATTTTGGGAAAAACTGAGTTACACGGATTCAAATCTTGGGTCAATGTTTGATTCCAAAAACTGTCTACATGAGTTAATTTAAATTAGTCTCCGCTTCAGTTCACTTCTGTCTAACTAGTACATTGTGCCTTTTAGTCATGATATGATTGGATCTGTGCCCCATATTAAAGCAGGCTTTTGTCTTGCTTTGTTTTGAGTTGGGACATGAACTTTGTTTAACTGTGTTGAGTGAGAGCTGAGTTTGTCCTCGGGCACACGGAAGAGCACAGAGCAGACGTTATAGCTATACTGCAGCTTGAGCAACACGTGACAACAGATATGTGTCTTAAGAACCAGTCTTTGCAAAGTTGTGCCTCTAGCAACACAAGGATCATGAATCAGAAAGTTTTTTAAATTTATTTTTGTAATGCAAATTATTTTTAACGTAACTGTCTTTTTAGTTGCCTACATTTCATAACGTCTATGCCCCCTTGTATTGTAAAATTGAAATTTGACATTTTAAGGTTATGATGATGAATGATGCTTAGTGTAACTGGGTTGATTTATTTTGATGAATTACCGTAGCACACATTTATAGCTTTTAACTGAAGGCATTGTCTGGTTTCGCGTTAACAGGGGAATTATCTTCCCGTGCTAAGCTGTATCCCTCTTTAAAGGAGTCCACGTAGCTGATCACACATGCTGTGGATGAGTGTGTCAGACCATCAGTGTTCCTCAGCGATGTGGCTTAATGGTGCTGATAAGGTCAACAGAACAACAGTGCATGCCAGCTACTGTTTGATCAGATATTAGGGCCTGTTGTAGAGTGGTTTGATACAACACAAGCTGACTCACTGAAAGTGCTCAGGACTCTACCAGCTCAGAGGGGGCAATCCTCATGTTTGTTTTCTCCTAAGCTCTAAAGCTGTGCAGGGCCGCCGGCGTTTATATCCAGCAGACAGGCTTTGGATCACAACCAATGTCACTGATAGTGGCTGTTAGAGCCAGGCAATGATAGGTGAAGGTTAGACTCACTCTGAGCAACAATTGGAGTGGGTGGTTTAGTTTGAGTAGATTTCCAGTGGCGAACCCTTCCTCTGTTCAGTGGTGGAGTACTGCCCGTCCATGCCTGTCTCCACCTATTGCTACTGCTGCTGGATTGGGTTGACTACAAATAATTAATCAGATCAAAGGTGCTGCAGTGTCATCTTACTCATGTATAATCGAGCAGTTCTTTTAAGTGTTAAGATGACGCTAATTTTTTTTTTCCTCCTCAGTAATGAAACGATGTAAGGCATAGGTCTTACTGTGACAGTAGAGCTGTGATTCAGAGCCACCAAAGCCTCTGAATTGCTCAGGTCATTGGCTCAACATTATGTTTGCAAATGCAGAATAGCTTTTTATAGCTTCGTTTTTATATATTTGTTTCACTCAGGGAAAATTCAAGTAACATGTCTAGTTTGATTCTTTTAAGGCTATGTTTTTGCCAGTTATTTGCGTTGGCAGGGTTACAACAGTTTTTTTTTTCCCTTCATGATTGCAAGTTGCAAGTTGGATGTTTGATTGAATCATGGGGCTGTGGGACTGGTTTGACTAAAAACAGCTTAGTATTTAGTATTATCTGAGTTAATTCTGTGCAAAATCGTCACGTATTCTAGGAATATATGAAAGCATACCTTGAGAAAATCAGTTTTTTGTTCTTTCCAGAGGGAATGTATTTGTTTTATATTTTATATTTGATGGCTAAGTTTGTGTCCGTCCACCCACCCTCACCACATGCCCTGTTCCACATCTCAATACAGCTCTCTTTCACCAGCCAGCCGTGTACAGCACAACTCTCAGGAAGGCAGGCACTTGAAAAATGGAAATTTAAAATAGCTCATGTAGCAACGGCAGGAAAAGGGTAATACTTTTGATTGCTGTGTACCACAGAATAGAGACAGGCTCTGTGCAAAGAAAGCAAACGACTGTGCCAGGATGTTTTATTTTATTCACAATCATTCCTTTCCTGTTGCCCTCCTGCTTCTCTAGTATTGTTGTGGTTGCACTTCTGGAGTGAGACTGCTGTGCTTGGTTACGTAACTTCCCTCTCGCTGCATTATAAATGTATTTACCCAACCGCCAGTATGCGAGTCTTATCTGAGATGATGTGTGCAGTATGTGGAGCTACTGTTTGTTTTAGAGTTAGCTGTCTTAAACTAGGTATTTAAGTGACCTTGGTTGCAGCCCCGGTTCAAGGCACAAATGATTTTTAGAGAACCGGGTCAGTCAGAGGCTGTCAATGGTGTTGTCTCTGCCAACATTGTGGTGGTGTAATCATCGATGATCTCAGAGTCATTTTCTCAATTTTTGCTTGTAAAATACCTTAAGAGTGAAGGATGGACTGGCCTCAAATTCCAAGCGATTGCCTAAGAGTTGACTTGGAAAAATAGCCTCCATGTTTTCTGTTTTGCCTTGAATATTGTGTTTTCTTTCCTGGATTGGAGTCACTGAAACATGCTGTATTTCCTGCTTTGGTGGCTGCTCCTCCAGGTGTGGAATAAGGTGCAAACGGTCAACATAGTGAAGTGGAAACAAACGCAGTGACCTTCACGTCTCTGATTTCTTCCAGAGTTCTGTTTTGTCTTCCGTCCCATAGAGCATGGCTGTTTCCTGGCTTGGTTCCTACTTCTTTACCCGTTGTAGTGTTTGGACTGTCTGTTGTGGGTTAGCTTTTATTAGTCTATGTTTAACGTAGTTTTCTTAGCCTTGAATTATTTCAAGTTATAACTTGGAGTCAGTTTAACATGATAAACTGCTATGGTCATCTAAATCATCTTGTTTTTGTTCTGTGTTGTCTGATTTTTGTTCTTTCAGCCCATTTTCAATGCTTTTTTAAAAGAATGAGACTGTTTCTATTAGGGATCAAGCAATGCAGGTAATGTGTTCATGCTGTAGGATTGTTGATACTGATGTTTGCACAGTTGTAGGAGATGCCATATTGAAAACGTCAGCTGGTATTTGGTTCCAGCTTACTTTACTTTCTCCCCATTGCCTTGTTTTTCATTGTTAATATCTTCCTATTCATCATATCCTTTTGCTCCACTCTCCTTTGTGTAAGGTTCCTGAGGTGATCACCAGTATTCGCCAAGTATCCAAATCGGCCCTAAAGGAAGATGCCAAGCCCAAACAGGAAGCTGACGAGGCCTTCTATAACTCCCAAAAGTATGAAGTGCTGTACTGCGGCAAGGTAGAATTAAATACTCTACTAAAAATCAAGTGTGTTTTTATAATACAGTTGAAATAATGCAGTTGAATTTGACAAATTCCAGGTGATGGTAGGGCACAAAAAGGCTCCATCCACACTGGTTGATGACTGCATCGATAAGTTTCGTCAGCATGAGGTCGAACGTAAACGTCTTCGCCTGCTCAACGGCCAGCGGGGTTCCACAGAGAGTGCCCCAGTGGAGTTCTTCATGGGGGTAGATGGAGACCCACTCTCCTCTGTTCTGAAGGAGCGTGTAGAAGATAATGAAGGGCCTGGAGCGGTGGATGTGATAGGAGGAGGAGGAGGTACGAGCCCTGTGTAGAACAAGTGCATTAATTCAGTTTTTACCCCTTGTCCAACTTCTGGCTGAAGGGGTATTGTAATCGTTTTGTCGTCTGTCTGTCCATTCAGTGACGTAATCCCATTATCTGAAGAATGCATTGAGATATCCTCACCAAATTTATACTGTGGATGCGTCTTGGCACGGAGCAGAAGCCTATTGAAAATATGTCACCTTGACCTGCTTTCTCAAGGTCAAATGGCGACATGTCCTTTCAATGATATAATCGCATTATCTGAAGAATGCATTGAGATTTCCGCACCAAATTTACACAAAGACAATCTAATCTAAATTATAGTGCGGTAACTTTCAACAGAATTTTACACTATATTTGGCCGAGAGGTATTAAAAGTGTGCAGCACATTATGTTGTACAGACTGTAGTTCAACCATTGTCTTTGCTTTTATTCCCTCAAATGAAAGGTTTTAAGTTTGGAGTACATATTGTGTTTGAACATAGTTGTTGATATTTGATCACCATATTTGTCCATCTATGTGTCATTTTGTTTCCAGAACATAACTGTTAAAAATATTCATTATTTTTTTCCATCATATTTGCCACTTTTGCTATGCATTAGAGTGCTGCCTTTGGTTAGAGGGCAAAAATATTTTTAGCGTCTGTCATTTTGTCATTTTGTCACCTGTCATACATTCATTACTGGAGAACAACTAGTAAAACATTCCATTTTTCCAGTAAACTACTCAAGAATTTAATCAACTCCTCTGCTGTTAGAGGGCAATTGCAATGAAACTACGCTAACATCAGTGACAAGTACCTTTTTTAATTCTTGGGGAGACTGGAGTAACAATATCCCATCTTCTCGTGTTGTCTTTGGAATTACTATGACTGCAGAGCTCTTTGAACCTGGTTTATTGTCCATTTTGTATTCGTTGAAACGTATACAGGTAAAAGCCTCTCCAGCAGTGCCAGTCAAAGTAGCCTCCGTGGAGCGTTCCCCGAGTGCATCCTAGAAGATTCTGGATTTGAGGAACCGCAGGAGTTTCGGACACGCTGCAGCAGCCTGGCAGGGACTCTACAGAGGAAGCCTGGTGAAGGCATCATCATGGGACCCACACGACGCAGGCATTCAAGTGCTCCAAATCATGTTCAGCCGTCTGATGCTGACAAAAACCGCACCATGCTCTTCCAGGTAGAGGAAAATGACATTTAAAAGATATGTTGTGCTGTTTCATGATAAGAGCAGCAGGTGCTAGTTATCTTTGAGCCCAGTTGACAGTTGTAGAATACATCACCGAGGAGCTCTGTCATACAGTAGTGGAAAAAGACAGTCTGTGTATTTGTGATACATTGCATTAAGAATCACTATTTTGTGATTGAATTCTACCAAGTCTTGTACTGTTGTTGAAATCCACTGGATCTTTCATCAGCATAATGCCCCTTGGAATACATCCATGGCATGACATGATGAAACTGTAAAGGATTAAGTTTTGTTATTTCTCCTTGTTAATAATAAACCAAAACAAATTATTTGCATTTGTTTGTGTTTGTCTGATACAGCCACAGCTTTTGGAACACACAAAAGATTATTCTGCAAATATTTAATGAAAGTATTGGAGATTATGTAGAATTTTAAGGGTGTCTAAAAACATTTTTCCACTACTGTAGTATTAGAACCTGTGCTTTAGTAACTAAGACTGGTATCAAATTATGGCCATTTGCGCTGAAATGGAAGGAATAAAAAGCATAATTACAGCTGTATCGCATATTTTATACTCCGGATGTTTTCTAAACTTGCAGTGCATGTTAGGTTAATGGGTATCAGTCTAAATATAGCCACTGTATCCATGTGATGGATGTTTTGTTTTTCACTCTCCCAAATGGCAAGTCATAATTTGACCTGGAGAACTTGAGTCCATCTGACACACAAGAAAACCCTGTTTGCATCAGAGGTGTTTGTCACTGAAACTCTCGCTGCATTTAGACCACCCTCTGGGATTCTCACTACAGCAAATCATTTTTATGTGCATGTAGCTGCCAGGTATAATGTACAGACCAGCTCTGCCCTGTGTTACTGCCTGAGTTAAACAGGCTCTAACCCTTGAGTAGAATTTGTGACGCAAGCGCTACTCACTCCGAAAGTGACCGACGACTGCAAAAGCATGAGGGCTGCAGAGTTAGCCAGCTGCCATTCCTCACACATCATACCCATTTCCTCATGAAGCTAAATTTAAAAACTAGAGCACAACGCTCAATATGATACCCAACAGAGCAGTCAATTATGGGAAAAATCGTTGGTGCAGACTTGTTGACCTTGATTTTGAGTGTGTGTTTACATCTGCCATTGAACTGATCTCATAATAGTTGCTGTATAATCCTTGTCATGAGACATTTGACACTATAATCCAGTTTTTATGTAAACATTTACATGTAGTTCTCATGAAATAGTGTTTTGTGTGCATAGTACTTGATGTATCTGTGCATGTTCTCACTTGAATGTGACAAAATATATTTTTACCCTTTCACCATTTCTCAGGTTGGGCGCTTTGAAGTAAACCTCATCAGTCCAGATAGTAAAACAGTGGTGTTGGAGAAGAACTTCAAAGATATCTCATCCTGCTGTCAGGTTAGTTTATTTTTACATGCAGTATTTACACCAAAAGGCCCTTGAACGTCTCTGCTGCAGTCATAGCCAGAGGAAAGGCTCAGACTAGTTTTATACATCTTATTCTACTGTAGATATTGAATACTTTCATGGTTTGCCGTGCAGCCAGGGTTGAATATTCCTTAATCTGTGGGTACATTGTTTATTTTTCATCAGAAATGTGTTTTATTTCTTTCCATGTGCAATGTAATTTTAATAGATTGATTCATAAATTATTGAGAGACAGTTCTTAGATTCAAAAAGTATAGTCTTCCCCTGTAGCGTTTGCTGTTTATCAGTTCATGTTTTTTGCAGGGTATTAAGCAGACCGACCACTTTGGATTCATCTGTCGAGACCCATCCGGAGGTGGTCCTAGTCAGTATGTGTGCTACATTTTCCAATGTGCCAGTGAGTCCCTGGTGAGTCACACAGTGAATGAAGATGAGCAGTGTCCTTTTGTGCTCTTGTGCTAGTGCTTTTAGCGCAGTGCCTCTAATCCCTACCAACTTCTGTCTGTGAGTCAGGTGGACGAGGTGATGCTGACGCTGAAGCAGGCCTTCTCTACAGCAGCAGCCTTGCAAAGCAACAAGACCCTGATCCAGCTTTGTGAAGCGTGCCCCATGCATGACCTGCACAAGCTCTGTGAGAGGATTGAAGGTACACCATGTGAACTCAATCACACATCTAGCGCCTCTCTCTTCCTTGACTCAATATATTGATACACGCTCTGTATCTCAGAGTTAAGGTGAGAAAAAACATCATTTTGTCTGTGTTTTGTTTGTGTTCCCAGGTCTTTATCCACCCAGAGCAAAACTAGCCATCCAAAAATATCTCTCCCAGCTGACTGATAATGAGCAGGTTGAGATTTTTGAGCGAGTTCAGGTAAAGACTGGTGACAAATTTCAGATTCTGATAACTATGCTTTGAAAAGAAACAGTTTTTAACAGATGGATCAAGTGTTTGTCTATCTCAGGTTGTGAGTGTTTGTATATTCGTGTACACATGTCTGCAGAGACTGAAGCCTGGATCAGACCAAGAGGAGAATGAGCTGGTGATTCTTCATCTGAGACAGTTGTGTGAAACCAAACAGAAGACCCACCTACACATTGGAGAGGCCCCACAGGTAAATACTTTGCAGTGTGGGTGTGGAAAATGCTCTTCTAAGGTTCTGCTGCTAGAATCACTGACATTTCTTCACAATCAAAAAGTAAAGTGTGAATTTCTAAATGATTAACAAGGGCTGGGTGATAAAAGGGCAATGATAACTTTTGTTAGTTTTGTTTTATGTTGTGATAATTATTTTATTACATTTCCATTTCAGGTTTCTCATTTATATTTTACCAAGTTTTTGCTGCTAAATATAAGGTCATCTCCTCAAGCTGAATGAATAATATTCTTTTTAAAGGTCTGATCTTTGCTTGAGTGGTTAGAACAGAAACCGTACAAACTAATTACTGTAATTTCAGGTATTGTATGTTAAGTCCCTGGCAACAATTACTATATTCCCAAAGCAACACACAGCTGTAAACTTTTTGTTGCCGTGTAGTGGAGCAGTTAGGTCTTGCAGGGAAAGTAATTGCAGCCACATTTTATTAAATATCTCCGTGATGACATTTTTCCAACTGTTTCCAGAATGCAGCAAACAGCTCCGCAGCAGGGGATGCTGCAGCCACCAGCAGTCGCTTCAAACTCGATATCCTCAAGAATAAAGCTCGCACTTCCCTCACTAACTCGCTGGAGAACATCTTCGCAAGGGTGTGTTTGAGCCAAACAGCCTTTAAATGTTTTATACTGTCTTTATCTGAATGTTTTATATCTTGATTGGGTTTATCCTCATCTGTTTCCCTCTGATGACAGAGCATAGCCTCTGTGTTGTTACCCTTACATGTCCCTCAGTTGTTTTTTCTGTGTCATTATTATCCAGGGGATTTGGATTGACCCATATCTGCAAGTGAGACAGCAGAGTAATTCCTCAGTAGAAGGATCTCTGCTGCCATCTGCTATTGTCTGAAAGACTTAGCCAAACAATGACAGTATAAACATCATCCAGAAATATTTTTTCCTCATTTGCTACTTCTAGGCAATGCTTTTATTGTGTTAAAACAATAACAACGTCTGGTCCAATTTGAAAAGGTTTATGTAAAATGATTAAATAAATATGCACCAAAATGATTAACAGATGCCATTAGTGACCCTTTTTTAATTTTCCTAATCGATGTTTTTTGTTTTTTTCTTCAGGGGGCCAGTCGGATGCGAGGTCGTTTGGGAAGCATGGGAAGCATTAGCAGCTTTGAAAGAGTAAGTGTCCTTGAGGGCAACATGAGAATTCCCAAGACCTCATTCAGGGGATTCTGGGAATTCTTATTTTGAACCACCGGCTTTTAAAAGCCTGTTACATTTCGGTTCTGTCCTCTGAGAAGGACAAAGTCTGATAGCACTTAACTTTAGCTGCAGTTGTAAATGGCATCGGATCCAAGCTGCCAACAAGGCCCTGTTACATGTAGACACGATGGCTTGTTTTTACTGTTAAGCTGCAGTGGTCAAAGATGGACCAGTACAGCAAGGCGTGTGTTTACACAGCTATTAGCGAACCATTTTGGGGTTGTTGGCTCCACAATGTCACTGCTGTGCTGAATTTGGAGTGAGTGTGTGATGGAGTACCTCAGACTCCCTATTAGTCATAACAGAGTTAATGCGCAGAGGTTTAGCTCCTCATATTAAACACACAGAGTCTCCAGTGGCCTGGGATGTTCCAACCTTCATATGACTTGAATTCGTGTCATGTCAGATTTGCTCTGTCAAATGAGGAAAATTGGCCACAGCTGTGATTAAGTGGTAGCTCTAAGCAGGACATGCAGGGAACCTTTTCAGATCTGGCTTCTATCAAGTCCAACACCACTAGTTGTTCTGGATCTAAAACAAATCTTATCATTCTGGCAGATGCATATGCAGAGACAATTAGAGCTAGGAACAGAATAATTTATAGCACCAACTAAACTGCTAAAATACTGTAAATATCAGAAGATACTTCATAATTTGGTACTGAATTATGTTGATACTGTAATGTAATGTAATGTCATGTACCTTGACACCAGTGTCCTGCCACAGTTTCATTATGAACCAAAAATATTTTTACACTCCAGCACGTTTAAGTGAACTTACTGAATACTTTTAGTATTGATAGACTCTAACGAATTACTTAGCCATACTGAAACAAGATACAGATAATATTGAATGTCTTTGAAGTATACCCACTAGAGCTGGAAATGTGGGCAAAAAAAAGTATTTTTCATTGTTATGAGTGATTTACAACTTTAATCGATAGATTTTTTGACTGCACGAATTGCTGCTCATTTTTTTACTAAACCTACATGCCATACCTGACTGGAGAAACATATTCACAATTATAATATATTACGAGAACCAAACAGGTTGCACTCTGAATTTTTGTCAAGCAAGAAAACTTGTATTAATGAATAGTGTAATAACAGGCAATAATGCAATAATTTTGGCCTTTTTACATGTAATAAAGCTAATAACATAATAACTTGCCTATAATGTAATATGTTATTAAGATGTTAGACCAGGACAAAAAAAATCATTTAAAAATGTAATAAATGCAGTTCATAATGTAATTATAGATAAATAGGACTTCATGTCGAATGTGAGAGTGATTGTTTGTCTCTGTGTCAGCCCTGCGATGAACTGGCGACATGTCCAGGGTGTACCCCGCCTTCGCCCATAAGTAGCTGGGATAGGCTCCAGTGACCCCCATGACCCTAGTGAGGATAAAGCGGGTTCAGAAAATGAATGAATGAATGAATGAGGACTTCATGTCTTAAAAAATAAATAAAATATTTTCCTTGCAGTTTTTGTGCAGTTTGGCCATCAAAATGGTTATAGTGCTTGTCAAAGTAATCATATTCATTCATCAACTATGCATCCCTCTCATACCTGAATTATGTCTATAAGAGCCAATTTGAGAATTATTTGTTCAACAAAATGTTTAGCTCTCTAGAGGAATATTTGCAATTTAGACATTTTTCATGATTTTCAGGAAGTAAAATGTTCAATAATGGAATTAGTTTGATATATAGTGCTCACCCCAATAAGCAAATATTTCATAAGCAACTTCTGCATTGTGTCGCCGCTGCTGAGTGTGTGGAGTTATGTAATCTCATTTCATATAAATTATAAGAATATCGTGTCCTTACTGTCAAGACTCACGTGTCTGAGCTCTTTTGTTGTGTCATATGGTCAGGAGACTGTTGTTTGTCCGGTGATTTGACGGGTAGGTAGCCATCAGTGGACTGTGTCAGCATGACAATTTCCCAGTGAGCAGGAAATCCCAAGTCAGGATGTCCAGTAGTGTGTCTGCTGAGTTGTGCCTCTTTGGGCTTCCTCTTAGCCCCCCTCAGATGACCAAAAACAAGGGACTGATCTGAACTGCTTCATTGTTTAGCTTATCATAATTTATACAAATCTCACCTGAGTCATGTCATCCACAGTGATACTAATGGTAGTTTACTACTGTCTCTGTCAGACTTTTTCCACTCTGCAGTACTATTAGCAGAGAGGTTTCGAAACACGCTACTCTGCAGTAGTTCAGTCAGCAGTATCTTGTCTGTATTTTCAAAGCAGCAGCATTGGCATCAGTACTTTTCTCCTGTCGTATCAGTTTTTCAGAGGGAGGCCTCTAAAAGCATGTAGAGTGGAGATTGGAGGGTTGCGTGCCGAGTTGAGCCACTTGGGTCCTTCCCACCAATAGTGTTTGGTTCTGTGAGTCACAGGACATTGTCTATTAGAATACAATAGATGTGGGAGTTATACATCAGGTCATGAGGCAGCAAAGTCCAGGAGAGTTGAATAGAAAGTTGAGCCTGGAATATGTCTGGCTGTGGGTTGCATTGGTTAGGTGAGTGCAGACCTGTAACATGAGCTGCTGTTTTATTTGGCTTTAGGCAGGGCACAGACTGTAGGCTTCAGTTACTGCCTATTTGTGGTGCTACTTCAGGACAGTTAGCATGATAAGCCTCTGGCGTTCTCTTGCCAGGCAATAATGCGTGTTTTCTAAATGTGTGGTTCATGTAGAATTCAGCTTGTCATTGTATAACAGTGTGTTTTTGTTAAATTCTGTAGCTTAATTTTGCAAAATGTCGTAATAAATAAAACTTCTATAAATACATACCATTGACATCTTACTGTCTTTTGAATTTGTCCTCCTCAGCAGGATGAAGAATCTCCTGGTGACTCTCCTCCAGGTTCCCCTCCTAATTTCTCGGACGATGATCCGGAAGGCGGCCTGCAGTTCCGTCGGCGTGCCCACACCTTCAGCCATCCACCTGTGAAGAAGCGCATTTCCTTTGAGGGCCAACCCACCAGCCAGAGTAAACAGGCTCCACTGCGGAGACAACACTCTGTTAACCCAGAACTGCTGCAGAACAGGTAACCCACATGTCACTTCCTCTATCAAACACAGTGGGAAAGTACTGATTAATGGCATTTTGTTTTTATTTTTGCAAAGTGGTAGGAATGGATATTTTGCGCTGCTTTTGTGTTTTGTTTGAAGATATGGCTAAACCTAACCTGGCTACAGAAAATCAGGACTTGTTGCTTTTCTTTTAATCAGTTTAACACTAACTAAATATTAGTTAACGTTTGATGTCATCCATTTGCAGCACTTTGATCAGCCTGTAATCTCTGCAGCTCCCGTCCCACTATCCTTGAACAATAGCATCACAAGTTTCCTGTCAATGTTTTGATTCTTCCTCAGTTTTTTTTTTCTCTCTATGCTCCAACCAGCAGCGTTTTCTTTATGTAATGTGTTTGTGTTTATTTGTGGGCATTTCATGTTTGGCTCACCCAGTCCCGTGGTCGTCTCGAGAACACGCAGTGTTTCGGAGAGCGAGTCCTCCTTCAGCCTCCCCTCCTCCTTCTACGCTCCCACTTTCCTGAAAAGCTTTTACCAGGGCTCACTGGGCTCCCTGAGCTCCCTGACAGACAGTGGGAGCCTCAAGAGGTGAGAGGGGGTCAACATCGAAACCCCCTGTGCTTAGCCCCAAACACATCGGCCAGGGACCTGACAAGGGGATGAGATGGGTGGGAGGGAGTACCAGTTCTTCCTGTGATGGCAGTAGCAGCATACGTGTTGGCTGTCCAAATCTTTTAACAACCAGCTTTTTTGTCCCTTTATATTTATCCCTTTTCCTGCCTATCCACACCTTTTCTATTCGTAAAATAACTTTCCAGCTGTTCTTTTTATCCTCATCATTGCTGCAGCTGGACCCAGTGTCTTCCTGTTACGTTTAGAAGCAGAGAGGGATGCTGATACACCCCTGTCTTGCTGTATTTGCATGCTGATATGAACGCTTTTCTGCACCACAAAACTATACATGTGAGCACTAACCTTCACTCTTTAACAACGCATCATAGGGCTAGGGTTTTATGATGTGGTGACGAGCATGATACTGACTGAGGATGGACCGTGGATGTACTTGAATTATACATGTGTTTAGAAAGGTTGTTGTTAACATTTTGCAGCACTAATTAATCAGCTGATCGGGTTTGCTCGAGATTCTCTGTGGCAGCTCTAATAGGACAGGGTCTAGGTGTCTGAATGGCAGAAGGTAAAGGTTAACATTTCCATTATGAATGAGATTCAGTGGTGCAGACCACTGTAAAATGTCATTTCCACAGGATGTTTTTCCCCACTGACAGAAATCCAATCTCCTCAGCACTTTTGTTGAGAACGCAGAAGCAAGAGGAGCAAGAAAAGCTTGTGATGTACAATACAAGTCTAAAGACAACTTGTTGAAAGCCTCCTCTTGCTGGGTATTTAACTTTGAATATGTCAGCATGTTCACAGCCAGGCAGGCATTATCTGTTGCACTTAACCCTGGTGGTCTTTTAAAATTCCTTCTACTACATTTATACTGGCAGCAAGCAATTAAAATCAAGAATGTGAATCTGTTGAAGACGTGGTGTCAAAGGAAATGTGCAACAGCTGTAGGAGCTTTAGGTCTTTGTCTTAAACCAATGTGTCATCCTGTTTTTTTGTGTCCACATGAATAAACATGCACTTATGCGCTGACCAAGGTTAAGTACTGAAACTGTAACACCAGCAAGTGGCGTTAAAGAAATATGTAAAACTATGGAGTGAACAAGTGGCATAAGAGAAATATCTAATGGTTCTTTTCTCCTTTGTAAGGCTAGTCTGTGCTGTCCTCACAATTATAGTTGACTATTCTGCACATAGTGTTCCTCTGTCAGACTATATATAAATAGAGAATGAACCCTCCATCAGCTCACCAGTTGGTTTGTGAACTGTCCTTTGGAATCCTGGAGATGCTAGACATGGCCAGCACCATGTAGGTTTAAGAAACAAGTCAGCATACAGTCAGGGCCATAAGTACACTCAAGGAAAAAAGAAACGCGCCATTTTCATTTTCTCGATTTTTCAGAAATATGACAGTTATTGCAAAATTGCAAACTACAATGAGTTCAGTACTATTCTGAGTCAAAATGAAATGATTGTTTTCCTGGTTCCAGTTGATTGATTTTGATTAGCAATAAGAACTGTATTTTTGTATTCCTCACCCATATCTGCTCATGAGTGAAACTCACAGATGAATTAGACCTCTCCTCAATTATGCACAACTATTCCCTATAAAAAGACACCAAAATGGAGCAAAAACACATTTGCCCACAATGCCATGACTACTGCAATCGGAGAGAGATCGGGCCATTGCCGGCCAAAACCTGTCACGGAGATGTGACAGCCGATTGGCACGGTCCTGTGCAGTGGTTGTAACACGTGGTCGACCAGATCTGGGACGGTGGTTGGAGGAGCCGGTGGTGTGGTAACACTCAGCAAGTTGTACAACAGTAGAGTGGTGGACTCCAACCACCCTGGCTACGACCCGTCTGTTCCGTCCAGCTGAAACATGCCAATGGCCCCATCTCTCTTCGGTTGCAGTAGTCGTGGTATTGTGGACAAATGTGTTTTTGCTCCATTTTGGTGTCTTTTTATAGGGAATGGTTGTGCACAATTGAGGAGAGGTCCAATTCATCTGTGAGTTTCACTCATGAGCAGACATGGGTGAGGAATACAAAAATACAGTTCTTATTGCTAATCAAAATCAATCAACCAGAACCAGGAAAACAATCATTTCATTTGGACTCAGAATAGTACTGAACTCATTGTAGTTTGCAATTTTGCAATAACTGTCATATTTCTAAGAAAATGAAAGTGGTGCGTTTCTTTTTTCCTTGAGTGTATTTGGATAGTAACACGGTGACAAGTGTTGTTATTTTGCCTCTATCCACCACCACAGATGAAATGAAGCTTTAATTCACAAGGTTTAACAAAAATATTTTATGATGTGAAATTACATCATACTCATGCAATGTCCCTCTAATTGCACAAACTATTATTGTTATAAATATGAGGTTTGTTTTTAATACACACATGAAAACGCTGAATTTCCTCCCCGGAGATGTTTTGTCAGGCCTTTACTACAGCCGCTGTCACTTGCTGTTTGTTTGTAGGTTTTTGTGCCTCCAGTTTTGCCTTCAGCAACTGAAAAGATGTCCTGTTAGGCTGAGATCAGGTGACTGACTTGGGAACTGAAGAACATACCATTTCTTTATCTTCAAAAGCTCTTTGTTGCTTTTGCAAGTGTGTATACATCCTGTTACTTCTCTCCTCAGCCATAAATGCCCGTGTCATAACACTGCATTCACTGTGTTGAACACATGACATGGTCTGTTTTGTATCAAGAGCTGTTCCCTTTCTTCTCCAGACTTTTCTCTTGGTTCATCTAGCCAAAGAATCTTTTTTCCAGAAATGCACTGCAAAAATCTAAATCTTACCAAGTGTATTTTTTTCATTTTCAGTCAAAATATCTCATCACACTTAAAATAAGACATGATCACCTAAAGAGTAACTTTTCAGTGAGAGATAAGAACTTATTTTTAGACAATAGATCTTGAAAATCTAATTTCAAGAAACCTTACCAACATAATTTTCACTTGTTCCATTGGCAGATTTTTTTTTGCCTGAATTAAGCAAAAAAATCTTGAATTAAGCAAAAAAAAAAATCTGTCAGTGGAACAAGTGAAAATTATCTTGGCAAGATTTCTTGATATAAGATTTTCAAGATCTGTTGCCTAAAAATAAGTTCTTATCTCTCACTGAAACATTACTCTTCAGGTGATTATGTTTTGTTTTAAGTGTGATGAGATACTTTGACTAGAAATGAGAAAAATACACTTAGTAAGATTTAGATTTTTGCAGTGTATGCAGAGTTGTTTTTTTTTTGTTTTTGTTTTTTTTTTTTTTTAGATGTTTTTTGTTTAATTCTACTTGGAATTTACTGTAGTTGAGTGTTGCCAGGGGTTTGCACCTTGTTGTTACCTCTGTATTCACATTCATGAAGGTGTAGATTTTTTTCTTTTTTTTTGCGGTAACTGTGTTTAAATGGTTATAATTCCTCAATGCTTAATTCAAAGTCCACACTTAAATCACTTCCACTGTGGTGGTAAATGAAGGTAAAATTGCAAAAATCTGTGTCACTGTTGAAATACTTATAATACTACTGATTAACTTACTGATACTTACCGGACTATTTGGATTAAGTGGAGCTAGAGAAATGAGGTGCAAAACTGAAACGTACTGATAACACCAACTATACTGACTAACTATGTAATAATAAACGCCATCAGGTAGTTCCACCCTCTTAATAAATGCTAACATGTGCATTTGTGATATTACTTGTGTCGTCAATGTTGTGAAATGTAAAAACACACTGAGCCATAAATAAATACTGTAATCAGCTAATGCAGCCAAGTGATGCTGAATATTGCTTTTAGATACAGGTAAATTATGGGATCCCTTGACAATGTTAATTTTAATGTAACTCCTTAAATACAACTATATACTATACACAGGAGCTCCAAACAGCCAAGTCAGCAGCCAAGCTATTACTAGTTGTTAAAGCTTGTACTCACCTGTCAAATGCAGTATCCACTCCCTTATGCATCTATTGTGGGCTTGATATAATCTAAACAGATGATTTGTATACATGTTCAGCCCCTGTACAGTTTACACAGAGTTGGAAATTAACTCTAGAGGTCAAAACTGTTTTTGTCCTAGGCTGTGTGTGTTTATTTCTGCTGTTAAGTTGATCGTCTTGATATGAGGGTCTGCAGGGACTGACAGACTTTTTTTGTAGCCAGCCCCCAGTGGACATTCACGTTACTGCAGATTTTGACACTTCCACTTTCCAGCCTTAGGAGTTGCAGCTTGGTTCTTCTGTGTGCGTTTCACGCATTCATTACCCTCAGACATTTTTGACTTGTCACAGTGGCAGTGAACGTTTCAGACCTGGCATATTATGTTTGAATAGATAAATGTAAGATGTCATTTATACAACTTTTCACAGTTCTCTTTGTAACCAATAATTCTTCTCTTTAAAAAAAAAAAGCCTCTTTTCCAGAACAAGAATGAACGCCTCTGTTTCCTGACTCTGATTGCTTTTGTGGCTGTTTTTTTTGTTGTCATTTCACATACTAATCGTGAAATACAATACTGTCTCCTGCTTCATTAACATATGTATTGGCAATTAAACACATGCTGGTACATGTTTTTATGTCTAGTATAATGTGTATTTTAATACCTCATTGTAGATGTATAAGGTTTCCTCTGTCATTTCTTTGTAAAGAGATTAGATGTACAGTTTGTGCGTAAATGTACCGAAGGCTGAATTGGTAAAAGGGTGTTGAAAGAGCGTTAGTGTAAGGTGACACCTGACTCTTTGATCGAGTGTCTGTGACGCTGCTGTCTTCTCTTGTAGCAATGGGGAAGGCAGGAAGAGGACCCTGTCTGGCTGCAGCAGCGACTCTTTGAGTGGAGGTGTCCCTCTAACCCCACGCAGAGTCTCCTGGAGGCAGAAGATCTTCCTGAGGGTTGCTTCACCCATGAACAAGCCCTCTGCACCCATGCAGCAATCAGGTATGGTAACATAAGCAGCATGATGCACAATGATGCAAAACAAAAGCGAATAGACATGGCATTTTCATGAGAAAGGAATGCTCTGAAACCATGTGACTAATTCATCCACATATGAGACTCACAAGATATTGATGATGACACAAATGAGTAACATTTATCCCTAGTAGTTTTTTTTCTTTTTATAAACACTGATAAAAGCGTATGAGTGTGTTCTACAGGTGTGTTATTTCTGCTACCATAGCTAGGTTAAATATTTCTAAAGCAGTGCATTTTTATCTTACTTGAGATCGAGACACACGTAGTTAAACAGCTAAAACCATTTTAGCTTTTCTGTTATTTTTTGTTAAATTTGTTTTAGTTGTTTTAAACCTTGAAGTGATGCTGCTGTATAAAAACTGAAGGCCTCACTTCTCTTAGTTGAAAAAAGATTCAGTGTTCACTCTTTTCCTCTCTTTAGTTTCTGCCTTTCTTTGTTTTCATGTTTAATTTGTTTTAATGGGCTTATTAGACCCTTTCTCGTTGTCTGAAAGTAGCTAAATCATTTGTTGAGCTGCAGAGTTGACTGATAATTCTGTTCATTCATCAACAGAAGTGACCCCTATTACACATCACTTACTAATTAAAGTCATTATAAATACAAAAATAGTACAATCGTAGTTTACATTTCATCAGTTTTTACACATGATCTTCAATCCTTTCTTTTAGAGCATCCTGACGCCCGGGAGCTGTTGCCTCTCTCTCGTTGTGCCTTGACCTCCAGTCTGGACCCACTGGGTCGACTCCTGCCACCAGCAGCTGACCCTCTAACTGGGGAGAGGCCGAAGAAGACAGGGGCCGACTACCGGGCCCTCTGGAAGACTGCCATTCACCAGCAGATCCTGTTGCTGCGCATGGAAAAGGAGAACCAGAGGCTGGAGGGTGAGTTGATGTTAATACTATGCACATTAAGTACAGATAAATACTCTGGAACAAATTTCAATCACATGAAGCACTACTATGGAGAACAAGATGTCCTAAGTTTGCATGATTGATTCATCATACACCAGTACTCTTGGATTGTGTATGTAACTGTTTATCTGCAGACACTAGGGGTATTCATATGTTGTCATGTGATTAGTCTTGGAAATAGCTGGTCACACGGGGGGCTTTGTTGAGTTTAATTTTCTTACAGATTTTTTTTTTTCAGCTGTAACTTCAATCTCTGTCCTTTTTTCTCCCGCAAAATTCCTCCCACAGGCACAAATACTTTCAAATATTAATTATATTTCTTGCTGAGTGTTTACATTGACTACAGTTTGGAGGGTGTTTGTTGAGGTGGACAGAGACTTTTCACATTTTCACTTAAAAACACAAACATCCTCATTCAGTGGATTAGGATGCATGGGTCCATTATGACAAAAACACTGTTTGGTCTGACTATGTGCACCCTCGAAGACCTTAACAGTCACCAGTGACCAAAAGCAGCTACTGATCTAAAATATTTAATAACTGTTTGAACAATCAATACATTTAATTAATTAATTTAGGTAAAATGCAGTTTCTCATGTTTTCACCAGCATCAGATGAGTCTCTCTTGGACATTCAGACACTCCATAGTGAATGTCGAAACAGCCATCTTCTACAACATTGATTCACCACTAAAACCCATGTGACAGAGAATATAGATGCTTGTTTTTACTTTCAGTTCATTTTATTTTTTGCTGAAAAAGTCACCTTTTCTTCAGTCTACTCTGTTTTGATATAGGAATCTTTGGATTTACTGTAAGCTGTTGTAAACATCTACATGGTCTACAAATGAAATATAGGAAAATACATGTTTTCACTGAAAATGCAGGGTATAGAGTAATAAATCATGAGAAATTATTTAGGAAACAATAAATGTAGAGAAGAATTAATTTTAGAAGTCACTGCAAAAATAGCTCTAGGCCTTAAAGCGTTAGAAATACAAGGAATCACTTTTGGAAAGATTGCCCTCTAATGGGCCAAGTGATTTAGGTTACATCCCTGAGCTTTTTTTTCTCCTAAAACTGCTCCTGTGCTCAGCAGCACCTATAGCCTAACAGGAAGTATAAACAAGGGGAGCATTTAAGTGGAGATTATTTACAATCAAAAGTAAATCTTAATGTATAACTTACTGTGCAAATGATAAATTCTTTATTATTATTATTATTATTATTATTTATTTTTTAATTAATTAATTAATTAATTAACTAATTGTTTTATTTATGTTTTATTTATTTATTTGTACAAATGACAGCTTCATACATACTGCCTGTAATGCTTACTGAAAGTTGTTTGAGAGTTGGTAAATCCTCTACTATAAAACTTGTATAATTTGCAGAAATGTCAACCTTTCTTGCTCTCTTAGGCCAAGTTACATAGCAGTGCCGTTATGATTGTGCTACTGGTAGAGTTGAAGAGAGGAGGCTTTTAAGCCGTGGGATGCACCTGCTATGTGCAGCATATATATTCTAAACTCCAACATATCTTTTTCCCTCTGTTACTATGACCCCAAATGCTGGTCTGAGGACCTTACTGTGAATAACCATTTTCTATAGAAGGTAAGTAATATGAACAGAACCCTTGGGGTCAAGGCAGAAGTTATGCATGAACTTAGATGATATTACGTTCACTTTGGTGCGCTACTTTTATTTTTGCATGTTCAGGGAAAATCACAGTGTTTGTCTTTCCTTTTGCCTGTGACCCTTTCCCCACAATCTAATTAAGCCTCTCCATGTGCATAATAAGGATCCATCTTTGGTGGTGATGTGGTTATTGTACCATTTATTGTACGTTTCCGTGGTAACTGGTGACAAAAGGTGTATGGGACTATACTCACACCTGTTCTCAAATCAGCCATCTTTTAACCAGTCTGCATTCTGCAGTACGAAAGGAAAAATAGATGAGCTTTTGTGGTATTTCTGAGCATAGCCTTCTTGTGCTTGCCTCTGGTGTAAATTCTTCCTGATTGGCATATGAAAAAGATGTATGTGTGTGTTAAATGATTTGCTTAGGGTTAAATGTGTGGCCTTATCCCTTTTCATTTTGGGTCTTGTGTTGTAGCAAGCCGTGATGAGCTGCACATCCGCAAGATGAAGCTGAACTACCAAGAGGTGGGCCAGTGCTCTAAAGATGCACAGGCATTGTGGGAGAGGAAACTATCAGCCCCAGGCAGAACAACAGTCCCACAAGACAGGGAAGAGATGTACCGTGCACTCTGCCAAGGTGAGAGATGTAGCTCTGTATTTTTAAGCAGAACGGATCAAGAGCATGCAGTAGTTAATGCATGTACGGCTTTGGAAAAAAAATAGTGGGCCACCAGTGATTTTTCAAGACAAATTTAATATTAACACTTTATTGTTTATGTTGCTTGGAATTCTTCATATTGGTTAAATGACTGCATTAGTGTATAATAAGGCGCGATACGATGTTATAAAAAACGCACTCATTTAAAATGTGTATAAAAACATGAAATGGTAATTATCAAAAAAATTTTGTGCAGATGACCACATATGTCTTTGAAACACCATTATTATGTGCATAAGGTTAGGACAATCCAAAGTAATTTGTAAACTGTCAAATTTTGGACAGATGTAGTTATTGTATCACAGCTAAAATACAGCAAAGCAGGCATTCATAACAACCAAAATGCAGCATGGTTTCACCAACATCCGTAAATGAAGAGGTGGAATATAGCATTGGAATGCGTTTAAGTAATGGCTTTAATTTACAGTCAGTTACAGCTGAGTCAACTTACGAACTTATTTCTGACCATTTTAGAATGAATATAATTGTAGCGTGCAGCTCTATCACAAACAGTTTAACTCTACAACTGAAGCAGCAGTATCCATCCAGTTCGCATTCACTTAACTGAATTAAGAGCCACAACACGCTGGTGTCATTACGTATTCAGTTGCATGGTAGATTTCCTTGCTGAGCTCAGTTTAGCACTCCTGGGTTACAGTTTGTCAGGTAAACCCTTAAATTTCCAATCTGCCGTTGCCTCCGCATCATAAGAGAGATTGCACATGAAGTCTGTGGTTAACAGATTAGCCTCTCTCGTCAGTTGTCTCCAGCTTAGTTATATTTCCTCACATTATTTCTGTGCATTCTTGCAAGCCTCTTTTTCATCTGTATTTTTCTGTAATGCAAGCAATGCCATATATCACAAAAAGTAATCTCCAACTGGCTGAGGGGTCTCTTGAACTATCAACTTTCAAGTGGCAGCACTAATATTTATATGATTTTTCATGAACTTGTCAACATGTCTTGTGATTTTAATGCCACATATGTCATTTTTATGTGCAGGACTTCCCAAGAGCAGGCGTGGGGAGATCTGGTTGCTCCTCTCCCATCAGCACCGACTGCGCCACAGGCTGCCCCAGCGCCAACAAGCCCCAGACACCTCCTACCAAGACCTGCTGAAGCAGCTCACCGCACAGCAACATGCTATTTTGGTGGATCTAGGTGTGTAATAATCCAGACATAGGAGACCTCAAGTTCTAAGGAGAAAAGAAACGTCATGGAGTTAGAGAATGGTGGCTGATAATGTAATGCTACTTTATCGACTTGTTGATACAAGCATTATTTTTTTACTCCTCAGGCCGGACCTTCCCCACCCACCAGTATTTCTCAGCCCAGCTTGGTGCAGGACAGCTTTCCCTTTACAACCTTCTGAAAGCCTACTCTCTGCTGGATACAGAGGTACTTAATGTAATCTTGTTGACTGCATACAAGACAGTTTTCCTTTCCCCATAATGCACTACTGTAGGCTGTAATAACTGCAGTAAATAGATTGTGTGTGTTTTCTGCCATTCAGGTCGGCTACTGCCAGGGTATCAGCTTTGTGGCTGGAGTGTTACTGCTCCACATGAGTGAAGAACAGGCTTTTGACATGCTGAAGTTCTTAATGTATGACCTGGGCATCAGACGTCAATACAGGCCTGACATGGTCTCTCTGCAGGTCAGTACATCAATAGGTGGATCAACCAATGTGGGATGGGATTTCCTTACTGTGTTTAACATTTTAACTACACATTAAATCATCATTTATGTAATGGGTCAACTCAGTGATTCCCAACCTTTTTTGGCTCGTGACCCCATTTTAACATCTCAAATTTCTGGCAACCCCAGACATTCAAAACAGAGACTTTTTTTTTTTTTTTTTTGCTAAAATTAATTTAATTTTGATCATATAATAGTTTGCTATACTATGTTGCAAATAAACATAAATTTTAGACATTTAGTCTATATAGTGTATATTATTATGGACGGAGGCAGAAAAGCCAGGTGTAGTTTACTGCACAAAGTGTGAATTTTATTTTCCTTGGTCAGGATATGTACAGTCAGTCCAGCTTGTATTTACAAGGCTAACAATTAATACTGAACAAACAATAACTCAAACTATGAATTATGAAAAAGCTGCAGCATCTTAAACCGACCACAATGAACATTTGAAAGATAAACAGTACCACAGTGCTTCAGTTTCAGCTTCAGAATTTGTCATGTCTTTTATGGATTGAGATTGTCTCTCTCAACTCACCAGATATTTTTATTAGTACGTTTTTTTAAATTATTTTTATCAATTACTAGAAATTTCAGGTGACCCCATTTGAATTCCAGGCGACCCCACGTGGGGTCCCGACCCCAAAGTTAAAAAACACTGGGTTAACTGGTCAGTCTCCCAAACATGAATGGGTCTGTATATGTCAGCCCTGCATTGAACTGGTCAACCTGTTGGTAGCTGGGGTCAATCAATCAATCAATCAATCAATCAAAATTGCATTTATATAGAGCCAAATCATAACAAAAGTTATCTCATGACACTTTACATATAGAGCCGGTTGAAACCAGACTCTCAAGTCAATTTACAGAAACCCAACAGAATCCTCTAGGAGCAAACACTTGTGACTGGTGACAGCGGCCAGGAAAAACTTTCATTTAAGAGGCAGAAACCTCGAGCAGACCCTGACTCCTGGAGGATGGCCGTCTGCCTTGACCAGATGGAGTTGAAGAGAAAAAGAGAGCGAGAGAGACAGAGAGACTGGGGGAGAGGGGAGAAGTAGGGGGGGGACACATGGATGCAATTGATGCACAGCAAACTGAACTTGAACTGTCACAAAGTAGATCAGCTGGTGCTAGTGTAATTTCCCATAATCAGAGCAAATGTCCTTGACTGTTAATACTACTACTACAAATACAAGTATTAACAGTGGATGTACTACTACTACAAATACAAGTATTAACAGTGGATGTACTACTACTACAAATACAAGTATTAACAGTGGATGTACCACCACTACGAATACAAGTATTAACAGTGGATGTACTACTACTACAAATACAAGTATTAACAGTGGATGTACCACTACTACAAATACAAGTATTAACAGTGGATGTACCACCACTACGAATACAAGTATTAACAGTGGATGTACTACTACTACAAATACAAGTATTAACAGTGGATGTACCACCACTACAAATACAAGTATTAACAGTGGATGTACCACCACTACGAATACAAGTATTAACAGTGGATGTACTACTACTACAAATACAAGTATTAACAGTGGATGTACCACTACTACAAATACAAGTATTAACAGTGGATGTACCACCACTACGAATACAAGTATTAACAGTGGATGTACTACTACTACAAATACAAGTATTAACAGTGGATGTACTACTACTACAAATACAAGTATTAACAGTGGATGTACCACCACTACAAATACAAGTATTAACAGTGGATGTACTACTACTACAAATACAAGTATTAACAGTGGATGTACTACTACTACAAATACAAGTATTAACAGTGGATGTACTACTACTACAAATACAAGTATTAACAGTGGATGTTCTACTACTACAAATACAAGTATTAACAGTGGATGTACTACTACTACAAATACAATTATTAACAGTGGATGTACTACTACTACAAATACAAGTATTAACAGTGGATGTACTACTACTACAAATACAAGTATTAACAGTGGATGTACCACCACTACGAATACAAGTATTAACAGTGGATGTACTACTACTACAAATACAAGTATTAACAGTGGATGTACTACTACTACAAATACAAGTATTAACAGTGGATGTACTACTACTACAAATACAAGTATTAACAGTGGATGTACTACTACTACAAATACAATTATTAACAGTGGATGTACTACTACTACAAATACAAGTATTAACAGTGGATGTACTACTACTACAAATACAAGTATTAACAGTGGATGTACTACTACTACAAATACAAGTATTAACAGTGGATGTACCACCACTACGAATACAAGTATTAACAGTGGATGTACTACTACTACAAATACAAGTATTAACAGTGGATGTACTACTACTACAAATACAAGTATTACCAGTGGATGTACTACTACTACAAATACAAGTATTAACAGTGGATGTACTACTACTACAAATACAAGTATTAACAGTGGATGTACTACTACTACAAATACAAGTATTAACAGTGGATGTACTACTACTACAAATACAAGTATTAACAGTGGATGTACTACTACTACAAATACAAGTATTAACAGTGGATGTACTACCACTACAAATACAAGTATTAACAGTGGATGTACTACTACTACAAATACAATTATTAACAGTGGATGTACTACTACTACAAATACAAGTATTAACAGTGGATGTACTACTACTACAAATACAAGTATTAACAGTGGATGTACTACTACTACAAATACAAGTATTAACAGTGGATGTACTACTACTACAAATACAAGTATTAACAGTGGATGTACTACTACTACAAATACAAGTCGGCTCCCACAACCCTCTTGAGAATTAAGCAGTTCAGAAAATCAATGAATGGCGTGATTATTTACTGCACCAACATTCATATTCAGAAAGGTGAAGTTTCACTAAGGAAAAAAAACACCCTCATTGTTAAATCAAGGCATGAAACGATGAGGAGAAATTAAAATTTAAAGCCACTATGTTGAGATTTTGAACTTTGACCTTTGGCGTCCCCCACTGGTGTTACAATAAGAAACACTATAGTAGTTTTCACCAACCTTCCCCCTCCTCTGCAACTTCCCCTATGCAGTTCACCAAAGCGTAGACTTCACTAACTTTCACCACTAATTTTAATCATCCGAATATCTGCACTGTGCCAGAAATTGCAGCTTGAATTTATTTCCCGACTTGGTATATGACAAACAGTGTTGAACTTGTGATCTGTTTTTTTTCACTGCCTCTCTTACTCCTCATTTCTGTGAGTTATTAGTGAAAACAAACATCAGCCAAGTGCTTCCTTCCACCTCTTGTTCAAACCACACCTGCACGTATGCTCTGTTGGCTATGGTTAAATATCAGCAGGGTAAAAGCATCAGCAGGTGTGGTAATGTTTAATCTATATGAGTTAACCTTTTAGCCCAGCACTTCCCCTCTTGGGTCTCTTTCTGCTGCATTTGTGTTTTAACTATTACCCAACCTTTGCAACAACAAGAGGAATTAGCTCAAGTTTTCTCTCTGCAGTTGTTTTATACAAGGAGGTAAAGGTAATGCTTCTCTTCTTTTAACTGTCAGGAAATTGTGAGACTGATAACAGTCTTATTTTAGCTGGTGTTAACTTCTGCTTCTCTTTTCTGTCTGCTGTGCACTTCACTGGGACACTTGTCAGGGTCATTTCATTGTTTCTAACTTACTGTAACAGATGGAGCACATTTGATTGAATCCTTGCGTGTGATGCATGTCTGGGCAATTCTCTAAGACAACGCTGGCTCTTAAGTGTCTCCCTGTTGGGTATTGGCTATTGTGCTGACAAGTAACACTAAGATTGTCCTTAGTTTCCTGCAGATCCAGATCTACCAGTTTGCTTTGTGTACATGTTATGACCTGTGCCTCACTGTCTTTTTTTGTGATATGTTTGTATGTCTGTGCACACTTTTCGTGTCATCCCAGATCCAGATGTACCAGCTGTCCAGACTGTTGCATGACTACCACCGCGAGTTGTACAATCACTTTGAGGAGCACGAGATCTGCCCGAGCCTCTACGCAGCACCGTGGTTCCTCACGCTCTTCGCCTCACAGTACCCCCTCGGCTTCGTTTCCCGCATCTTTGGTATATTTTTATAACAGTCATTTTATGAGTTTGCTCACACATAAATGCGTATGTGCATAAAGTTATTTTCAAGAAAGTAACATTTGAAGAACCGTATATTATTACAGCTTAAAGCATTCAGGTTTTAATTTATGTACCCTTTTTTTGTTTTGTTTTGGTCAGATTTTGTATTTGTCCAGGGAACTGAAGTCATCTTTAAAGTGGCCTTGTGTCTCCTGAGTAGCCATGAGGGGGAGATAGTGGAGTGTGACAACTTTGAGAGCATTGTGGATTATCTGAAAACTACACTGCCTAGTCTCACTCAGACACAAATGGAGCAGACGATTGCAAAGGTACAGAGTGGGTTACAGATTTTTACAAATACAGTAATCATAATGATACATGTAATCATAATGCACAAATTATGTATGGTGTTTTTTTACTGATATGCCACATTAAGTGTCTTTTATCTACTGAAATAATAATATGAATTCCCCATTTTTCATTAGATACTTTTTTTTTCATTATAGGTGTATTACTTTTATCTGTGACTTTTTTGCTCTTACTTAAAGATTATTTAAAGGTTTATTAGTTATCATACACTGAACTAAAATGACTTTTGGTTGTTATATTTACTGAAATATTCTTTTTACCTTTTGATACATTAACTCCAAAAGCACAATTGCACTATGAGATACCAGATTTATGACATGTCATTTACCTTTTATCCTGCTAATCAGTTTATCAATAAATAGCTCAAATTTAGAGGTTGATGTTACAGTATTGATACCCCACAGTGCATTGTTCTTTTGGTTGATGCATGCAGTATGCATATATACAGTCTCACTGTGCATGTCGTGCGTTGGCAGGTAATGGAGATGGACATCTCCAAACAGCTGCATGCATATGAGGTGGAGTACCATGTGCTGCAGGATGAGATGTTAGAGGCCGGGCCGCTGCCTGATGATTCTGAGCGACTTGACAAACTAGATAAGACAAATGCGCAGTTGAAGAAACAGAACATGGACTTGCTGGAAAAACTTCAGGTGAGCAAGAGAAAAAATAATCTCTATATGGTTTTTGGAACTGGAAATTCTTGGCATATTATTTGTGTAATCATTATTTCAGTATTAAGTAACTGTCTGCAGACTCTTGAATCTGGGAGAAAGTTCATGTGTAATATGGGTCTGCTGATGATGGATTGGTTAGTTAGAGCCTAGTTAGAGTTTGTAGTGCCTCTGACTACCAATAGATGGCACTGAAACATTAGAAACAGTTGAAACTGTAGACAAAGGGATAGAGAGATGTGCTTTCTACAAATTGCTGTTGCTGCTGTTTTGAAAAGGGGTTATAAATATTTTTGAAACCTGAATTCACTATTGTTCTGAATGGAACATTTAAAAAGTTATTTACAGAAAGTGTGAGGTCTAACATCTTCCTCACTCTGTAAGTCCTTATTGGTGACATTTTGTGCCATGAATCTTGTATAAAGTCATCCAAGTGTTGTCTTTTTGGTAAGTTCTCAGACTTTGTAGCCTCTCTGCTTTTGTTTTCACTCTGTCCAACTGCCCACTGTAGCTTGTATTAGCTGGCTAAGATGACGGTGTGTCTGTGTTTACCAGGCTGCACGGCAAAAGATTCAGACGCTGGAGACAAGCGTGGATAACTTCCTTTCTCGGGAGAGCAAAATGAAGCATATGATTCGCTCTCTGGAGCAGGAGAGGGCAGTTTACCAGAAGACCATTGAACGCATGCGCTCGTGCCTTCCCCCTGACGCCCTGACAGATGTGGAGATGACCCAGATCAAAACAGGACCCAACGGGAAAGCCAAAACTGCAGCCAAGAAGCCCTGATGGTAACCAGGGGGCTGGCTGCTCTGGGCAGACGCACAGACAGAGACTGAAGTGAACAAATGGAGACTGTATTATGAAAGGCTGCTGAGCTCCACAGCTATGATTGTGGTGCTGCAAAAGAATGTCAAGGTTTTGTAAAGGAGTGATGTCTGGGCTTTCAGAGTTTATGTGAGATGTCTATGTGATATTTTTCAGCAGATAATAAGAGTGGGAAGATGGTTTCGGTTATATTAGCAGCAGAGTGTTCCATTAGTGCATCAATGCGACTGTTCTGCGTCATCTGTTTCATTGCCATTTTGAAGGTGAGCTCAAGATGCACACTATAAGATCTTTTGGTAATGGCAGGGGGATTTTCGAGGTTGCCACAAATGAGAAACGTGTCTGCCTCTACAAAAACACATTGAAAACTGCCTTGATGTGTTCACAGCCGAACTCAGCAGGACCACAACAGCAATGAACTGAGGATGCCTAATGGCCAGCAATCTTTTGGACTTCAGGGTCAACTTATAGCCATTACCAGTGTCTGTAATCCTTGATTTGACACCCACTTGTTTTTCAACTTGCTGACGGGAACTCAGCCTCAGACCTATCACATTACTTTATTTAGCTTTGCTTTTGTTCTGTTGTGTCACTTGAAATTTTTGTGAATGTAATTTCTCTCTATAGATCATTGTGATTTTGAGCATTCTGTTTTTCAGAACAGACATCTGGGTGCACATCTGCCATGTTAGGCTTACAGTTTCAGCTGACATATAATATCTTGTTGCTCATCTTTTAGCACTACACCACTGCCTTCACACAAGACATCTACAGTGCTTGTGTGCGCTGCTTTTAAAGGAGGAAGTGTTTCTTCCAGAGCTCAGGCAGGATGTGAGATCGTCTGCCTTCTCAGTTTCCTGTGTGACTGACCGCGGTGTCGCCTTGTTTAAGCTTCGTGTTCAGACACCAAGGCAGAGTTCACACGTCCCAGGAGGCCTGAAAAACAGATGAATGTGAATGAATGATCTGAATGTACACCTCATACTTCTGTTCTAAAACTCTATACGACATTTATGGTTTTTGTCTGTCCAGTCTGTGATGTTGATGATGTTTGGGAAAACGAGCAACATCCCCTCTTGTAGTGATTGATGGTGGGACTACTGTCAGCTAGTTTTGTGTTGCTCAAGATTTCAACATCGCACATATCATCAGTTGCTGTTGGTCACGTGGCCAACTTTGTGTTTGCAGTGAAACTTCAGTGTTTAGGTGAGCAGAAGGGCCTCAAAGGAAATTAGTCTAAACAACTAAGTAACACTGCAGTTTCTGTTTAAGTGGGGACAACATCTATTTTCTCCCACCTCTGGGTCTGACTCACGACTGCCAGTTCTTATTGAAAGCAAAGCAGTCCAGGTAAAACTTTTAAAACAAGGTCATGTCTGTCATGAAAAAGCACTCTTACAGTATCTGTCAGTCTTCTTGTTCTTGGCAACAAGTTGTGATGACACATTTGTTTCTGCTTCATTGTACATTTTATTTTCAGACTGGAGTCCAGCTGGATACATTCTTAGTACACAATGCAAGATGTATATGTTTGCTGTTTTCTTTTTTTTTTTTTTTTTTTGCGTACTCCCACAGCACTTGCCTAATTTTACTGAGTTGAAGTGGATCCAGCTTGACATTCCCTGTCAGAGTGAAACGTTCTTCTGGTTATTGAGGTGACATTGCAAAAGTTTACACCAAACTTCTCATTAATAATAGAGAAATTGTTGCCTCTGAACAGCAGGGATTCTTTCAGAAGTTCAGCAAGTGAAACATATCTGACTGTTCATTTGAAATGCGTCAAAAAGGATTCATAGGATGCAGTTCTACACAGCTTTTCTTTCTTTCTCTCTTTTTTTTTTTTGCCTATTCGGCTTATTTACAGTATTTGTGCATCGATGAACCAAAGATGTGGCTGTTTTTTAAACTGAATGAATGAAAAAAATGAATGAATCACACAAAATGGTCTACTGTATTATATGTTAAATGAGATAACCTCTTGGTTGTTGTACTTGTTCAGGAGTCGGCATTCTGTGTGTTACACCAAAACAACAGTCTGAAAGTACTATTAGTGAGACCCTCACAAAGATCAGCAGGCTTTTTTACCCAGCTTTACGCAATCAGTCTTTTTTCTAAATGTATCCATTAGTGCCAAATGTTTAAGATGGCCTTTGTTCTCCATTAATCGGAGATTTTGGATACTGAATTTGAAGCACATCAGTGTGGTTAGTGATTGAACCATTTCAGGGCACTCAGAGTCCTGACTACTAAATTGTACTTATATCACTGTGTTTTAAAGAAAGATACTTAATATTAAACGGAGTATTTGTTCTGTCACCGTGAGGGCTACACAAAGCAACAATACTGTCATGAATTCTTCAATAAACCTCACCTTGCCTTGTTTTCTGTCTACTGAAGTCTGAATGTCTTTCCTTGCCCTGTTAGCTCTCATAAAGAAATCATGTACCTTTACTGCTCTACAAGGTAACACGCCAAGTGTGGGATGTAGCCTCAAGCTGAAACACTCTCTCGTTTGTAGACATTTTGTTGCGTAAAAGGCCATGGTAGGCTTGCGCTGTTTTAGAGAATCTATTTAAAGGTCTTTCAAGAGTTTTACTTTTGTTAACGCCTTGAGCAACGAGAACAACAGGTCTTCATGAGGGAAGAATCCTTTGTGAAACTGTATAAAGACAGATGTTTGAAGCAGTCAGGCAACTGTACATTTCTGAATTAGTCAAAATGTAGTGAATGGACTACTCACATACTTGAGTTACACTAAAAAATAAGTAGGGGCATTAAATAGAATGAAGATATCACTCTTGAATTGTAAAGCATTTTGAGTATCTGTAAGGTAGAAGAACATGGTATACTGTAAATGCACTTAGGTACTCCCCTCTGATTGATAGAAACTTCTAGATGTAGGTGATTTGCCAGTTCCTGTTGTCTGTGTATATGAAACACAGAAAGAGCTCCATCGGACAAGGAGGGGCTCTGAAAGATAGCAGCCCTTTCAACAGTCATTGTTTTCCTAGGGGGGTCTTAACCAGAAAGGGCTGTTCAGTGTTGCTGTGATCAGCCTCTGCCAAGCCTGGAGCTTGTCACACGTAAGCTTACAGACACACAAGTGACCGCCAAGCAGAAGCCTATCACACACTAAACAAAACGGGCCACATTCCTTACGTATTCCCACACGAGGACACATCCTGCAGCAGGGGAAGAGTGGGATACTGGGAGTCCGCTGGGGATTGGCTGAGAACGACACTTCCTCTGCCTAGAATTTTATCAGCTCTGTTTGTGTTTTCTCTCGTCATCCTCGCTATCTTCATCCTCCAATCCATCTCCCTTCTCCCACTGAGCTTCACGCTCTTTTCATCCTCCCATTGGACTTGTGAGGCTTGATTTTAAGCGCTTGTAAAATATTCACTCATATCTAGGAGGTTACAGAAGATACCACCAAAGCAGTAGCATTACAACTGTCCAGATATGATGAGATATTTGATATACATGTACATAAGTAAATAACATCAGTGCTCACTGTGGAAGTACCACTGATGTATGAGTGTATTTTTCTCAACAGAAAGGCAAGACTGAGCTTACAGTGTAAAATGAATACAATAAAGGAATGACGGGGTAGAGAAGAGAGAGTGAAGGAGGAGGTTAGAAAGGGTCCTCCTACCTTATATGGGAATTCATACTGCTGTGCTTGTGGTGGAGTCTAAAAGCTGGAGTAGTTTCACTAGAAAACACTGGGATACAGTCAGTACAAAGCACTACAGGTCATGGAATATCTATGCAGCAGCTCAAGTTTTATTTTGCGGCATGGTTATCCACAATTCAGATCAATATTGTGGTTTGCAGGCAAAAATACAAACATTACACAACTGCACAAATACAAGAGCCCAGTAAAACGGACTCATCCTTGCAGCAGCGGCATACTTGTAGGTGCAAACAGAGATTGGGCGTTAGTGAATTTTGGAGGATGGAAATGAGGGTAATGGGGGAAGGTTTGGAGGTAGTGAGAGAAACAGCTGGAGGGGTGGGAGAGACTCAGGTGGGCTCAATCTAGTCCAGAGAGAGGAGCTTGCTCCCCTGAGGCCATGACTACACACACTCGCACACACACACACATTTCACCCTGTCTTATAGTTTAGCCATGCCTTGGTTTCTCTCCCTTTCTCCCAAACCCCCTACTTTGCACATACACCGGCTGTTCCAGCTCTTTCAAAGCTCCTTCCTTTTGACTTCCTTTTCTAAGGCAAGGAAATAAACTCTTCGGTGTGGCAGCCTTGGATTCAAATCAGCTCTCTGTATTGCACAGGCATCCACACGCGTGCACTTAGACACACAGCACTACCACTGACATGTTTTAGTTAGCACGGTGACAGATTTGCTTCCTACAGAGTGCTTTTCTATCTCTGTACCTGTCATGGATGTATCTGCCAGAGGGGCTGATGGTACACAGCCAGAGCCAGGAACGACAGAAAGAATAGGGAATAGGGCAATAATGAAGCCACAGAAGAAACACAGAATTAAACACACATACACACACTCTCTATCTTCCTATTCCCATGACTAGTCCACTCTATTCCTTTGGTTTGTTCTAGTGAGAACAGGTAGATCCACGAACACTGCCTGGAGAATCTTGTGATTAATGACACGCCTGTCATGTCTAAACCTTCTTCATCTTTTCCTGACAAGAGCCACTCCATTCCTCTTCTCACCTCCCACCCCCCCAGCGGTCTAGCAGACACACAACCCAAAATCCCTTGGGGCCAACTGCAGCACATGCTGGGGAGTATCGCCCCGGCTTACCTGATCCAATCCTTCATTCATCTGTGGAGCCTCTGGAGGACTGAAAAACACACACAGTATCCACACATGAGGATCACATCTATGTCTGTATGTGCACCTACATGCACTTTAAACTTCCATAAAGGTCCTGCCTGACCGCCTGATCCCTTCTGGCTTCTATGTTTGTGGTTGTGCACACAGAAAGAACTGGTGCACATCTTTAAAAACAAGGTTAAAGAGAGTTAAGGCTCATACACCGTAAGTAACATGTCTGATGATCTTATTTGCAGCCATTTTACACCTGGAGATCTCCAACAACTGTGACAGAAATCCCAAATGACTGGAATGATCAGAGCAGAGACTTTACTCCTGAGCCCTTTCTAATCATATTATTCACTGGCTCCGTCCGGCCCACATCACCTCAGCAATGATTAAGACAAACACTGGCGAGAGAAATGGAGAAAGAGACAGCAAGAAACACAAAGAGAGTGCTGGCAGGCTTGAAAGAGGGGGTGGTCAGACAGACAAGGAGTGAGTCAGACAGACAGATATCCTCCTACATGTAGGTCCATCAAATAAAAGTGCAAATAATATGTACAGATCAAGTTCCGCACAGACACTGTCTTTGACCTGCCTTTATCGACTGGTGTATTTAGGGTTAAGCCCTGTAAACCCAGGCTGTATGATATCAGCGATAAGGGACTCTGGGTGTGAGGTGAGGTTGAACATCTGACATCATGCAATGTGTATACGTACATCCTCTTCAGAACGCTGCTAAAGGCACAAATACAAAGACGAGGTGGTGGGCAGAGCTGGAATATGTGTGACTCAGTGCGCTCTGGACACGGTCTGACGTCAGCCTCTGGAAACTCGATGAAAGCAAAGTGATTTGTCCAGGCAGAGGCTGCCAGAGGTTTAAGTGTCCACCAGCACTACTCTCTCCGTGAGTATTGCAAGGATTTATTCAAGAAACTCTACAAGATTGAGGCAGTGATGATAGGATTTGGTGATGTAGAATTCTCCATTGTTCACTGTTTTTTTCACCAAGCCACCCAGCTGTTCCTGTGAGCACAGACCAACACACTGGCTTTTATTATGCTGATCTGACATTGCTGAAGTTGGGAGGGGAGACAGCTGTACTTGTGTGGCCCTGGGCGCACCCGTCATTAGTGCCAGCCTGACTCCACTGTTCCTCCATCCCTCCCTTGTTCCACATTTCTTTCCCTTCCTCTCTCTCTCCTACATTGTTTCCAAAACAGCACCACACCCTTGTATAACATTTGCTGACCTAACTTGTGTGAATCTTCCCACCTGTCCTTCCATCTACGCAAGACACTTCACCCCTGCACATCTTCACCTCTAGACTATCACCAAGGTAACAAAAAACACAACTGCTGCTGCGTTGGTTAAAGTCTGTACGCTGTCTGCCTGCCACTCAGGATTATCTTGAATAGATAATTTTCAAATTGATTCAGGCTGGGCTCACATCTAATGGCCTGTGTGGGCTCTAATGTGAAAACAAGATAATCAACACCCTGTGTCTTGAAGCACACTTATAATTCTATAACTCTCTCTTTCACCCTGTACTTTTCATTCCTCGGCTTCATTTTCTCCCAGGATCTCATCTTCATCCTCTCAATTCTATCCATTCTCTGTCCATCCTATGCCTCTCTTTTCTATTTCCTGTAATATTGTATGTGATACTTTGAGGCTGAGTTCCCACTGTGCGTCATTAACCTTTTCTTTCTTCTCTTGGTTAAACCCAGTGAGTACATTCTGCTGTTTGAGACTGGGAAGACCTGGGGAGCACGCTGAGCTCACTGAAGTGAGAGGGGAGTTTCAACAGCAATCATAACTACATCCTTATTAGCCACTAAAATGATACTGCAAATGCACATCCTAGTTTTATTATATATGCTGTGTTTTACAAAATATCTCTCCAACCTTTGCTTTTATGTCCGGGCACAGAAGAAATACACTAGAGGTGTCAAAAAAATTACTCTACATGATACAAATCACACATCTCTGTATTTGTCATGTGGTATCACACCAGCAGGAGACAAGAATGCACATTCCATATTGTCAGTGTGGATGCATTCAGTCTGACGGTGTGACCTAGTACAGCGCTTTGTGGCTGATAAGATGCTTCGTGCCTCTGGGCGGAGGGAAAAGATAATCTTTGTACATAAAAGAAAGCATCTGTCGACTTCCCCTTAAAGTGTGTCTTATCACAATGAGTGAGGTGTAATTAATGTTTCACTGGTGTGCTGTGTATGTGCAGTTGAGGACCGTGGGTGAGAGGATGTAGTGTGCGGTCTCTCTAACAAGCTCCCACTCACCCCAGTGGAGGCAGGCAGGGGAGGCTGGAGTGACTGCGAGGCTGTTAGAGCAAGTGGGTTGCATTGGACATGTCCGTGTCTGTGTGTGTGTGTGTGTGTATGTGTGTGTGTGAATCTGTGTGTGTTTATGTGAGTGTGTGTTTGTCAGTGAGTGTGTGTTAGTGTGTGAAAAGTGTGCATGTGTGTCATTTTGTGTGCGCTGTTCTGGGATGTGGAAATTGAATGGAGCCTTTCAGTTCTACTGCTCGTCTCCCCGGGGGTGAGAGACTGGTTGCCATGGTTATCCTGGAATCCTGCCGCTAATGGGTGGGAGTTTGTGTAGCTCTGGCAACCTGGTCTGTCTAGGGTGGAATACGTGTGTGTTTGTGTGTGTGTGTGTACCGGGGGGGTGTGGTTGGGTGGAGGCAACATTCTAGGACACAGGAGGTCACATATTTGAGAACACAAGGTTTCGTTCCTGTACACTCCTGCATGTAGCTACAAACATGGTCTCAAACATGCATGTACTTTACGCTGTAATGTAGATATTCTGCATGCAAACATAACAAATTAACATCAGCATTGACTGACTTATGCCACTTTAGACAAGCTTTCCTTTTTTATTAGCCCTGTTTTGCTTGATGTCATAGTTTCAAGCTGCATCTTCTAATAGTCACCCCCCTCCCTATCGTCAAAATTTTTTGATTCACCCACCCTACAAAGTCAAATTACAAGCATGTTGGATATCATAATCATGCAGTGATGAAATAATGTTCCCCTTTTACAGCATTATTGCAAGAGTGTAAAATATAATGGAGTGAAATAGTTAAGCCAAGCTCTCCCGTCATCCCATCACCATCCTTTCACCCTCAGGCTAGTGGGACTCTTAACTGGGCATAGAGACCCCACTGCACAGGAACACAGTGGATAGTGGATAATGAAAATCTCCACACAGAGCAGATTAGTGTAAGAAAAGATAAATTCTCACTTTTTCTTTTGCTGTACTTTGTCACACAAATTGTCGACAAAAGAGTTCCACCGAAAAAAAAAAAAAATATATGTGTGTGTTCATCCAACAGTAGATGTTAATCAGGGTGTTTTATTCAAATTGCATTATTGATTTTCCACATAGCAGTTTACTGAAAGCAGTAAGACAGGGCATGTACTGTGCTGACAGTATATCCCTGTGATAAGCAATGTGACCAGATAATCCTGGTTTTCCTATTCCCAGTGTTCTGGTAGAAGGGATCAGTCCCTGCTAGTCACACAGATGTCTTGGCTCCTGTTCCTTCTGGAAGACTGATCCATACGCTGCATGAACCCCCTGTAGATTTAAAGGAACTTGGCTTGGGAATTTACTCTCTGCCATTCCAGTCATTATGTATGGCCAATTCACTGTAGCCTGGAAACATTAGGGAAAATGTTTCTCTAGTGCAGCGTCCAACAGGCATAAAAATAGAAAATAAAAGCAAAGGCAATATTGTCATTACGATCATGCATGATGACGGGCTGACAGACCCAGACCCAGATATGAAATCATCTGTCAGGATACTTGCAGCCGACAAGTTCAGTGTGATTTGATGCACTTTGGATCACGTCCCTTTCAGATTATGGCTGTTGAAAAACACACAGATCTCCTTAAAACAGAGTGAACAGAGCCTGAAGAATGTGGGCTGGACTTGTGGTGAAACCCAGCAAGTCATGGGGGGTAGAGGGACCTTGTAGATCCACCCCTTGCTCCTTAGCCTAGATTTATGCCAAACCGTTATATAATTCAATAAACACTTCCAACTCTGTTGCTGAAGTGTAGCCACAAGCCATCTAACAACCACATGATCAGCATTGTTACTTACAACTATTTTTAAATCTGATATAAAATCGCAACTGTTCCAACACATTTTAACTGGTTCATTTGATGGGTTTTAAAAGTTGACTGAAGAATACTGAGATGAAGGTCTGTTTCTTTAAAAATAACAACTAATACCTTGATGCTTACAGTTTTTCCTTCACCGTCCACATTTAGAGGAAAGCGGAACATGCTTAAACTCCCTCTGTGTATGTCTTGTTGAGTGAATATCTTATCATTATGTAATGCATTCCTTCCCACTGTGCAAGCTAAGGAGCACTGACAGTAAACCTAATAGATTTTCAGCACTTGAGATTTCACCCACATACTTTTCCTTGCTTTCTCTTCTCCTAACCAGGTCACTATGAGAGTTTCCTCTAATACTTTATTTTGCATGTTCCCTCCCATCCCCTTCCCAACCCTCATCCTTTTTTGATATTTCCACTCTCTAGCCCAGACAGCCTTAGCTTTGACTTGGGGCCACCCCATGCTCTCACTGTCCAACTATTTAACTAACCGCAGTGAAACAGCTTTAATTTCAGCTTACTGCACAGCCTGGCTGAATTCAGCATCGCTTGGGGTCTTTCTGGAAAGCTGCTCTATGAGGCCCAACAGGCCAGGCAGGCAGACAGGGGAGAACAACAACCCTGTGCAGGCACAGCTTGGAAACCCAAGAGACACATACGTCAGTCAGAGCAGAATCCCTCAGGAGTCATTCACTTGGTTATAGCGTTTTTAAAGGCTTCTCTGCACCTCTGCTCGATACGTGGAAGTAAAGTTATTAGATACTCAGTAGTCAAAAGATAGATAAATGAACACATTAAATATGGAACATCTTTTGGGTGTTGTTGAGCATATTGCCTGCAGTATCTTTTTTCCATGGCTATTTTAGTACCCTGTTCTGTGATATAGCAGCAACACTTTGTTAGAGAACAAAACACTTTAATTTTATTATCTTATTTTTTATTTGCTATTGCCATCATCAAACAATATGATCTCACTGTTTGAGAAGACTAAAGATGAAAAAGGAAGCTGTGTAGCCCGAGCCAATGAATTTTGACAATAGAAGGTGTGTTGAAAACGTTAATATTCACAATTTTTGTTTCAGATAAAGACTAGTATCTTAAAACGGGGATCAAATGTGTTTTAGTATACTCTCCAGTTAGATGTGTAGGTCTGTTGCACCTCTGACCGCACACTGTACTGTTGATGTGTTTGGATGGTTGTGGTCGAGAATGTTCGCTCATGCTTCACAAATAATGACATCACAGTGAATCAACAGTAAACTTATGCGTTACTCTGAGACTTTAAATGGAGCAAAGGTAAGCAAAGCAAAGGCCGGGCTGGACTGAAAGGTTTAGTGGGCAGTGATTTTTGTAGTATCTAATCTAGCTTGAGATGCTAGAGTTTGGCCGATCACTGGTTTTGTCAGATGATGTATAAAGACAGGTGATCAATTCCTTTCAAAAATCCATCAGATCTCACATGGCTTATCCCCGAAACAGCTTTATCACCTTTATCCTCATTCTTTGTTTAGGACCGAGATGAGAGAGCTGCAGGAGGGTGGGGGGGATTTTTCTTGCATGATTTCTGCCTACTGCAGCTTGTTGTATCTTTTTTTAGTGTTTTGGAAAGTATGGTGTAGACTTTTTAATGCATGCCCGGCTGCTTTTCTCACTTGTCTGCAAAACTTTTTGTCTTTTCTATCATATGTTTTATTAATGTATTATATCATCATCGTTCAGGTTGTTGATCTAACACTAAAAAGCTGAGGTCTAATTTGTTCTCCCTGTTCTATAGTTTAAGTTAACAAATTGAAAGGTACAAAAAAGTGAAGAGTCTGTGTTCAAGCAACAGTGGATTTGAGTGTATATTTTTGCTGACACAGTAGACTGTGGATTTGTCTGGATGAAGGGGAATACATTTATGGTTTTTGAGGAGTGAGGGCCCACACCAGCCACCCTAGGGTCTTGTTATCCTCTCCTCTGCCTGTGCTCTTGGGGCGACTTTAATGAATACTCCTGTTCCAGTCCTTTTCTGGCTCCAGTCAGGCTATCTACAGGGCTACTACCCCCTCCTCCCTGACTGTGCCTGCCTGTACGGCAGAACAGGTCGTTCTTCAGCAGAAAGACGGATAAGATGGAGAAAGCAAGGAGGCTAGGTGATCGAACTGAATAATTGATGTGTGGAGTTCACTCTGGAAAACCTCAGTAGTTTGTCTGAACACACATTGACCACCGTATGAGCACTAGCTCCTGTACTGAGTGGATGGAGAACATATATATAAATGGAGTGTGGGTTGAAACTTATGCACAGTCAAGTAGAACAGTCTATATATTTATTATGCTGCTGTGAGTGAAACATGAAATGAAACAGATTGCTCATTACAAAACATTATTAAGTATCAAGTTGACATTGATATTTGATGAAAATAAGAATGAGTCATTACTTCTGAATTTGATTTATTTTTATTTAGTCTTTCAGATTAGGTTTAATACTAGTTTAGTTTTAGATCATTTTATCAGTTTTAAACTTTGCAGTACTGTGCAATAGTCCAACATTAGGTTTGTTGGTTTATTAAAATTCTAATGACCACACATATGTGTTTCTCTGTCTCTCTATTAAGATCTAATCTGTAGATATGTGAAGTACAGCAGTAAAAACAAGCTTCTGTAAACCAAAGTGGTAGTATCTAATTTGACCTCCCTTTGCTCGTAACATGTCTTTAACATCTTTGTTCACAATATGAGATTTATTGCACACATTTTCCAATGTTTTACACTATGTTTATTTTCAACGCATTTCAGAAACACATATGTTTCTGTTTGTGTTGCTTCTGCTCATGGGGTCAGAGGTCACAATAAATAGTGACTTTAACCTTTAGAACCCATTTTGTTGAGTTTTTTTGTGTATCTTTTAAGGAATTACACATATTTCCTGTATTTTCTTGATGCATCTGAACATAATGAGAAATAAATTTGTATGATCACTACACCACTGCAAAAACAACAGAACTAAAGGTGGCCTAGGACATTTGCACGGTACTCTATTTTTGATTAATTTACTATTCTTAGTTTTTGTTTTATTTTACAATTAGTTTTTCCTGGTGAAAGCTTTGACTTATAAAAGCTGAAAAACGTAGGATGAAAGAATGCGTGACGTTGAATATAATTTACCAAACTGTTGTTATCTAAGAACCCATATTGAATAATAAATAAGCTACCCATCATTGGATTAATACTGGACGATACTGGTTGATAAAAATAAAGTTGTTTTTAGCTGTATGTTATTTTGTTTTAGCTTTTGATTCATTATATCAATTGTACTTTTTATTCAGTTTTATTTTTTTGGTCTTAGTTTCCTGTATCTATAATAACCCTGTCCAGAGCAGGCTCATTTCTCATTAAGATATGTGGACTGATTGCAGACACTGAGCATCTCAAATGTATGCTACTAATAGTGCAAATCAAAAAATTCTGTCTTACCTCCCATTACCTCATGGGTAATGGGCGTTGACAGTAAAAGCAGCCATGAAACGCAAAGCGGTATCATGAAGTGGAGACATATTTCCACACAATATCTTTCTTTTATGAAAAAAACCAAACCAAAAGCCATGGCACAAATGTTTTTAATTAAAGGTTGAGTTCATTTTAACTGAACTGAAGCACAGAAACAAGTTGTGTCAAGCAACATCTGTTGTGACGCTGTAGAATCCTGTGCTGGTCAGCATTAATAGCCTGTTTGAAAAAAAGAAGGATTGTAGACCCAGTGGTGGAACTCCCCCTGACTCAGTGATAGTATGTGTCCAAGAGCAGGAGTCATTTCTTATATGGGAATCTGTGTGTGATATTATTAGAAATTACTGACTGATATTGTGCAGTTAAAGTGTAAAATGAACAAAAGTGATCTGTAATAAAGTATGAGGCCGGAGTTTTAACAGGAGAGGGATGGGGGTAACAGTTCAGTGTGTCTGCATTTACAGTATACATGTGTGTCTTTAGGAGGAAGGCTCAGAAAACTAACACTTCTGGAATGCCCCCTGCAGTGTGAGGACTTCAGGGCTAGATGTGTGTTTATGGGAGCGTTTTGGCAGGAAGAGGCAGGGACCCGGTCCAGAATAACGGAACAAGACTGGAATGTGGTACAGCGGGGAATATCCTGAGTCAAATACAAGGCAATCCTGGGGTCTGAGGAGGGAACACTTTGTGGCAGGACTTTTATAAGCTGCGTATTTACAGTAAGATAAATGTCACACAGCGCTCCATTCTCTTCTACGGCTGACGACGCAACATGGATGCCTGCAATTGGTTTCTCATTTGACTCTTTTCATTTCACACCAAAACTAAATTAGAAGACCACGTCCCATGGAATATCTTTCAAACCTGTGACTCATTCACTGAATTCTCCATCCAAATGTGAGAGCCTCAACTGTGGTGGTGTTGAAGTCACAGTGAATGCAAAGTGTTAGTATTTCTCTCCAGGCTGTGCATTAGGCCAGATGCCACGCACTTTCGCCCACATGCCTCCCACGACCCAGCGCCCGTATATAGAGGGCAGAATCTGAGCCCAAGCTGCAAGCAGGCAGATAAAGACAATCTCATTGATGTCGAAGCAGCTCACTGGTAAAAAAGAGACATCTCTGACACAACCCTGCCTATGTTACCATTGCTTTAGAATCAGATTAACTACCGCAAAAAATATTGTGCTTAGGCTTGAAGGCATAGAGTCAGCTTTTACATACATATAAAACCGTTATGGTGTGTCTGTACACGTAAATGTGTGTGTGCATGGACATAAACCTGGTGGTTGTGAGGAAATACCTTTAACTGAAACACTGACAAGCAGCTCAAACCATCAATTCCTTCAGAAGCCATGTGTATGCTTGTAATGATATAAATATGCACAATGGAGCCAATGACATGATCCACCCACAACCCAGTCCACAAACAACACATCTCATCGGTTTATTTTTCCTACTTGAAAAAACATAAGTTATAATGAAGTTACAATACTGAATTTGTTCAGCACAAGAGACATTTCAACCTACCTGGTAAGACTACTCATGACCAGTCTGTGTAATCCACACAAGGAGTATATCAACTCCACAGCACCACCCACATTACACCAACATTATTCTACTTGTCTTCCACCTGCTTAGGCTTTTTTTTTTTTTTTTTAATCGTCACAAGCTAAATTTAAGCCATGCAGCATGAATAGTTATTGAATATAAGCTGAGGCTGGATTGGCTCTCCCAACTCTGCCTTTTTTTCTCTACTCTGTGCTTTCTCTCTTTTACTCTTTCTACCCCTCTCACTCCCAGTCTGTTTCCTCTCACTCTCTTTGTCGTTTTTTTTTTTTTTTTCTTTCTCTGTCTCTGCCAGGCCTCTACTTTACACTCCCTCACCTCCCTCGCCTCCTCCCTGAAATCAACTCCTTGGCAACCAGTTGCTGCGTCTCTCAGAAAGGTAGACAGCCTCTCTGTGGTGCCACAGCAACCCAATGCAACATCAGACAGTGAGGCATGCTACATTATTAACAAGAAACAGCCAAGAGGGGCTGTTGAGGACAGGATCGTGGTCAGGAGAGGGAGAGGGAGACAGGGAGAAACAGAGAAACAGGGGGTACTTCTCCCAAGCTGTTTGGCTGGTGCGATGCAACTCTCACAGCGCTTTGAGCTTTGTCTGGACATGTATTTCTGGACATGCATGACCATATGCATAAGCACCGAGTAACACATTTGCACGCAATGTGAGCATGTACAGAAGTGAGCTGTAGAGTGAGACAGACAGAGACGGAGAGAGAGGGAGAGAAATTTTGGAGCGGTTACATTCAGCCAAATCCACGGGGGGATCAATAAGGAACATCTGGGTCTGGGGTGGACAGGGCGGCTTTTGTTTGCAGGCAGTACATTGGCCTGACACCTCACCCAGATTCTCTCTAGGTTTCAATAAGGAGGGAGGGAGGGAGGGAGGGAGGGGAAGAGGAGAAATGGCTGGAGGTTGGTTGAAGAGGGAAAGGTGTTTGCTTTACTGCAAGCAAAATTTGTTTGTTCCAAGGCCAAGGATATCACCAAGGGGCTGATACCTTCGTAGATGTTAGAAAATTTAGTCTATTTTTAGAGTGAAATAACCTGCTACATTTCCATAGTCACTGTTTTACTTCTCTCCACTTTCAAGTAAGACTGTAAAACGAAAAATGGATTCAAGAGAGACCTGATTCATGACAGTGTTGAGTTTGTTGATTTCAACCACAGTGTCAGGAAAGGGTGGGTGTCCTATCCTATCCTATCCTATCCATCTTTTTAATAGTGCAATATCTTTTTAAAGGTAGACTATCATGTATCAGGGTTTCTAATTGATGTCCATCACACTGAACTGCATTAACCAACAGGAAATGTCATTGGAATTTGGATTTCTATGCAACGTATTTGAGGAATCCTTCTGTCAGAAATATACTATGCTGTAGTTATTCTGTATTTTTTAATCTTATATTAAGACCCTTGTAAGAGGTAATATAGGGATAAGGTTCTTATAAGTCCTTATAGAATACTTATTAACACTGTTATAGTCTAATGTTAAAGCTGCAAATGACTTTCATCACAATTTTTTTTTCATATTAGTTCATCCACATTAATAGCCTAATTATCACTAATCCATTAGTCTTTCTGTGCTTACACACCTGAATCACTTCCTTCATGGTGAACATCTTTGAAGATGACTCCATCATAAACACAGTCTGCTTGTTTACATACCAAACCAAAGTGTCACTCGGGCCTTTTCAGAAATTTTGTCGCAACGTGCATTGTGGGAATAGGAATTCCATGTAGCAGCAATTTCGCTGTCTCTTCGTCAGTGCTGAACCTGACTATCACCTTTACCTCCATCCACCAACTATACCCATTCTTTAAAACAACCCTGGTGGAGTGTATAATTTTACATTGTAGCAATCTCGCTCATTTTCTTGCTGAATCTGTGAGAAACCGCTTTTGCTTTTTACAATGCACTTCGAAATAAAATTTTGACAAAAGTGGACTGTGTTTATGATGGAGTCATCTTTGAAGTTGCTCACTGTGAAGGAAGTGGTTCAGGTGTGCCAGCACAGAAAGACTGATGGATTAGAGATAATTAGACTATCACTCTGACTTTACTAATTTGAAAAACAATTTGTGATGAAAGTCATACGCTGCTTTAACCTCCTAAGACCCAAGACATGTCAGCAAAGTACAAGCTTTTTTTGTTGTTTATTAAATAAGTGCCTATATTGGAAACATCATGATGCAACAGTTTTTTCAGATGCAGTTTTTAAAATTTTTATGGGATGTCTTTTGTGGTGGACAGTTTTCTTTTCTTTTCTTTTCTTTTCTTTTCTTTTCTTTTCTTTTCTTTTCTTTTCTTTTCTTTTCTTTTCTTTTCTTTTCTTTTCTTTTCTTTTCTTTTTTGTATAAAGTTGTGAAACTCTTGTCCACAAATGTGGACAGAAAACCCATAGCTGGGTCTTAGGAGGTTAAAATATGGCAATATTGCAGAAACGTGGTGATGTAACATGATGGACTTTATGTAGGGATTCTACCTCTTGTGCAGATACACTACATGGTCAAATCTTATTTTATACTGTTATGAATGTCATTACAACAAACTTTCTTATTTAATCTTTTATTTTGTTAACACTGCCATCTAAAATACTTAAAAAAAAATAGGTTTGTTTTTACTTAACTTTACTCAACATTGATTTTTAAATCATTATAGCTGTTGTGAATGTTCTGTCTCTAGATTTCTGAAATATTTGTCATGTTTTGACCATGAATAAAACATTTTTAAAAAGTTTCTGGCTTCATCAGCTCTCACTCAGGAAGAAAAATCACCCATTTAACTAAAAAGAAGTGCTGATTTGACATTAATTGTATTAATAATCGACAACTGACATTTTTATCATGATAACATTTCATTAGCAGTCATAAGGTGATGAGAACACAATTCTTTTTATACATTAACAAAAGCATAATTATTAATCTTACAGCCATTTCTGCATCCCTTTAAATCTTGCGTACTCAACCTTTAATATTTGTTTTAGATTTATCTGTGCAGTAACCACTGTGTAACCAACTGTTGACCAGATTTTTGCACATAATAATATAATATGCTCTTACAAAGATTCAATAGGCTTCTTACAATTTCTACAAAGTCTTTAGTATAACATTAAACAAATTTTCATCATATGCCTAGACTACAATGAAAACCTGTCAAATGAAAATATAAAAAACAATATGGTAAGTTCTGGTAGTGGAGGCTTTTCTTAATAACAAAAATTTCACAATTTATGGTACAGATTACAAATGAATGCTTCAGTATTGTTTTTGAAGATTTGTGTTCATTACTTTATTACTACACACTAATTGGCAGTAGGCAGTGAACCTGGAATTGTCAGAGCCTGAGAGAGCCTGAGGCTTAGGCTGTTACCCACTGTGCCTGGTTAGTGTCTAGATAGTACTTCGGTGTGCAAAATGTTTTCAGCTCAAGTGCTGAGTCCAAAGAAATGTGAGATTCTTTGTGTTCAACAACAATGTAACTTAAATTCCTTTTCTTTTTAGATTTAGAAAAAGCACAACAGTTCCAGACTCAGATGGCTCTTCCTCAGGCAGAGGCTCGGAGCTGTTGGCCACTCAGCCTTGGAGCCCACAACAAAAACATTTCACCCACAGCCATTCAAATTTACAGTGTGTTTTTCACTACAAGTCTGAAAATGATTAAAGGAAATGATGAGAGGATTTGTCTATTGCAGAACGAGTCACACGCTATTATTGACGATGCTGAACTATAGAGCTGTACAGAGTCCCAGCAACAAAAGAGAAACATCATCTATTCTTCTTCAGGTAGTTGAGTCTCTGGCAGCTTACCCGACTTCATGTTCCTAGAGATAAATACAACCTCCTCAGTTTGCTTGGCACTTTAAACAGGGAAATAGTGTTGAAATGTAGAGACAGACAGAGAGAGAGTACAGAGAATGGGAAGCACAAAAATGGAAAAAGTGCAGGAGATGAGAGATGGTGAAGTGGAGAGAGAGTGGGGAAATCTAAAAAACTGAGAGAGTTGGAGGGCGGTTTACACCAAGAGAGAGGGGGGAGAGAGGAGAGGTAATGAGGCCAGTGACTGGCTTTACACCTCGTCTCTGTGGAAACTAATTGGGAGAGAGCTGGAGGGCACTAATTTGAGCACTCTGCTGGGTAAATGTAGTGCAACGAACTATGAAGGGTAAATCAATGTACTACCTCTCCCTACACCTCGCTTTCTCTTTTCTCTGCCTCTTACCCCTCCTCCTATTATTGTTTCCTAATAAAAATTCCATTGACTTCAACTATGCTTGTGGGCATGGAGGTATTGAACTGGTTAGATATCATGTGTACTGATGAAGCACAGCTTACTGGAGAGAAGTTCGGCTAGTTAGCTGGAAGAAATATACGGAATTGTCAGGATCTAGAACTTCGCTCACTCAAACAGGTACAAACAAGCACTGTCTGTATCATAGTTTGTGAGACCTGAACTCTTGTGAAGTGTTTGCAGTTGGTTTGGAGGTAGGTTTTCTTCCCACGGTATCTGAGTATCAGGGATGCACTGATCGAAACACAGCAATACGAACTTGGAAGGTGTTATATACAGCATGTGTGTGTTCTCTCCCAGGGCGGTATGCTGTCTGATGGGAGAAAAGAAAACAGAATGTATAGTTAACCCCTGTAGTGAGCCCAAGGGTGGCTGAATAAGGAGCCAGAATTTGGGAGGTCTTAAGGGGAATTATCCTCACCCGCAGGGATGGGGATATAGCAGGCTTTTCAGCCTCACAGAAGAGAGGAGCCTTGCTCATCGACATACACAAAGATTTAACAATGCTGAAAGGGGAAAGGAAACAAAGACCAAGCTGTATGCTGCAATAGAATGAAGAGTTTCAGTGTATGGTCATTCATCAGATACAGTAGTTCTGGTTTTACATTAAGGTATTTAATACATGTATAGTTATTTAGTGTTTCTTTGTGAGTTGCTGAATATACAAATTTAAAAGGACAAAAGTTGTAAGGAGAGAGTATTGCACTTCTGAGTGATTTGATATGTTTGTTTAACTCTACCTTTCTTTGTGGTACTTGGAGGATGCTGATCTACTCTGTTCAGCGCCATCTGCCCCCTTTTCTCAGCAAGTGTGCCTTGCAGCTCGGCCCCCTGGGAAATAGCTGTGGATAAGTTATTCAATTAGAGGGGCATTATTGGCCCGCTCTCTCAGAGGACAGAGCTGATGATGCTGTGATTATACTGCTCTGCATTCCTTTATGGCTCGGCACCCACTGTCTGTATGTGTGCACGTCTGTCTGTACGTGAGTGTTCTACGGTTGTGTGTGTGTGTGTGTGTGTGTGTATGCATGCCTGTTATGGAGTTTATGTGTGCAACTGCAAATCAACAAATAATGTTTGTAGGGTGAATGAATGTGGAGAGGGGATGGGGTTATAAATAGGGGTCTATCAGAGATGCTTGGGTGATTTTAAATGAGCCCATTTAAGTTGAAATACACACAGACAGATTCACACGCACACATATGGGCTGACCACGCATCATCTCAGAGAGGATGGAGACATGCCCCTTCTGAGTGACTAATCAGTGTGAGATGAAGAGTCTCAACAACTCCCACTGGGTTTCAATTATCACTTCATTTTTTAAATCTTTACTGTGGAAAATATCTAAATTAGAGTTAGTTTTTGCACAATGAACAGTCTTTGAGTGTTTCTGATAATGACGGCCTTTCATTATCAAACGACCATGAGCTTTTTAGGTTCACGCTGGGTCAGGTGATTTCCATTGTCACCAGAATTCTGATCCGAGAAAGAAACAACACAGCTTGAGACAAAGAAATGGAAGGAGAGTGATCTGAGCCGGAACCACAGAAAGGCTTACACACCCAAATCCAAACATCCTCTCTCTGCGGACCAGTGAGGTGGTCTTTAAAGTGCTGCCATGATGGGTCTGCCCTATCTGCCCACTGCAGACCCACAGATGCCCTCCCGAGGGGACAGGCTAGAGGGGAGCAGGGCAGCAGGCCTGGAGCCTCATCTGCTCTGCCCAGAATACAAATAGGTCAGTGTGTGGTGGGAGAGGAGGGGGACAGGGAGGCACACACACACACACACACACACACACACACACACACACACCCTGACCATGAACAAGAAGAGGTCTTGCCAGCTGAATTCCTCCATTGGCCATGATGGGAAGGGCCATCTGGTATCAATGTGGGGAAGTCAAGCAAGCTTGCGACTGTGCACACATTCACACCCACACACACACCCCCAATCCCACAGCAGACATGCTTTTCTTTATCTCCAAGAGATTAGGGGCATCACCTGAACATCATGTCAGTGACTCTCTTTCAGAGTCTACAAAGCAATACCAGCCTCCCATTAATGAAACACACTCTCACCTTTCATAACATTCGACATGGACTGAAATGACAAGATGCCTTTACTTTATGCATTTTAACTTATCTTTATTCATGATGTATAGTCTTATTTACACCCCCCTCCCCCCCGAAAAAAAGAAAAGAAAAAAGAAAAGCTTGTATATGGATTAGAACATTTGCTGAAATGCAGTGGTGAAATGAAACTACATTACATTCTACATACTTCACTTAAGTACAATGTTGAAGTACTTTCCTGGAGTATTTCTTTTTAGTGTATTTATGCCATATTTCAGAAGGAAGTGTCTTTTCTTCTCCATAACACTAGTGTGACAACTTTAGCTGCTAGTTATTTTTAAAATTACACATTGCACGGCCTTGTAAAACATGGAATTTTGAAATCATATCTAAGAAGCAGTGGTTTCTGAAAGTTTGTAGATGTCACATTTCATGTGTCTATGAGTTGTTAACAGCTTCACCAAATTGTGGTTTTCTCTCTGAACTCTCACATAGTTTCATTTCAATAAGTGCTGAACTCATCAAGATTAGAGAAAGAGTAAAAAAAATAATAAAACCAAAAGCAGATGTGTGTATTGGAACTTTGTGTTTTTTTCTTTTCTCCTTTATCATTCATCAACCCATGAATTAGCTGGTACCCCTTCATATAAAACTTCCAAAAATAGTTGTAGTTCAAGTTTGCTCCACCAGTAACATGCTGATGCTTCAGTATTAATAATCAAATGATTTCAAATAATGTCAGCCAGAGGGACCAGACTGAAGTCATGAACAAAACTATGATTTTATTAATACAAGTAGTAAATATGTGGGTAATTATATGGTACATCAAGTAACAGTCCAATGAAAAAAAGGTGTGTCACTTTATTGTTGTGTTGTGTTTGCATTACACTGTACTTTACAAGGTTTTCCTGTTGAAACACAAACCTAGAATTACAAGCTTTTACAAAGATTGCTGAGCCCAACAGGCTCTAATTCCCCACATTCTTTCACCATGTTTAATCCCTGTTTTGACCTTGTGTTTAATTCAATTTTTGAAGCACTGTGCTCAATCTTTCAGATTTCTCCTGTTTTGGAAATTCCTGGAAGTAAGAAAAACTTTAGCCTGGGTAAAAATAGACATTGTTTGCCTGTGATGTAATCCCGTGGCTGTATTCAAAAGTTTTCTTTTTGCTGCTGGTGCAGGCTCAACATATCACTGAAAAGGGAAACTGATTTATTTTGGCTTAATATCAAAACCCCGGCCTGATGAGGGAAGGCTTGCACAGAGTAAATCAAGTAGAAAATAAGCAGGGTTGAATTATTTTCAAAAGCCAGCATGCTATTAAGCCAGAGCAGGCTTGTGGCAGCAGCTCATGAAAAGAAAACATTTCAGGGTTTTCCGTGGTGCTATTTTCTTGTTCTTAATATCAGCACCTCTTGGTAGATACATAGACTTTTAGGACACTGAGTGCTTTACATTTCCCTGCTGTAAAACTGTATTGCAACGTGTGTTCCATAAAAAGTATGCAAGACCTCAGCTGTATAGTATATCTGCCAGTGGCAAATACATGAGCATGAGCGTTGAAGAGGTCTGCATAAGCGCCACTGTTCATGTACGTCAATGTTTCAGACACTAAGCTGCAAGTCACCGAGATGGATCTGAAAGTAAACCTTTAAAATCACATCAACAGCAAGCTTGGAACAAGAAATTGATTTGTCTCCCAGACATTCACATCCTACAGCTGAGATGCTGGAATTGAAATTATTACAACTTGAGCCTTCCATCCTGCACTTGCTTTAGACAGATAAGTTCTGCACAGTGGCTCACAAATATCGCAAGCATCCTTGTCTCCACCTACTAGAGTCTTATGTCTGGAAAAAATCATTTGTTGTGCAGCAATCTGCGTCTTTTCGATTACCACCCCCATTCTACTTCCTTGGCGTGCCCCCGCCTCACCTCTCTTTTTTTCCTCCTTCCCTCTCTACGCACATCCATCTCTATGATTATTTAAACGGGTGCCAGAAAAATACTGTGACCCGTCTAATTTGGGCTGTGTGAGAGAGGAGAGAGGATAGAGGGGGCCCTGCGATTCTCCACACTCTCTTTTACCGAGCTGGGAAGTGGCGGGTGAGAGAGAAGCTGTTGCCATGGCTACCTGCTGGCAGCTTCTGTCCTTGTGTTTGGAGAGCACTGGCTGTTCCCTCTCAATCCAACGCCTGGGTAGGAGTAGAGGGGTGGTGAGGGAGAAGGAGGTGAGGGAGGAAGAAGGTGGTGGCGGTGGTGGTGGTGATGTGGGGTAGTGGGGCGGTGGGGTCTGGGAGGGGTCGAGCTGCCAAGGGTAACAACACAAGGTCTCTTTGCCACAAAACCAAAGGGCTGCTGGCTGGGAAAAGAGCAACAAAAGAGCTACACTGAGGGCTCTGGTGGCTGATCAGCTCCTGCTCCACACACACACCAGTGTCTATGACAGGGTTGACAGCTGTGGGGGGATGTGGAGGAGTGGCAGTGGATAATTGCTTCGGTGCTGCCATACAATTCAGGTACCTCTATTGCGGCGCAAGAAGCCTAATCTCTCAACCACCACTCACGGAATCTTCTAGTGTAAACTCAGAGCAAGCCAGAGCTCAACCAGTGTAGGGGGGCACTAGTTATATGCAAGGACAATTCAGATCATAAAATAATGTTGCAAGAAGGTTATAGGGTGACTGGCCATGTTGTTGGACAAGAATATATTCCTTCTAAAATCAGAAAATCAGAAAAAAAAAATCTAATTTGTCACATACAGTTGACTTGTACATATGCTTTAATGGAGTGATTAAATAACTGTTGCACATATGCAGCTATTAATCTGTAACCTGTTACAGAATTCAACTAAACCAGAGTATTGATACTGTCATCATCCCACTCTTTAAGGGTTTGTTTAAGTTACTGTCACTAGTGCTACAGTGAAACATCACCTTAACGATGTCTGATATTTTACTTACGTTAAAATAGGTAGAAAACACAATAGATTCATACAACTCCCACTGAGGATTTTATATTCTGTGTAATGTTTTGTGCACAAGGTTATTCCCTACGTCATCTTAAATACCCACAATCCATACTACAAACCACATAATGTCAAATAATAATATAAACATGTGATATTAAACATATACAGTATGTCCAAATTGTGTACATATGATACATTAAGAGAGATCACAATAAGAACACACAACTATACAAGACATATACCTCCACGACTTAATACAATAATAGCTGTTAAAGACACTCAAACACATCTTTGTCTGTTTATCTGCTATTGTACGATCAGATAAATAACACTAAAGAAAAATATGACAAGTACAAAGTGAAAAATGACAACTACAACATACAAGACAGTTGTGATTGTATTAGGTTTTTCTACAGTTTTTAAATGGAATTACCACCTTTACCTTTAAGTGTGTACATTAGTGAATGGAGTACTTCAGTGTTGTAGGCTCCACACTGAGTCTAGCCACTCAGTAAGATGATCTTGGTAATGGATATCTATGGAATGGACATAATACTGTGCAAGCACTTTTAGGACACACAGGTCTTCTTGTTACTTTCCCAGCTACCCTTTCATTCTGTTAAGCCCCGGCGCTATATTACTTTGTCAACTAATCCAAACTATTTCTGTCTCGTGGCATTTTTTGGTTTGTCTTATCTTGTTTGCAGTCCAGAGTACAAAATGTGAGAGGCTTGCTCAAGGCAGACCCTTCCTTAAATGTGTCTGAATATCTGTCAGTGCTTTCTCGTTTGTGAGACTGGTGTGTGTGTGTGTCTGTATTGGTGTTAAAGTTCATTCTTGGACGTGTGTGTGCACAAGAGAGAGACAGGGAGCGTTGCAGTTGCTATTAGACACAGTGTGCTGAGGCCCCGGTGGTCATGCTGAAGCATCCCCCTCCCCTCCCCTCCTCGCCCCCGCACTCCCCTCCCTCCCCCCCTGGCAGGAGGCTGACCTTGGCAGGGCCTGACAGAGAGCTGGCCTGGAGGGGGATCCACGGAGCTTCACGCCAGCCCACTGAGCCAACCCACTCAGTCTGTGCAGGTGTACTGACGCCTGGACAAACATACATGAACACACACACAGCCACTAGACCAGGGGAGGCCCCCTGAGCAAGCAGATGTTCTAACACTCCATTTCTGTGAATTACCTTTATTCTGGGTTTCTGCTGATTATTCTATTTATCCAACATCCTATATTTATTCCATTTATTTGTCCAACTTAATTTGCTCATTTTTATGTTCATCATCTACCCCTATTCTGCATTTTCTCCATCATCACTATTGCAATTGTTACAATTCTGCTGCAGGTTCTCGCATTTTCCAATTGCATAATGATGTAGAGTGAAGTCTTAGTGTTATACTCCACTTTTAAGCACAAAAAAGTTTCAGGTGGTGAACCAACCAATGTCACGCACCATAACGTGCATAATACTTGGAATATATTAGTTGATGACAGATACATATGAATAGAAAAATGCACAAATGTATGTATAAATCAATAATTTACTCTGTGCAGTTCTCTCTGAGTGTTCATTATTATATCTATGTAGTGTATGACTTAAAAGAGGTCAATACATATGGGAGTTTGGATGCGTCTGATCCGGAGGTCCCAGTGGAGGTTTAATTCAGTGGAGATCAGCAACACTGAAGCGTGCGCTATATCAATATTCAAACCCTCAAATGGTAGAATTCACTATGGAAATTTAGCAATCAATCAAACAAATCATCAAACTTTAATTACAGATTTTAAAGTCGTCAAGGACTTGCATCATATATGACGTGGCTCCTCTGAACGAGCTTCAGGACCAGATGAAAGACGACACAATGCAATCCTAATGCAACAACTTATTTTAGTATGACTGTTGTAGAGTATAAAAATAACATTGTCATTGTTTATTAGTATGAAGCATGCACTGTATGGAAAGTACAATTTCCCACAATGCAGATACAACACTATGGTATGATCAGATTAAATACGATGCGTATGATGACGGTGTATAGATAGAATAGAATAGAATAGAATAGAATAGAATAGAATAGAATAGAATAGAATAGAATAGAATAGAAGATATGCCGTTATTGTCAATATACATATGTATAATGAAATTAAAAGAGATAGCTCTCTAGTGGTGCATAGTGCAAACTGTGTCAAAGAAAAGTATAAATATGGATACAGAATAAAAAACAAGCATGTTCTAAGTATGCATAAGAAACTATGAAAAAACATAATCTTCATGTCATTGTGCAAAAAAAGAAACAATATGATCCTCATTCCCTGACTAGATTGGAAATTTGTAACTTGATTTGTAAAGCAAAACCTCAAAACCTTTCATAATCTTCAACTACCCATCCAAAATAAATAAATAAGTAAATAATAATAAGAAAAAATATAATAAACTGAATGACTTGCCTCAAATTGCATATTTTAATGTTATGATTATGTCACCAAAGTATAGACTGAAAGTCTACATAATAATTATATGCCTTCACAAAGAAGGACAGAAAGAATGTGACCAGTATTATTCCACAGACTAAAACATGGCCAACGTATTGTACATTTCGTTTGACTTAAGAAGTTCAGAGCAAGCAGTTCTCATTTAGTGCATGTAGTCCTATTGTGTCTGTGAATTCACAGTGAGGACAGAATGAAACTGCAGGGTATAAAGAGAAGTTCCAGAGGTGAGCACTTTATTGCCTGGAAACCAAGGCTGTCTGTGAGTATGAATATTTAGTGTTCTTGTCCATCCTACTTTCAAGGCTTCAAGTTGATTCTTTGCTCTCAGTTTCCTCTTAGCCACTTCACTTTTAGTATTTTACTTTTTATTCGCATGCTGTCAGTTTTATCATGGTTTATTTTTTTTCTTTAAAAACTCATTCAAAGCTGATGTGAAATAGTTAAAATAAGCTGAAAAATACATTCAATTCAGTGTCCTTCTCCTTCTTTTATTGGAGAAAGTAAAATACTTGAAAGGTACACAACATGGACTGTCACATTTTAGTCATGTCTTCTTACTTGATTTGCAGTGCAATAATGCTAATGCTAATGATACTTCTACTACTACTACTACTACTACTAGGCTATCAATAATAAAATAATTATGCAATTGTAATGTTACATCAAATAATGTAAAAATAATAATACCACAATACTGCTTCCACTACTACTACTACTACTACTACTAATATGAATAATAAAGAGCCTCACATAACCTGTCAGCTCATTCCACAGTCACTCACTCAGGGTATGCATGAGTCCGTCTGCTGTATTTTGATTTAGCTTGAGTTTATTGATGTTTTGTGGTGTACAAGGTAAGGCAGGAGTTTGCACTAGTTGAACCAGGATGAAATGATATGAACTAATGTGTTTTCAATGTTTTTTTTGTAAATTCTGCTCTGTATAATATTCAAAGGACTTGACTTTAATTTGTGAAGTACCTTGAGACAATTGAGTATTATGATTGGTGGTGTATGAATAAATTTGAAATGAAATGACCATCAAACCATCAAATTTTTGTCTTTTTTTTTTCTTTTAAGATTTGTCTTCAGGCTTTTTGTGCCACTATTTGCTAGTTAAAGTAAAGAGGGAAAGCTGTAAATGGACAACAGAAAGACCTCACTGTACCTTTCTACCAGGTGAGCTATTAGGATGTCCTCATTAAAAAAAAAAAAAAAACATGATTGGACAACAGAATTAATATACTGATTGAGATTATTATCTTCTCCGAAACAATTGTTCTTGTCTTTCCCCCCTACACTTGTTTCTCTATTGTCTGCACAGCAACAGGCTGCAGTTAATTTTCCTGCTCCCGACTTCCTGCTCTGCTTTGTCTGATCTTTCAGTCCAGAGTCTAAAGTTCAGTTGAGTGGAGCATTACATGGCTCACCCTCAGCATTTCACAACATATTTTCTCCCATTTTTTTGCTGAGGGAAATACAGGCTTCCTTTGCACGGTAAGAATTCTCGCCCACTCAGTGTAGACATTTGTGGTGTGTGACTAAATGATGAATGGTGTTACAATAATTTGATGAGATTGGGTTAGATGATGCAAGAAAGAAGTGTGTCATGATAATTCTCATCTTGATGTCTTACATGCCTATTATGCCACTCCACAAATGATCTCCACAGACATCCAATGACTTTGAACTGCAACCTGTTGGGAGATGGTTTCAGCACTGGAAAGCAAGGATGGAGCTGTGGACCCCTGACATGAAAACCCGACCCCCTTCAGACCACTTTCTTCTTCCATCACTCTCTCTAAAACATCCTCCTCCTCACTCTCCTCCGTACAGCTTCCACCCCCTTCCTAATCCACACTCCTCCCTATTCCACCTCCTTCGAAGTGCCTGTTTGTGCTGCACTGTGCCTGTCTTCCTTCAACACATGCCAGGATTCCTGGGGCACCAGTTACACAGTGAAGATTTCATCTGAAAGAGCTCCTCAGGACGTCATTATAAGGATCATCACCAGGCCTTACGGCTAATATTACATTAGTGTTCCATCACACACGGAGCGTTCAAAGAGCCTATTAACATAGTTTTAACATACAAATCAGGTTTTTTTTCCTATGTGGTTGGGAAAATTCCTATCAATCTCTAATTGATCACTCTTACAGCATGTATTAATATGTCAAAAACCAGAGTCTGAAGTAGATGGTAAGTGTAAGGCTGAAATATATTGTTGAGAAGAGAATCTGGTTGTTTTGTTTGCTTCTTTCAAAAATATTTATGCATTTGTTCCCACAGTTTTTATGCTTTAACATGTTTATTTCTAAGAAAAATACCATATGAATGAATATGAATCAAGTTTTTCATAAATTAATTTCATTTGCAGTTTTCTTCTCAAGGAGCAGTTGGTTTTTCTAGTGTGAGCTGGTAGGTGTTATAGTAGGTGTCATGGAAACCAAGAAAATAAATAAATAAATAAATAAATAAATTTGTATAGAAATATATTATAATAGAACTCAAATATTCTTTCTGCATTTATATTTTTTTCTCTTTAGACATACAATCTTACCATAATATTTGCGTTATACTATTATGCTTTAAAAGGCACATTTGAACTATCCTTCTACAGTTGAATAGGCCTACAGTTTACAACTATATACCATTACAATTAGGACCATGACCAGATCATCCCCCCTCTCCATCGCTCCAACCTTTTCATTCAGCCGAGCCTTCAGCCTGTATTGAACACCTCCAGCCACTCCTATCTAAGCACTTCAATTTCCCCTTTCTACGCCCAGGCAGCCCTCTATCCAGCCTATCCCACTCTATTAATCTAGTCTTTCCTTTCCCCATCCCATTCGCTTCATCCTCTCATCTCCACTCAACCATTTCATCCTCCATTCATGGCAAACAGAAGTCATACAATATCTCAAGTAAAACAGAATGAATATTAATTGAGTAGCAGCTGAACCAGACTCACTGTACTACTGTAGTCACTCTTTTTTTTTTCCCTCTCACTTTATCATCCCTGGCTTTCTCAATCATGCTTCTTCAGCTCCACAAGCCTGTGCCTTGTAAAGTGTTATGAGCTCCATCAGCCATGCAGATGAGTCCTGCTTCCTTTACCTTAATTAGAGCTCCCAGGGGACCGACCGTGGGTGCTGAACAGCATCAGCATTAGCCTCTTATACCACAGAGAGCCGAAAAACACTGGGAGCAAAACTGACACGGGTACAGTGGCTCAGGCGACTATATGGAACGGAATTTAAAAGCAGTCATTATGAGAAAATGTCAGCGTGTTATTCAAGGCTGGGCATTTAAACATCGAGCAGAGGGAAAGAAATAAGGGAATATTTAATCACACAAACTTTGTTAATATGTCTAGATTCAAGTCACTTTTCTTTATATAGCTCAATGTCACTCAGTGGGGCTTCAGCATGTGCAACAATTTCATGAACCATGTTTTGACTATAGAAACTGTACTAACTGTACTAATGGAAATGTACAGTGGTGGCAAAAAATTATTAGAACCCCTGACAGACCTGAAAATATGAACTTTTTTTTTTTGCCCAAGACATGATTTGGTTTCATGATGTTCATACTCTGAATCCTGCTGTTCTTACACATTTTTACCTTTAATATTGGCTTAATGATTAGGATAGGCACTATAAATTCAACAGAATCACACAGCTGTGTCCTTAACCCTTTCATGCATGAATTATGAGAACCATAGTTGAAATTTTTTTCCTGAGTGTTTTTATTCCTCTTTAGGGCATGGAAAAAAATTGCGATTGAAATTTTTTTAAGAACTTATTTTTCACGGAGTTACAAAGATGTCCACTCAGCTGGACACCAAGCATTTAATTTTTGAAGAGAAAAAAAAACCCCATGTATTTAAAATCCATCATCAGAAAATGAGATACTGTGCAAGAACTATGAAATAAAACCATTTTTCATGCAGCTAATCTGATGTTTTCTCAGATTTTAACATACTCTAACACTAGTTATTACTAACTTCATGCAGATAATATGCAAAAAGACAGTAATGGTATGAATTGCAGCGTATGGGATGATGCATAAGCGTCCACTGTGCTGAAATGCAACTAAAACAACAAAACCCATGAATGTACAAGAGAACAGCTGTAGAATAACTGTCCACTGTAGTGACCACTATGCATGAAAGGGTTAAACTCCTGCATCACCATCAGTGTAACCACAATCACACCTGACAATGAATACACAAGGAATTTGGCTTCTTCTAAGGTACATGCTTTTGTGACATTGACAGTGAAATAGACTTAGGTTTTGTTTTTGTTTTTTTAATGAAAATGACCTAAACCTCATCATGATAACTCTACGGTTTATAGAACATAATGATGACTTAGGAAATATTTCATTCTGTTTTTTGGAGTATTTTGACTTGCCTTTGTGCATTAGACAGACCCTTCACTGTCTATTTTCAAAACCTATTTTTACTTCTCGGCTTTTGAACCAGTGTGAGAATCTGCTCTTGTTTTATCATTTTACATTGTTTGTTTTATAGTTAGTTTTATAGTGTTTTTATGATTGATGTACAGCACTTTGTCTTAGCTACGGTTGTTCTTCAAGTGCTTTATAAATAAAACACTGAGTTTCAATGGCCTATTCCTTAAATATGCCAAGTGTTCCAATATAATAACATAATTTAATACTTAATCTGCAACAACTGATTTTTACTCTTCTACAGAAATGCAACACAGTAGTGTAAGATGAGACCATACAAGTATCATTGCAATATGTATTAAAAGATCTTACAAGCTGTAGTAATCCTTTCATGAATTATATTCCTGCAGTGGGCAGTTATTCAGTCTTTAATTAATTCTAAATTTGCACTAATATCTGCAACTCTTACTTACTGTGCCATTGTATTTTCTAATAGTTATGTTCACTTTACTGTAGATTCTGCTGTGACACTTGAATTCCCCCACTGTGGGATGAATAAAGTCTTATCTTATTTTTATATATTGTATAATGAATCCATCACATGTGGTTACAAAAAAAATCCTCTAATGAGCTACAGTTTAGGGAATAGTTTGTGCACAGTTTAATCCAAACGGTTTTGGTCATTTGTCACAGTGACTGAAGTTTCCCAGAATATAATCATCAATGCACAACATTCATTTCACTTTATTTCGTTTTTCACTGAAAAAATTATTAGACCATTAAAAGTCATCAAAAACAATGGTTATGCAATCAAGTACTAACTCCTGTGTGTATCATGGGACTAAAACAGACAGAAAAGAAAACATGGAATGTCTAAAAGCACTGTTTTTGTCAGTACAATACCATAGATATTGATCTAAAAACTTAAGTGATTTTGGTTATTATCAAGAAAACATAGAAAATGGCTAGATATCAGCTCTTAAATTAAACGCTTATGAGCTATTTTTGTTGTTATCAGTATATTTGTCAACACAAATATACCTTTAGCTGTACCAGACAATAAAATGAACAAGAAATTGAAGAAGACAAGGGTGGTCTAATAATTTTTTCCGCGACTGTATGTTCTCTTTGTGGAAAGAGCTTTATGGATGTCTTTATGCATATAAAATTAATACTATCACATGTTAAACTGTTGATGCATGGACTCCACAAGAAGGAATAGCTGTGTACATGCTAAAGAAACAAGATACTGAAGAAATCCAGTTTGATATGTTTTTTTTTTTTTTTTTTCCTTGATCAAATTTTTATCTGTTTTCATTGTGCATCTCCAACAGTCCAATACAAAAAAAAGAAAGAAATTCACATTTTTTGATATAAGATTTTGTGACACACAAAGTAAACTCCCCACCCCCCCAGAACCAATCAGTTGGAACTGTTTTATGTCAAAAACGCCAATAGTTTATCAACTATCAATACATGAGAGGGCCAAATGAAATTGATAAAGAATTCATCAAACCTGTCAAAAAAAAAAAAAAAAAAAAAAGACAAAGCATAAGGCAAATTGGCCACAATCAGAAAATAAAAAGAATAGCCGCTTGCTCGTGCGCCTCCTCCGTCCCCTTTAAACGGGGAGGTGCTCCGGTGCGCACCCCTCGCCCGGTGCTGTGCGCTCCGCTCCGGGGAGGGGTGTACAGAGGGAGTTCGGGCTGGCTGAGAGCGGACGCGTCGGAAACCTCCCCGGTGGGGCCCCGTGTAATTCGATGCATGCTGTTAAAGCTTAGAGTATATTGTCTTCCCTTTGCTTATGAAGCCTCCACCCACCGGCCCACCCTACATTTAGCGGATCATGTGACTCGGGGTAAGTCATTTGCAAGTACAACAGTTCTCTGTGCGCTCCCATTCATTTCCTGAGAACTGCCTGAGCCGAGCAGCTGAGAGGCAGAAGGGGAGGGAGCCGCTCACTCACATACACTCACACTCACTCACTCACTCACTCTCACACATACACACACAATTACACACAAACACACACGTACATACACGCAGAGTGAGAGGAGAGAAGAGGAGAGGGAGAGGAGGAGAGGAGACAGAGAGGACTGTAGAAAGGAAAACAGTCTCCTAGTCTCCACGGCTCTGCAGCTTCTGACAAGGTCTGTGCATTTTTCTCGTCCTGTTCCTCTGCTGGCTGCTATGTGCTTCATTTGTCACGTTGCTGGGCTTTGTGCTTGTGTTCAGTGCGTCTCGTTCAGCTGTCATTGCTCTGTCAAAGCAGATGACAACTCAGATCACCTATGGCATTGTGTTTGGTGTCTGTCAGAAGGGGAAAACAAGAGACACTGCATGGTGCTGACTGGACATGTAACACTGACTCCCTGTGTAAATTCATAAGCTGTCATGCCAAAAAAAAAAAAAAAAAAAAAAAGTGATTATACACTGAATGACTGTACTGCATCCTGACTTTTCTGTGCTGGTTCTAGTTAAGAGTCTTCACATTTTGCTTGTGTTGAGTCTTCTACCCACTTATTTACCTCTAAATCAACTTCCAAACATCTCAGCTCAGCAGTGTATTGTACAGTCACACTGATTGGATATCTTGGTGGGGAATATGAGTGTGTGAAGTAAGACAGCATCGCACCAAACTCTCTCTCAGCACTTCTTGCAGGGAAAAAAGTTTTCTGCTTGTCAGAGTTTTGTGCATGTCTGAAAGAGTTGAGTGTGTCTGTAAGTGTGTGTGGGTGTGCAATTGTGGGAAGCGTTGTGGTGTGTATGTGTGAGACTAGGCTTGTTTGCCTATACTGTAGCCTACTGTAGCAGCTTAGAGACAGAGAGACAAGGCTGTTAGCAACGGGTTAAACATTAGGAGGCTCGGGTAGCGGAGGAAGGACACTAGGGGGGAGGTGTGTATGTGTGTGTGTATGTGTGTGTGGGAGTGTTGCAGGGGTGGTGTCTTGGATGTCATCGGCAGCGCTCTCACTTCCAGGGTAATAGTCATTGGTATTGATGGGTGGCTGTCAGAGAGGCAGAGAGCCACCAGGCTGGGGAGAGTGGCCGGGGGCTGGCCCTTGGCTGTTATTTTCAATTACAGGGGACCAGGGCAGAGCTGACAGCAAAGGCATTTGTACATCCAGCAAGGGGGAGGCGGGTGTGTGGTGGTGAGAGAGGAGGAGTAGGAGGGAGCAAGAGAGTGGGAGGGAGGGAGGGAGAGAGAGAGGGAGAAAAGGTGGGAGGGGGGGATGAGACTCTGGCCTCTGCTCCTCGGTTTGATGTGGAAACTGAGCACTGACCTCTGTGACTTTACCCCCGTGTTGTGGAGAGGCCCTGTCTTGCCTTTAACTGTGTGACAGCCGTAGGGTGTGTGTGTGTGAATCTGTGTATTTAAGGACTGGGGAGCAGGGAAAAAAAATAGTAGAGGAGGAGGAGGGGGTGTTATGTGTTGTAGATGAGACCCCTTGCAGCTCTAGGGTGTTCAGCGAGTGAGATTAGTGCCCATTTTGCTCTCACTTAAATCCATTTACAAAGAAGTCCTCATTCAGCGCATGTACAAGCATGACAATCTTACCACACATGTAGGCTGTGTACGATGTGACTAAACATGTAACACTTGTAGCAGATCTGAGGGAGCAGCAGAGGTTTTAATTAGGTGCAAATAACAGTCTCTCTCTCTCAAAAAAAAAAAAAACACATCACAACAGTTTTCATGACAAAATGCTGGAGAATTTTCATTTTAATTTCAGCAGTCGATGGCATCATTTGCTCCTGTCTTTAAAATTTATTTTCTTTTATGTTTGTCATAGCTGGTTCCAGTTTTTTAAAGAGTTGGCAGATTTATCTATCATCAAAAGTGCCATATCTAAAGAAAAACAACAGTTATTTGCTTTGGTAATTGCTTTTCAAGTCTTGCATACAAGTACAACTCGCCAATGACTTTGTTATACTAGCATGCACTAGTGATGTTTGTTTAGATTTTTTTAGAGCCCACATCAGCTGTTGTGCTCTCCTCATGTGATTTCTCCCTGCGCTCAACCAGGGGCTTTAGTTTGCTCCTTTTTGCTGCACACAGTCTCCAATAGAATACATCAACACTTTTCAATTTTGTCAGATATTGTCACATTCAAATGATACGTTTTGATAACAATCGATTCGAAGTGATCCACCCTTTTGGTAATCCGTCTTAATGGTATGCATTGATCTGCTGCTGAATTCCTTCAATGGCTCAACACCCCACCACGGACACAGTCCAAGGGCTTATGATAGTGATCAGTGCAGGTGGGGGACTCAATTAAAAAGCCAATCACCAGCGGACAGACTCTATCTGTCCATCAACACTGTGCTTGGGACATTTAATTGCCGGGCAGGATTCCCTGACTAAAGGCATCATCTGTCTGCCACAGATCACAAACGCACAAATTGGGTACATGTTGACAGATTGAATCTTTCAGGAAGAAGCGGTGTGCCTTAGTATGTGCATTTTAACAACATGTAAGCTCACCGTCTTATTCAGGGGAGATGTGAAATTCCCAGTATTGCCCCTAATCAGCTGGGTTAACTGCTGGCATATTGACTGACCGCTGTATCATTGATCCGGGTGGGTGTTATGGAGTGTATGGTCATTGATTGTAGATAGACTGCAGTGCACTATAGGGCTGGATTCATTTGGATCTGCAAGTGTAAGCCATGGCCAAAGGGGGTGAAACAGATTAAAGAGGTAGGACGTGGTTAAGGTGCATTTGAGATATCTTTTCTGTCTCTATTACTGTTTGTGCTGTCAAAGCAGATGATTCCACCACAGGAGTCACATACAAAGACCTAAAAATGATGTAACTACACACATGCAGACCCTTACAATAGTCCAGTATGTCAAGGGTGAATATTTGATATATGACACATAAAGTGTCAGAGGATTACTGACTTTATATACTGATAACTAACCAGGTAACAAAAGCTATCGAACAGATGAATACAGTAGCTATTGTTTAATTCTGATGATCAATATTTACACTGACAGACTGTCTGTGTGAAATAAGGATAATATTTGTAGGTGACGGCGGCGAACAGGACTCTCTGTGCTGTTATTTCATCATGTCAGAAGATGACAAAATGTTCTCTCCCCAAGCGTTTTCTGTTGTGGATTCAACCTTCGACCCCAGTGTCCAACCCACGTTTGTTTGTCAAATTTGAGTTAAGGGTGTACATGGAGCGCTGGAGTGTGTGTGTTTTGTGACTGAGTGAGAGAAAGGCAGAGTGAAGCAGAGAGCAAGAGGGAAAGAGAATATGGAAAATATTGTGCAATAGCCAGTGACTCTGATGTGGATAGTCTAAATACTGAACTCCAGCAGAAAGAACTACAACCTAAAATAGACAAATGCATCTTGTCAAATCACAATTTTAATATTTTACATTTTTGTTGCATTCATATACTGTATCTGTATGGAGTCTGTTATTGTTGAAAGCTTTTTAAGTTTACCCTTTAAGACCTAAACACTCACCGGTGACCAAATATATCTACTAATGTAAAATGTTTAATATCTTTTGGACAATTAATCCTATCAATACACTGAAATAATTCAGGTAAAATGAAGTTTCTCAGCTTTTTAGTGACATCATATATGACCCATTCAGACATTGTTCAGTGATGTTCGGTCATTTTCTGCAACATTGACCCACCAATAAAGCCCATTTTGGTTGTAGACACTTATTTTAATGTTCAGTTAATCATATATTTATATTTCTTTGTTCAGTTTTCTTTGTTTTGATATAATACCCTTTCATTGTACTTTTAGCTTTTGTGAACATTTATATGGTCAGTATAATATTACAATAATATTATGATAAGTCACTTAGGAAAGGTTAAATGTAGACGGAAGTCACCACACAAAATAGTCCTAGGTCTTTAAGGGTTGAACCAAACAACCATAAAATCATTGTTAATGGTCTCAGAATTAAGAGACTTAAAAGAAAAATAATTTAAGATGTTCCCTCACCAATATTTGCTTTTCTAGTAGTTACACCATCTCCACTGTTGTACAGTCACCTCTTACTGGAAGTGACTCATTTACTAGAGCTTACCCCCAGACTGTTTTTATGTTACTTCAACAAGTTCCCATGTTATGACGGAATGGTATGTTGTTGTCAATGCAGGGCTGGTTTATTTGTTGTGACATTGCCCTTTTTGTTGGTGATGCTTTTGTAAAATGTGATCTGTTGGAAATGTAAAAAGAAGAAAAAAAAAACAACAAAGAAGAACGGAGGAGTAATCGAGGTCTGCCTTTTAGTATCTTTTATTGTATTTACAGCTTGTTAAACAGGAAGAAAGCATTTTTTCTTCTAAATTTTTGGGATCTGCATCTCTAGCCTCAGTGCAGATGGTTTCAGCAGACCTAATCCAGCTCGCCTAAGGATGCTGCCCAGATCACTCCGAACTGTGTTTCCAGTTGTACTGTAGGTCAAATGTTAGCAGAGGAAATTATGCAAACATGTGGCATCCATTTGGAGGCCTATGGCATTCACTTCTTCCGCTGCTTGGCCACAACACAGCCAAATGTCCCATCATGCTATGGTCCATAAGGTTTCTCAATTAGCTGCTTGAACCAGGTATCAGCATGGCACATCATCAAGTCAAAAAGAGAGGAAAAATAATTGAAGTGAAGGCATGAGTAGATGAGTAATAGAGGTAAACACAGCTGCTGGCTTTTATTGAGTGGTGTTGGAGAGCTGGAATGGGTCAAACCAAGGGGAAAAACTCACTGAGCGAAAAATAACTGTGCCCACATTCAATGTAAAACCTGTCAGTGCATTGGAGGCTTATTACATCAACGGACCAACCAAAACATTAGTGGAATGTTTTGGTTGGTCTGTTATTATCTGTTTCCATGAGCCGCTGTGTTCGGGTGGATATGGTTGTGTCAGCACATAGTGAGGTCAGACAAGGTAGGCGCTTCATGATGCTGCATCAGGAGGTTCTGCATCACATTTTAAACACTTTAGGAAATGCATGTGCACTTCTGTATGCACGATTGTGTTTGTTTCACGAGAGATAGTCGGTGAGAATAAAGGTCAGAAGGAGGGAAAGAGGGAAAAAAATGTGCGTGTGTGTTTTTAAGCTGATATTTTTTCTGCCTGAGTTGTTTACAGTAGATACTGTAGATGAGTCAGTGGTTCTGGTGCCTCTACATGCTTGTATTGTACAGTTATTGTAAAACATCTAGGTCGATGTTTAAGTGCATGTGAGTGTACATGTGCTCTGATGCATGCAGTAGACAGCCTATTGTAAAATGTATACATAAGTGCATATGTTGGGGGAAGGGGGGGACGACACACACACATGCACACGCACTCACACACACGCATTCAGACCGATACATTGGAATATATGTACACATATACAGACACTATCAGAGCCTAGGGGGATAAAAGGAAGTAGCCTACTCAACCAATCCCCCCATTAGGGCAGGAGTGTATTGTCATCCCCACAGGGAGGAAGAGAGAGACTGAGAGTAGGTGGGCGGTTGTTGAAGGATGCAGGTTATTGCGAGGATGCTAATCTAATGCATCCCACTTCTCCGTGAGGGCAAAGGATGAGAGCAGTGTTTTCACTCTGACCTTCTGCTCCGGCACAAAGAAAGCAGCTACTGTACAACCTTGCGATCATCTCATCCGGAATTCCCAGGACTCAGCCAGAATTTAGAACATTTCCCAGTTCGCAGACTTAACTGTCATGGATTGTATTGAAAAAATAAATAAATAAATAGATAATGCAAAAACTTCTATTAAACTAATGAGATCTTGCACAATCCTAAAGCTCTACTCCAAATACTTTTTAGTTATGATTTTTTGAAGTTTTCCTCTCAGTTAAATTTCATCATTAGTGTGCGTATTTTTTTTTTTTTTTTTTTCCAAGCATCACCAGTTTCTTATTTTTCACTGGAATGGGTGAAATTTGCAGAAACCCTGAGGATAATTTGCAGCATGTATTGATTTTTTTTTTTTTTTTTGTAGTGTTAACATAGTTCCATTATATCTGGAAGCTATTTGGTCCTGCATAAAAATCGCTGTAACAGATCTTACTAAATAAAGCTTTGGAGTTGAAAAAGTAATTTTTCAAGGTGTTTTGTCTGGATCATTATGGTTCCCTTAAGGCACTTTTATTGGAATATGTTAATATTAATTGATAAAAGTTATTGGTGTTTACTGTTTATTTAGCCAAACTGTATGGTCCTGGATGAGTTTGCATGGAATGACCGCATTAAAAATGAGAAACATAGACTCACTGACATACTTATCTCAGGATTTAAATTCCATGATGAATATCTACAATATTTCCAATTTATATCTGTTATATCTGCACTCAAGCTATCGATGCATTAAAAAATCACCGATTTTCCAATGTTTGTATTGCATATTGTATATTAAATTGTGCACGCAATGCATTTCTGTCCATTTGAGATGGTAAGTACGCTATAATGAACACACCTCAACATAGAGCCTTCACTCTGAGACTAAATAAAAGATGGGAAGAGTTACAGTGTATGTTTTTTACTGATCTACCCAAACCAACATCTCTCAGTCTATCCTTCTATCAGCTGCACATAAGAAACCCACTGTTTAAACTTAACAAAAACCTGCAGAGAATGCTATATCTTTCTGAAAGCTGTGCCAATATCTGCACACGGGTATCCTACTTTGCTTTGCTCCACCCAACCCCCCCCCCCCCCCGTTTAGTACAAGGTTTTTGTGTCAGAGGCTATTTTAGATGCACAGCCACTGACCCTACTGCATTTACTGAAGTGAGCGTGTCGGTCTGTGTTTAAAGTGTTGTTGAGGTCATGTGACTATGTAGAAACAATATAATATTGGCTCTTAAGGAACTATTATGTGGCCTTTTTTTGTTTCTCTAGAGTCAAGCTGTATCCAGCCCTTGCATAGAATATTTAACTTATTCTTTCTCGTGATTACATCAAAATGATCTTCAATTGGAAATAAACTGTCTAGAATGGTGTCACAAATTGGTTTGACTTCTAAGTCGAGGCTCAGTTGAGTAATGCCACCTCACTTTAGAGCTGTCACAGTCACAGCTTGTTTAGCTGTTTCTCTGCTGCATTTGAGGCACATGATGCAAGAGGATGTCAGACTCTTCTGTTTACCTCTCTCCGGAGCACTGTGGAGGAGTGTGTGTGTGTGTGTGTATTTGTGAGTGTTTGTGGTGTGTGCATGTTTCTGTGTGCATACTGTAGGTGTGTGGGGGTGGTTGTTTGTGTTGAATGGGCATCTATATTCTTCTTTCATGAGCAGAGCTGTAATATTGAGAGACAGAGTTATACGTGTGTGCGTATGTGTGTCTGTCTAAATCTAAGATAAATATGGTTCATCGTGGGTGCAGGCAGAGGTCACAAGGTTTGTGTGAATGTGTGTGTGTGTGTGTGTGTTTGATAGCCAGATTGCAGAACAGAGCAGGGACTCAGGAAGTCAGCTTTATAAAAAGTACATTTGACACTCAGACAAAGACACAGACAAACCAGACAGCGACCGACTCCTCTTTTCGCTTTGAGTGTTTCCTCTCAGAATAAATAGCGTCTTCATTTCCTACAGTTTCAGAAGATCTGAAAGGAGGACAGAGGTTCTGTTGGCAGAGGTGGGGAGCTTTCACATAGACAAAAAGGCACCAAAGATATGAATGTTTGTTTTTATTTCTAACATTTCATAAACCATTTCCAAAAGATTTGAGAGGCATATTTAGACTATGACCCCCATCTTAGTTTACATGTTTGTGTGATTTTTAAAAGTTTTAATTGCTCAGTAGCAGTCTTGTCTTTTTTGTTGTTGTTGTTGTTGTTTTTTGTATAAACATAACATATTGTCATAATTGTAGTGTCGTATGTGCCCACCCCAAAAAAAAAAGCCTCATACAAATTACTGCTGTTTTACATATGTCTACATGTGCCATATTAGTGAAGGCAATGGACTTGAACTGCATCCGGCGACCTCATCCCCCTCATCCCGACAGGATTACTGACACAGTATCCCCCTGCCCCTGGCAGAAATAGCAAGGACCCAAGGGCAATCCACCAGAATATGGGAACTTCCGTGGGCCTGTGTGTGTGAGTGTGTTGTCTGTGTATTTATACGAGTATGAAACCTCTGCAGATGAAGCTGGTTTCCTCCCAGGTGCTGAGCTCTGTGGTTAAGGCAGTGAGGACATTATTCATTACTCTCTCACACATGCTCACAAATGCATATTATCCCTGTCTGTTTTACCCGTTTGATTCTTCAGTCATTACCTTTGGTGTTGACAAAAGTGTCAAGGAATACAAAGTATATGATATATATTAGTGCACATTTTTGTATTCAGTTTGTACAGAGGCTTCCATAATGAGACCATTGTGCAGAGATAAAAAAGCAGACAACCTTGCTGTCAGCCCATTTTCATGAGCAGATTTTATATTAAAGGTGGAGTATGCCAGTCCAAAACACTTCAGTGAATATCTCTGCTTCCATTTGGCTTCCACACCTTTAAACACTGTCAGGCTTATTGTCACACTTTTTTACTGCACCAAAAAACACATTTGCTGCCTGAATTTTCATAGCAATAAAAGCGCTTCTCTTTATTGAGAACATACCATTGAGCAGCAGATGCACCATGGTTATCTTTTGGTCAGCTTGCCAAGTTAATATTAGTGTCATAATCTTGACTATACCATAACTGTGGAGGGGGAGGATCTGTTTGTTTGGCCATTGAGTTTAAATATCACCATTTTTTGTTCTCCATGTAACCATCTATGATATCTATTATGTACTGAATAAAATGCATTTTATGACATTTAAAGTGTCTATCATCTACTGATATTAAACAATACTTTGTAAAGGTTTTCTTGATTTGGCACAGTGTAGGTTGAGTTATAAAAAAATCAATCAAATCAATATTCACCCATTACGCCATCGCTTTTACTTGAGCAATTGGATTTAGCATCCATGTTTGGTGCTGTCACAATCTATTGTACTTTGCAAAGCTCAGGTGTGGCTCTGTATGGCCTTTCTGTATTACACACTGTGCTAGCATCTCATTTTGTGGTTGGTGACTCCCTCTTAAATAATATTTCTTCGCAGTATTGGTACGTGTCGTGAACCAAAACTGTTAAATTGTATTTATATTGAAAGCTACATGTCTGAGTGTCATGCATGCTGCTACATTACAGTTAACTGCAAGTGAAGCCTTAATAGTATCTGAGATAAATGGTGTCAGAGAGTTTAAATCGATGGAACCTGATAAGCACCTCAAGTTGAGCTCTACGTCCCAGAGATGAAGACATCCAACACGTGAGAAGTGTATTCTCTCTAATAATAGCAGGGTTTATGAAGAGAGCTGTGTTTTCCTCTGTGGAGCTGATTTATTCCCAGAGGAAAAGAGCAGGCTGTTTTGAGGTAAAGTGCATCAGTCGAGTGCATCTCTAAGGGGTTTTTAACCCTACAGGGAACTTTTTTTCAGTTTTTTTTTTTTCTTTTTTTAAAGGCATGCACATAAACTATGATTTGATGCCATTGTGGCTGTCTGGGTTTTAGAAGTCCACACTTCTATTAGCAGGAAGGTAGCAGCACTCTGCTCTCTTGAGCCCCGTTCAAAAATGTCCCAGAAGCATCCAAATGACTTCGCTTGCTGGTCCTGCCAAGGAAAATACAGCTTATGAAATGGAAATTCTGAGACCATTCACAGAGTGCCAGGAAGGATTAGAAAAAAGGCTATGTCCATCTCAGTACATCCAGGAGTGAAGTCAAAAGGAAAACACATCCTCACCTTGTTCACACAAACGCACACACAAGAAAAACAGCAGCCACACTGGTATGTGCTGTTTTGGGTATGAAAGTCATTAAAGGGGAACTCCACTTATTTTGTAGGTAAAGGTCAGTTTATTTGTCATGGAAATGAAAACTGTAAAAGTAGTTGTTCAGTACTGTCTGCAGCTCAGAGGTGTTTTGTTTTTTTTGTTTTTTTTTACTCACATATTTAAGAGAAAGTTTGAGTTTCAAATTGGAGACAATAGTTTGAGATGTGGATTTTTATCAGGCCAGGAGAGACTGACAAACAAATACAATCAGATGGAAAATGCAAATCTAGGATCCAACAACTTTAGAGTGTGTTGGGTTCCTTTTATTTTAGTAAATTTAGATTGACAGCACTGGTTTATTTTTTAGAATTACCCCCTAGAGTAACACAAAAATAAACTTTATGTAGGTAAGAATAATTGATCTCTGATCTCTCTGGGTTAAAGGTTTAATCTCTGAAACTCTAATCACACTAAATGAGATTATGCCTAAGTGATTGCACTTAGATATTATTTAACTAACCTTACAAAAACTATTTAAATTGGTTCTTAGAACCAGAATAAGACTAATATTAGATCATATCCAGACACACATGAACATTAAGTTGACAGAAGTTTAGGTTAAAAATGATGCTACAGTCTCCATAATGTAAGCATACAATATATTGAAGACATGCAGACGCTTATATTTCAGGATCAACACTTCCAAACACTTGTGTTTTAAGTGTTTAATGATCATGTTGACAACATGCCCAGCTCTCACTAAAAGTTGCTGCATTAAGTGACTTGAAGCAGAGGAAGTAGAAGAGTAAGTTAGTGAGCAAGTGGTTGTAGGCTGGTTATGAGGCCAATGTGCCACATTGGGGTGTCCAGGGGCACCAAAAAGGGAAGTGAGCCGAAGCAAAGAGGCCAGTGATACACAATACAGGCAATACACAGGAAATGCTTATCTCACCATAGTTGGCTCATCACATGCAGCTCTGCCCTTAATGTATGTATTTGTATGTTTATCACTCATTTCTTTCTGATTCACAAAATGCGTTCCCTTGCTGTTTTCCTCTCCTGCCTTCTCTAGAGCACTGGGTGTGAGGGGGTCTGTTGGCATTCTTGCACCGTGTGCTTTGCGCTCGACCGAGCCTTGGCTCACGTCCATATCCCCTCTGTACCCTCTCTTGCTACTCTGACTCCCGCCCCTCCTTCTCCCCACTAAACACCCTTCCCCCCTTCTCAACCTCTTCAACTCCCCTTCGTTACTTCCCTAACCACTGCTCCTGCCAGAAACTCTGCTCCTGAACAAGCCCCCCCCCCCATCCCACTTTTCTTGCTATCACCTTCCTTAATCCTTCCTCATGTATCTCCCATAATTCACCGGCCCCTTCCCCTCACTCATTTTCATGTCTTTTCATGGCAGCAGGTCCAGCCTCTATGACACAGATGCACCCAGTTGCTCTGGGCGTTCGACATGGGAACAAAGCATTGGCGGGGCCCGTCTGTCACAGTGTGTTTCAGGGTGTGTGGAATTTGTGTGTATGCATATTTGCAAGAATTCACACGAGAGAGATGTTAGAAAAATCACAGCATTTATGTGTAGTCAGCTATTGAGTTCAAGACTTTACAATTAACTTAAAGAAATAATGTTTTTCATTACTTTGTGAGCTGACATCCAGTTACAGTATTAAGCAGAATCTGTCTTCACACTCACAGAACATGATCTCACACTGATGGACACCACCCACTCACTGAACACACACCTTTGAGATTTTTGTCCCGTCAAAGTACATCATTTACACCTCATTTGCACCTAAATATGAAAATTACTTTAAATAGAATCCATCATTATTAGTGTCATTTTATTCACAAATTTGCATTCTAAAACTGTTGTGATGAGCATAAATGTGTGTATGGACAAGTAAATGTGTGTGTAGCCGAGGATGATGTCACTGTTATATTATTATATTAGGCCAGCAGTTTGTCTCAGAAGGTCAGATGTTTTCAAGCAAGGTTTGTAACCTCTAATTGATCGAGCGGATCTGTTCACTGTTGGGTTTGCTTCATCCTTCCACTCCAGCTAGCTGCTATCACCTTCATCAGCACAGATCAGATAGCCATCAGGGAACTAGAAGATAGTGGACCTGAGGTCATGGATATCTTGTGGGTGTTTCAAGTTATAACTGGAAGTGCATTTACAGAAATACAAATAAGCACATCCACAAAAGCAAAGAGTAGAAGACATAGAAATATGTATATTTCAAACATTTATACTGCAAGAACTAGCCTGCTCCTCTTAGTTTTTTTTTTTTTTTCTCTCTCTGGATTTTGGTGGGGACAGGAGGGCGGGTAGGTGGGAAATGAGATGCCTCAACACTCCACTGCTCTCCTCTCTCCATCCAACTCCCCCACACACCTGGGATGGCCATTTCATTTCAGAGTGCAGCAAATGGAAAGGTGATCTTAATCTACCCTGTTTCCCTCTAACCCCCTCCCTCTCTCCATCTCCCACACACAGAGCCTCATACTGCTGATGGACAGCACACTGCTGGTTGTCTGAGCCTGCTGCCAGCAGACCAAATTTAGTGATAAAGAATACCGACTACACAGTGGTTTATTATCTTGAACAAATTTTCTCCTTTTCCAACCAAGTCATTGTTCATATTTGTGTCTTTTGGTTGTCTCTTGGTCTAAAATCCCAGAGAAGGCTGTTTCATGAGAGCAGTTTACAGTTGGTTTGGGACAAAACATTTTGACATGACCTCCCTTATATACTGAACCCTTCTTTTAGATGATTACTCTGTGTTAGGTCTCTTTCACTGCTCGTGGGCCATTGCAGCCACAAGCAGAGGTATGCACTTGCCATTGATTTCCTATGAATAGCCTGCTGCAGGCCAGTTCATTAGGACGGCGTTCACAAACCACTGGATTAACTGTAAGCACAAAGGGAGAGGTTGCTGATTTTATTTCTCAATGCAAACTACCATATACAACTAAAAGTTTGGGGGTTTTTTTGCTAAAGGGTATATTTATGTACTTTTGAGGAGAAAAAATACACACATTTAGCAGAAATGTGTTTTGATGAGAACTTTTGTGATGCTCAAAGCACAAGTAAACAAACAAAAAAGACCTGATGAAATATGCAATTGCAGAATCAAGATTTTATCTAAAGTGCCTCTGACTGGATTTTTTTAAGTCAAACTGTGATCATCCTCAGAATGATAAAATAAAGCATATTTTCTACCTCTCTCAGTACTCTTCTCTCTTCTTCTCCTCTTCTCAACACATGGCTTGAGGCTGGACTGAGGCTGCAGCTCCACCCGCCCATCCGTTGCTATGGCAACGCTATCTGGGCCTACCAAGACCTGAAGCCGAAGGACATCCTGGACAACAATACAATAGCAGCACAGCTAGGGTACCTGAGGGACTTAGACCTGAGAGGCGAGATCTGGGGGGGTTGCAGATTGAGGGAGTAAATCCTCCCACTTCTCTACCTCCCTCACACACAACCACAGTCAGGATTAGTCTTTTGCTTTAGAATCAGGGAGCTAGTGGAACAATACATGGTATAACATTTTGTTGAAACAAATTTTATCCGTAAGAGAAAGGTTTTTCCGATAAGTATCTTTTAATGGATTTCCTGGTGAGTAAAAAAAAAATCCTAATTATTGGGCAGGCCACATAGATGCTATCGGAGATCTGAGATGTTCAGTAAGTTTGATGGCCTGTGAACCAGCTTCATAGATGGGATATATGTCATTTATGACTGCTGAGGTTTTATTTTATTTTTTTTCCACATAAGAGTGATCATGATGGCCGCAGTGGTGTTAGCTGGATTGGGCCACACATCCTGCTGCTGGTGCCAGCAGTGGAGAGTAATAGAGATGTTTAGAATCTATTTGCCTTTTCTTGCATTCCTCCATGTACTGCTGCTAAAATAATAAGTGGGAGGGTTACCTCAGGTCGGCCCCAGCTGAGGGATACGGAACATGCATTGTTGTCATTGGCTCCATCTGAGTATTCCTCTTAAAGCCACAGCACGGAGCTGAGGAGCTGGGTACTGCTGCCCACTTTACACAGACACTGAGTGCAGACACAGGAAAAGATGAATTTGAAGATGTGTCCTAAGTTTTTTGTGTGTTTGTGGGAGTGTATAAAAATTTGTAACTACTCACTATCATTGTTCAGTGTGTTAACTTCTGTGTGCTGTTGCCATCTATGTTGAAAGAACCAAAGAGGGTGTTTGTTTTTCATTAGAGTCAAAAGAATTTTTTTAGTATTATAAAGTCTTATTAGCTCTGCAGCAGTCCAACAGTCTGTTGGAAATCTTTATGTATGCAGGGAGTCATGCTGTGTTCTGACTGAATTTAGACAATTTATACTGTACACATCTTTTGTCTGCCATCTTCTGATGTTTCAAAGTATAAATGTCTGTCTGTTTAAAATGTTTTTATTTCTCAGTGGGTGCAAGCACAACATTGTAAATGTCTATGTGTGAATAACTAAGTGTTGGACCTGCTTAGTCATGCTAAAACACCCGTCTTATACCTCCTCTGTGTCCCTTCACAGGCAGCCTAAGAAACAGGATGTTAATGCTTGACGGAATGCCTGCAGTCCGAGTCAAAGCTGAGCCCCTGGAATCGGAACAAGGGGTAAGAGAGCAGTTGTTTTCCAGACAATTCTGCTTTTTTTCCTGCTTTCCTTTTACTTCTTTCCTCCTCCTGGCAATGGGCAGATAATCACTCCCAGGCCTAGGCAAGTGAGCAAGTGAGTGAGTGTGGGGGCTAAGAGGAGTGGTCGGAGAGCATGGTAGTAAGCAGGAAGAGGAGAGGAATCAAGAGAGGGAGGAGAACCACAGCTGGAGCAGGAATGCATTGGGGGGTTTGGGGAGGTGACTGGGGCCAGAAAAGAGTCCATGCTGGCTGGGGGTGATTGTGCAGATGAAGTCACTGCTCCGGGGAGGAGGGTCACATGGGAAACTCTAAATCTTATCTATCTATGTCTGTTCCCACTCTTTACGTCTCCGTATTTCCCTTCATCCACCCTTGCCCTTGCTCTTTTGTACAAAACACATGAATTATCTCTTTTACACAAATACACATAAATGGACAAATAAAGCAACTCTTCCTCTGTAAATATTGTCACACCACATCTCTTTATCTAATGTATCTCTTACACACGTCTCTTGAAACATGTCTGGTATTTCTTTCTATCACTTTAATGAAATTCATTATAGAAGCTAAATATCACAACACTGTTCTATTCCAGCATCTGTCGCCCACTTTGTTTTGCTCAATAGGTTAAACAGGAAAATTCATCCTTTTTTTTTTTTAAGTTTTATGCTCAGCGTATCCCCCATGTAGAGATAATGGAGTTACCTCATTCAGGGCTTTTATGGCCTGCAATACAGTGTCAGTACACACTGGTCCGACATACCTAGAAATAAAGTGGTCTTGTTGTGGAGGAGCTGTTGCTAGGTTACAAGGGCTTTGTGTTGCTGCCACAGCTGTGTTTGCAGTGGATGCAGGCCACTTAATATTTGTAATCATGATAAATTAATGCTCAGTTATTATTGATTTCCATTCATAACATATCAATAATTGCTTGCCCCCAATATATCACCAAGCACTTTGTAGGAGAAGAGTAAAGTATTTTCTGTGGAGAAGGACTGCTGAGTATTAGTGGATGATGGATTAGAAAAATGCCAGTTGCTGATAACCCATCAGGTTATCTTAGTTCTTGTAGAGAATTGTTTGGCTGTGCTGGTGCTAGGCTGTTGATAAGAATTGAATCTGACCCTCGGCTTCTAAGGACTTGATAGAGAGACAGCAGGTGGTTACTTTATAGATGTCCTGTTCTCAGCTGTTGCTCAAGGGTTTGGGAGTTGTGTTCTTTTGCTCCAACCTAATATCTGGGTTTTGAAGCCTTTTTCAATACGTGTAGTGATGTCAGTCACAGACAGGATGTGAGCATTGCAGCCCACATGGCTTTGAAGTGCTCTGAGATCCAATCTCGCCCTAACTGACTGAGCTTCCCTTTAGACGGCAGACACAGACAGACAGTTTAGGCTGCTGAAGAAATGTGGTCTTCATTTGGGTGGCGGGGGGCCAAGGGCTTGCTGGAAATGGTCTGCCTCGTTAGACTATTCACCCGCAAGGGGCTGGAAAATCTGCCCCGCTAACCAGTATCCCCTAATAAAGACAATGGCATGAGGACAGAGGCAGGCAGGCGGGTCGAGCATATCTTTATGTGTGTGAGTAAGTGTAGGTTGGAGTGTGTTTGTATCTGTCAAAGCGAAAGTGGGGGCGGTTTAAGTTTTCCATTTGTGCTGGTTGAGATGTTTTGGAGAGTCTAAACTCAAAATGCAAATGAGTTTCTGTTTTTCATTTTTGTGAAACACTACTGTTTTGACCTTTCCACACTATTGTTCCCATTTTTAACCAGGAACCACAGAGGATTTACCAATTTTAGCAGGTTGTTAGTAATGTGTTAAATATCTAACTGTAATGATCGTAATCAATGGATCTAAGATGAACATTTATGAATGAAGAGTAGCATAAAAAAGTGGAATTTATTAGTAAAAATGGATAATATGATTCAGAGTGGCTTATTGTAAATTTGATATTTTAGTTTATGTGATATTACTGTGTCACTTGATAAACTTTAATTGACTTTGAGGTGACTTGGTCTTACTCTGATATTGTACATCTGTTGATACTACACAGTGAAGCTAATTATGGTCATTTAAATTTACTGTGCCATTAGCTTATAATGCTCATAGACAAAGTGAAAGGCTGTATTTTTTTTTTTTTTTTACTAAGGATCACACGACTTGTGGAATGTCCTGTGTATGAAAGGATCAGTTGTAGTGATGAACTTGGAGATACATATAATTATCACACAATGTTACAGTTAATATACTGTGGCAGAGTCATACACGGTTCATGGTGATTGCTATTTCATTATTACTGGCCACTGAAAGTGCTTATATTAGAAAAGCCTGTAACTAAAAAAGGGGAAGCTATAAAAATCTACTGTGAAACCTGCATAGAGACAAATTTAGTAACTTTCTGGTAAACCGTAAATATGTATTTGGATGCTGAAGGCACATATATTTCCACAGAGTTGGTGAAGACTAAAACAGAGCTAAAAGTGAATGGAATGACTAGAACATAGGTTAAAATGAGGGCAGAATTTTTCCTGATGATTTGTAATAAGTCATTTGAAGAAACTGGACGACTTTAGTCTCAAAATCAGATTATTGTAATAAAGGACAACAATCTTAAGTAAACTTAAACTTCCCATTATGGGCTAGAACTCAAATAACTCTTCTAGTTATAGTTTTCAGTGTATGAACATGACTGATGAAAAAATGAAAATAACTTCAAATTTGTGAATCTGTACTTTAAGGATGTGAAATATGTGTTTTGCGAACCATTAAATATTTTAAAAGCATATTAAGGCTGCAATTGTGGTCAGACCATTACATGCTTTCTTTTGTTTCCTCTTTTTCTCAAATTTTACTTGTAGGAAAAACTGTCAATAGTGCATAACTTATGTAGCCAACCATACACCCTTTAAGAGCATGTACTACGAAAGGCAAGATATTCGAAAGACCAACATCAGTCTCTGTGGATATAATGGTTCAAAGCCTTCAGGCAGTACTGCTCCAGGCAGTATGTGACACTTATGTCCTATACAGGTTTCACAAGTGTAGAGATCATGAGCAAAAGATTGTGTTAGGAGTACGTCAAGCACTTCAGGATTTTGGCCAAGAGAAGCACTGACTACATTTGGCTTCACAAACATACATAGTAGCGACTAAGAGATATTAATCTTGAAATGTTTTTCAGATAAAGGCTTGACGCAAGACTGCTGATTTATCACCAAGGATTAATTCAAGGGAGAAGCGAGGAACTTGCATAGTCTAAGGAAGAGATCTCTGGTTAAATATAGACTGTGCTAAACAAGGATGGACAGGGTGCACAGATGTAGAACTTAATGGTTTCCGGTTTACTTCCGTGTTATGCAGCCCATTGCACATGTGGACTAGGGCTGTTACACATGTGGAATACTGCTTTACCCTTCATCCACGCCTTCCCACTCAGACCGATGGGTGGTCAGAATGCACAGTATTTAGTTCTATTTCTGGGGGCATTTAGATGATTTAAACGTTAGAAACGATAATGAAAAGAGTAATTTTTTACCTTTATTGTATGTCACCTGTTTTCTTGACATCTCTTTTATTGTTGTGAGGGTCTTCTGGTGTGTGGGCTAGTCTGAGCATGTCTGACTCTGAACAGTGGTCCCGTATCCAGCTTCTTAACAAGCAATTATTAGTTAACTTAAGTGAAGGGTATGGCTGATGGCTGCTGGCCCTGTCTTCTGTGGACTTCAATTAATATTCTCTTAAAAAAGTCATTTCTTCCATGAGCTATTCTGGACTCATTTTCTTTATCTGAACTCTCCAATAAGTGTTTTGATGGTGCGTCTTTAAATAATTTATGTGTCCATAAAATGAGGTCAGTTGACAACCTGAAAATACTGAAAGACCAGGTTTTTCCATCAATAAGCATATTCCAAGAGGAGGGTCTCAGGGTTGATGTCTGCCATGTCAGGCTTTGATTGACGGGTCTGTATGACAGCTTGCTCGCCCGCTGAAGATAAATTACAGAACCTCTGTTTATCGAATAAAACATATTTTTTTCCCCTGGCAGGTAGCTCAGCTGTAGCTATGGTTAAGTTACACTAACACAAACATCACATGACCTTATTACCTTATAAATGCTTGAAGAAGTTTGTTGTTTAACCGTGTCAGTAAGGTAGCATTTAGCATTAGCTCAGCATTCACCCTTTGCAACAGGCTCTGAACTCTGCCACTTTTGTTCAAACATCACCTCTGGCTATGAATAGCCAACATAGCGACGGCAAAAACATAAACTCTGGCTACAAAACAGGTGTTCACAATCCAATGGGTGACATCATGCTTTCTCTATCCACTTCTTATATACTGTGTGTATCTTAAATGCAATGTTAACGCATACAATCAATCATCAGAATCAGAAAACTTTATTCATCCCAGGGGGAAATTATTGATTTTTATGTTTTTATATTAATTATACAGTTATTAATTATACAGTTGTTTAATACAGTAATGCCAAAATTATGTAATGTATAAAAGTACCAATCAGGCTAGTTAGCAGGCTAGCAGACACATGATATAAATCAACAGCAAATTATGCTAGCATTAGCTTGTGTGGCTAAGTTATGCTAAAGAAGAGCTATTGTAATTAAGCAAGTTATTGTAATTGAAACGATCTTAAGCATAATTAAAATAGAGCTGTACATCAGAAAAATATTTCACTCAGTGAACAGAAGATTTGACTGTGACTCAGGAGCTGTGTATACCCAGATGGAAGACATAGACAGACATTCACTCACCTGTCAATCAGAGCAGCCACGCCTTAATTACTTAGAAGACAATTATAGTTGGAACAGGTTGAACTTCTAGTGACTATTCAGGGAACTTCAGTTTTTGGCACTTCATTATTTAGCCCCAGAGCTTGCCACTTCATTCATACTAGTACACAGGAAATGCTTACACCATTACCTCTCACTATGACTCCACTAATATCTGCACTAATTTGGTAGTGCAGCTTCCTCCTGACTCCTTCTTTTAAGTGTCTTGTGTTGCTGACTTTTCTGAATACAGTAATTATGAATATGTGTGCTTATTAGATGTGACTAGTTGTCCCAACACTTATTGCTGCTCTTTGAGAGTCCTCTCTAAAAGGTTTTTCCATCAAATATAACCATAATTATCACCAATGGCCAGTTTTTTGAGTATCATATTGAACTATATAACTAGGAAAAAAAACTTCCTGAGACGGAGGTGTGATATCACAGGCATGAGTGTGAACTTAAGTCTTTTTAAATTTTCATTATATGAAGAAAAACCCTCAGCCTTAAAAAGGTATTGATTTAAAAAAAAAAAAAATAATAGTTATTATTATTATTCCAAAGCATTTTTACTTATATGAAGTCCTGCAAATGAAAAATCCTGCTAAAAATGCTTGTTGGGTGGTATTAAGAAGTAAACCATAATGTGTTGTGAACCTTGACCTGACACCAATGACCCTAAACTGAACCTCACCAGGGTTCAGAGGGTCATCAAAGGGTGTATTTTATGGGGTAGGGTTTGTTTTTCAACCGAGGAGGAGTTTCACTGTGAGAGGCATTTTTTTATTCACAGGGTCGTAACATTTCCTGTAGGCTGAAAACAAGTATACAAGTCTGGAGTAAAAATAGTAGGCTACTACATAAAAGAACACACACACACACACACACACACACACACACAAACACATGAACGCAACTCACAAAAATTCGTAATTCACCACAGATCCACTTTCAGCCAGCATTGCGTAAGGGGAAAGAAATGTCAGTCTCAAAAACAATAGTGAAGATGTACTTTCTGTTTATTACCTAAAGTTTCATGAGTGTTTTCAATACTATCAGTAAAAAAAATCTGTACGTGTTCTCTCCCTGGTGGCTGTTGCCGTGGCTTTTCTTGGCTCCTGCAAGGCTTCACTGTGAGGATCAACATTTCTTACCACGCACTCTAGCACCCATCCCACATATAGAAAAAAAAAAAAAAAGAATCTTGATATCTACATCCCATGGTTTATTTGACATTCTGATAGACTAGTCATGGTTGTGCAATGAAAGAAGGACCAGTGAAACAAAAAGTAGCAGAGCGAGTGTTGTTTTTCTGCTCTGTATGTTCTCCATTATCTTTTCCAAGTACACAGGTTCCTGAAACTTGTGCAGACAGATGGAGCGGTTATGTTACAGTCTGCTTGGTGTTAAGTGAAAGATGTGTCGAGGGATACAGCGAGCCACCAGCGTTGGCCTTAGGAGGCCCATCGCTGAGAGACAGAGAGAGACGGTCAGGAAATTGAGCCCATATGATGTTTTTCCACCGTCACAAAGGAGATTTAGGAGAGATACAAGGGGAGCCAAGAGAGCAGCGTTTCTGTGGGAGTGATGGAAAACAGGAGGAAAAGAGAGAGAACAACCCACGCCAAGAGAGAAGAGAGAGTGAGCGAAGGGAGGCGGTGAAAGGAGGCGAGTGTGAGAGACACTATCGTTACTCCTGCATTTCATCTGTGTATGACATCATACTAAGCAAGGGGACTTCGCAAAATGAGTGGAATGAATGAATGTGGAAATTTACTGGTCCTTTCCATTTCTATCATGTGGTATTAATGCTGTCAAAGCTGAATTATTACTATACCTGAATTATTGAAGAGATGACTTCACCGTCTGATTGGTAGACGAGACATTTTATAGTGTTAGTAGTAAAATGAATAGCAAACAGTAGAGGTTGACTGATTATTGAGTCCCACACTGATAATTATGTACACTATTATCTTATACTAACAAAATTAATTCATTTAAATATGCAACTTTAGTCTCGTCTCAGCCGGTAGTCATAATTCTGGTGTCACAGCAATATCTGAGTAGTTATATGTTATGAGCAATTGGCTGTCTAGACTGAAAAAAGACAAAAAAATAAATATAATATTTATTTGTACTAGAATTTATTTATGTATCTCCAGTTCCATATCCTCCTGAGACCCAACAATGCATTTGTCCTCTGTAGTGGACAAGAGTTTCACAGCTTTATTTAAAAAAAAAAAAAAAAAAAAGTGTCCTCTGCAAGGGACATTTCATTAAATAAAAATTGTAAAAACAATATTATCTGACAAACTGTGGTGATCAAAGCAATTATGTAATGTTAAAAAACCCAAAACTTTTACTTACTTGGTCTCAGGAGGATACGGAAGCAAACAATATGTATTTTAAAAATGTTATCGAATTCTGCTTTTGTTATTTGATTTAATCTTAAGGGCATTTCAACAGTGTTTTGTATTAGACTTTTTATATTTGACACCAACACTGTTAATTTTGACCAGTCACACATACACAATGGTGAAATATATTGTTTACTGCCTTTAAATTTGATGACGGGAGGCATTTGCAGTGGTGTTGTTTATTTCATGCAGTTCTTATGCAATGTCATAATAAGTGTCATAGCATTTATTTCTGTCAAGAGTTGGATTATTATTCACCTAGATCTTGTACTGATGATGGGGAGTGCGACCTGTGCATTAAGTCATCTCTATCACATTCCAATAGGATGATTCTCAATTAGAGATTCTCAGGGTCTGAACTCTGTGGTGGCCAATCCATGTGTGAAAGTGCTGTCTCATGCTCTCTGAACCTCTCTTTCACAATTTGAGCCTCATGAATCCTGACATTGTCCTCTTGGAATATGCTTATTGATGGAAAACCCTGGTTTTTCAGTATTTTCAGGTAGTCAGATTACCTAATTTTATGGACACATAAGTAACCCCAGACCATAACACTGTCCTACTGTAGGTTCTAGGCATGATGGGTAATCACTTCATCTGCTTTTCTTCTCATCCTGATGGTCCTGTCACTGAAACTGATGGATGTTTAAGGAATGAGAAGCTACTCAGTACATCACGTATGGTTAAACTTGTTGCAGCTAAAACATGATAATCACTGTAGTAATTATCCACTAATTATATAGAGGGATTAGAACTATTTGCTTAAGTAGATGTAGGTTTTTTTTTTGTCTTGGCATTGTATATCAGTTATTGTCTATTTAATTACTAGTCATCCTTAGTATCAGCTCTGAAAAAAACAAACAAAAAAAACAAAACACAAGTATAAATGCAGACTGTTTCTTCTGTTTTGCTCCTGTTGTGTACTATGTAAATTGTTAAGACATTTCTATGACAAATATAATTCATTGTCATCGAAATCTAATATGAATGCCTTGTTTTTCCCACAGTCACCCAAAGTGCGCCCTTATTCTGCGATGGACGGTGTCCCCTTCTTCCTCAGCAGAGTAAAACCTGAACCTCCAGAAGACCTGCTCGCACACGACCTGCACTTCCACACGCAGACCGAGCCCGTTGACCTGTCAATCAATAAACCCCGTCCCTCATCTTCGTCCACAACCCCCACCACCTCATCAACCTCCCCTCTCAGATCTGCTTTCTCCCCGTCATCTTTATCGTCGTCATCCTCCTCCTCCTCTCCGTCAGTTATCACCTCTGCCTCCTCGGTGCTCACACCAGGTCCTCTGGTTGCCCCCGGATCTGGGGTGAGAGGTCAACCATATTTGCACATTCTGCACTCTGTGCCGCCGCCTCCATCCAGCCCTCTGAGCCTGCAGGGAGCAGGGAAGCTGGCCAGCCATGTTCACCGCATCCCAGTAGTGGTACAGTCACTTCCCCTCATGTACACCACTGCTGTTCGATCACCCTCCAGCCTCAACAACGCCATCATGCTACCTCTGCTGGATGAGGCCAAAAGCCAGGGCAAAGGTGAGCCTCTACACTGTGCATGTATGGCATATTAATATGACTTCCACGGTTCAGTTTAGATTTGCACTAAACTTCTTCATCATTTTCTCAAGTAAGGTGACTGAGCAATTATTAAAGGTGTAAAATAGAACACTTCTTCAGCTGAAATGCATACAAAAATATAATCCATTAAAGGTTTTTGTAGGTGTTCAAATTCAGAGCAGTCTATAATCAATAATTTCAGTCAGTGAAATGGGAAATAAGTGATAATTTGTCTGTAAAAATGACACTGATGGTGAAACAGCTCCCATGATGCAACGCCACAATTCCATCCAACTACTATTAAGAGGCCTATAATGGTACAACTCCCGTACTGTGCATTTAAAGTCTAATGGTGTTACAGTGCTTTGGGGAAGTATGTGACAGTCTTAAGCATGCCAGCTTCACTTGTTTTTCACTTTAGCCTCTGCTGGGCATATTTAGTTTGAATACATTGTTGCCCATAAAGTTGGAATAAAATAGCTCTTGACCATGTGATATATCCTTAATAGATAAAGTGTAACTGGGACTCAGTGTGTTATCAGTGTACCAAGTCAAAAGTAATCACTGATGTGTATAAATAAATAATATACATATATAATATAATAAAGGAAAGTTATTCTAACTTTATTGGTAACAGTGCATGTTACAGCAGCTCACAACATCCAGCATAGATCCACTGTGTGATGACATAACATCCCTTGCACGGCAGGTCTCTACAAAATAAAAGTCTTTTCAACACCAACACATAGGGAGTAAGAGCACTACAAATGTTTGATGGATTCATTGATATCTTTATTTCGATCATGTAAATGACAGTTAAAAACAGAAATGCAAATAAATGAGAATCAAGAGAATGAGAACAAAACAAGACAGTAACTTAAAACTGCAACGTCTTAAGCCTCAAAATTTACATGAGCAAAAAGGAGTAGGAAGAAGTATAAACTTATGTAATCCTGCCCCTTCAGACCTTCCCATACTTACTGAAAACAACACTGTCCCAAATTTATCAGCAATTTTGAAACATATACATTTAGTCTCTCATCCGTAGTACAACGCATTCACCATACCCTGCAAAGTTGATATTAAAATAACAAGCAAACACCTTGTGGAGTTTATTTATCAATGTACCTCTGGAAAATCATTTCTTTACGCCTCTTTTAAACACAATCATAATGTCCACATTTAAGAGATGGGTCTGAAAAGGAAATGATGCCACACCAGTTACCTATCCCTCTATCCATATGCAACCATCTTGTGTAAGGGGTTGATTAATAGACTTTGCTGGCTTAGGCTTGGCTGTTACTTTTCCCCTTTGGGTGTGGTTTTACTGCCAACCACGGGGAGTGAGCCTTCAGTAGGTGTCTCTGTCCAACTCAAAGCTGTACACAGAGCAAGTGTTGGTTGTAAAAGAAGTTGCATCTTGTCCCTCCCTGCCGTATGGACAGACTCACTTGGACTTTAACTTACAACTGTACATGTGCGTACAAGCAAACATGTGTAATTAGAGCATATTCTCAGACATGCAGTTGGCCAACTTGGGTGGGGTGGTCCTCAGAGATGGGCGTTTAAAACTCTGGATGTCTGCTCCTAAAGAGAGCACAGGAAAGACGGACAGGAAAAACAAGACTTTCATAAGAGGGTGTGGATGGATATTGAAGGCGGGTGGCACTTACATAAACACAAGCATGTACAAATGCAGAGTTGATCATCTGCTCTGCCCAGAACTGAAGGCACCAAACACAAAGCAAATTGAGAGAATGAATATTGAACATTAGGTGTGGCAGATGCAGTCATTTCTAATTAGTTAGCAACAAGCGGACAAACACAACATTTATCAATTTAGTGGATGTAATGAGCCCTAATGTAATGTGAATGTAGTCCTTTACATCTATGAGTACCATGAGATCATTATTCTGTTGAAGATGAATATGATCTGAACTTATTTTAAACCGTGTGACCTATATCTGTAGGTTGGTAATGGAAAAAATAAGTTGACATCAGCAAAGTCACCATCCCCCTGTGAAGTTTGGTGTGAGGGTCAAGCTCAGATATCTTGTTTGACTTGGTAAAAATACAACAGTGACACACGTCTGTCATACTGAAGCTTTCAACGCAGACACAAACACACTTGAATGCGCTCACACACACACAGTCATTTGCACACCCACACGCACACGCGCACACACAGGTTGGCCATCCTCTTTAAGAGAGGGCGGGCACCCTTCTTTTCACTGCTGTCTCCCTGTCTCCGGCAGAAGGTTGCCATGGAAACAGGGCTTGACTGGAAACAACAGGAGAGAAAGAAAGAAATCCGGTGCTCTGCCCACCTCTCCACCACTCCTCCTTTGTGTCCCTCGCTCAAAATACCCCTTTCCAACACACGATGCATTTCTAACTAATTACAGGTTTTCCATAGGGTAGGCGAGCTGGTGACCACTCTGCATGTCTTCGTCTACGGCAACAGTTAGAAACCTTTTAAAAAGCAAAAGCTCCAACAGAGTTACAGCATTATTTCTGTGTCCCCCTCTGTAATAACACCATGTCTGCTCTTATACTGCTAGACCCTTATTATGATCCATTATGACCACAATCTCGGCTGAGAGGGTATCAGAGGTGAAGTCCTGATAGCTTGTAAAAGCATACAGTATCTGAGGGACTCAGTGGAAAATACACCATGATACATACAGTGTTTTTCATGATTGCCTCCTAAGAATCAAGGGTGACTGTCAGAATTCCTCACTGCATTTTCTTTTTTTTTTTAAATGATTTTAATTATCTACTATTATAGAGAGATTGCAAACTTTTCATTGAGAGGGGGTGCTTGACAGGTCCTGACTTTCCTCTTGTATGTTATCTACTGTTTTTGTAAAGGATAGAATAACCACAGATTATGGCAATATTATCAGTGATCTCACCTGGGGAGAAGTTGTCAAAACTTTTAAAGTAGATGTGACTGTTTTACAGCCTAGGAGACAGAGATAGCTAAATTACGTGGCTATGGGTCATGGTTAAAAGTATAAGGGTCAACCAAACTTTCACTGTGTTTTTATCTTGTTTACTTTGCAAAAATAACGATTCAGTGAGACTGAAGAGACAAACTTTTTTCTCTAATAATCAGAACACTTGTAATGTCTCGATGGGTTTAATTTGATAAATTTAAAGTGATCATCATGACGCAACACACTATGTAATTTTTGCTGCTCTCATCCAAAACAATAATAAAATCCTTGATGATGATGTTAAGTAGTTGTTGTTTTCATCCTCCATCCAAATCTATTTGATGTAAATCTAGGTGACGTAATGTATTTAAGTTGTATTTTGTTCATTAATTTTATTTTCATTTACTGACATGTATTCATGTTGTGCCACTTGAAATGTCACATGTAGTATGTAACAAACCAAAATGTTATGAAGATAAGATATGATAAGATAGACTTGACTGAGCCCACAATGGAGAAATTTCTCAACTGACAGCAGCAAATACAAAAATAAAGTGCAGGAAAGATTGAAAACAGAAGATATACACTCGTGAAACATAAAATATAAAGAAAAAAAAGAAGTGTTTTTATTCATTATGATTGTATTATATCATTACAGGTTTGTTTCTGGATAATTTTATGCATTTATTTCGTAGTCCACACTAAGAGACAGGAAAATAGAGAGTGCGAGAGTTGGGAATGACATGCAACAAAGGTTACTCAGACTGGGAACTGAACCAGGGATGCTACGGTTCATGATCAGCCGCCTTTAATACTTACTCACAAGCCACACTACTCAGACTCTTACACATACATGTAATCTTTGTGCAATGTCAAAAACAGAAGTATTCCCACAAACTGTTAAAAGAGAACCAAAAGGGCCCAAAAAAACACTCCACCCTGCTCCTTATCTCTGCGGTATGAGACTGATAAAGAATATGTGTGAGTGCGGGTGTGCAGATGTGTGACTGCTTATTTGCATGCTCCTCTGGAAGTATGACTGCTGGGTACAGTGTCATGCTTGGCTGCTCCGTCCTTAAGTGGAGATTTCTGTTTGAATGACAGCTCCTGACTAAAAATGTCTGCACCGAGGCTATCTCCTTGATACAAACATATACTGAATATATGTATATCGTATACCTGTATCTTAAATGACCTCACATATTGACAAGCAAAACCATTTTGAAGATATTTGTCGTCATTATCCTTGAAAGAAGAAGGATGAAATAACAGTATATGAATGCATTACCTCATTACCACTAGAAACTGTTTCCAACACACATAATTTGATATCCCTTATAAGTTTCCAGCACCAGTTCCAATATCATGTTTCTTACTCCTGTGTCTGTGTCCGGTCTTCACAGCACACACAGACCCCAACGGCCTGTCGCCAAGGCAGATCAAAAGTGACAGTGATGACGATGACCTGCCAAATGTGACCTTGGACAGTGTTAACGAGACCGGCTCTACTGCGCTGTCTATAGCCCGTGCTGTACAAGAGTAAGTGTTATTATCACTATACGTGTGTGAGAAATGATGAATGTCACTGTGTCATTTGCTCCTCTTAATAAAGATATATACAGTTACCTTTCTTTTCATTATGCTCAGATTTGTCAAAGGAAACTTATGAAGGCCTTGATCTTCATGCTCCATTCATACTCCTTTTTTTTTTTTTTTTTTTTGCATTATCATTCACTCAAATTGTAAATAATTGCATCATCAGTGTTCAGTTGAACTCCTTTACCTTTTTAATTTACATAGAAACATTAATTAATGACTATAAAATAGCAAATCTGGTAGAAACATAGTGACGTTTGTTTTTAATCTTGATTAGATATCTGTCTGTGTGAGGCTAACAATGAATATGGTCCATAATAGTGTTACTTTTAAAATATTTTTTTTCCTATTTATTTTTTTATTTAAAAAGTAAAAAAAAAAAAAAAAAAAAAAAAAGTTTTGTAAAGAGTTAAAAGTTATTGCACAAATTTAACACAGGCATTACAGTTTGGGGTACAGAGGTCCTAATAGGTTACTCTGACATTGCTTTTTGTAAATCATCCTAGATAAGAGCATCATTTACATATTAACCTAGAACAAGACAATGTAATGTGCATTTGTGTGTGGGTTTGTAAATGTGGATATGATCCATAATAGTATTACTTTTAAAATATTTTTCTCCTATTTATTTTTTATTTAAAATATTAAAAAAAATATAGTTTTATAAAGAGTTAAAACTTATTGCTCAAATTTAGCACAGGCATCACAGTTTGGGGTACAGAGGTCCTAATAGTTTACTCTGACATTGCTTTTTGTAAATCATCCTAGATAAGAGCATCATTTACATATTAACCTAGTACAAGACAATATAATGTGCATTTGTGTGTGGGTTTGCAAATGCTCTTCCACATTTGGATGTATCTGCGTGGGTGAGCATCTGTAGCCTGTATACATATGGCTCAAACATACTTTATGCCCTGTTCTGCCTACAGACATCACAACTCCTGTAGTGCCAGTCCATCTGTGTTGAATGAAAAAAAAAACAAAAACTTCACTCTCCAGTGGATGACGGCTTACAGTATCCCGATCAGAAGTAGGAAATCATATGCAGAGAGACATTTGGCTCAGCCGTGGCCTCCTCCTCTGTCGCCCATAAACCCAGAACAGTCATAACGAGCAGCCTGGCCAGACTCAAGTTAATGCCCACAGGACTGTTATTTAGACTAACTGTAAGGAAAGTATTCCAGGACTCTGTGAGAATCCTGCTAATAATGTACCAACACTAACAAGCCTGAGCCTGATAGTAGCTCAGCACCAACTGGCTGTGTTTTTGTGGAAATAGTCCAGTTTATGGCTTTGACATTGTGTACAAGACACTGTGTTTTTGTTTGTGCACTGCTGGCTCTGTGAATATCTATAATAATGAAAGTCAGTGCATTATTATTGTAGCTCAGTGAAACCCATTGTGGTAAAAATTGTATGTTAGTGTGCTTATTGCACTGATACAAGCCAGGTTACTATATTTCAGGGCAGACATACACACAACCACAGACTAGAGGACTAAGGTTTCAGTGTAGGTTATTGAAAGGGACAGGCGTGCCCCTGAGTGCCACACGTGGGCACCGGGTGGTCAGAGGAGAACAGAGGTTGGCAGGACCCAACCTTTCACTGCCCAAGCTTTCACTATGGAGATAAATCACCAGCCAGGCTTAGCAATGCCCTGCCAGGGCCAGCCCACACACTCACTTCTCTGTGTGCAAAGTGCAGACTGTGCTATGTGGAAACTGTGCTCCTGTTTGTGTAATGTGTATGTGACTGCGTGTGAAAAAGTATGTGTGCACGTCTGTAGGTATTAATCCTTGGGTGTATGTGTGTTTGTACTGTATGCATGCACGTGTTTCTGCACAGTGGACAGAACAGCTGGTTCCAGAAGGAGGTCAGCCATTGTCAACAGGAACACAGACTTACATGTTTGTCTGTGAAAAACAAAGCAGTCTGTAGTCTTCTTGAGTTACACGCCGGTTTGGCCACATAGAGGAAGACTGTGCATTCTGTATTGACACAGCAAATGTGCTCTATGGACATCTGCACTGGAACAGAAGCCGGCAGCACTACTTTGAAACATATCAGTCTGTTGTGTTGTTGTGCTCTTGTATTTCTTTTCATTTAAATGTGTACACTGCGAGCATAGAAGGAGCTGCTTTATGTAATTTGGTATCTACATGTACACAAGCAGCCACCTAGAGAGCACTAGTGAAGAGAGGTGTAAGGGCGGAGGATGGGAGTGCCTGCAGCATCCATTCCAGGTATCCATATATAAATAAATGAGTGAAGGGAGAGGGTGAGAGAGAGAGAGGGAGAGAGGGAGTGTGTCATGTGCTTCTTGGGCAGCCTCTTCCATATTCATGTGTTTCCCTGGGGACCGCTGCATGGGCTTTTGTGGGAGAGCATGAGTGAAAACGAGAGCGAGACAGAGAAAGAGAGCAGAGGGGTAGAAGGTGTGTATGCATTAGTGTCTGTGTTTGTGTGTGTGTGTGTGTGTGTGTTGGGGGGCAGGGGTTTGTGTTGGAAGGGTTGTCTCTGCTGAAGTCTGGCTGGTCCCCAAAGACCTGGGGGCCACAGAGTAGAGCAGGTGGAGGGAAGGGAGGAAAGTAGAGGGAGGTGAGATGAGGGGTAGTATTCTCAGACAGGTACAGGAATGCCCAGTGGGCTCTTGTCCAGCACACACACATTCAGTCTCACACTCTCCCCATCCTGTTTTCTTTATAAATCCACAATCAGGTCTGGTATAAAAACCATGTAGTGTTGTTGCTGTGCTGAGAGCTAGTTGTTATGATCCGGCTTCCTATGAGTAGTCAGAAAAAAACATGCAAACTGTATTGTATTTTTCCATGGTGGGAAACCCCTGTGACACAGGTAACACAGATACACACACACACATGTGGACACACACTTTCTGTTGTATAGTTTTTCTGTCATTCTTATGGAAAGGAGCGGATAAGGAGGCTTGAAAAAAGCAAAAACAAAGGAACTTGAACAGAGGTCAGCTCTGTTTGAAATCTTTCTCAGCTCAACTTCCTATTTCTCTTTGCTGTTTTGGGAGACACAAACATACGCATTCACATCGCTACTGTAAAATAGAGCTGTGACACAGGGTTCAAAGCACTATGAGTTTGCCGCTGGGTTCACATGAGAAACAAAGACGCATTGATTCTTATACAACAGTTATGACACATACCACAGGATTTGCGGTGATAAATATCTACTTGAAAGATATTTTCAATGTTTTTCAAATTTATGTGCAAACTTATTCAGTTTAGAAAAGCTCATTGTGCAACCACTAAATCTTTTTTTTTATGCAATATCTCCACACAAGAAAACTTTTATACCTTGAGTGTGAGCTGTGTGTGTGTGTGTGTGTGTGTGTGTGTGTGTGGGAGGGGGGGGGAGGGGCTGATTTTGTCAGCTATGTCCAACCTGATCGGTTTAATGGCACAGGCTGGACATGGTTGGGGGCTGTTGTCCTCTTCTGTGTACATCAACATAAAACAGGCCTGCAAAACTAAGAAAGGCAACTCAAGACTGGTAGTATAGTTACATTGTTTGTGAACTAAGATGGTTAATAGATAAATTGAGAGCTCTGATTATGTTACTATACATCTTCCTCTACTATATTATTCTATTTCTATGCTATATTTCTTTATTTTACTCTGTTTGTGTCAATATTTTCTATTTTAATCATTCTTCTTGTCTTTATTTAATGCATTTTCACCTTATAAAAATGGTTTTAGACGATGGAATATACAGATTATACACCAGTATGTGCCACATGCAAATTAATTTGAACAGTCTAATAGTCTGTTTTTACTTTGGGGTTGTAAGAGGTACTCGTCCACAGTCACCACTTCTCCGATTTTGACAAGTCAAAGAGCTAAATAATGTCTTGCTATGGATGTTGATAGCAGTGTAACGTATTTTAGCCACCTAAAAAGTCAGTTTATGTGTAGCCTGTATTTAGAACATTTTCACTACTTTGTGTTTTTGTCAGACAGTGCTTTCCTGAAGCCATTATGTCCATTTATGTTCATATCAGAACTACCAGGCTACTTTGACAACTAACTTCACTCTTTTAAGGTGGTTAGAATATGTTCTATTGCTGCTTCTGTCTATAGAAGTACGTTACTTAACTTCTTATGCTCATCTGGGAAAAAAAAAAAGAAAAATGTGTTGATGGAATTATCCCCATCAGTGTAAGAACCTTTGTACTGCATTTTATGAGTTGTTCATTCTTTGTCTTAGAGGCTGTTGTATTCAGACCTTCCTAAATTATATCATCGAGTGGCTTTATGGATGAAGTCAGAATGTAAACATCCGCTTCATCTAGATAGATGTCTGAACTCACAGTGTTTCCACTATAAATCCTCAGTCTCCTCTTCGCTCCCCTCGACACACAGGCCACAACAGATCCTGGATGTCAGTCAGACAAGTTAACAGCCTCATAATCCCTTCACTTACTTCTAATATAACATGCATTTTCCACGTAGCATCATGAAGACACCTTTTTGTTAAATTGGTCTGTTTTGCGTCACAATGCAGAGTGATATTTTCAGAACTTAGAGACACGCTGCAGAGCAAGAGTGAGAAGGAGAGAGAAAATGAGAGGGGAGTTGGAGTTCACTTCATATCTGACCCATGTGCTCATTTCCTGTACAGCTTCAGTTTGGCAATAATCCAAGAGCAACAGGTGATCTGTATGTATGTGTGTGTGTGTGTGGTTTTTTGTTTTTTTTTGCTGTTAGTGTTTTTGTTTAGATAGTACGTGTTTATCCAAGCCTGTATTTGACAAATCATGCTTTGGTGAGAGGCAGAGAGACAGGAAGTGGGTTGTGCATGGTGGAGACAGTTCAGTGGAAGGCTTGTCTGGCAGACCCAGATCCTCTTTGAATTCCCTCTAACGTTGCTCAAGCCTGTTCTTTCTCATTCTACCTCCTTTCCTTCTCCTCCTTCACCTTCGTACCTGTTTTGCAGTATCCACAGTGGAGATTCGTACGCGAAAGAAAAGTATGTGTGTTCCACCACTCCTGACAGAGCCCTGTTAAATATATTCCACAGATATTACTCCTCCCTTTTAGCAAACAGAGATGTTCTTGTTTTATGTTTTTTATGGCAGCTTTTTTCTTGCCAGTTTGCTCTATGTGCAGCGTCCATTTATTTGTCTATGAAACATACTCACCACTTCAGTGTTGACTGTCACTGTTGAGGTATTTGACCTTTTTTTTTTTACACCCCTACCCTCATTTTATTACTTCCTGTATTGCTTTTCTTGAGTGTTTGTTTAGAGCAAATCTATTCAAAGACATTATGCAGTTCTGAAGTCTGATAATCCATGAGTACTGACCTGTCTGTCAAGAATACAAAAGTACATGCATTCTTTGCTACAGGGCTTTAGTCTAAGGTGACAAATTACATAATTTACAGTTATATCGACTATTTATTGAAGAGGAAATGTTAAGCCAAAATGCACTGATGCAACAAATAACTAAACAGTTATTAATGTTATTGATCAGCATTGAGAAATAAAACAGTCTCCACATTTGATTGATGAAAATGTGAGAACAGTATGAATACCAGCTTTCTTACCTCATATACTTCCTCAGTCGCTGTGGAACTGTGTTGCACTGCCATCTGCTGGCAAAACACCGTCCTGCCATTTGAGAGGGTCACTGAACACTATCATTCAGTCATTGTCACAGTCTGTAAAATGTTTTCTCTGTTGTGTTTTTATCTTGTTGCAGTTCCATGTCCCCATTCAGTATTGACAGCATACGTCGCCCCCGGAGGTCGGAGTCACCAGATTCTAAAAAAAGAAGAATCCACAGATGTGACTTCGAGGGCTGCAATAAGGTGTACACTAAAAGCTCCCACTTAAAAGCCCACCGGAGGACACATACAGGTTAGTGACATTAAGTATATGTACTTATACACTGTAAATGTATCTGTCTACACTTATCCAACAGTGATTACATTTATGTTCTCATAATATTATATACATTCAAACAAAATCTATTATGTGCACAAAGTGCCTGTTATACCCAGACACAACCCCCCCCCACCCCCCCCACCCCCCAAAAAAAATTCTCTGATCACATCCAAGCTACTAAATTAGATATTATTTTTATCTGTGATATGCAGAAATGTTTTCCCATACCACAGTTGGATAGAAAAATGATCGCCATGAATTCATTTATAAGCTTTGCTAAAATCATGACACTCAAAGAAGCCTAATATTTGGTATATTTTCTCAAAAGTCTGTAGTTATAAATATCTTTGCTATCTTGAATCAGAAAAAAGTTGGGGTGGTATGATAAATTAAAGCAGAAAACAGTAATTAAACATCTTTTGACATTTCACCTCATAAAATTAATTGCTTTTTTGGTATAAACAACTTAAATCACTATCCCAAAAATACTTGGGGATATAAAGTAGTTAAAGGACATTTAGGGACAGAAAACACTAAAGAAAGAAACTTTTTTTGTCCCACTCTTTCTGCACTCAAACCTTACAATATGCAGTAGTATGGAATATTTATTACCACACATTATCCCTCAACCCAGGGACTGCATTAGGCCAGTCCAGCACATGCACCCTTTTCCTACTTAGCCATGCCTTGATGATGTGTGCAGAATGTGCATTATTTTGCATAATTTTATTAAAATATGCATGGCCAACCCTGGGAAAAGTTGTTATAAAGAGGGCATACATTGCTCCAAAATATCAATATATTTTCAACATTAATCATGTTTCACCAAAGTGCAAATGACCTTTGCTCAACACACTGACACAACCCCAGACCACGACAGACCCTGGCTTCTGGACTTGCTGATGTCGATACTTGCATTGGTCTTTGGTCTGGAGGACATAGTATACACTGGTCCATAAGTGATGCTTCAGAGCTCAGAGAAATCAATGATTGTTCTAGACACACTTGAGGCTTCTTTTCGGCTCAGAAAAGTTTGAAATTGATTTTGTCGCTGTATTGTAGCGCTTTACACAGGTTTGTCTCAGTAATCCTGAGTCCATGTGGTTCTATCAGCTATAGCTCAATGACAGTTTGTGATATGGTGTCATGTGCAGGATCATTGAGGATCATTGTGAGTTTGCACCCGTGTCCTTTATGCACTAAAAGAAACTCAGATTGTTTGAATCTTTTAATTCTATTATTATTATTATTATTATTATTATTATTATTATTATTATTATTATTATTGTTATTACTATTAATATTATTACTATTACTATTATTATTATTATTATATATTTTTAATTAATTTTGTCTGGTATGTGTTGACAAACTGGTGATCCTCAGCCTGTCTTTGCTCTTAAAGAACTAGATTTTAAAGCTAGTTTTAGTCCAAATCATGGTCATCACCAGTTCTTAATAATATTCTTATGTGATTTAGTTTTAAGTCATTATTAGCTGTAGCAAACATGAAATATATTGTGTTCATACTGTCTACAATGAAATATAAGTAAGAGTAGATTTAACTTGCATTTTCACAATTGTCCCAGCTTTTTCTGATCTGAGGCTGTACATACATTATCAATACAAATTACATTAAAATGCATACACTATCCTACAAAAAAGGTTGCTGAACACATCTGACAAGCTTCATAATGTTTTATTTGAACATATTAGCAGTATTAGTATTAAATCATTATTCGTGGTCGCTCTTAACACATCATGTTTTCAGATTCTATGAATAAGCAATGTTGTGTTAAGGCATTTCTTATGCTTCATTTTAATTATAGGATGTTTTGTGACTCAAATAGACCTATAATATTACTTGTTGACCGCAGTCCAACTCAAACTGTAGTAGAACAAAAACAGCAAAGAGGAACTCAAGTCAAATTGAGAAGTCACAAATTATTTGCTCAGTGTTATCTCAGTTTAACAGCTCAGTATATAAAAATGACAAAGAGAAATTACAAGCATGAATACCAGTGTATTACACTGTGTCCCAACTCGGTCTTAAACTCTCCTAAACAAAAAATAAAATCAGTCATTATGGCATGTTTGTGTTTCACATTTCACATAAAAAAAGTCATTTATTTCAGATTCTCTTTATTAGGAAATAATAGGAATACCAGTAGTGTAATACACAACTCGGCCAAAAAAAGTCACCACCTGGATAGAAAGAAATAGTTCAGATTCCTCCATTGGATAATTACAGCAGTAAATAATGTATTTAAAATGAAAAAAGGTCATGTGGTTTGATGAGTCCAAATTGACCCTGTTCCAGAGTAATTGCGCATCAGGGTGAGAACAGAGGAGGCCGAAGTGGTTACCCATCATGCCTAGTGCCTACAGTACAAGCCTGTGGGAGCAATGTTATGATCTGACAATGCTTCAGTTGGTCAGGTCTCCGTTCAGTAACGTTACATGTCCAAAAATTAAGTCAGCTGATCCTGAATATACTGAATGACTAGGCACTAATGACACAGACAATAAAAGACGCCGATACCAACATTCACAAGAGTCAAAGAATGGTTCACAGAGCATTAAACATCATTTTTATATATGGATTGGGCACCACAGAGTGCAGACATTAATCCCATTGAGAATCTCTATTTAAGAATCACCCATTGGTACATGGTGGAGAAGACATAATGTAACAGTGTGATGGATTTTCTTTTCTTCCTTGATGGCATGGGCAGGAATGGAAATAAATGTAATGACATTTATCGTGACATTGTATAAGCAATGCATAAATGATCCCACAGGAAATGCATCCAGTGAAATATACTAAACATTATTACACAATTATTCACTAATTCAGACTTATTTATTATGATGGATGGCAAAACCCAATTAACTTTTAAGTCTTATATTATTCAATTTACCTATAAAACTGCATGCACCTCTTAAGGAAATGAGCGAAAATTACTGGAAGCCTCGAATCTTCCAAACACACCCCAAAATGCAAAATATCCCAAAATATTCTCTATCCAACCTGTAGTATGATCAGCATGTGCACAGCTGTAAATAGTCTATATAGCTTTTTTTTATTTTTTTATTTTTTGTCTTTATTTTTGATTTTGCACTTCTTTTGCTCTTATATGCTTTTGTGCTTTGCTGCTGTAAATCTGGAATTTCCCCTTGTGGGACTAATAAAGACATATCTTATCTTATCTTATCTTATCTTATCTTATCTTATCTTATCTTATCTTATCTTATCTTATCTTATCTTATCTTATCTTATCTTATATGCATGATGTATTTGTTTTAAAATATTCATATATTTCCATAACTCCTTATAATTATAATTATTCTTTCATTGCATTATGGTGCATAGACATTAGGTTTACCTTAAAGGTGCTGGCTTTTTGAGGGGACAGCCTGTTATTACTTGGACATCTTATTATCATTTGTATCGAGGCCGACGTATGGCCACTGGCTGTGTTATTGTGAATATGTAAATGAGCCAGTGACAGCACTGACAATGTGATCTACCATCTATTGACCTTGCGCTGTCTTCCTCTCCAGGGGAAAAGCCATACAAATGCACCTGGGACGGCTGCACGTGGAAGTTCGCTCGTTCTGATGAGCTGACGAGGCATTACAGAAAACACACGGGGGTCAAACCTTTCAAGTGTGCAGACTGTGACCGCAGCTTCTCCAGATCTGACCACTTGGCCCTGCACCGACGGAGACATATGCTGGTGTGAATCACACGGAGGGATAAGGAAAGAAAGATCAGTGGAACAGACACACCTACACAGGCAGCCGGGGGAGCGGGATCTCCCTGTGAATGTTATTCAGCTGGCCTGGACATGCACATACATTCTCACACATACACACTCTCATCTGTTGTAAGGAGAGAAGATGAAGAGGTGCACAGAGCTTGTGGAGCACAAAACAGGGTCACTTCTGGATCCTCAGTGGGTTGGAAGGAATAGACGGCAGGATCTTTTATTGTCATTGTTCGGAGTATAATAGGGAACTGTCTTTTACAGCACTGTTCGTAAATATTTCTCTTAGATTTTTAAGATTAATTCGCACTCTTCATTTGGACAAAAGAAAAAAAATAATGCAATCGCAACTGTCTCTTTTGGTATCTTTTCTTTTCATTATTGTTCAAATCGCTGCTTTTCCAGCATTCATAATGTGAAAGACCCCATTTTGTGGAATGGATTTCCTGTATGAGCTCTGTTGAAGCAGAGAGAGGACCTGGAATGGACCACAGGAAAGGACTTGGGCTTAGTTGGAGCTACAGGCAGTATTGTTGCACCGTGCCTCCCTGTTTGTAATTTGTTACCAGCAGAGGGAACTGTTTCACCACGTATGGTTTCCTTTGCCTGCCGGAGCCTGCTGTTAAATCCGAGGCATCCTATGTTGAAGCTGAAAGAGGGCTGGACTTTGACCTATCCCATAGCCAGCAAACATTAATGGGATTGATTCAAGTAACCACAACCAGGATGGATCCACCTCATCAACACATCTAGTTTCAGCTGTTCATTGTTTTTTTTTGTTTTTTCAAACAGTGGAAACTGGGCATGCATATCATCACACCAGCAAAGGAACTCACCATTGATTACCCTATTACAGGGCCGGATTACCCCAAATCTCATCAGTGCTATCTTTTATGTTGAGCCTCTTGAAAGCATTTTCTTTAAAAAAAAAAAAATTCTTTGGTGGATTTTGTGCTGTGATTAGCAATCAGTAAAGTGCAATCTTAAAGGATTAATATACTTTCAATATGATGTTTTGTTTTTGACTCTTGCTTTTTTTCTTTTTTTAATTGCCTGCTTTGCTTATGTTTGACACAGAAAAATACAACCCCTCATGTACAGTGAACTTTAAAACAATCAGAGGAGATTTCCAGTATGTGAAAAAAGAGGCACCTTACAGACTCATGCTTTCATTCTGTCTGTTTTACTATTCAGCTCTGTTTTCTCAGCTGGTTTAGAAAGGTATCTGCATTGTAGTTTTGCACAGCGGCACTTGACTAGAAGCTGACGTTGACACCGGCTGCCGTGTTGCAGGGACATTGTGGTATCTAATGTACAATGTACTGTAGAAGAGCAATACATTTTGAACAAACTGATAAGAAGGAACGCCAACCTCCTCTTTGTTCGGTTTGCTGATGTCAATATCTAAGGGTTCGCCCGTTGCAGAGAAGTTTCTTGTTGGGCCATCTCCTCACTCTGTAACACAACCCCTTCTGTTACTGGCTGATTTGTAGCTCCAGCACAAAGCTCTAGTTTGATGTGTGTCTTGTTTTGAACCTGCAAGCAGTTTGTGATTTGCTCCTTTTCCTCTTTTTTTGTTTTTCCTTTTTTGTATCTCAAATACAGAAAGTCACTTGAAACATTCTCACCTCAGACCAGATATATGTTAAGATTATTATCTAATTTACCTGAGATTTGGTTCTACAAATGCTGAAAAATTGAGGATTCACACATGTGCACACATACATACAAAGGTGTACAAGTACTATACAGTATATGTATATACATGTGTAAGCAGTGGTCCTGTATATGCAGTAAGGTTACATTTTAGAAGATGCAGTTATTGGCTAACAGGAATATCCCTAAAAGAAAATCACTTAGCATTATCCAGGAACTTTATTTTAAAAATTTTATAGTTATATTAAAAGACATTTATATATTGAATTATTTTCTCTTCCTGTGTAAGAGCTGCAGACATAAACCCTAGAGCATCAGGGCAACCCATATCATTTGATAGCACTTGCTAAATGCATTTCTTGGACTGAAGCCAGTAAAAGGAAATGGTAACCTTTTTGATAATAGCACCTTGAAAACCATACTCTCATACACATAATACACACTGCACATGCACACACATGCACACTTGTATACAGCCTCCTCACTCTCAGTAAGTAGCCAAATCCAGGAAGTCATTTCCACACATGCACCATTATGTGTCACTCGTTTTGGTGTAATGGATAATGATAACAACATGTTATCATTACTGATGTATATTGTTTGTGCACATGTCATTATGCCCGGTTGTATTATCTTTTTTCTTTTTTTTCTTTTTTTTTTTTTTGCAAAAGCATATCTGCACCTTGTTTGTTTATTAGTATGATTTTCAAATAATTTTATTTCAGATGTCAATTTATAAACAAATAATCATCATCATATTTTATCATTGATATGTATAAGAACATTTTATGATTGAGGGGCACTTCGTTATTGCATATAACTTTTTTTCTGTAAAAAGGATCTTTTTAAATGTTGTAATATATGTGATAGTGAAGATAAAAGTTATTACAAAGTTCTACAGCCTGTATATACATTGGAAAAATAGGGCTTTTGATTAGTAGATGCAGGAAATACATTTATACATGTAAAGTCTTTTTCAGAGACTGTAATTTATCTAATTTGATATACAGTAAAACGGGGCTAATGGTATTCATCATATGTAAATTATCATATGCGATGTCATACAGTTTGCTCTTTTTAGTTTATGGTTAGGTAAGATAATGATCAAATCAGTTTTTTCCCAAGGCTGAATCAGTGTTTGCTATAATTAACAAATTATTTATATACAGTACATTGATTATATTAAGGTACTCGATTCCCTGTGTTGCTATTTTGCTTTACCTGGACTAAAAATTATATTGATCAAGCACATATCAAGAACACATGTACTTGCATATTCAGTATATGACTTTGCATGCCTTAAACCAACATTTTTTTTTAAAAGCTCAATTAGACTTGAAGATGGTGTCTCCACAGGACAGGGTGTATTGTATTTCCCTTCAGCATCTCTTTCCTCATTTTAAAGCATAATTTTGTAACGGTAACCAGGGTCAAAGTTATGCAATAATAATGAAATAGTGCCTCATATCACAAACTTGTAATATAATCTGCTCTGTGCAGAGTTTCGATTTCAACACGTGTGCTCAAATTAATAAAATTCAAATGAGAAACCTGAATTTTGGAAAAAGCACAGACAACATTATGCAAGTTGGACCTCTAATGTTTAACTTTGTTTTCGCACTGAGCCTTATGCCATTGTGTCAAATGCAGCATTCTCCCATAACATTTTCACACGCTGTTTATAGCATGCATTATTACTTTGCTTGCAATAAGTCACTTCCTCTAAGGGGAACAAAACTGAGTTACAAAGGCCTCTTGATGTTTCAGCTTCATCATATTAATTCAACATTGCGGTTCCGTGGAATATAATGAGGAATCTTACTCACAGGAAAACACTGTGATCAGGATTCCAGCTGTAGACTGACGCCTTTGTTAATGAGTACTGATGTTAAGCTTCTCAGTTCAATATCTATTTTACTTTCTGTGTAACATCTGCTTTTGATTTCCTTTCCTGGTTTTGAAGATTTAAGTAGTGAAGCCAATGCCTATGTTTCAAGTTTGCTGATATTGCGTACAGTAATCGTTGTTCCTGTATTTATGTAAAGTGAGTGTAGTGTAAATATATTCAGATCTTTTCATTCTTACCGTTAAAAAAAATTGTGATATTGCTCAGCATTGCTTCAAAAGGGAGATTCTGCTCATGGAGTTTCACATCTGTAAAAGAAATTTTTAGTCCTGATATTTTTCAAAATTTTAAGAACAGGTGTCCTTTTCTGTTACGCTTTTCTTTTCTCCAAGAGTTGTTTAAGTATCCAGTCAGTGTTTTGCCTTTTTTCTCTGTATTTTCATATGGATGGAGCTGTGAAATTAAAATAAGTTCAAAAATATACATGTATATTAATATGAATGGAGGCATGAAGGTTAATAAAGTTGCATTTTGTATGTAACACGTTGTTATGGAGCTGTTGCTATCTATGACTGAGATGGTATGTGGTATTTCTATGTCACTTAGACATATGAGCACTACACTCACATTCACTGGCATTCAGAAACCCAATCTTGGTATAGGGGATAACTGATATACAGCAGTAGCTTGGACATGGTACATGTGATCACTACAGAAGACTCAAAAGAATCATAAATCTCCTTTTTTATAGTATGTACAATATGTCAGCCTGCATACTAAAACATCAATAAGTACAAAAAAACCCACATTCTTTTGGTCAATACCACCTTGCTTTGTTATTGTCTTTAGATCATACATTATGTGCAGTCTCTGAGCAGAAGTTGCACATATAAGACAATACCCAGCACATCCTGGAGAGTACTTTATTATAACACAATCTGGATGAATGTTACTGTCAGCCAGCAAAGGATTCACATGATTGCAATAACAAGGTTTCAATTCCCACTCCACCGGGCATTTTGGTGTGCAGTATATCACATGCATGATTTATCACTCACATGAGCCTATTGTGTGTACTGTGTATGCTGTCCTGTATAAGTAAAGTACAGTAAAAAAGAAACTAAAAGCAAACCGGAGTGATATTTTAACAATCCCCAGAGGGTGCTTCCCTGTACTCAGGACAAGTTCAGACAACTTGTGTGGTTTGTATAGTTTCTCTGTGTACCTTTGTCAGTCCCTCACCTATGACTCATACAAGGGATTACAAACCACACATCACCTTTACAAACACATCACCTGCAACAGCAAAGATGATATATATATATATATTTTTTTATTTATTTATTTATTTATTTTTTAAATCACCATTTAATATTGCTTTTTACGTCATTATCTTTTTCTCCTGCGTTATCATAGCGATACACACTGTTGCTCGCAAATATGGAAAAAAAAAATTGTTTTCAGGCACATTCCTCTATTTATTCCTATTTAATCATCACATCATTTAATTACATTAGTAATCTACAGAAGAGGATTAGGGCCACTGAAAAAAAAAAGGTCCAATTTTTTTTTTTTTTATTATTGTTATTCTGAGAAAAAAAGTCAGAATTCTGAGAAAAAATGTCAGAATTCTGGGATTAAAGTCAGAATTCTCAGAAAAAAGTCAGAATTCTGTGAAAAAAAAATTCAGAATTCTGAGATCAAAGTCAGAATTCTGAGAAAAAAGCCAGAATTCTGACTTTTTTCTCAGAATTCTGATGTTTTTTTCTCAGAATAATAATAATAATAAAATATTGCACTTTTTGCTTTTTTCCAGTTGCTCTAATCCTCCTCTGTAGTAACCACCCTTAAACAGGTCCAATGACTACATAGTGAGTCCCCAGTTACACTTTACCCATCAAGAATTAATCATATTGTCACAAATGTTTCACGAGAAGTGGTAAATAATATTTTATTCCAACTTTATGAGCGACAATGTTAATGGAACTCATGCGATTTTGGAATACAGATCTATTGTAAGAGAGGATATTTAATATGAAATGCATATGCACTTTTTAGAGAAATGACCAAAAAATAAAACAGACACATTCAACACAAAGTCTTTTATTGGCATTGTGAAGGTTGCATGGCTTTATAGCACATTTCATCAATTTAAGGTACATAATTATGAAGCTATGAAACAAAATACCTCTCCTTTGCAATACTTTAGCTGTGCCAATAATGTAAAAAAGAAAAAAACAACAGTGTGTTTGTATACATTGCTGAAATTATTGCAATATTGTACTGGCACAAATTCCTCTGAGCCACTACCTTGGCTAGAGAAAGTGATGACAGTGTAGAACAAAATAACTTTGGATAATTTGATCCTTCTCAGACTGAGCCAAAAAATAAAAAATACACAAGTCTCTGCAATTAAAAAAAGTAAAAATTCATTATACACCCCAAAAAATTCTAAAGACTGCATTCTTAAACAGCAGATACAAAATATATACTGTACATCTTAAGAAATTAACTTCAAAAATCAATTTGTTCAACCTGGCTCAAATTTACAAAGAAACTTGGTCATAAATAGGAAAAAAAGAAAAAAAGATGTAGTGTGAAAATAAGGAGAGGGAGCTAACACACACAGAATCACTTCAGCAGAGTAGAGTACCTGATAAAGAAACATTGTCCCAAGGGTGCAGCTTTATTTTTCATCAAAAAATGCAGTCGAAGGCACTTTCAGAGGGTGTTTGAATACACTGTCACACAGATGTTGGGACTGGCAGGTGAGTCTAAAAAAAACACTACAGACACCGATGTGAAGCCACTTATGTAGATACAGCCTCGCTCATACGACACCGCCGTCCTGCTATGTGTAAAACCTGATATCTAATATGGACATGCATAATTTGAAGCCAAAATAATGTCAGGATGTTTGAGCTGTTATTTCATCTACTATACTATGACAACTTCCGAGAAAAATAAAATATGTCTCTCTCTTCGGAAATAATAGTGACGGCTGTATTGCTGAAATAAAATAATACACAGAAAACCCATTATTTATCTTTGTACCAATTAAATGAAGTTATGTGTTATTCTTATAAATGGTAAATTTCTTCAAGTTTTAGAGAAAAATATAAGTAGTGATGCTTTTTGGATTTGCTTCTGAACATCAATGGAAGACATTTACACTTTCCCTAAAAGCAAATTCAATATAAAAGATGAAAAAAATGTCCATCATGCAATTGAAATAAATAGAATTTATATTATATTCATCAGGTTTTGCTCCTTTAAGAGTCATGAATAAATATAGATCTTTGCTAAGTTCCCCTCATAACTGTGGCAGTGTTTAAGTCATACTGTAAGTACAGCACTAACCACCTGCTGATCCAAAAATGCATATATTCTTCTATCTATTCAGGTGTGTGTGTGTGTGTGTGTGTGTGTGTGTTTGTGTGTGTGTGTGTGTAAATCAGTTCAGCAGTTTATCTTCAGTACTTCTGCACTGTTTGGTATAAGCTACATAAATGGCCATAAGACACATTATCTGTACAGTGCTAGAATATTGATTTCTTGTCAAGTTGGTATTGACGATGAAACAAAACCTAATTCAAATCAAAGTGTTTATTAGAATTATTAACATTCTGTTCATGACTGACTTTCGTGTTTGGGCATATGTATAGAAATAAAATAAGGCAACAGTAATATTATCTTCCTACAATAAAAAAAAAAGTTATTATAGGTCAGTTCTGCAAAGCCTATCTCCACTATGGAGAGAGAGGAATAATTGATTTGATTTGATTATTTGATGAAATGTTTAAGTTACTTGTCCTGTTTTATTGAAAAAATAAAGATGGACTTAAGTTGCAGGAGGGTGGTCCTAGGTCGGGTGTCTCTTCATGTGAAGGGCGAGGTGGTCAGAGCGGGAGAAACAGCGGCTACACACTGCACACTGGAAAGGCTTGGCTCCCGTGTGTTTCCTGAAATGGCGAGTCAGCTCATCAGAGCGAGCGAAGCGCCATTCACATCCCTCCCATGAGCACTGGTATGGCTTCTCTCCTTCAACAGACAAAAAAAAAAAAAAAAGCAAATTTTTATTTTCCTCAGATCTCAAATGAGTGTTGACGATGGTGATAGTTTTTCATGCGCGCATCTCAACTGTGAGCCATAAATCAGCGTGTCCCGTCTGTCTTTCCACCCTTTTAATGAAAGCTGCAGGGTTTATGTGAGTTGACATCAGTGAGATGTGAGCCAGGTCTGTCAGCAAACACAATGTATATGCATGCCAAACTCATTCTTCTGCTTGCCAACATCACATTTTCACCCAAAAAAAAAAAAAAAAACTACAAGGAACAACTCAAAAACAATTGTTTAGATTTGCTACAGCTTTTACCTGTGTGGGTCCGTAGATGAGCTTTTAAATGAGAAGACTTGGTGTAAACTTTCTTGCATCCTAAAGAAAAAGAATTGAAATATATCTGTGAATTTTGATGATATAAACCCTACTCATTGTCGATATACAGTCACAGAAAAAATTATTAGACCATCAAAAGTCATCAAAAAATGGTTATGCAATCAAGTACTAACTCCTGTGTGTATCATGTGACCAAAACAGACAGAAAAGAAAACATGGAGTGCCTAAAAGCACTGTTTTTGTCAGTACAATGCCATAGCTATTGATGTAAGAACTGAAGTGATTTTGGTTATTATTAAGAAAACATGGAAAATGTCTAGATATCAGCTCTGAAATTAAACTCTTATGAACTATTTTTGTTGTTATCATCATATTTGTCCAAACAAATGTACCTTTAGTTGTACCAGACATTAAAATGAACAAGAAATTGAAGAAAACAAGGGGTGGTCTAATAATTTTTTCCTCAACTGTAGAAACATTGACTTTTGTTGTAAATGTCACATTATGTTCACTGTTGTTGTTCCAGATGGACTCACCTGGTACATCACAGTGGTGAATCCGCCGCCTTTCCAGATCAGGATTATTCCGCCGGTTGTACTTAACTGGAGCTGACTGGGCCAATACTGGGGACAGTGGGCCAATACCCAGGGTTGTCTGAACTGGTGTCAGGCTTGAGCGCTGCACCGGTCCAGGAACAGGGCTTTGAGCTAATGTAACGTTAGGATTCTGGCCTGGGTTTTGGATCAACGTAACATTAGACGTCTTTCCTGTTTCGAGATTGGTCGCCTGAAAATTCAACTTGGAGGCGATGCTGGCTTCGTAGGAGGGAGGTGGGGACAGATTGTGGAGCAGTTCCTTCCCTCTGTCTGGACTTGGAGGCTCAGAGTTTGGTGGAGAAGGTGGCAGATAGGTTGGTCTCTGCTGACAACCTGTGTGTTGGTTAAATGTAAAACACTCGGGTCGTGGACTGCTGGTGGGTTTAGCAGAATTTTGCACGGGGCCTACATTGACATTCCCAATGGGGAGACTAAGAGGGGCCATTGGGATGGAGTTCAGCTGGGATCCATGTACAAGCTGCTCCAGATCAGAGTTCAAAAGCTGAAACAGGGGGACATCCTGGAAATCTGGAACTTCCTGTTTGATGAAAAAGTTGCCACTGGCTGTATCTGCTGCACTGAAAACACCTGGGTATTCTGGGAGAGTTGGCGGTAGTCCATTTCCCTGACAGGTAGGATGCATTAGAGAGTGGGAAGGTTCTGTTTTAATCTGTCTCACAGTTCGACAGAGGCCGTGATGCAGATATGTGACATCAGGAAAGAGAAGGCTCATGTTGACACTGTATGGAGAGCTGAAGTCCTCAGTGAAGGTGGGTTCTAAAGTCAGAGCACCGTCTCTGCACAACATTTTGGAATTCACTGCTTCCTGGGAGTGATGAGACATGTAGCCGTCCATTTCTGATTTACCCTGAAATGCAGAAGATGACACATTATCAGGTGGGTTTTGGTGTCAAAAGTTATGCCTGATTAAATAGAATGCATTGGAAAAATTGTGTCCACTATTTACATAACTCTTCAGTTCTTATAAATAAAATAAAATGTTCCACTTGCTGCATTCTAATTCCAAACAGGACCTGACAATATGATAAAATAAACTGTTGTGGATAAATGTAGGGATGCATTCAGGGCCTGTGCACTGTGCCACATAAGAAACAGCACCACACCACCTCCTCTCTTTACAAGCATGTTAATACCTTCCTGAAACCAGCCAGAGCTTTTTGGAAATTCACAGCTGAAATTAGAACATCCAGTTGCTCTGCAGCGCAATGCATCTTCCTCACAAGTTTCAAGGGTGCAACGTTTCACATCTCGGCCATGCCTCGGTTGTGATTGAACCGAAATGTCAGCATCAACAACAGGAGACATACTCTGAATTTCAGTTGGTCCATGAATATTATTAATCGACCTTCAATAGTGCAGAATATGCTTAATAAAACACCCTGATTTTCTGTTCATCAGCAACATTTTTACGAGTCAGACCCAAAAAAAAAAAAAAAAAAAAAAGCGCACAGAATATGTAATGCTCTGAGGCAGATATAGAAAATACAGTGTCCTACCAAATTATATTCATGAAAGGAGGAAGTTCCAGGAATGGCATCCCTCGTGTTACAGAGCACTTGTCCATGATCTTCACCTCTCAGACAGTCGCTTGTCAGTGGTGCGGTTTTATGGAGAAACTGCGCGTCCTGCCCCGGAGCAACCCACACATTATTCCTCACGGCGGCGGCCATAAAAGCAGGAATACAGTGCAATATTACTACACCTTTTACAAATAAATAGCATAAATATTCTATATCTTAAATTAAACAATCTGTTCGTGGAAAGCGGCAGCTGTCAAACGCTCATTCTCCCTATTTTGCGCTGGCTTGTCAAATTACGCAACTGCGTGATATCAGCGCGTCTGCAGGGCGGGGCTCGACATGTACAAAATAAACAGGATAACCAACCGGTCGGGATACACCTAGTCTAATAAGTATAGTGTGGTTGTGACATGTTAAATGGTTAGGGGTGGTAAGAACAGAAAAGTATAAGATAAAAAAAAAAAAAAAACTTCTAAAATTATTTAACCATTTGGAAACAGTTTTTACATGACGCACAAAGCATAGGTGCGTCATGAACTTTCAGATTATTAACTTTAATTCATAACTATGTTTCTACCAGCTCTAAAAACATTTATTTTTACTCTAGATCCCAATACAAAAGGTGATATTTATTTCCCAACTTCAACAAAAAAAAAAAAAAAAAAAAAAAAAAAAAAAGAAATCCAGCTGCTGATGACTCATCCATGTTCCACCTGACACCAGAGTGAATCAACTTAGTGCACTTTCCCTCTGTGTTAGTATCATGCTTATACTGGTTGTATCTTTGACTTTCTTTAGAGCTTCCAGCGTGCTCGGGTCCTGGTCTGGCATGTTAAAAACGCCACTGCAGTGCAGCTGTCTGTCAGGACTGCATACTTGATGCCAACATTCCAGAGCCAGCGTTGAAACCTTGTGCACATGTACCAGCAGTGGATGCTTCTATCAAAATAGTCCAGCATTTCACTCAAACAAATTATGTGTCATATTTGCTATTAATTAAGTAGTGATGATCGTATTAAACTTGCTTGCAGTTGTTTGTGGTTTGTCCTGTGATGAAGGACTCTCTAACCACACTCCAAATGTTGCATTCATTTATTACACACTACATCATGGCATGACCTTGTGGGAACTCTGACATATGATGTTTTTATCTTCTTTTTTGTTCTTTATATCCTCGGATATACTCTAGATATTTGGCTTAGCAATGAAAAAGAATCAGTAATCCAACCTTCAGCCCTCTTGAGATCACAGTGCAGCAGCTTTATACATCAGCTTAACAGAACAAAATTGACTTGTCAGGGTTTTCTTTCTGCCTCACACAGGTGTATGAGTGTTACTTAGTGCCAGTGCAACATGCTGGAACTGGAAGTACAGGTATGTGACAACACTGGCACGAATGTGGACAAAGCACAGCAGCATTTCATAAAACAAATCCCAGTGTGTAAAGATTTTTAAATGTGACATTCATTGCCACTCCCATCCATATTTTTCTTCAGGCACTTTTTGTCCTCTTCTTAATATCTTCGTGAGTAGCTTGACTGAACATGTTTTAAGTGTGAACGTTGCTGAGGTTAAATAGGGTCAAAAGAGAAAAAGAAAAAAACTGTTGATGCAATTAATCTGAAATTTCACCACAGAAAAATCATGTGTACTTAAGTGATCCTTGTCAGGGTTCATAGGGACAACTGGGATGCTGCTGCTCGGAACCTTGATGTTTCTAACTGTCTGCCCCTGGGTTATCTGTTACTGGCAGCACCCCAACCAAGCAATTTATTTATATATATATATTTAAACTGTGTTTGGTCATATTATGTTAACTTTAGCACACTATAAAAAAAGAAAATCATCATAATTTTAGTTTGTTCCTGCTTATTTCATCTTAACTGTGTGATGCTTCTATTAGTAAGACTCTTTAAATGACAATATAATCTCCACAAAAATATTCTTTTATGAATATTTCCTAAGATGAATTAAGAATCTGTTGCATATTCAAGTGGTTGCTGATCATCTAATTAGGATCTGACTGATTGCCTGTCATGTGCTGACCTTTCAAAGTGCAATTTAAATCCATGGATGTCTCAGCTCCAAGAGGAGCAACTGTCATTCTTGGCCATGGCTCTTCCTGTACAGTGAATGTGAGCCGAGCCCTTCTCCATATCCCCCATATTAAAACCTCACAATATGCCCAACAACTGCACAGCGGAGGAGAGAGAATGTGCGGTATGTGCTTACAGCATCACAACTCCTCTCTGCTCTCACATGGACTAATATGGCCAAAGCCGAGGGGGTTATAACAATAAATATATGCAACACACTGCTACCGTGTGTGTAATGTGGTGGTCTGTCTATAACCAATTTTTTTTTTTTTTTTTTAAAAAGCAGAACAAGTATTTTCAGTTTATTTTGTGTGTAGAAAACTACTATTAGAAATAGTGTGTGTCTTTATGAGTGTTTATCTTATCATTGTATATGAATGATTAAATGTGTCAGTACAACTTATGAAATGAAACAAATGTTCTGCTCCATTTTTAGTCTGTCATGGAGCAGGTACATGACTTTCCCACCAGAGGGCAATGGTCAGCTACAGTTGAACTGTATTTGTACATGTACCTACTGTAGCTTTGTACTGCTGAACCATCAAAGTAACACTGTTAATGGATTCCAGTTATATACAATTACCTTCTATACGCCGTGAGTGGAAACATCAGTAAGTGCTATTTGTTTTTTTTTGTTTGTTTTTTTTTGTTTTTGTTTTTTGTTTTTTGTTTTGCTTTTTTTTGTCTGCTTCTATTGTTTGATTGTTGTTTTAGGATTACTGATTATCATAATTATAAATCAAAATAGTGTTTTATTTCAAAGAGTCAGCTTAAAACCTTTTTTCCCTAACTTTCTGTATTCTATTTATAACCCAGAGAAGGCACTCTGAATTATAATTTATTTGAAGTTGGTTTACAGAGCCTGCCCTTGAAAAAAAAAATACAATCAATAATTTCTTCTTTGGCTTTATTATTTCATCTCAAGTTTGGCTGTGTTACAAGCTTGGCTTGTTGACTCTGTACAGCATTTATCTGATCTGACACCATTTCATTAGGCATTAGTAATCATTTCCATAGCACACAACATTAGAGTACTCCTGTTTGTAAAACAGCAGATGAGGCTAATGCCGTCCTCTGGGGAGAAATTCAATATAATTCGTTAATTAAATGGAATAATTTAATTACAGTAACTTAGAAAGCATTCATCAATATAATTGTTTCTGGAGCCACCATTATAATTGAGGTTTAAGTGAAAACAAGTCCGTTTCTAATGTTGGTAATGTGCTGACATAGTTCTCCCACCCTCCATTTGTTCCTCTCTCTGATCTTCCACCATGCCATTTCTCCACAGTGTTTTCGTTTGATAGCCAGCCATACCACATCAGCAAGACCAAAACATTTATTACAGCCATTTAATTTAACCTCTCTACAGGCACGGACAAGAAGACAGAGATGATAGCACAGCCGCACTGAAAGACTCTCGCTGTTCAGCTTCTAATCTGATCCTCTCTGCTGCCCTTTCATAAAGACACCAGCGTATTACCCTGACTCCAAACATACCTCTGCCATTTATACTGTCTTGGATTTCACCACAAAGACGACCAAATAGAGTCCAATTCATTCTTCAGGGCCCAAATAATAAAACATAATTTTAGTCTAATCTGCCTAAAGAATGTCCTCTGTTTGAAGTTGACAGTGCTCTATCTTCTGAGAGTAATAATTGCCTTTTGAGTACAGCAGGAGAGGGCACTGAGGTAAGCCTGTTGAGGGTCTGCACCTTACAGGTGCGCCCTTGGACAGACAACCTCTCCGTTGTTCTAGAGGGAGAGGGAGCGAGAGGGAGCGAGACGGGAGAAAGCCAGACTGAAGGAATTCATCTGCCAGTTGAAACTTTACAAGCACCGGCATAGCAGCACAGCCCTGCTTTCTCAAATCACCGTGTGGCCAAATTGAAGTGAACAAAGAGACACTGATCTCCAGTAATTCCTCCTGTCTGATACAGCTGACAAATTCTTGTCATTAATGTTTTATCATTTTGCTGGACAGGTTTGTGAAATTGACCCTAGTTGTAATCTGTTTGATTTCAACAACTGCATTTGTGATGAAGTTACTGACAGTTTTTGTCCAAGAATGTGAGTGATACTCCTCATACAGTAGAGGCTTTGTGTGGATTGAACATATTGGCTCTATTTGCAATCATATGCGCCCATTAATTATAAAGTTAAATATTCATATCCTAAAAAATTGCTCAAAGCGTCGCTATATACAAGGTATTTATTTTGCATCCTCCATTCTAAGACAAACTGAATCTCTGCTTCATTTGTCAAACTTCTCCCTCTTTTTAATGGGGCCTATTAATTGAGCAGAGAAATCTGTCCCTCTCTGAGCATGGCACTGAAAGCTGCTGAACAGCTGTCCCAGCTCTGGAGAATCATATGGAAGAATGCATTATCGGCCTTGTTTGAATATTCCCTTAGATTTGGAATAATCAGGCAGCTATTCAGCAGTGAGATGGCTACGCACAGATGCCAAAGCACAGCTGAGGGGAGAACAACGGTGTGATGCCACTGAAATGCACACAAAACCAACTGCATAAAAAAGTGAATAATGCAGGTGTGCTTTCTGTTTAGTACGCTTATCATACATAATAGTGAAGCCACTTTCTTTCAGTCCTAGTATCTCTTTTTTCTTTTCTTCTTGCCTTGTTCAAGGTGATCCGAGCTTTGCATATGGCTGATTAATCTTATTGCGCAGTATCTAACATTGATCACAGAAATGATTACAAATGCATTAGTCAGCAGACTGTTTGGAGTGGTTGGGTTTAAGTGCTAGTGCCAAGCCATTTTCCATAGGTGTCCATGTTTTTAATTTTGTTATATAGAATTTTGCAAATGGATGCATGCATGCCGCCCAAATACAGCATCAAAGCTTTAATGCTTACAGACATAATTTAATCTTGTAGATGGCAGGCCTGATGGACTGTGTAGAGAAGGCATCCCTGCTAAATTCATTATGCTAAAAGTTGCTAGATCTCACTCACTGATGAGTGAGAGATGCAGTAACATAACCTGTGTTTGTAGTTTGTGCTTTATAACAATTTCTGGCCCTGTGCTGTAATGCTGATGAAAGCAGGCTTTTTATTTTTAGCCAGAGAAGATTTTAATTTTAATTAATTGTACCTGCATAGACATACAGGAGCCAAAGAAGTCTATAATAAAATGTTTCGCTTTAAGAACTTTTAACTGTTATGATCCAGTGTTCAGTCACAGTAGTCGACAGTATGTGACACTTCTCATTCACTGTTAATGTTGATGGGTTCAAAAAGTCATACTGCCACCTAGTGAATTAACTTAAGATAATGTGTCATCTCTTACGTGAGAGCAGCATTAATGAATACGAACAAGTTGAGAAATCTGTTTTAAGTATAGACAGCCTCTCATTTTTTATATATTCTTTTTAGGAATTTTAAAGCTTTTATTTCACAGAGTTGAAGGGAATAACATGCAACAAAGTAAGTTGAACAAGTAAACAAAGTAAGGACAAAGAAAGTCATGAATGGTCCCTTTAACTATCTGACTAATGGGCAAGCATCATGCTCATTCTGGTCACAAATTTAGAATTTAATGCAGAGTACTACAATATTTGACACCATTCTTAATTTCCTCCCCCTGACTTCACTGACTACAGTCCCTCCTCTTTAGTCACGGCTCAGAAATTCTATTCAGTCATTAAAAAGTATTTGTTTTATAAGATATTTCTTTTATCTTTTTTTTGTCACTGGTAAATCAAATTCTAAATATTAATTACTGTTCTCCACATTAGTGTGATATGACAAGAGCACCACATTAAGCATAATAATTACTTTATTTATACACCATTTTACACTCAGACATTTTGAATATATATATTTTTTTTATTGTTTTTATTCCTGTTTATACACATCAGCAATCACCTATGATAAAGTGCTGCACTTTATCTGTCAAGAATAAGTCACATTGTCACAATTATTTCATGAGAAGAGGTAAAAAATATGTTGTTCCAGCTTTATGGGTAGCAGTGTATATAGCAATTTTCAAAAATACACTGGGAAATATATATTATATGTAATTATATGTACAAGGAAAATGTGAGCATAAAAAAAATATTTATGCCAGTAATTAAAGTCACAGAACTAGAAAATGAAACAGCAAAATTAATTTACCGACAGAATATAAAAGCTATGTACCTGAAATTGTAACAATATATGCAATAAATCACATTGCTAAAACAAATGAACACAGAAATGTGTACATTAAATATGTAAAATTTTGCAAATGATAAAATTTACTTCATTCCATGGCAAAGGGACACCTTTGCAATTAAAAAACATGACATTCCTTCCACAACAGAGGTGCAACTCATAAGGGTCCCACCAAGACGACTCTTGCCACATGTTCAACACTACCCATTAAAACCTGGGGAAATTAATGAGCTTCCATTGGCACCCTCACAACAAAGGGATCTATAAAGCAGCCTTAATGTTCTCAGGGAAACTTTACTCTTCAGTAGTTCCCAATCAACCGGTAGCAGCAGATTTTGTTTTATTTCCCTTGTAACCTACAACCGGAGCTAAAATTGCTACTCGCTGCAACTTTACATAAATGTTATCCTTGAGTGAAATTGTTTTTAGCTTATGCTTAATGAAAGATCTGTCAATAATTAACCATGTTGACTTGTACAAATCTAATTAATAATAAATGTACTGTATATCATTAAACAGCTGTGCAATGTGCATTCAGAAATCTATAAACAAGAAAAAAATATTGCCAGACAACATTAATTTGTTATTTATTCACAGTTCAAACTAACATAAGTGCTCAAATGGATCACATGAAAAACAAAACCCTCTCATGTTGTGGGCATTGATTTGTACTTTTCACCTGCTTGTATACAATTAAGAACACTTAGGAATCAAAGAGCGCAGAGGTTTGCAGAAAGGTATGAATTAGAACTTTATTTATGCAGATGCTTTGTTAATTTGCATAAAAAGCAATTCCACAGATGGGTTTATGGCAGTAATGACTGTTCCAGTCTGCAATAAAACATCTGCTTAATCACAACAGAGACAGTCAATGGCTGCTGTGAAAACAGGCTGTCCAAGTACATCTCAAAGAAAGTAGTGAGGTGAAAAGCCAGTGTGGACAGGTTAGGAAAAAATAGTAAAAAGATTTGGGTGGGTGGGTGAGTGGGGGACGTGTTCAAAGCAGCGTTAGTTAAAAGAGACACACTTTTCCCAAACATTTGCTGGTCTTACTTTGAATGCTCTGATGTTGAGAAAAATACCCTTATCGTGCTGGCAGAACAATCCACTTACTGTGTCTAAGAGAAGAGAGAATTCTGTTCCAAGTCAAGCCAAGTCTTTGTCTACGTGTGCCAACTATTTTGAAAATATTCCACTTTGTGTCTTTTTAATCCATGAGAGCCACACACAGATACAAGCTTGTGAACAAACACACTTACACACATGCATACGTCCACACACACCAACACATACACAAGGCAGTGTGGCTGCAAGGTCACTCCAAGTATTGATAAATCACCCAGCTGTGATTCCCTCCTGACAGCTCAAACTAACATCAAGCTGGATGGGGGAGAACAAAAGACCATCAAGCGGCCCTTTTCCTGACACTTTTATTCAATCACGGCCAGATTGCTTACGACAGCACCAGCAGCTGTTTCGTCTTCATCTTTCCCCATTTGATAAAGCGTGTCAAGTCATATTTCTGTAAGTACTTCACCTCACCCCATACTGTGCAGATCTGCAGCGATTCGGCATATGCACATTCCACATGAGGGGATCGTCAAATGGGTCAGGGAGTAATGACACCCCTCTGAAGGTCGCAGCACACTGGCGTGGGGGTGGGAGCAGGTAGGTGGGTGAAGGGTGTGTGTGTGTGTGTGTATATATGAGGGGGGGGTGACGACAAAGCAACAAGCTGAAGGTCAAAGATAAGAACAGCAGCAGAGATATCTAAGATAGCCACCAGAAATTAAACAATGAGGGAAAGGCAGTAGGGCTTTGATTGTGTGATTGTGTTGTTTAAGAGAGAAAGGGGGGGGGTGTCGGTGCTTGGGATTGTTATTTTGGGATCCCCATCCTATTCGCGTCTCTTCTGTTGACCTTGTACCTCATGGGATGGAGGTCGGTGATAGGACAGAGAAATATTGCAGATGTCTATTGTTTGTTTGTGATCAGACATCAGCCCACACAGAAATGAGATTTCCATTTCGCAACTGCCTTTGAATGTTTACATCTAGATTGCCTTTGCAGACCCCGTTTTCCTGTGCAAGTGTCTGATAACAATTACAGGTGTTTGAGTTTACTGAGGAGAGGATGAGTGCCATATTTGAAATTAATAATCACATCCAAGGACAAAATACTCAACATTTCCCTGATGCAACTGACTTTATTCAATAATTTGAGGTCATTGATTCATAACAGTGTTAGTTTATAACTTGTTTCCTGGCCTTGTACTGACTATATCTAATGAAGAAGCTTTTAGACGCACGCTTGTATATACACTTGTGCCCACAATTATTCTATTGCCTAGAAGCTTAGAAGTTACAAAGCCAAGTTTGTAAATAAAAGGAACATGCTTTTTTGTGGGATGAAAAAATCACACACTAATTAGCAGTATTTTTTGTTGTAGTCTTTTGCTTGTTTTTCCCTGTCTACATAAAAAATGGTCATCTAACCTAAACAGAAATAGCTTTGCCTGACTGGACAATCTGGCATGTATCAGAGGAGACTTGGATCATTTATCATCACAACAAAAATTGTAAACTAGAACCTATTCTGTAGCTCCACTGTAACTGTGTCACCTGGAACATACAGTAACACAGCTGTTCATCTCACACACCTTATAGCACTTTATCTGAAATGTGTCTCAAGATGTGCTCCTCAGCATCTTCTTAAAAAACCTCCAATTCAGTTGCTATTTTGGCCTGTGTGAACGACTGATATGTCTGTGGAAAAAGAGACATGTAAATCAGGTGAAATGTAGGAGATGCTAGTATCAAAAAATGGGACAGCTCACTCCACTCAAACTTGGCCTGGCTCCCAGGAATGCAGTTAGCTAGCACACAATCACTGCCTATTCACAGTGGCACAGCTGCTGTGGACATATGTTCCCCACCAAAGGAGGAGGACATCAACCAGGCGCACCTTGAACAGGTTAGCAGATGAATGGCGTTCAGTCCTTTGACAGTCTGCCCTCGTCTCGTTGTATTTTCCCTTGCTCAACAAATAAGTTCTGGCCTAAACTTTTCTCATTCATTCATTTGTAACAAAACATGACAGTAACAATATTGTTTTGTGACTATATGCCTGATAAAGTAAACTAGTCATGGGTTTAATTCTAGAAATAAATATCTGAAATCAGTAACATTGCACAGTAATTTAAGGTATTTCAGGAGGACAATGAATCTTAAGAGACAGTAATGAGGAATGTTAATAGTAAAAGAGCATACAAAGACTTTTTTTCCAGCCCTCAGCAAATGAATGTGAAAGAAAAGATTACATTTATTCATAGCTGTCTTTCATCAAGAAGCTTAAAACCCAAACTTCGAATGTAACCCCAAATTATATGCATATTGAGCTGACCTCTATCACCCTCTTTCTTAAAGCCATAGAGGAGGTGCGATATGCAAAAACCCACAGATCCTTCAGCTCATCATTTAGACGATTTCAGCACTTTTGGTTTTCCAGCCAACTAAAGGTGATCACGTTAGCCACTAATAGATAAAGAAGAGGCTCCTCCATTAGCATGGAGGTCATACATGCAATGTATAAAAATTCCCAAACCCTGCTGTCATTTCAGTCAGAAAAAAAAAACAATGTGACTTACACTTAAAATTCACTTGATGCAGTGTCAAATACTTTGAGCTGTGAAATAGAGGGAGCGCTAGATATGCTGCATCTCTGTACTTACATTATCCACTGTTCTGCTTTTGTCACGCATCTCTACAGCTATGACCTGTTAGCTTTAGTGAAGTGCGCTGAGGCCAAAGAAGCATGTGGAGGTTGTTCACCCAACCCAAAGGGCCATTTACAGGGGAGAGACCCCAGAGCTGAGCGGCAGCAGCTCTCTAATGACTCTATCAGCTTCACTGATGGGAGCAAATGGCACCCAGAGATTTCAACACATTCCCCGAGCATGCATTACATTTGCTCTCCTTATTTCCGTTATTGTGTTGTAATGGTAGTACATAACTATGCATGTAAGAACACGGTATCAAATTTGAAAACAGCACCCGTGCAATATGTGATTTTTTTGTTTATTTTCAGAAATGCTCAGTAAAAAACAAAGACATATGTTAGTGTTACTCAAGAGAATAAACAGAGTATGATGCCATTGCTATCTTAAGGTTCTGACATATTTCCAAGTGGTATGTCGGCACAAATAAAACCTTGGTATAATCATAATTATTGTAATTTCCAAGGGAAACAGGCTTGATCTTGCACCTTACTCCAACAATTACAGGAAACTATGTATAAGATAAAAACAGACTATGTGCTTTCCTTTGTGAGGGATGGTGCAAAGTCACAGGAGTATTCATTAAGGCCTTTTTGTGTCCTGTTTGAAATAGTGCTGTTAAAGCCTTTAGCTGTGGGCATCTCTGTGGAAGAAATATAATGATCCTCCAATTAGAGACAGAATCATGAGACCTGTTTATTAGTCCTAATTCATCTCCTCATTGTGCTGAGCATATCAAATACCACAGAGGAAAAAAAAAATCAACAATTTGCAAACCATAATTACAGATCTATTAATAGTTTCACAACAATGACAAGCAAAGCTATTCACATCATTTTCTACTGTCAAGAACAATACCGCAGCACTGTCAATGTATCCATTAAAGCCTGCATTTATACCAGCACTGTGACATCTTGCATTTCCAAGATGACTCTGAAGCTCTTCAGATAAATTACACTTTTTCATTAACAAGAAAGGTTTTGGTATTATTAATTCTAAATGGATTTTCAGACACCTCTCTACATTTGTAGCTTATCATGGAAAAGCAGGCTTTTGCAAGAGTAAAGGTATTTTCAATTAAGGACAAAGAAGAAAAGACTGCAATGTATTGTTGAGATTCCTTGTGCGGCAGCATTATGAAAGTGTGCTATGGGATATTATGTGGTATTCTATATCACACTAGAAAACCTAATACCTAACTGGAAACAAACAATTTTTCTTGCCAATTTGAGTTGTTTAATCTTATCAATAAACACATTTTCATTTATTTATCTTGTCATTGAATATGGCATCACATTTGCCATCATCATTATTAGGCCCACAGTACTGCATCAATACAAAGTCATACTAAGATCTATAAAATATTGAAGTAACTCTCAGATGAGGTGTATTTGTGATCACTTCAAAAAGATAACAAATGCACATAAAACATCCTCAGCTGGTAAAAATGGTCTAAGTAGCCCAGTTTTACTATTTGATAGGTAAGGATTTCTGTTGTAATTAAGTTCATTTAGCTAGACGAAATAGAAATGCTCAATTTCTACTATCTTTACATAGTAGTGGGACTATAAAATCATTCTAAACTTGACTCATGCTCAGATCAAATCTTCTATGAAATCGCAAATTTTGAATGGAATCTAAATTTTGGCAATACCAAATGGTTAAGGTGACTGCAAGCCTCTGCAGTCAATGAAATGTTTACTTGTGATTGAGTTACATTATAAATTATATATTTTTGAGTTCTATTATAATTATAAACTTGTGAGTGTAGACAATATTATTACTGTCAGCAGGTACATCAGTTTATAGCAGTTTTCTAAATCCAAAACAGACAAATGGTAAGAAAAACATCAACACCTTATGCAAGTGTCAAGGCAGTGAAAAGAAGTGTTAATGCTAGTTATGAAACCCCCTGTTTTTAATTGACACTGTGAACACAGTTTTACACCAAACATTTTCTGAAGAATTAAAGTTTGCTATTTTAGGTGTTATCCCAGAAAGTTTAGAGGGAAATGACTGAAAATACCTTTTACAAATTTTACTAACGGCAGCCATTAAAAGCATCACTATAAAGTGGTTGAAACCTGAACCTCCCACATATAACATTTGGATTGAGAAAGTGAGGGAAATCTATCCGATGGCGCAAATTACTTGTATACTTAGAATTCAGGGAGAGCTATTTACAATGAATCCCATGATAAACCTGTTAATGCAATAAGCATTCAGAAGTGGTCATCTACATGTATGGGTTTTTTTGGTCTCTTTATAGTGTCATTCATGTTTTATTTGAGACTAATTGTAATCAGTATCTATTGCAGATATCCATATTTTTTCATGTCTGCCATATAGGGATGTTTGATTTGATATGTTTATGTACTGTGTGTAAAATGCCTTGTATATTTGTATGAGCAAAACTAATTGAGTTTAGAAAAAAAAAAAACAAACCTCATTTTCCGTAGTGTTAGGATATATAAGATACAGGAATGAATAGTTCCTGGCTAAAAACACAATGAGAAATATTTAAAACAAGTTTACAATAATGTTACTGCTATTGTTAGTGGTAATGTTAACAGTCACTGTCCACAGTAACATGGATATTTCTCTAAACAGATATTCGTTTTCTCGTTTTTTTTTTTTCTTTTTCTATACAAATTCTATTATACAAAACATCTTAAAAAAAAAAAAAAAATCATTGTTTCTATCAGACTTAAAAGTGCACACCGAAGATAATAGTGTACGCAGCAGCTGCAGAAGCTTTAATCTGTCATGAATTTGAGCTGCAACAAGTTCAGTTATAATTTTCAGTTACCTTAAAGGAGTGATATTTAGCCTTTTTTAATGGAATTATGCATTTTAAAACATTTCCCTGTGGTCTATATAAACTGTAAATGCTATACTTGGGTCTGAATCCATCATTACTAATTCAACTCCACAGGTCCATCTTCAGCTCTATTTCTGAGTAATGACACCAGAAAGGTTGTTTTGAACACTGGCCCTTTAAATGCAAATGAGCCACTTCATGCCCCACCCTCTCCAGGTCATTGGCTGTGCTGCTCTGTCCTGTTCAACCAATAACTGAACATTTTAGGTAATCGGCTCGAAGTTTGGACATATTTTCAGTATGGACTATAACCGCTGCTGCTGACAAACAATTATGTCGTACTCTGAGAAATGTTCATCAGAAGTCTTGACCTCATATGTGCAAATGTCTTGACGTAACTAGTTACAGACATGACAAATTAAGAAGGAATTAAAACTGGTTGTACAAATCCACTCAATTTTTGCCAAAATGAATATAAAGATAGCTTTGCAGCACCTGGAGGGTTCAAATTCAAACTTTTTGAACTATTAGAGCCCAAATACACAAATAAATGTACCAAAGACTAATAAAAGTGGGTTTAGCAAAATATGACCCCTTTAAGTGCTGGTTCTGGTTGTCGAAGTGTATTCTTTACATTACATGGATTTTGCTGTAATGCCAGTTGGTCATCCAAAGGAATCTGTGCTGACCTCGATCTACTGCAGGTCATACACTGATTTATACACCTGGATTGGACATTTCAGGTGCAACTTCATTACACAAAGCAATAACAGATGTGAAAAAAATGTGATGTGATGCCATTGTTTTCCAATTTCCCGGTTTTCCATGTCCGCTCAGATACACACAAACTGGACTTTTTAAAGATCTCAGTTTTTGTGACATAAAACACAGTTTACATGACTTTATCTATTAGTATTGACTTAATTATCAATTCTAATTATTATCATAATGATTATTAACCCTTTATTGGGCAAGTGACTATTTTTGGTAATTTTCACACACATTACAAAACGATGACAGCAACAGTTCCAGTGAGGACAGTGAGTCAACAACCTCAGGTCCAATGTGGTCTCCAGGGTCTGTAAGGTCCACCTCTACATGAACAGTGAGTGTACCTGCTTTGTTAGGTACCATGAAGTAATGGTACTAATGTAAGGAATGATGTTCAAAGGGATAATGTGGACGTGGACAGGTGTCTGGATCAGCACTAATGATGTTCTAATGTTCTAAAATATATGTTCCTTTCATCTTACATGTGTTTTTCTTGTATTTTTATATATACTTTTTGGATTTATTTATTTATTTATTTATTTTGCCTTTTATGAGTAAGGAACCAAATATGGTAACTTCATTAACCTTGATTTTCTATGTAATAAAAACTTCTTTTTTTTTTTAATTTCACAAAATTAATAAAGTCTTGTTATGTCTTCCAATAACACACTAAGGTTGAAATTCAGAATTTCAGAGTATTTCTATGAGTGCCTTATAATTATATAAAAGCTTAATGAATACCTGCTGGTGGTCAGCCATCTTCCAGGGTTCAAGGGTGAGCTACTGCTAAATGCTAGCTTACAGACTTGATAACTTCATTAACTTCATCAAACATTGCGTGATAAAGTCATTTTAATAGTCTTGTTCATGGAAAATGATTTACCACAGCTACAACTGCAGTATCTATGAAGAAAAAAATAAATGTGTTTTAATTAATATTTAATAAATAAGAAACCCAGAAAGTCTGACCCTGTCTATCAATCAAAGCCCAACATGACACACATCAAAATCTTACAAATGGAGCTATAATTTAAAGATGGACCTTCAGATCAAGGTTATAATAGTTTTGGATTTTTCATTATAGTTTAGTTTTATTTAGTCTTGACTCTCTTTTTTTTCTCTAATTCAGTTAGTTTTAATTAGTTTTTAGAGCAGGTTTTCTAGTTTTTATTAGTTTTTGTTATTTTCTAAATGCTTAGTTTTAGTTTAGTTTTATTTTTTTTAATATCTTTTTTTCTTTTCTGCCGTCAAATTCAAATAAATCCCAGACAGGACTCTGCTGCTTTCTCCCAACTTTAGTCTTAATGTTTCCAGGTAGAGTGGGGACCAGAAGACCACTGTAAACCACAAGTGACCACAAGTGACGGACCCTTAAATATCATATGGTGCCAGCAGCTAAAGTTGCTTGAGGGAAATAAATTGATTTCATATCAATCCAACACTGACAAAGATGAAAACGAAGGGAATTTTATCCATAATTTTTATCCGTTTTAGTTAGTTTTGTAAGCACACAATACAGTTTCAGTTAGTTATTGTTTTTTCTTTTAATTATAGTTTTGTTTATTTCAGTTAACGAAAATGTTTTTACAATTCTAGTTTTCGTCATTTTGTTAGTTTTCGTTAACGATAATAACCTTGCTTCAGATTACCTATTGGAGGGTCCAAATACAACAACTGAGACCAGAATGAATCCTGGAAAAAATTATAGGTTATTAACGAAAACATGAGGCTTCTTGCAACAAAAGGTTCTCCCACTTTACAATTTTGGTATGTACTGTGACAAGTTTTGTAAAAAGAGCTACACATATACACTAGGGCCAATACAGATTTTGAAATGAAATATGTCAGTTTATTTGATAACTGATGTTGATGTCATTTTCTGTTGTGTTTTTTAGTTTTTGTTGTTATTTATCCCTACATATTGTGCCAGAGAAATAAAGAAATCTTCATTCTATAAAAATATGGCACCTGAACTGTTTTAAACTCTTTCATGTTTTCATCATAATCACAACCATTTTTCCCCAATACAAGTCAAAGTAAACCCATAAATATTGGAAATTAACAACATCACATCCCACTGATGTTAGTGTATGTCATGATGTGTTCTTTTGTTTGCTTTTTCCCCCATTAGTTTTGCTGCTCTTTCCAAATTCTAACCCAACCGTTTTTCTAACCCTACCCGAGTTGTTTATATCCCTAAATCTATCTAAACCATGATTGTGTCATTGTTTAGGTGCCTTCCAATTCCCCCTGTGTGTCAAAAAATGACGCCAATTCCAGCGCACTTAAATATGAACCCCATCTCACAAGACACAAATTACACTGTACATCTGTGTGACAACATGGGACGCTCAGACCAAGTAAGGAAAATGTATTTATAGAGCACTTTTCACAGACTGGGAGTTACAAAGTGCTTCACAGTACAAAATACAATTAAAATACAATACATTACAATAAATTAGGGCTGTCAAAATTAACACATTAACGCAGATTAATTCATCATCATGATTAATCTGATTAAAAATGTTAATGCATAACCCATATTTGTAATTTATCATTCCAATCTGGTTGTTTCCCAAATGAAATGAAAATAGCAAAGGTCATTCCAATACACAAAAATGAGAGTAAACACAGCTACACAAATTACAGACCAATATCCCTATTACTACAATTTTCCAAAATCTTAGAAAAACTATTTAATTCTCGACTAGAAAAGTTTCTTGACAAACATCTTATAATAAATCTGGGTCAGTACGGTTTTAGAACAAAAACTACCACCGCAATGGCAATAACTGATGCAAAAGAAGAAATCACTAATGCACTGGATTAAAAAAAACACACAATTGGAATTTTTTCGATCTCAAAAAAGCATTTGACACAATCAATCATTCAAGCCTACTTAATAAACTTCAACTATATGGTATCAGGGGGGTTGCTGGGGAGTGGCTTAGAAGCTACCTAACAGAAAGGGTGCAGTATGTAAAAATGGGACAATATTCATCAGGATATCTTGGCATTTCTTGTGGTGTCCCCCAAGGGTCTGTTCTGGGACCCAAACTATTCAACATTTATATTAATGACATATTTAATGTATCTGAATTGCTTAAACTCATAGTTTTTGCAGATGATACTAACATATTCTTCAGTGATGATAATCATAATGAACATGTAACTACAGTAAATGAGGAATTAAGTAAACTGAAAAAATGGATGGATACTAATAAATTGTCATTAAATTTAAATAAAACTAAGGCAATGTTGTTTGGAAACTCTAAAACCAGCTCAGAACTACAGATAATGATTGATGGAATTCAAATTGAAATGTAGATGAAAACAATTTTTAGGCGTTATAATAGACAATAAATTGTCATGGAAAACCCACGTCAGACACATAAAAACTAAAATCTCCAAAAGCCTTTCAATCATAAATAAAGTGAAAACATGCCTTGATCAAAATGCACTCCATACTTTATACTGCTCCTTGGTCCTCCCATACCTCACATATTGTATTGAAGTGTGGGGAAACGGTTACCAATGCACCATTAATCCATTAGTCATATTACAGAAACGAGCAGTACGGATCATACATAAGGTTGGATTTCTAGAACACACTCATAATCTCTTTATCCAGTCAAAACTATTAAAAATTCATGATCTTGTAAAATATTATACAGTAATAATCTTATTTAAAGCATTCAACAAATTACTACCAAGTAATACACAAAAAAACTTCACAATTCGGGAGAGTACTCATAATTTGAGAGGTTTTAGAAATTTCGCATTACCCAAATTTTGAACCACTCGGAAACGCTTTTGTGTGTCTGTATGTGGTGTGAAACTTTGGAACAGTCTGAACATCCAACACAAACAATGCCAAAATATCCACCGATTTAAACTGCTATACAAAAATATGGTTTGGTCCCAGAATAAAGATGGAGGGTCTTAAAACTGATGTTCCATAAATACTCTGTCTTAAATGTTAATGTGTGCTTGTTGTTCCTCATCTAGTTGGTCTGTGTTGTCCATTACCATCTGGTATTGTTCTTATCATCAGTGGTATGTGCTGCCCTTTAGTGGTATTGTAGTTTTTTTGTTTTTTTCTTACCATTGTTGGTATGTAATTATTGCGTTCTTTACCACTTGTGGTATTGTAGTTTTTTGTTTTTACCATTGTTGGTATGCAATTATTATCATGTAAGTTGATGGTTAACTGTTACCTGTGGTAACACCACCAGAAATGTACTTTGTTTCTACTTTTTTACACACACTTTGGTTATGCAATGTAAATACTGTCAAATGAGTTTATTCTAATTTGGTATAGGCCTATTTTGTTCTATTTTGTTCATTATTCTGACTCAAAGTTAAAGGACAGGAGTGAGTATTTATAAGTTATTATGTTAAGTTACTTAAAGATGAGAATGGGGGTGGGATTAAATCAGGTTTTCGTCTGCCCACTCCTTTTCAAGTATAAATGAATAATTTTTTTTTTTTTAATTTGCATGTATTACATGAATGCTCGAAATAAACAATCAAATCAACACAAATAACCCATCTGTAGTGCAGAATGACTCTGAACGTTTCCGCCAACACATTTCAGGCAGTTTGTCCAAGTAAAGTATTATGCACACAAGGAGTTTTCCTTTCATCATATCAGTAAAACCTGAGTGATAGCCTAAGTATTACGAAACTGTTAGTCTCTCTGCAAGGTTATTATCGTTAACGAAAACGAACGAAATGACGAAAACTAAAATTGAAAAAACATTTTCGTTAACTGAAATAAATAAAAACTCTAATTAAAAGAAAAAAATAACTAACTGAAACTGTATTGTGAGCTTACAAAACTAACTAAAACATGTAAAAATGATGTGTAAAATTCCCTTCGTTTTCGTCTTTGTCAATGTCGGACTGATATCAAATTGATTTATTTCGCTCCAGCAATTTCAGCAAGCAGCACCATACTATACTTCACAGTCTGTCATGTCTGGTCACTAGTGGTTTCCAGTCATCTTCTGGTCCCCACTCTACCTGAAACATACAGACTAAAGCTGGAACAAAGCAGCACAGTCCTGTCTGGGATTTACTTTAGTGATGCGTGGGGTCAGTTTTTTTTTTTTTTTTTTTTTCGCTCACTGTGTGTGCGCGTGAGTGACAGAGACAGAGTGGAGCAAAATGACAGACAATGTTAGACAGGGATTTGAATTAGCAACCAGTTAAAGGTTGGAGAGTTTATCACCATGAAAAGGCCTTCCAAGCCCTTAACTGCACAGTTTAGAAGAGGAGAAAAGAGGAGGATGAAAATTAATCCAATTACAGAGGTATGGAACCTGTTATAATGTTAAAAAACGTTTGATGGTACAAGCAACAGCGAGCTGAACTGAAATGAAGCAAAGCTGGCTAATAATGGAACTGCAGATGATTAAGATATGAGATATCTGCTAAGGTGTGGTTTACTGCTTTTGAAGTGGGTTATATATGTTTATATATGTTTCTATCTGGTTTAACTGCTGGTTAACTGGTTTATATATGTTTCTATCTGGTTTAACTGCTGGTTAGCTGGTTTATATATGTTTCTATCTGGTTTAACTGCTGGTTAACTGGTTTATATTTGTTTCTATCTGGTTTAACTTCTGGTTAACTGGTTTATATATGTTTCTATCTGGTTTAACTGCTGGTTAACTGGTTTATATTTGTTTCTATCTGGTTTAACTGCTGGTTAACTGGTTTATATATGTTTCTATCTGGTTTAACTGCTGGTTAGCTGGTTTATGTATGTTTCTATCCGGTTTAACTGCTGGTTAGCTGGTTTATGTATGTTTCTATCTGGTTTAACTGCTGGTTAGCTGGTTTATGTATGTTTCTATCCGGTTTAACTGCTGGTTAGCTGGTTTATGTATGTTTCTATCCAGGTTAAGTGCTGGTTAACTGGTTTATGTATGTTTCTATCCAGTGTAAGTGCTGGTTAAGTGGTTTATATATGTTTCTATCTGGTTTCACTGCTGGTTAACTGGTTTATATATGTTTCTATCTGGTTTAACTGCTGATTAACTGGTTTATATATGTTTCTATCTGGTTTAACTGCTGGTTAGCTGGTTTATATATGTTTCTATCTGGTTAAACTGCTGGTTAGCTGGTTTTCATATGTTTCTATCTGGTTTAACTGCTGGTTAACTGGTTTATATATGTTTCTATCTGGTTTAACTGCTGGTTAACTGGTTTATATATGTTTCTATCTGGTTAAACTCCTGGTTAACTGGTTTATATATGTTTCTATCTGGTTTAACTGCTGGTTAACTGGTTTATATATGTTTCTATCTGGTTAAACTGCTGGTTAACTGGTTTATATATGTTTCTGTCTGGTTTAACTGCTGGTTAGCTGGTTTATATATGTTTCTATCCGGTTTAACTGCTGGTTAGCTGGTTTATATATGTTTCTATCTGGTTTAACTGCTGGTTAGCTGGGTTATGTATGTTTCTATCTGGTTTAACTGCTGCCTGCTGTATGCATCTCCTCTCATGCTTTGCACATTTTCGCATTGTTTTCACGTAAGTGAAGTTGTGGATGGATCACACCCCCACCCCCCCCAACCTGCTATATTGAATTTATACATCATAATGTACATGTGTTTGTGTCTCTGCTCAGTCAATGAGCCACCCTAACCTGACCCCCAAATAAAGTGTCCAGGGTAACCCACTGATCCGTGCCTCACTAATTTCTTTGAATAAGATGGTGAGGAAGATAAAATATATGAAACAACTAAAACTAATACTAAAAGTAAACTAAACTAAAACTAAGCATTCAGAAAAAAAATGATAAGTAATAAAAACTAGCAAACACGCTCTAAAAACTAATTAAAACTCACTGAATTAGAGAAAAAAAAGTCAAAACTAAATAAAACTAAACTATGATTAAACATCAAAAAATATTATAACCTTGTCTCTCTGTGATTACGCACCTGAATCACTTCCCTCATGATGAACAACTTCAAAGTGTACTCCATCACAAGCCATCTGTTTGTTTGCATACTAAACTGATATGTCACTTGGGCCTTTTCGGAAATTTTGTTGCGAAGTGCATTGTAGGAATGGGAATTCTACATGGTCACAGTATGGCCGCAGCAGCAACAAACACAGAAATGGCTTCATTGCTTCTTGCTGCTGTGACTGCGTGGAATTCCGAAATGGCCTGAGTGACGGTTTGGTTTCAGTTTCAGTTTGGTATGTAAACAAACAGACAGCTTGTGATAAAGTCAACTTCAAAGTTATTCACCATGAGGGATTTGATTCAGGTGTGCAATCATGGAAAGACTAACAGATTTGTGATACTTAGGCTATCACTGGGGTTTTACAGATTTGATGAAAAATTGGTGACGAAAGTCATACACAGCCTTAAAATATCACATTAACATAAGACATACATTAGTTGGGGATTCTGCTAGCCTTTCGGTTAAGTGGTAAAGGGAAAATGGACTGCACTTATTTAGTGCATTTTCTACACCTTCATGGTGTCCAAAGTGTTTTACAAAGCCTCACATTCACCCATTCATGCACATACTCACACACCAGTGCATACTGTATATATTCCATTCTTTCTTGAGTCTGTCTACTCATGCAAAATGAAATGCGATTAATATAGATTAAAAATGAATGATATTTAATTGTAATTAATCGAAATTAATCCACAGCAACCATGTGATTAATCTGATTAAAAATTGTAATCATTTGACAGCACTACAATAAATACAAGCTTACCAAGCATGGTATGTGAGTTGGGAGTGAAAATGCAATAAATATCTGTAAAATAAATATTTGAGCCACATATTGGATAGATCGGCAAAATATTGAGACTAGTAAATACCTGTGCATCCCCACAAATTAAGGTAACAGTAGGAGAGCTTTGTGACACTATGTTTTGTTCGATGAGATGCTAAGATAATGTCACACAGTTGGATAAATATCCTTCATCTCATATAAAACCACTCATTATAATCATCACAAATCCTACATATTCTACTCTTTGCTATTATCCTCTTTCATTTATTAAAGCAGTTTACAGCATAATTGTTTCCATTATTTTTAACACTGTTATATTCATGTTCACAGTGTGCATTGTGCTGTAGCATGGACTAAAGTTGCTTAAAGCTGCAGTGCTCCGATAGCTTTTTATCGCCACTAGGCAAAAGATCTATAATTACCTTTCAGCGTATTATAATTCAAGTGGACTGAGAGGACACGAGACCGCTGCATCTACTACTTCCATGTTTTCAGCTGTACAAAATGTACTCTGATGCAGGTTTTTGTCTCTTCACAGGCATTCTCAGACAGGTAAAGGGGTTAAATACTTGACTGACAGCTGTAATTACCAATCGTTGATCAGATTCTGTCAGATCGGACCTGGACACGATTCTACCGCTCTATTCTTAACACAGAAGCTCGGAAAAAGCAACCTGACACTTTCATAAACAGAATGAAACCACATCAAGTCTTCTGATATTTAGTTGTTTAATTTGCTGCAGAGAACTACTGAAGGACAGTGTGTATTTTCAGATTCTAATGTTATTTTCCTGTAATTTTGGCTTCTGCTGCTTGAAGTTAATTAAAAGAGTAGGGTATACTTGAACAAAGTAGCTTGTCAGTAAATTCCATCAACTCCTTGAGGTTTGACAGTTTTGGCAAAATGTTCTGATGCCCATAAATAACAGAACCACAAGAAAATTAAAACTCAACATCTGATAAAAGTATTTAACACTTATTACCTTGAGACAGAAAACCTTCAAAGAGGAGCAATGATTTAATGCACAATGCAGATTTGATAAAACTCCGACCACAACCTTAGCTGTCATGCTGTATTACGTCAGTGAGGTAAAAGTGGAATGACACAATGAACTCAGTGATAACTAGAAGCCCATTTCAAAGTATTATCACCTGGTGTGCAGTGTTTCAGCATGTGTGTATTGTTTTACTTCTTAAATCTTGATTTGTTCAATAATATATTCTTATCTGTACCTGTATTTATTTTTTTGTACACCTGATACACTGACCCTTTGCACAAAGTACTCGCTTTATTTTATTTTACCTATTTATTTTTCTTTGTTTAGTGTACAATTTATGTCCTTTTACTTTAGTTTAAATTGTTTTAATTGTACATTTTATTTCCTTTATTTAATTTTAGTTTAGTTTAATTTGTTTACATTAGTCGTGTGAAGGTAACTTGCTAAGTAAGAATTTCATTACTCAGTACTGCTGTGTATATGACAATAAACTTCTTGAATCTTGAAGAGGCCTTTTGCGTTTTTTTCTGTTCATTTTTTTTTTTTTTTTTTTATCCAGTTAGTTCGCCTACACTCTGTACGTGTGCTGGAAATTTCAAGGGTAGGAATTAACATATTAACTTCAATATTTACTCATTATTTATAAGTAAAAATATGATATGCTTTACTTGAGTAGTTTCACTTTATGCTTTTTACTTTTACATCATTACATTTATGCATTTAATCATATATTTATCACATTTCGTTTATGGAACAGCTGTACTTACAAACTACTTTCTGTTCGCAGTGATTCACTTATTTGTGACACAAATTTAAATGAAATTATAGTACACTGTTGACTGTAAAGTTGGAATAATTTTGTTGTCAGACACATTACTCTTTTTATTCCTATTTATATACATCAAAAATCACCTTTGACCAGGTACTACATAGTGAGTCCCAGTTACACTTTATCTATCAAGAATCAATCAAACACACAATCAAATTTTATTTATATATCGTCAAATCATAACAAAAGTTATCTCAGTAGTTGGGTTTAAAGAGAGAGAGTTAAAGGGAGAGAGAGAGAGAGTGTGTGTGTGTGGGGGGGTGCACAGCAAAATCACATTGTCACAATCATTTCATGGGCAGAGGTAAAAAATATTTTATTCCAACTTCATGAGCAACATTATAAAGCAGCACATAGAAACTATCATATTTGTACAATTGGAAGATTTCACTTTGTTCTAAATACACCTTCTACCATTGGGATATTTATATATATTTGTATTAGTGCTGTCAAACAATTAAAATTTTTAATCAGATTAATCACACGGTTGCTGTGGATTATTTTCGATTAATCACAATTCAGTGTCATTCGTTTTTAATCTATACTAATCGCGTTTCATTTTGCATGAGAAAACAGACTCAAGAAAGAAGGGAATATATATGCACTTAACGTGTTTGTCGCAAGCTAGGCGACGCGTTAGCCAAAATGCTAGCAGAATCCCCAATTAACGTATGCTTCGCGTTAATGTATTGTATTTTAAGTTGAAAGTGCTTTAGTGAAAATAGAAGTCCTTCCTGCAGAGTGTGTATAATACTTTATGTCGGTCGACTGTTCCGTCTTGAGTTTTTTTTTTTTGGTCCTCATATTTCCATCCAGAGGGCCAACATGCTGTTTAGTGTCTTCCATCTTTATGGGTTGGTTCTGCTGCCTGTCACTACCGGATCAACTGACCATTTTTTCATGTGCGACGGTAACTCTACTTGGACAAACTGCCCCAGATGTGTTGGTGAGACATTCAGAGTCATTGTGTTGTACGGATGGGGTAACTGCGTTCAAATTTTTAATCAGATTAATCAGGATGATGAATTAATCTGCATTAATGCGTTAATTTTGACAGCCCTAATTTGAATATATATATATTTTTTATCTCCTAAGAAACTCTTTTCCTCACAGATCTGTCCAACAGACATCATAGTTCTTGTTCCCTTGTGTTGGTTGTGGTTAGTGTCAGATTTTACCAGAAACTTTACAGTAATTAAAGACAGAGGCAGCGTTACTGTTGTCTCACTTACCTTTTCCATAAGTTTCTTGTACCTGCATTTGCTATATTCCCATTATTCATACTTTTTCAATAATAGTACAGTAATACAAGTGCATTTTTGTCTTTTTATCTGCTTTTTTAAAATCTGTCATTCTAATGGATTTGAACAGATTAGAAAAGTGGTATATGTAAAATATTACGCACTAGACTGAGTTAAAGGTTTTTGATGCCATGTTTATTTCATTAGGATTTGTAGTTTGAATATGGTGTTGCAGTGGCATTTTTATAGTTTTACAACATAGTGTGATAGTAAAAGTAAATTATTAATTAGCAAGGTTAATTATTCTTATTAACTCTCGCAGTGTAGCCACTATAAATGTTTTAGGGTAAATAAGAGCAAATGGACGGCGATAAAGAGAATCTGTGTGTTCTCCAGACGTCTGAGTCAGACAGGCTGAGGCCCTGCTGTCTGTTGGGACAGGGCAGCTCTACTTTGGACAAATTAATCTCCAGTAAAGATGACTTAGATCAACTTTGAAAAACACTAAGATGAAAACCCATAAAATGATTACGAACGGCGGCCAGAATGACAAGTATTATCAACAAAAATTAATCAGGTGCATCTTTTCATGAACTCAATTAATAATGTGCAACAACGGGGTCTTTTTTCCCTGGAATGAAAATTAATTAGCAGGGGAAGGTCACTCGGAGATGCTGACATCACTCATCAGGCCGCTGTGGCAGTTCTAATTATTTGTCTTCCAGGCTTGGCTGATCAAAAATTATTGCCATACCTGAGCAACATTTAGAAAAAAAGCTTTGTTTAAAGCGCTTTTAATTAGACCTGCTATTTGATTAATGCCGTGTAAGCGCTCAGGATCGGCCCTCTTATCAGCATTTCTGACAAGTTTGCTGGGTATTGTTGTGTGAAAGACGTTTTACTGACGCTAACCGACTGTTTAGTATCTAATTCGTTCACTTTACTTGCAATTAAAAAGCTATTTACTGTGAGAGCACTTGTTGATATTAATATAGATGTTGTAAACTTTGACAAAGCACTCGGTATCGATACTTGAAATAAACGTAGCATTAAGCGATAGTAAGTAAATAAAAAAGCATTATGTGAAAAGCAGCTGTTAGAAGATAGCAGCTAGTAACAATAGCTGCAGTATCACATACTAACAAAGCACTGCTGGTGAACTGTGAGCAAGTCTAGCTCTAAGGTCCCAGAATTTATTGTGTTTTTGTCAGCCATAATTAATAAGAAAAGACAAAGGTCACGCTAAGCCAACATGATTACCTAACCTCTGGCTGATAACATATCTGGCTGCTATTGGGCTCCTTGGTTCTACAGCGAGAAGACATGTTACCAAGCGGTGTTATGATCGAGGCTTTATCAAGTCCATGCGTTTCTGCAGAGGTATTGTGTTGACTCGTTGCCTGAACTATCTTCAACCTTTACTACATCAATTCACATTACCTGCAAATTAGCAAAGTTCTACTTTCAAGCTCACAGTACATTTGATCCAAATAGACTCTAAATGCCATTTCTGTTCCTATTAACCTACGGATCTGTGTGGCAGATATTTTCATGAGGTTGCTGGGGAAAAAACACGAGGCTAATGGCTTGGTTGTGACAGCGCTATTCATGATGATTTATGATTCTGTGTTTAAGTTGATTACTCCACTGCTGACTCGGAATACTATTTCAATTAGTGCACTGAAGGTCACTCCACGAAATCCCTCCATAATCTATTCCTATTAACACTAATGCGCCTAGTATCCATATCTGTTCACCCTTGTTGATTCAAATCATCCCCACTCCTAACGGCCAGCTTGTTTACCAGTTTACTGGTTCGGACGTATCCTAGATGGTAATTTTCTCTCCTCCGTGTATCATTAATGTCTTCAGTCTTGACACATGGCTAGGAGGGACATCTCAATAGAGCTTGGGTGCATTTTTATGGCTTTTATTATTTCTAATTTGTTTTACAGATCAAGTGATATTTATGCTGAATGAAATTGATCCTGAAAGCCCTATAGGCAAACGTGGTAATATTGTGAGGTTAGAAAGCAACAACCTCCTATTACTTGTCATCATGAGAACCAAAATAGCCTCAGTGTGATCAAAATTTTAGAGGTCTAAATTAATTTTACATCACTTTCATTCATACTCCCACTCACCCATGCAGAGGAGGAAATTAGCTACCTGTATTTAATCTAATATGTTCCCACTGTAAGCGCTGGTGGACATGATAGACTTAATCAGTTCACACTGAATCAAAAAGCTCACCAGACAGTACTTAGTGATGAACAATGTATTAAGTTTCAACGACAGACTCTCAGTTTATCACCCAGAATTCAGGCCTACTTTCTCTTCCCCAAATGCTTACCCAGAACATAAAAATAACCTAAAAAGAAACTGGGTGATTTAGTTTTTCACATTTTCTGTTGATTCAAGAATTGCCAACTAATTTGCCAATAAAATGTTTACTGCCTATTTGGCAATTAAAAATTAAAGATCTTTGATGATTGCACCACAGTTAATATATTTTATGGTGTTTCAAACAAACAAAATAAATTTATAGTGTAAAAAGGTTAAAACTTTAAGAGTTCTTATCAACCGTAACAGGCCTCTACGCCCGAGGACAGGAAACATCCTTTTTTTGAGGGAAGGGTAAAAGTGCTGACATTGTCACCAGTTGATGAGACTCTATCCAAAGGATAGGTGAAAACACTTGGGCACAGTGACATCAATTTTCAAGATGATTTAACTCCATGCTCCTGGGTTGGAGGAAAGAAACTTCAGACCCCTGATTTACCTCTGATGACAGCAACGCGGCCTCCGAAACAATGTTTCCAAGGCTACTAGCGAATGACGAGTGGTCACGTCTGTACAGCTGTCCCCATTGGTTTGATTTATGTGACCGGGATCCAATAAAAATGGCAATCAAATCAACCCAGCCACTTTACAGGTAGAGGGCTGTCTGATTGAGTTGTCGAAGGCATGGCTGAGGCTCAGAATGATTATGCGAGGAAACGGAGAGGGGTCCATCTTTCCGCACCCAACAAGGACACCATACATCTCCCCATGCAGCTTTCCTACTCCACTGTGAAATGTATCCAAAATAACTGCACACCTACTGCTTGCCTGCCTCCCCTCTCTGAAGGTTATTTGTCGTCTGAAGGACTCTCCCTGTCAGAGTATGATGAATACCATGTACACAGACAAGAGCAGCGTCAGGTCCAGGATTAGCCGGAAAAATCACTGATCTGTGAATAACCTAAAAAAGAGGAGCTGAAGATTAGCAATGATGCTTTTAGGAATGATCCATCAAACTCAACTACCTCAGTCACTCAAATGAATCATCTCACTTGATTCTTTAACCCAGGCGAAGTACGAGTGACTGCTGCGCTGCCTGCAGGTCACAGAGATCATTTTGAGGATGTTTATTAAATCAGTGCTATCAATTTTCTTACTGATCATCTTTTATCTGTCCTGTCCTTGGGGATGAGTCAAGCACACAATGATGTTAAAGGTTGCGGTATTCAACTTATGGCTTTCCCATTCAACCTCTAGAGCTGTTCTGGTAATATTGAATTACAGCCATTGCCATAACATACAAATTGATACCTGAAATATGCCCCATATTGAGAAAGCCTGTCACTTTAGTTAACTCCCCACTGTTAACAGAGCTACCGTACAATGTAGAACAAAAAATGAGCAAACAATTATCCTGTGAACTATTTGCTTTGGCTTTGAACTAATGACAACTTAGGCAGCCCTGTTTACTGTCATGAGGAAGCACACATTCAGGAAGTAAATTGGATCAAAGTACAAGCAGCTGCTTAAGTACTTACTCGCTTCGATAAGCAGAGTGAAATCACCATCATTGTTGCATTAGAGTGACTTGCTTCAGTCACCGCCAGGAAAGCAGACAGGAAGAGGAGAGGGGAGCTGATAGTGTACAAGCTCCATGTGTCATGAAGGAGCTGCTGGCTAATAGCCAGGCTCAAAGAAAACAATTGAACACAACTGTGGTCTTTTTGTGCTGGAAACACAATCACCTTGTTGAAGAAAAGAATGTGCTGCACAACAGGTATTAACACATCCTCTGGAATAATAGTCAGCCACATGGAATTCAACCAAATCACTCTTTAAAACACAACATAGTTACAAACAAATCCTTTGTGTTAATGGTTATCTTAATATTTCACACAAAAGTGGATCTTCACAAAAGTTCACATAGTACAACTTATAAACAATGTTATAAAAGAAAACAGCAACACAGATACAAAGTCAGACTTTTTCTGTTTAGGGTCGGGGCAGAATGAAAACTGAAAATCTGTGATCCAAAGGATCCAAAATGACATCATCTTAAGTTTCCACTGAACTCTGAAGACCTTTCCTTTCCAACAACGAAGAGACAAGGAAAGTTCAAGGATTGAGCAAGTCAGTTGGACTAACATGCCATGGAACAGGAAATAGCCATTCATTGATTTTGTGTGTGTCCAGAAAGATCAATTTTATTCTTCCTTTGTTTTCAGACTACAATGCACTAAAGCTCCTGCAGCAGCAGGATGTGTTTCGTACAAGCACGGTCCAAATGAAGCTATAAATCAAGTGTTGGAGCAGAAACACATAATGTCATCCCCCATAGACCACGTACTGTACAATACCTCACCTCAAACTCCTTTATTCTGCTTTCATACTGTCTGTACAAACAGGCTGACAATGTCCGACAATCCAATTAATATCACTGTCAGAATATCAAAACAAGGGCTGCGGAAACTGATCAGCAAAGGTAACGCCACACAGATAAATTTTATTTTGTATAATAGTCATGTTTTTATTGGAAACCCATTAAAGAAGTTAGTCATGGCAGAGTATGTTGTAATACATTTTACTCCTTTATGATGCCTCTTATCTGCTTTAACATCACTCGGTTGTTATGCAGTTTGCTGATTAAGTTTGTGTGGGCATGTGCACACGTGCGTGTGTGCATAAACTGACACTTCTTTAATTGTATTGCACTTGTGCTATCTGCTGCTGGAGTTAACTCGTAAAAGTGAAGTCTCAAGCAGATTCCCAGCGTCTGCCTATTTAAGATTCATAGAAAAGACCATCCACCCCAATCAATATCTACTTGAGATTTAAGTTGCATTATGTGTCCCCTTCACAGGCATGATTTAAAACATCAGCACAAAGTATTCTTAATTTTATTGCCTGCCGTAAATTAAAATTAATGATGCTGACATCCACAATTAACAATGAAAAATGCAGATTCTTATAATTACTTTAGCTGTAATATTGTTTTCAGCCCAGGCTCAAGGTGCTCCTCATATGCTCCTCAACATTCAGTAAAACACAAAAAGACAGCTTCATTACATTTTATTTGCTATAGGAAACAAAAAAAAAGGGTCTAACAAAAATCCACAGCTCATTTGGGAATATCTCGCCATGCATAATTAAGCAAATTTGATTGGAATTAAGCATGACTTCTTTTGGTTGGGTTTTAATGAATGCAAATCAGGCATCTACATCCCTAAGATTAATTTCAGCCAATTAAAAAACAAAGCTTGTTGGAAAGTGTAAAAGTGTTCAAAGCAGGGCAGCAAAGCACTTTCTCTCTCCCTCTACCGTTCCCTCTCTCTCCTCATCTCATCTTCATAACTTGCACTCAGGAGAATCCCCCCTCAACTTTGATCATTAGCATGAAGTTACAGCCAAACAGTATGAATTCAAATGTGGCAGAAATGTACTACCCACATCCTTATGGCTTTTTAATCTCAAAGTTGCGCCCCATAATGCTTTCTTTACATAATTATTATTTAGGTATTTCTGTGCGGATTTCCCCTCATAGGGCAAATCTGCATTAATGAGAGAGTATATAAAATATGACTCAAATATGCTCAAATATTGGTAATATATGTTAATTCCTACATGGAGGTGCAAAGACAGGGTTTGGCCCGTTAAATATGTCATTGTTCAGGGTTTTGACAGGACAAAATATGACAATTATTCTGCATTAGTTTTCCCAGAATAATGTTGGCGCAACCTGAAATCAACCTTTATCAGTGTTCAAGAGCGTTCAATCCATCTGACTTAAGCACTCAGGAGATCTCATCGTGGTATTTTCCATGTGAAGGCACCAATGCACACCAGACCAGTGACAAATAACGCAGCTCACACCAAATAACAAATGTCAGTGCCAGGCAGTGTCTATGGCTTATGTAGGTGTTAGTCTCATTATGACAACCTTACATTACCCTCCATCTTAAACGCGGTGCTGTTTTTGCACCTATCAATTCAGCGCACGAGAGCACTGAGTAAATCCTGATTATTTGGAGAGTCAGACGTAAACGCTAATGATTGAGGGCAAGCAGGCACCTTCGGGCTAATGCTAATCTGCCTGCACATTGCTCGTGGAACGCAGTGTACATTGATTTGATCTCTCACATCAAAAGACAAACAGTAGTGCAAGTCAGCACTTCCCCAGTCAATGTCATTCCTTGAAGTGATCCCCCAACACGTGCATCTTTCTGGGCCTGGGGAGGGAGGGAGGGAGGGAGTGAGGGAGTGAGGGAGGGAATAGAGTATTAGGCAATCAAATCTATTGGCATTTCTTTAAAGGAGATTCATGGTGGGAGGAAAGAGGAAAAGTGAGGAAAAGTGTTTCCCCGTTCACCTGCTAGTCACAGCCAGTTCAGAGAGGCTTGCTGTGTTTAGATTGCATTAATCCCTCTGTCTCTACCTGTTACAGAGCTTTCATTAATGTTGTCTTTTAACATCAAGTCTCCTGCAGAGTAGGGAATAAGTTGAGAGTGCTCAGAACTCTGCAGAAAGTTCAAAGCGCCGCAAGAAACCCTTTATGTGTTCCCTTAATCATTCAAAAGCCCATCCTAGTATGCCACTTGCGTAGCTTCTCCATATGACGAGAAGAATTAATATTTGGCCTCTGATGCATTCTTTTTGAAAGAATAAAGGAATGTGAAGGAAAAGCATTATCTATTCAAGGAGCGCAGGGAATACTCTGACTGTGTCTCAGTTCTGTTGTAGCTGCTGCGTCTCATTTTGTCTGTTGCAGATCACAGGGCTGCAGAAGTACGTTTCGGAGGGAGAATGGAGAGTGGGAAATTGTACTGTTTTATTAGAACCCTGTGGGAGAGTTTTGTAGAGGCAAGCATGCCATTGAGCCCATTTGCATCATGCTAGCAGTGAATAGATGTGATAATATTGTGATACTCTGGAAATCACTCCTACAAAAGTGCTATGATATTTCTATGATATTTCTGTGGCGGCTGTGGAGCCCCTCTTTAAGATAAGTGTGCTCGGTGCGTAAACATTTTTCTTTCTTTCTTTCTTTCTTTCTTTCTTTCTTTCTTTCAGCAGCAACAACAACAAAATATCACAGCAACTATGCGCTGTCAGTCTACTGTGAAAAAACAAAACCGAATATATCATTTGTTCTGTTTCACTTGTATTTTGTATTTTACCATTGTTACTCCTCTCCTGGTTTAATACATTAACTCTGATGCCTTAGGCTTTTCATTTCATTCAGTAAACCCACATTGCTATAGACTTGGCCTTATGCTTACTTTATGCACCAAGGACCACACATTCAAGTTCACTAGAGCAGACCTACGCGCCTTTTGAAGCATTTGGGCCACATTATTATGAAAGTATAGTGTTCGTACATTTGTAACTGCAATTGCGACTCAGCCATCAGTGCAAAATTTGCTATTCTAAGTTTCCTGAATGCACTGAGACAGAGAGAAGGGAGAAATGTGTACCCTTTATTTTCACACATAATAACACAACAGAGAATATTATTCGGGGATAAAAACAGTGAAAGCCTATTCAGTGCATTTGTTTCAGACTGTCCTACTAAAAAGTGAGAAAAGGAATAATTTGCACAAAGCCTTTAAACTTTCTATGCATTCAGTGGTGGCCTTAAAAAGCATTTAATTAATTTTCATTAAATTGCTTTGAAATAGTTGAAAAGAGGGTAGTGTAGAAAAAGTCTGCTAGGTGTAGGGCTAAATTGTGGGGAGTGAAGAGATGTTACTGAGAGATGGGAAGCCCAAGGGACAAGCAAGAGGACAATGCTGTCTCTTGGGAGAATTTTATGCTGCTGAAGTGAATTTGAATACATAAAGGAGAACTTGGGTAGAAAGGAAAGGGGGGTACAACATAGCCTGTGTTCTCCTGGTCCCTTGTGTGGGAAAAGCAGTAGATTACCCTGGGTTTCTTTCCTCTCTGGCCCTATTCTCAATTACTAATTTGAATTTTAAGGTCTACAATTGCTCAAAAATGTCATGTTTTACCTCCAAATGTGATTCTGTTGCTCTTCAGAGCTAGTTAATGTATTTCTAAATAAAGTATCCATTTCTGTTGCACAAATCAGGTGCATTGCAGTAAAAGTGTTGCACTGATTTATTGCTTAAACCAAAAAACAAAGTTAAGTTGCTCCCTAGTTAGTTAGTTCTACCTGCCAGCTAGAAATCTGAAAACCTCAGCAGATTTCCATAAAAATTTGGAGGACAGACAGGCTTTAGGCCAAGGGAAAATGATCTGATTCAAGCAGTGCTCTTTATTTGACGATAGGCTACTTTTTCCTTTTTTTTTTTTTTTTTTTTTTTGAGACAGCGCTGCCTTATTGTAAAAAATAACATAGAGGCAAATTAAATTCTTAAAGGATTTGAGTCTATAAAACTATTCAAAGTTTTACTCATAACATTATCAGAGGAGTACAGTGATTAATTCAGTAAAAAAAAAAAAAAAAAGAAAAACACACACACGAAAACACCATATCAGAACGTAAAAAAAAAAAACAAGAATGCAACATATTGATATCAGCACATTTTCCTGCTAAAGCAGCCAACGCCCTGCACATTCTCCCTTCTTAGTTTTCCTGTTTGGTCTGCCCTCTTTACTTTGTCCCTTATCTGAGCATCATTCATTCCTCCTCCGTGATCCTGCACTTGGCTGTGGTCTACGTGGCTTGGCACCCTCCCATTCCTCTCTATCCCACTAAAGACACTGCTCTGCACTGTTCTTTGTTTTCATGTAAAAGCAGAGGAGTTGGAGTGTTGGGAACATCAGCTTCAACAGCTTCACCTGTTACCTCATTGTCAAATCTGCTGTGCAGTTTGCAAAAATGTGACCTCAGCACCTCAGTTAGTTAATTAAAGAAGTGTTTAATTTAGATTACATGTACAAAAACTGTTTTTCTCATCAAATTTGAACTAATATGAGTATTTACTGTGTTCATAAAACCATAAACCATATTAAATAAGTAACTGTTTAATTTAATAATTCCATTACACATTAAGGTTAAGAAGCATATCTCTTTACTGAGCTTGTCTGACTGCAGAATAAAATACAAAACCATCATTTTACTTTTGGAGAACTTTGTCTTAATTGTGGGTTCCATGACCTGAGATCACACAAGACATATGCATGAGGCATTTAATGTTATCACACAATGAGCATGAGGCAGATTGCTGCTGATTAGGTCTGTATTCCTGTAGAGGTCACTGTTGTGTGGTGCCATTGTGGCAGATTGTGGGACACTATCTGCATCCCAAAACCTTTTTTTTTTTTTCTGTGATGTCTGCAAGTATGGTGACATTGAAAGAGACAGAATGTGAGCAAAAGAGGGATTACAAAGTTAATTTTGTTTACAAGGCATAGTGAGAAGTACAAACAGCATTATTATAAAAGGGAAAAAAGAATCTTTGCTTAATCTGTACAAAGACAAACATTAGTTTTTTTCTTTTTATTGGAGTGTTAATCATACTGTAGCAGTGGTAAGTTAATTTGGATGGAATAATGAATCTTATGTATGAATGTCTGAAGGCATCTCAGCATTGTGAGATTATTTTCTGTCTAAAAGAAGCACATTATGTTAATCACAAAATCCCCACATTTGTGAATCTTGACGACGATTGTAGCGGGCAATTATAAGTGGGTTTTATTACCAAAGAACACAAATTAGATAATATGAATGGGTTCTTCTCAAGTATTTGTATGTGCCATTTAACTCTGAAATCCTTGTTTATTAAACTCCAATTGCACATATGAATCAAATCTTTGGCATTAATCATCAAGTACAAGGGCCCAGATGGTACAGTCTTAGCTAAGCTTGAATTAACACGTAACACTGAATAGCTACTGCATCAAGATCCTCTCAAGGACCTTTGAAGAATGACATGAATAATCATTGTTGTTGGATACATAGTTTATGAAGTCAGCAGAGCATAGTGACCTACTGCAAACTATGAGATATTATAGCGCACGGTTCTACTCTGTCAAGACCTTTTTATGTATTATCTCTTGGACACTAAAATGAAGAATAACTTGCTGAACAAATTCTTAAGAAAAATAATCAGTATCATCTCATGTACCAAAATACAGTCAAGGACATGACCATTGTGACTTACTAATAATGGTTACAGGTCACTGCTTCCTTCCATAATTAAATTTCCTTAGATGTATTAATTTTCATCTTGTCTTTTGGTGTTCATGTAAAGATTCCCTATATGGTGGATGGTATTAATAATGATACTTACTTTGTCTAGTCAAGTATTGGAGAAATGAGCAAAACTTCCCACAACAAAGATATATCAAGTTCTACAATATGTTAAGATTGTTGTTGCTGTAAAGTTTACAGCCAGAAAAAAACATGAGTATGATGTCATATTATCTTACATCCATGGCAGAAAAACACTGATTTGTGACCATATCCCTGCGTATTTGTCAGAACCATTATCAGAATTTGCATTAGGTGTGTATTCTGTGTCGTAAAACAGAATAACATTGCACTTATTGGCTTGATTGACTCTTGATCTGCAGTCATGTAGTGATCAGTGTCAGTCAATACAGTAAGAGTCAGGAAACAGTTAACTTGGCGCATTTAACAGGTTACAATAAATCACAATCAGGGCAATATAACATCTCATGTTGCACTGCCATAATCATTTTGTGCGTGTTTTATCAGCATTCAACAGTACAATAGAAAAAAAGAGGTACAAGTACAGTCGACTGAAAAGGCAAACAAAGCATGATCAGATCTTGGCATATAAATCACATGTGCAATTAAATAATACTGAGGACAACAGTTAACACAGTACAAGCATACAACTAGAATTCTGTCATGGCTTAGTAAAACATTCCCTACAATCCCATTTCTTTTGTTCTTTACAAAAACCTGCACTTTGCTCACACTTAATGTATTCCAGTTCAGCTGATTTCCTGATTCCAAAGGACATCGCATCTCATTTCTTGTCACTTGTCTCCTAAATTCCTAAAGGTACAATTAGCATTTTGTTTGACGAAATGTTGAAAGGTTCATAGATTGATATTTGCAAAAATGTAGCAGGGTGTTTTTTTTTCCAAATGCAAATTCTGACATTTATTAACTTTTATTACAGATACTCTGTTTATGGATTGTAAAACTCTGCATAGATTTAATGGGAATAAAGTAAAATTACAATGTTTAAACACAATCAGTGTGGCAAACCAGCAAGTGTGTAATTTAGTGTTGTGTGGCAATGAAATGTTTTACAGGCCTTGATTTATGTCCTGTGCATGGCATTTCTAATGAGAGAGCCCAACATTGCAGTGTGCCTGTGTTCCAGGAAACTACATTTACAGCAGATCTTTTTTCTCAAGAGTGTTTTTCCCCTGTGAAATAATGTCAGCACTTTCCCACCTTCAAAGTCCTTTTGTTTCCAGATCTATTAACAATTCTAATTGTACAGGAACACTTGTTAAGTAAGGCTGGTAAATAAAGCAGGAAACGCATTATTTCCTTTTAGTGCAGATTAAAGGTACAGCTATGCTGGGTTGAAACACATTAATGAGGTTTTAAATAAAAATGCTGGCAGGGAATTTACACCGCTGACTGGTTTAACTGCAGTAAGCAGTTGATTTTCCTTGATGTTAAAGGGGAACATTATTTCACCCACTAATGAAAAATACATCTTTCCACCCTCCTATCTGTTAATTAACATGTTTGTGTTAAGGGATTTTCAAAAAGGGATACAATCGCTTTCAATCTGATTAAAGTAAGTGATACATAATAGGGACGTTGTTTTCCTTAGGTCCTTCTGTTAATTGAATAGCTTTGTATGACTTGGAATGTTTTTCCTAGTCACAACAGTTTGCCTGGACCTAGCTGCTCGGGATGCCCCTATCTTAATTACGCATCGTTTTCCAAATGTGGTTCAATTTCCTCAGCAGGACAGTTTCTGTTAACTGCTATTTTTAAGGCCAATAACAACGTCAAAGCTAGGGATGATTAAAGCAATTAAAGTTTCCCTTTGTTTTCTAAGCACAACGAGATAGGCCTGCCTGTTTGTACAGCATTTATTAAACATTTACTAAATGGAATTGAATCTGTCATCGATGAAGTTTTCCGAGACAATTACCTTTTAGCATGGCAAACACTGTTTCACTCAGCCAACGTCTCACAGCTTATGGCTGTGATTAGTCATTTGATTTCATCAAGACAAACTAAAATCCTCCAGTAGAGAGAGGCAGAGAGAGAGAGGGAGAAAGTGAAAAGGAGAGAGGGGTTTAAATATAATTTTACCATCGGAATTTCTCAATTAGCATACCACATTTTCTCCATTAGATAAACTGCCTTTAGAGAGCTGGCTGGTTTAATCTGTTTAATGTCCGTGTAAACTATAATCTCCTGATTCTAAAAAGAAATCCCTTAAGGACATCATTCGTATACACTCTTCATCAGACAGTTTTTAAAAGACATGATCGAGTGTAGCTTCTAAAGATGGATTGTGCAGTGATGTTATGCCTATCATGCTTTTCTTTTCTGTGGAGTATGGATTGTGCAAGTTGCTTGAGTTTAGCTAATCATTAGTAATTATACTTTACACGCTTGTCCTTCCTTCACTATCCCTAGAACGTACTGCGTTGCATTATTTGAGATAACTCCAATAAACATAGGTTTATGCAGATGCTCAGTCTTTTGTTCAGTGTTTCTGTGGATGTAATGGTAACATGCTGCTGTCTCTGAAGTCATATGTTTCATTAAGTCCCTTCCATTGAAAGATGGCAGCTGCCATTGTCTGAAGGATCATTTAAAAGACACATCACCACATGATGTTATATGCATGAATCAAACTTTGACCAGAAACTGAGTAAACATTTTATCAGACAGTGTGTGCACCACTGGCAGTGTTAGTATATTTGGAAATAGAAATCAAGATTTGTTGTCATCCTATTGAACGATGAGTAGAGAGAAATCAGAGTGTTTACATGCATATCATTGCCTTCCATCATACACTGCAGGCTGTATGAATTAGGGCCTACAAACACAGCCTCATTCTCCTTGCATCACGCCAAGAGTCACTCCATTGATTACCCTTCCCCGCTCCCAGGAAATGGCTCATGCATCTCGTGTACATTATAACAAATGTTCTCTTTGCATTACAATTGAATTGTGATTGTTATGTTCAATCAATGGGGAAAGGTCACGGGATCGCTCCTGCCAGCGCTTTAATGGAGAAGTCGATGAGGATTCATTTTAATCACTGCGGCTGTGGCAGAATGAGCACAACACTGAGAGACTGTCAATGGCCCGGTAATTACCGCTGTTTATACAGGTTTCTGCTTTAGCAATTTAGATATCCACAAATCTCTCTGTTTCTTGCACCTCAGTTATATTGGAAGCCGCGTGGCACCAAATGAAGTACTGTAGGATGTGGGCCGTGACTCCCCTAATTGTGGGACTATCAGGGAGGCTGGCTCTTTGAAAATGAAGTGAGCTCCATTTGCTCCTCTTTTGAGCACTAACATTACCAGAAAGCTGTTATTTTACATACTTTGTGTGAAATAGCATTCTATTAGCACCTTTGAGTCCACTTCTTTTTTATAACAATAGTATCAAGAGGTGGGATATTATACATATACATTTACAGCAGGTGTCCAACTGGGTTCACTGGGTTGATTTAAGTCTGCAGATAGCTACTGGTACAAAAATAATCTCATCCAGTGATTTAATTACTTATGTACATCCTGTATCTACACATGCTCTTTGTATAAATGAGTAAAGACGCCTTAAAGGGGCAGATGATTTAACTTTCACATCCCTCAGTTCCTGCTATAGTTGCCACTCTCCATGTTTCCTTGGTTTTCCTTGTGTTATGGTTCACTCTGGTCAGCATGTGTTGATCATCTGATCCGATAACGTCATGAGATTTCATAAAAAAAACATGAGAGGAAGGAAGTCTATGCTTATTTTTGCATTTGGAATTAAATTGATACAGCTGGTGGTAAATATTATCACACATCCTCTACATCAGTGTGCACTCTGACATCAACCCTTTACCCCAAGTGGCATGTTTGTGTTGGACGGTTTCTAAGGATAGATGGGGTCAAGGCAGTGTAACCTTGGAGAAACAAATATTCATGATCAATAAGTGCTTTATTCCAAGCATCTAAATGATTCTTATGTTTGAAGCAGCCTCTCCTCCCTTCATTCGCCCCCATTTGAAAAGCAGTTTGAAGATTTATGCAGACGAGGTAAAAGGACGTTTTAAAAGACTACACAGCATCGCCGCTTTCAGATGTCATGTAATCATAGGTTAGAGGAGAGTTCTGGGCACAGAGAGCTAAGTGATGTTACAGATAATGAATTGCCTCTGAAATATAATACATCGTGAGTATGATTCTTTGTTCCAAGCTCCGTACACCAACTCTGTACAATTAAAGTTATTTATCTCTCTCGTTTTTTAACTTCATCAATTATATTGTGATACACTTAATGTCCATAAGAGGATGATGTATGATTGGTCTAATTATTTCTTATTCACCATGCTTTCTAAAGCATATCAATTTTGTTAATACCATGTAATTAAAACACGTCAGTGCGCTACAAGTTGCTGGCTGTATTAATGACTATGAAAATTATTTAATTAAATAGCCAATTATAGAAAAGTCCTAACCATGAGAATTGACATTTAAATGAATTCAATTTAAATTGCTTTTCAACATTGTTTTATCAAAGCTTTATGGGGTGAATAAATTATTACATCAAACAATATACTGTGTCATTGATCATACACAAGTCTTGTCCCATATCCATACATTTTCAAACACTTTCCTCATGCCATACATCATAGCGGGTGATTACATTTTGACGTAGTCATTTGTTTACCGCAATCTTATCCACATGTACTGTACTTCTTTGTACTTTTAAGAAAACTCTGTTTATGTTACTTAGTTGATCAAGTCCTCAGAAAAGTAAACTTCATTCAGTGTACTAGTTTTAGATCACTTTTCTTCTGGCTGAGAAAAAGTTCTTTGGCCACAAAATAAGTTTTCTCTCAAAATATATTCCCGTATATGACTTAAGACAAAGTAATTATTTTGTGCTGAATGATGTAAACAAAGAATTGCAGCTAAATGTACAGCGTGAGTATACAAGCTGCTTTTGTGTTTTTAGCTGTGTTTTCATAACTGGGGTCAGACACATGCAGCCCACCCAGTTTGTTGAAAGGCCTTTGTATCTAAAACATCATACATATCCTGTGGTGCCTTTTAATACCTATTAGGATACTCGGGCTCATATTTTTCCTTTTTTATGCACATAATGTTAATGAAAGTCATTTTTCAGACATTACAAGCACAATGATTTGCAGTTAACCCATGCAAACAGGAGAAATAGTGAGCAAACTGTTGTGACATTCATTGTATATAATGAAATCTTAATATGGTGCATATTTAAGTGAAAGGTTAGCAACATAAAGGGCAAATGGATTGCCTGGCAATGAATTTTAAGCAGCTATTGATTTTACACTACAAGCTACCTCTTTCCCTGAATGATAATTTTGAAATGGCACACCGCTTATCTTAAAGCTGATCTGACACAACAGGACAACAGGAAAACACCGAATATTAGTACAAATACAGACTGTGATAAGCACTGTCGTTCTTGACGTGCACTTCTCTCATTGCACCTAATCAGAATGCACGATAAATGCCTGTGTAATAAATTCATAAAATATGGCCAAAAAAAAAAAACAAAAAAACTTTTTGATATAACTGATTTACACTGAAACTTTAGAGCTTGTTAGGTCCACTTGTAGTTTCCTTCCATAACTTGGACATGCTGTATGTGTAGTTCACTGTCTCATGCAAACTAACTCATTAGGTGGAAGGTAGATAGGAAACACTGCACTTCATGATGTGCCATGTGTGGTTGAGTGGGCATAAAAAGTCTATATAAGCTGCATTTACTGCACATTAACTTGACCCGACCCATGAAACAGGGCTGCATTTCTTCTCTCTCTGCCTTCATTCTCTTTTTTTTTTTTGTTCTGTCTGAAATTGAGATTAAAGGAAACTTTGAGAGTTCATGTTCCAGCTGAGTTAATCTTGGTTCAGTTCTGAGCATCATAAAATTGTACAACCATTTCTGCCAGGTAATGCTCTGTTTGGAGGTTGTGCAGTACAGTATCTGAGTGGCTAAAGCTGACCCTAGGCTTTTTAAAGACACCTTGAACAAGAAATATACTTTTGTTTCTTTATACACATTGTTATTGTTGTTTTTGTTATTGTCATTGTACTCCAGCTCCAACACTTTAACAGATTATGGTCATATTTTGCCTTTTGTTTCTTTCAATTGATTTCTTACTCTGTTGAACACACTCTAATATCACATTTACAGAATAAATTATAGTTCAGTTGGACTGTGTTAGCAACAGATAACATAAAAGACTGATAGTGAAAAAGTGAATATGTTGGATATCAGTGACTTTATTAGTTATACAAACACATGTTAACAGTTAAGGCATCATTTCACTTTCATCCATGATAAAGGAAAATGTATAGCCTAAATAACTAATGCACAGGTGTCAAACATGCGGCCTGGGGGCCAAATCCGGCCCTCCAAAGGGTCCAGTCCAGCCCTTGGGAGGAATTTGTGAAATGCAAAAATTACACTAAGATATTAACAAGCCTTTTAGTTCAGGTTCCACATTCAGACCAATTCAATCTCAAGTGGGCAGGACCAGTCAAATACTATCATAATAACATATAAATAATGACAACTCCAAATATTTCTCTTTGTAAATGTAAATATTTTCATGTATTTACACAAAAACAAAATATGTCACAAAAAATGTGAATAACCTGAACAAATATGAGCAACCTGAAATATCTTAAGAGAAGTAAGTGCAATTTTAACAATATTCTGCCTGTTATTAAATGTTTTGTGTATTTGTAGATCCACTGTGATCTGTAAGTTCTAATGTACATGTGTAAATGATAAACTGAGGCAGAATATTGTTAAAATTGCACTTATTTTTTCAGTTTGTTCATGTTATTCACATCTTTTGAGGGATAGTTTGTAGATGTAAACCTTTTCATTATGTAAATTTACTTTTTTCACTCTAAAACATAGAGAAAAGTTTGGAGTTGACATTATTTATATATTATTATGTTATTATTTTACTGGTTCGGCCCACTTCAGATCAAATGTGGCCCCTGAACTGAAATGAGTTTGACACCCCTGAACTAATGTAAAAAACAAGAATTCTGAAACACATTTGCATCAGTGAAGTGAGTGAAAACACATGTGTCTGAATGAAAGACAAACTGAAAAACTCCCACAAATAAATAAGAAAACTTTATCCAAACAGTTTGTGACTTTGGATCAGTGTGTTCCAGTAAATGCAAGTAAAAAAAAAAAAAGAAGGAAAAAAAAGGTACTTTTTTTTTGGCTGAATCAAAGACACACTGAAAAGACAGAAAATGCTTTTGAACAGTCCCATAAAAAGTAAGTAAAGTGTAAAGTAAAGCTTATCCCAATATTTTATATTATTTTGAATCACTGTGTTGCAAAGCTTACATAATGTTAGATAGCAGGTGTTGGCTGCAATATTCTACAAAAAATAAGTAGGCTACTTTCAAAAACAGTTAAGTGAAATGTCAGGTGAAAGTGAAGAACATGAGTTGTTTATGCGTAAAAATCTAAATGCATCTAAGAGTTTCCACATATATTTGACCTGTGTGGGACATTTAGACAAACTGAAAAACTCCCACAAATAAATAAGTAAACTTTTTCCAAACAGTTTGTGACTTTGGATCAGTGTGTTCCAGTAAATGCAAGTTTAAAAAAAAGAAGAAAAAAAAAAGGTACTTTTTTTTAGGCTGAATCAAAGACACACTGAAAAGACAGAAAATGCTTTTGAACAGTCCCATAAAAAGTAAGTAAAGTGTAAAGTAAAGCTTATCCCAATATTTTACATTACTTTGAATCATTGTGTTGCAAAGCTTACATAATGTTAGATAGCAGGTGTTGGCTGCAATATTCTACAAAAAATAAGTAGGCTACTTTCAAAAACAGTTAAGTGAAATGTCAGGTGGAAGTGAAGAACATGAGATGTTCATGCGTAAAAATCTAAATGCATCTAAGAGTTTCCACATATATTTGACCTGTGTGGGACATTTAGACAAACTGAAAAACTCCCACAAATAAATAAGAAAACTTTATCCAAACAGTTTGTGACTTTGGATCAGTGTGTAAATGCAAGTTTAAAAAAAAAGAAGAAAAAAAAGGTACTTTTTTTTTTTGCCTGAATCAAAGACACACTGAAAAGACAGAAAATGCTTTTGAATAAAAGTAAGTAAAGTGTAAAGTAAAGCTTATCCCAATATTTTATATTACTTTGCATCACTGTGTTGCAAAGCTTACATAATGTTAGATAGCAGGTGTTGGCTGCAATATTCTACAAAAAATAAGTAGGCTACTTTCAAAAACAGTTAAATGAAATGTCAGGTGGAAGTGAAGAACATGAGTTGTTTATGCGTAAAAATCTAAAATGCATCTAAGAGTTTCCACATATATTTGACCTGTGTGGGACATTTAGACAAACCTGAGACATTTTCAGTAGTAGCCCAAGCCCAGTTATCTGTTCTTCAAAGGCTTCCAGTGTCCCCTAGCTCCTCCCTCTCTGTACCGTGTGACAACAACAACTCATCCACAGAGCGGAGCTGCACTTTTCAGCTCATTTTCCTCCTGTCATTCCTCCTCCTATCTTTGATCATTGTCCCGCCGCTGAGCCCCCCCCTCCCCAAAAAAAACCCCTCACTCAGCACGCCTTTTTTCGGGCAGCTCTTTTTACTTCCCAACTTATCTGAGGAACTAAACTCTGGTGGATTCTTTCATTTAGGGGTGTCTCGGCAGGCTGGGTTTTCTACTTTGAACTTCGGCTACTCTCTTCCCCTCCTGTAGGTGACCATGGCCGTACCGGCTGCTCTGATCCCACCAACTCCTCTGGTCCCACCGCCTCCGATCTCGACTCCCTCCGCGACGACGTCCCCGCCGTCGACAACTTCATCACCGTCTCCATCCTTGGCCCCCCCATCCGGACCCGGACAGAACCTGTTCAGATCAGAGCTCCTCGCCACCGGCAGCCCGGGCATCCCGACCCCGACCGCGGCTCTCCCACCCGGTAAACCCGTGTACTCGACTCCTTCGCCTGTTGAAAACATACCGCAAAACAACGAGTGTAAGATGGTCGAGTTGCGCGGTGCCAAAGTCGCCTCTTTCACCGTGGACGGCTGTGAGCTCATCTGCCTTCCTCAAGCTTTCGACCTGTTCCTGAAGCACCTGGTCGGCGGACTGCACACGGTCTACACCAAGCTGAAGCGGCTGGAGATCACGCCGGTGGTGTGCAATGTGGAGCAGGTCCGCATCCTCAGAGGGCTCGGCGCCATCCAACCCGGGGTGAACCGCTGCAAACTCATCTCCAGAAAAGACTTCGAGACTCTGTACAACGACTGCACCAATGCGAGGTTAGTGGTGAGATCTATACGGTATATTTGTGTGTGGGTGCGTGGAAATGTCTTCAGTGTCAGCCGTGCGTAAAGACGCATAGGCAAGAAAGGGGGAGACATTTTTCCCGATGCCAAACAACCAGTTAAAGGGATGTGATTAACCTATTAGCCCGTTTGAAATAATCGACTATATTGTGTGTCGATAGGATCGTATATGTCAAACTCCATCCAAACATCCCACGCGTGTTTTTACGTGTTGATCGGGAAAGAGGCCGGCGCGCATCATCAGTGAAAAAGTTGAGCGAAAGTTTTTTTTTTTTTTTTTTTTTTTTTTTAAACACGTGCAGGGCAAAAGCTGTGCCATGATGGATAGCCTGTCTGCCTCAGAACAAATGAATCGATAATGTACGCTACACCTCGGTTACACACCTCTGTTGAATAAACTTCAGGTACAAATCTGTTATTGTACAGAAAATTTCACAATCAAGCCTCATCATTTTACATGCAACATTAACTGCATGTGTAATTTAAGGCTTATTTCACATCAGCTTATTATTAAAATGACTGAAACTAAACTAGGTGATGTCTTTTAATGCTCTTGCCACAGGGGCAATGTGATTTATAATTATGTTATAATTATTTCCACCAAGCAAATAAGTCAAACCCATATTATCAAAATTAGATGACTGGATTTTTTTTTTTTTTTTGGCATTAATTGCTCACTTGGAGATGAAACCCAGAAGTTTCTTTTGGATATTACAGTACACTCACTCCATCTGCAAAAAAAAAAACAAAACCTAGAGTAAATAGTAAACTAATAACTTAAATCATAAAATCTTATTTCTATAAAACTATAAAATTAATATAGAGTAAATAAGGTAAACACTCTTAGAAATTAATGCATTACCTCATATTACCAAATGAAATATATCGAGCTTTATATGTTTTAATATGGAGTGATTTAAGTGGAGATCAATATTTGATTAAAGGCCATTTTTACTGTCCTGTTGCTCATAGCTGTGATGTATCACTCAGCCTCACAGGATGGTTCAGCCTGGTCAAATTTACCATCTTACCTGACACTATGATTGATTCTCTATTGATCTCCTACCCAGAAATGAGCTGGAAATGCAAATATGATGGAAAGGCTCACATCATTTGGGAATGGTAATAAACACTTTGAGTCACTTTGTCGTCTTCGTGTAAAAGCACATAGTCTTTTTGGAAAAATTTTACTGGGGGATTAAACTTAGTCGTGGGTTGTAAATATGTACGTAAATATCACAATTACACAGGTGGGAAAAAAAAAACATACGCTGATGTTTATGTGCAAACAGATGCATTTATTTCTACAATTTTGATCTATATATATGAGGAACTTAAATGCATGTTGATCCTTTAAAGCACTGTACTTGAATGTTACATGAAATAATAATTTTGAGAAGTATGTGGAGTATGAGGAAGCTAATATCACAAAGAAATATTTTTTAAAAGCTTTCTCTCACATTTAGATAATTTCACCTGCTTCGACAGCAGTTTTTTGGTATACAGGTTTTCCTTCTTTTTATGCCTCCCTGCAAACAGTCAATCTCATACATCTAAATACAATATTTAAAGCTTCTAAATATGCTGCAGATTTATATTTCCATTCCAGTAGCAATCGTCTCAACAACTCACCTGTGCACTTTGGTGCTTAAGCATCATTTACATAAAGCGTCCAGGGAGTAGCACCCCCCCACCCCCACCCCTTCACTCTCTCTCTTTATGGAGAGAAACATACTGTGCGGTGATCCTTCTTTCCAGCCTGGCGTGGGGCTTCAGGTGACAAAGTATGTGGTTGAACTCTTCGGGTTGTCAATGGAGGGATGGCCAGCGATGGGGTTAAAGGATAATGCAGTGCCTCGCGTCGCTTTAATGACGCTAAAGTGCTGGGCTATTACGGGCACATGGACAGGACTGTAATTGTCTCTGAAAGCAGCCAGGTTCTCCCGGTGCTGGGCTGAAATCAATCACTCAGACCCGGCCTGCCCGCCTGCCTGCCCCATTTGGAGAATTACATCATGGAACAGCGAGGCATCCGCTGGATAAAAGGCTTCTGTTACTTAAAAAGAGTTGATTTTATTTGCTGAGATGTGTGCTTTACACCGTCTGTCATTGAATTGCTGCTGACAAAATGAGCAGACTGGGTAAACAGGACACAGGTTGGCCTGTAGGTGAAAACAAGTTCCTTCTCCAAAGTCGATGTTCCTTTTTGCACTGACTTACTGTCAGATAAAAAGTATCTGAGTTCATGGGTTAACCTGCTCAGGTTACACAACAACAGCCTGCTGCCTGTGATAGTTTAGCTTTTCATCTCGCCCTATTACCACAATGTCACTACTCTTTTTATACAGTGCGCCGAGTGGTAACAATGAAGTGAATAATACTCCTGTACAATGGGTCTTACTATTTCACATGCTGTTTTTTCCCCTCCCATGGTCTATTGTGTTAAAACAACGCTACTCTCATTTTGCACACAGTGTGAATGTGAATAGCATCACAGAGCACCACTGCATCCCGCTGTTTTAGTTTTGATGTGGACACAAACAAGCTCCAACTAAATTGTTCCCGACTATGCATACTTTAACATAACACTTTGTGAACACATTAAATTGTAAACAGATTTGCTTTGAATTATAATGTTTATTTTATTTAGTATCGTGCTGATTTATAATTGAGAAATTACTGGAAATCTTTTAAATATTGTCGACTGTTTGAAATGTTCATACTTTGCCTAATAAGCAGAGTATTTTAATAATGATTGCACAATTTTTAAAGATACTAGTAATACAGTAATTTCCAACCCCTTCATTTTCTTAAGGACTCTTGTGCCAGATTAGCTGTGTTCTCTTGCTCCCAGACTGATCTAGGTTCAGTAATCTCCCTTACATTATGACTCTGGCCCTCCAGGAGCCCTCCAGGAGCCCTCTGTTCCAGCTACTTGTTTTCCTTTTCATTTTCCCTGCGGTGGGATGGAAAAGGTTCTTATTGCTGTGTGACACTTGAACTCTCTGAAAGGTTATTATAACACGAGGGGCGGTGCAGAGATATCGCATATCTCTCATTGGTCTGCTTTGTGGAGGAAGGCTATTCGATGCTAGGGCGCAGAAATGCAGCAGTTAATTGACAATCATTGTCTACCCCTGAAGGTTAACCACACGCCCCAGACAATGTCCCACCGCTGGGAATGGGACGGCTTTTCACTTACATGCCCTTCTTAAATAGATTTTCCCGGCTTGTTTCAGTCAAACATATCTTCCTCTGAAATGTTACAAGTGACAGGTCACGGTGAAGCAAGTTTTTCTTTAACAAATATATCTAATTGATACTGATATGACAGCAAGTGTTATGAGAGCTATCACCTCTCTTGTTCCTATTTCAAGAGTGTTTATGCCTAAACACACATATTTGCAAATGACGGTAATTGTTTTGTTTAGCGCTCAGTGTGAGCTGCCACTGAGGGTGCCAGCTTGTCTCTCTGCTTCCTCTCCTCTGCTGAGCTCTCTTATAATATATTTGTTTTCTACAAGGCACGGATGTGTTTACAGGTACTCAGGGGAGATTTCTGGATTCCATTCAAATCATTCCCAGTTAGAGTGGGTGCTAAGATACCCGTCACCCAGCAACCACATCCAAGAGGGAGCTTGGGCGATAATAACTTCAAAAACAGAGTGACAGATGCCTGATTAGAGAGAGTGAGAGAGAGACAGACAGAAAGAGAAAATGAGAGAGTGAGAGAAACAGAGGAAGGCAAGAGATAATGGTATACAAAGCCGTTTAAAATCCAAATCTATTCAGGTACTTTCTTGAAAGTCAAATTGGCTCTCATTTTTTGTGTTTTTTCCTTATTGATGGGGGAAAAAAATCTCACTCTTTCTCTTCCTCTCTCTCTCTCTTTCCCTCTTTTTTCCTTAATATTTTTAATCCGTCAGTGGGGCTCTGCTAAATTTGATTAGGTACAGTACATGTGCTCAAGTCAACTGTGCAGTTGGCAGATGGCGGCAAGGTGTTTTTTTTACAAACAAATAGTCTCCTTGAAAATCAGAATCGCTGTATCGACTTGACATTCATTCAGTCGAAACAAGTGCAAATTAAAACGCTTTTTTAGAAAAATCTACAAACTTGATCAATTAATGAAAGAAGTAGCACTAATTTTCGTCATTTCTTTCAAGAGGATGCACAGTATGTTTCTGTAGCCTGCACTGAAGCTGAGCCAAGGCTGTCGAAACCACAGATTTCACTTGTTAAGGAGGCTTTGTTTGACACTGTCTAATGTCATTTGTGGATTTAGAGGCTATTTGCATGGCAAAGAAGCCTGTATTGTTAATTTGCCTGTTGGATGCATTAGTTGTCCAAGCTCCTATCTTATTTGCATGCCTTTACTGGATCACCAACAGCAATAAAATTACCAATTAATTCTTGCAGCGAATGAAATGGTTTAAAATCACACATGTACATCAGGTCTTTCCACAATGATCAGTAAATTCAAGTGACCTATTTTTAGTTTGTTAACCAACCATAAAAGGTGCACCAGCCGTCTGTTTTTATAGACAACAGACTTAAGCTGTTTAAATCTGTCAATATGACTTATCTAGCATATTAAACTAGATTTGTTAATAGTGGTTTCACCTGACAATTTTACACTTGATTGCCTGACAGACCAGCAATAGATTTTGGGTCACTGTGATTTCCTTTCTTCTCTTTTCCTCGTCAATGCTCCCTCGCTTGTCTTTACTCACAGGCTCCTTCACATTACAGCACATTTAGGGAGCATGGTGGAAGTCACTGACGCTTGTACCAGGATGTTAAATGCTACTGACAGAAGTTAGAGGGAGCAGATGAGATTTCCTGATTGGAGTAGGAATGCAGGCCCTTGCCTGGCTCTGTCTAATATGGTCACATAGAGAAATTGATTTTCCTCAGAAATTAATTAATTTTTCATATAGCCCAAAGCTGGAGTTTAAAAAAGAGTGCACACTTGCTGGTTTCCTATTTTCCCCCTTTTTTAAAGAATTATTGCCTAATCATATTAATACTTTTGCCCCAAGGATGAAAAGATAATTGTACAAATGCATTTGGAAATATGTATCACTGAGTATTTATGATTAAATTATGCAAATAACTCCGCTCTCATCCTTCGTGGGCCCAGATTGTCTAATTAGGATTGATATGGCGAATAGATGTTGGGGAATCTGAATACAAGCATGTCCAAAGAGCAGAAAATTGAAAATGACAAGGCTGGAATCCTTAAAAAGTGTGTAGGGTTTTTTTCCCCCTCTCTGTCTAATTCGGCGTAGCTGTATCAGGAGTTAATTTTCCCCGGCTTCATTTCTCGTCTGAGCTGACAGGAAAAGGAATCCATCAGGGAAGCAATCTCAGATGGGATTCCACAAATTTCCTCCACTTGTTTTTTTCTCCCCCTCTTCATTTTCGCGGAGGCTATCGGGGATGAATCTTCTCCTGAGTAAACATGCAGATGTTATTCCTCCAGTGTCAATGTTTTTGGAGCTCTCCACTCAATACAAAAGACTCCTCCTTAATAATCAGAGTATATTAAGAAAGCAATGTCATCCAACAAAAAGCCCTTTGTACTTCTGGAATTTCACTGAAGTAGTAGTACACATTACAGCTTTTTTTTTCTCAGCCTTTAATTTTTCTATTACGGTTAAAAAAAAAAAAAAAAAAAAGGTACCCACAGTTAAATCACAGATGTTTCTGAACTATTCACCCATGAAAGCACTCCCAAACTTTTAGTATTCATTTCTATTAAACCATATTTATATGAACCTGTTCTTCCTTTTATTGTACCATGTTCCCATTAAGGAACTTCACACTGGAATATACTAAATTACCATTAAAATGCCCAAACAGAAACTGACTAGGCCAACAGGCAGCAGTTACATGTAATTTTGCAGCAGGCCTGTTCCTTGCTGGGCTCAGCAGTACATCACAGAGAAAAAAAAAAAAAAACTGGAGGAAATGACATAGGTTTCTATTCTCTCTTCTTCTGTTGTAAGCTTCAGACGAACGACACAACACAGGAACAGCTCCAGTACCTCCAACAGTATCTATTAAAGGGCTGATTGTTATCTAATCTTTACCTGGCGCTAGCTGAAAAAGCCCTGAAGCTAATGACACTTGAGACTAGCAGCACATTTCTGTGGTGGTTCAAAGCATCTGCACAGTCAATACATTCTGATGAAAAACTAAGAAGATGGCCCCAAAGCTATTTATGTGAAGTCTGAATTAACTTATAGACACAAAAAACACTTGCAGTCACTTTGTTGCCATACACTCATACTAGCAAAGTGTCTAAAATGAGTTCCTGTTCAGTCAGCAGTGAGTTGGTACTTCGCTGTCAATGTGTCTTTGAGTTTCAGAGACTCAGCTGTTCCTTTCAGATGTAGGAGTCTGGAAAAAGAAGAAGAGGTCAGATTACTTTACATTAGACTCAACCAGTGATGATTAATGATGAAATGCCTTTTATTTTATTTATTATGCCCCTCTGTCTTTCTCTTACTAATTACAAATTAGCAAATTAGTTTGGTCTTGCTGTACATTTTTAGGTCATATGTGGGCGACTTGTTCTACTAACAGTGTTAGAAACTGATTGGCAGATTGTTCCAGATCTGTCTTTCAAGTGATGGGAAAAAAAGATCATATCCTTGCCAAATCCACTCAATCAAAATTCACTTATTAATCCTGAGGTCATTTTCAGCTGATTTTCTCCCCCTTGAAATGAGAAATTCTAGAAACTAGCAGTTATAATGTTACCAAAGTCACATAAAAAGGTTTTATTTGGTGATTTAAGTAGGTTATTTTTTTCATAATCTAATTAAATGAATGTTAATGAATGTTCAGGTTTGGAATAAGAAAAGATTAAAGCAGATGAAAATTCCTTCTGTTCAGCGTATCCATGTGATATTTATATAGTAGTTCTTTTTCCAATACAAAATCATTTTAGATGTCAGCAATTCAGAATGAACAAAGCAGCTGTAAAATGATAAGGTCTGCAATTCTGGCTGTTATCCACAGCGATAGCCACACCCAGAGCTGCTTCCTGACGGCATTGAACACCTGTAGAGGTTATGAGCTGGGTATCAATATCACCAGGTCAACACATTTTCATCTAACACTGACATCTCTTTTTGCCTTTCACCCTCTCTCTCAGCTTCTGTCTCTCTGTCGCTAAGCCAAGTGAGAATATCGGTAGGAGTCTTTATTGCTTGCAGCACTTGGGTTTCTCTCCTTGTAGACTCAAATGTCACCGTCTCCCTGATGTTTCTTTAAAATCGCCTGTGCCACCACTTGCTGTGGCGCCCGGCTATTATTACCCTCCTCTTAAAGAGTGACAGTCTGGTCCTCAGAGATGTGACACAAACCTCTGTGGATGGAGCTGTAGTGCTGTGTCAAGCCATTGCTTTCAGCCAATCAGATAGCAGGAAGGAGACTACTGTACACCTGGAATGCTATGAGTTTAGCAAGAGAGATGGAGTAGCTCATCTTTGTGCATTTAAAACTTGGCTGCTTTCGACATGTGCATTTGGTGTTTTGTTAAAAAATCTCATTTAGTGATTGATGTCAGCAGTAAAAATAACCAAACACACACACACACAAAACAGAAAAATGAAGAAGAAATTGCTGTGATTGTGATTTAAAGTTGCCAAGTTCTGTCCATCCAAGTGCTAACATCTTGATATAAATAGTTTTCAGCAGTTACTTGTGTATGTTCCTAGTAATTCCACAGTCATGGGGAAAATACACTGAGACATGTTCTCTATGGAAATAGACATGGTTACGATAATAAAGCGGCCGTTTGCTCAAACGATCTGTCCACATTTATCAGCACTGTGTAACTTTCACATTAAGAGCATGAGTGTGTTTGCTTGTGTGCAAATGTGTGCTAGATGCTCAGTAAGAGAGAAAGGGAGAGAGGGAGAGAGAGAGGGAGAGAGTGTGTGACAGAGGGAGAGTGTGAAAGAGAGAGAGACACTCTCGCCCAACTTCACATGTGAATGGTCTTGTGTGAAAAGGAGGATGAATTGAGTCAAGCTGACATAGCATGCCAATAAGCTTTGTCTCATTTCCAATGCCGTATTCATTTGTGCCACAGAGAGATTTATTGCATGATTGACAATTATGAGAGGGTGACCTAGTTCTTTGTGATGGAACAAAAATGGTTTTCATCAGTTGCCTTTGCTGTCTTTTGCATTGTGTGTGTGTATGCGACGCTCCTTGGTAAAGAATAGGGATAGCCTCCATGCAATGAGATACTTTATCCCCTCCAACTATTGAAACTCATGCATTTCTCTAGTAATGGCTTCATATATTTTGCATAGAATCACATCATCCACTATGTCTGTTCCCCAGCAGAAAAAATGAATTTCCTACCCCATTAAGCAATGTGAGCTGTCCAAATGGATCACGTTAAAGTGACGTTTTTACGAATGCTCTTCAATCTCTAACTTTGGTGTGGAAATAAAAAGAAAAGGAAGTCGTTTTGCTGTGTTAAAATATATACGACTTTAGCACACTTACAGCCATTTTCTAGTACTAGTTACTCTACTGTATTATTGGCTGTATTATTGTTGTTACTTTATCGGCCACATCACAAATATACTCATCCTTTTACTGTTGCGGTGCGGCTGTCGCTAAAGAACTTCATTGGTACCAAACATTTCCTGATTCCTTTATTCCTTTATGGTTCATTCTACCTGTCTATTAGCTGTGTGTTTGTCTGTGTGTGGTTGTGCGTCTGTGTGTGTGCGACCAGTCAAGCTTAGATTACTACGACTGTGAGGAGGAAGTCTCTGCTCCTCCTGGGACTCCTGCTTGACTGGCCCCACAAATGATACAAGCCAGGGTTTAGTTGGGAGTTAATATCCTGCAAAATTGTCCTGCACAGCCTCGGCAGAATGTGGATGATTAAATGACACAAGCATATCAAAAACATTTTTCTCAGACTAGTGGCTGTTAAGTGTCGTGCCGGTGCTGCCCGTCTCCCAAGGTTACCATTAAAAAGAAAAGAATATTCAGTGGGAAGTGGGTGTCATTGAGCTGTGATTGTGTGTGTGTGTGTGTGTGTGTTTTTTTTTCATGTGTGCACCTGTAGGAGCGTGTGCATGCCTGCTTTAGATGTTTTTGTGTAATGGCCTTTTTGAGTGTTAATAATATCTCAATAGGATTTCAGGGTCTCATTGAGAGGTTTGGTGGAAGGTTGAGAGGACATATGCTAATTGTGCCTGAGAAGACTCATCTCTCTCTGAAACATATCCCACAAGAGTTTTCCTTGTACACTGGATGCCAGACTTCCCCCAGTGACAAAAAAAGGCTTGGGGCTCCAGAGCGATCCATTTTATCCTTTCTTTTTCAAAGGATGCTATGCTTTGTTTTAACCTCCGCAGGAAAGGAGATGAAAGGCTGTGTAATAAAGCCAAAAGGTCTTTCTGTAGTTATCAAATGGCCTTTCACTCCTGACCTTTAAGATGCCACAGTAGGAACGAGAGACAATGCTAGAAATACAGATCGGATTTCAGAGATCAAACAACTCTTTGTATAGTTTACTTGCACAGAGAAAAAAAAGAACAACCTTTCACAGCCCAGCATTTGAAGCTAGGGAGGAAAAAAAAAAAAAAAAATGGAGAACCAGAAAATATTTAGAAAAGAATGAACTGCCTTGTCAGCACTTGCACAGATCAAACACTGGAAAAGTTAAAGTAATACAGCAATGGATGCATTTTTATTGTGGGACATTTCTTTTTGTCATTCTTTATCTGAAAAGCTGTAGCCCCAGGAATGGGCTTTATGTGAGGCCATTCACAATCATCAGGGACAAAGCTCTTAAGTGTGTCTTTGTGTGTACAAGCATGCATTTACTATTTACATTGCTTCTTACATTACATGCCATTGACAAAAACATTTTTACACAGCTGTGCCATTGATTTTACTCTTTTGTTGCATGTTATGTTGGCTTATATTTTAATTGTGGCTGTCCTCCACAAAGCTTTTTACAGTGCATAATTAGAAATACCAAACCAAAGACCGCTCTTAGGTGAAATTAATGCGTGGCTGTGAAATATTAACTCTGTTATTATTAGCATCTGGTTAATCGTTTGTTTTTTTAGCTGTTCTGTGCACAAGTCTCCCAGTGTACACATATAAACATTTTACAGCAATATGCTCCTACAAGAGAATTTGTAGTTGATGGTTATCTGTGTGACACGGGAGGTTCAGGATCAGGTTTTTCAAAATGACAAGCTGCTGCATTGTACTGACAGGCCTACAATACCCAGCAGCCCATTTTTTCAATCACATCCATAGACGGGTCGACTACAGAGACTGCTAATCATGCTCTTAGATGTAGAATGTTATCAGGATGCATGATGGCACCCAGCATTCCTGTCATTGTCGACATTCTACGGAGCGGCACGCTGACTCTGAGCATGGAGTGCCAGTGCTTGTGGACCCTAAAGGGCTCTGTGTGAGAGGCCCAGTCGGGGCCCTGCTGGGCCAGGCCTGTTGACAGTTCCTTGGCACTGTTGTCTCAGCAGGAAGGCATCAGTTGGAGTAACAGAGAGGCTGTGGATGAAGGCCGTCTGGTCAGCAGAGAGAATGGAGTTGGAGAAGATTAGGCTTCACCCATGGGTCATTGTGTTCCCAGAGTAGGCCTGAGCCCGTCGGCCTAGTATTGTTAAAAGGAAAGGTCAGGTCCAACGACCAGGGTAAGCCTATTAAACAACCTGCACCGCTTCTTCCTGGAAACCTGACTGTGCTTTCTCTTAACTACCGAACAGGGGAAAAATCAGCTTTGAACAGCTGAGGTCGGCCATATCCTGATGTGAATTGGAGACCACAGCTAATTGAAAAGAATATTACTGTATACTCAATGAAAGCTTCGCAATCATCTTTCTTTATATCACAAGGCAGAGGTTTTATATTGCATATTTAATTTTTTTCACTAATTGTTTTGCAGAGCCTGTGAGTTTTATACACTGTACAGTATGTGTGCTAGGCTGTTGGAGGTTTGCTCTGACAGATCCTAGCAGTGTCGAACAAATCCTCACATTTATATCCTCACAGTACTAAATGCTTATGTACTGCATTCATAAGGTCGTCTGAGCCCCAACACGCTCCCATAAGTCTCCTTTAGCTGTAGTGATGGCTGGTGTCAGGGATGTCTGCTGAATGAAAGGAAACACAGGCAGATAGCGTTTGATCCGTGATGGAGATGAGTCCACATAGGAGTAGAGCTAGTGATTAATAATGGTGCATCTGGGTAAAAAGGATGTCATCCCCTGGACGTCTAATGAAAGCTCTTGAACATATCTGGGAGAGGCGATATGTTGACAGTGGATGATGCAAATGAGGCTAAATGTGAGAGGAAACCTGAAATGAATCACCCCGCTGTCTCTGTGGCGTTTGTGTGTGTGTGCGTGCGCGTGAGAGTGTATGTGCCCCGACTAGCAGCCAGCCGTTTACGCCGTACAAAGCTCGGTGTGACACTCTCCCTCCTTTGTCTCAAACTGCTAACTGTATTTAATTTCACATCTTATCGGGCCGGGCTTTGTCTGTCTGTGAGTCTCTGCACAGTGGAGGCGACCCCCGGAGATAAACTCTGTCAGGCTCTGGGGTGATTTATTAAATTCTGATTTCTGTGAAGGACTTTAATGTCGAGGGGGTGGGAAGAGCAGGGGGGGGGTGGACGGGTGTGTAGGCGAGGAGGGGTGGCGGTGGGGGGGGGTGTGTGTGGGGGAGAAAATATGTCGCAGGTGTCTCTGCCAGCTCCGGGCACTGTTCTCTCTCCATTACCAGCATTGTTAGGTATAGAGAAGCAGGAGAAAAGAGAGAAGTAGGAATCTATGTTGAATTTCCTGTCTTTGTTGTGGCAGTGGGCTTGTTTTTTCCCTCTGTTCCAGGCCAGAACAGCGGTATCAAATCTCACTTGTTTGGACTGGAGATAGCGACTGGAGTGTGGAACACGGGTCAGTTTCGCGGAGGGCTCGGTCTGACTCGGGCTAACGGATATATTTTAAAGCTAATCTTTCCTCATGACACCTGAATGGGACTTGAACTCTCTTTCCAAATCTATTAGGCAAATCCGTTGACCTCATCGGCCTCCTCAACCCCCCCACCCCAATTTTTACATAAAGCCTAATGTCAAGACATGTGTGACATTTTTGACAAGTTCAGCAGATTTCATGGACAGCTATTACCTCCAATCTGCACCCAGAGCTTCAATCTAAAATCAAGCACACTTCATAGGTCAATTGTAACTGTACGGAAGCTCAACATGTTAATTTTAATATAATTTTATTCATCTCAAATGCATCTGCTCCTCCCCCTTGAAACCTATTTTACATTTCTCTTTCATATCACCTTAATCTAAATTGATGTGTTATCATACATGGATCTCAGAGGAGGGGATCAAATAATGGCTGTCACTGGTGCATGGTGAACTGTGTTTTTGAACATAATTTGGCTCTCAACATTATAAAATATGCTTTAAAGCTAAGTCACAAGGTGCTTTTCATATGACCCTTCCTTTGTGAGAATTGTTTTTTAAACAGAGAACAGAGCTGTAAAAATGATGTGTTCCTCTGATATCGGCAGTTTAAGCAGTTTGATCAAACGGTAATATTTGCGAGGGGCGCCGCTGGTTCTCATCTCCTACATGTTACTTCCCAAAGGGCCCTTTTCTCTGTGGCACCTTGATTCTCTAAAACGATGAATAGATGATAAAGAGTTGTGGATTCCATATATTTATTTATTGCTTGTATTGAAGAAGTTAATAAAAGACTGTGGGCTGTGATGCGTGAAGGGCTGTATGGGACAGACTTCTTCTTTTAGATGCACCACTATAGACAGCCAGGCTGAACACATACATCAAGCCCAAATGACATGTTCGTGCACAAGTACCCACACACACCAGTGCTTTATATCAAGTAGTTTACCCCCATCTTTCTTTTACTTCCCATTTTTCTTTTCAAAACAGGACATCTCCCATTCTGAGGGTATCTATTCAATCAAACCCGGAAGATGAGTTTGCAAATCCAAAAACTCCTTCCAACTGATACTTCTTCAAAACTAAGCAGTTCTACACCTCCTAAAAAACTGGCTTCACAAGATCAGTTAAATACACTTCTCTTCTTGCAGAGGCAGAGTTTATTTGACCTAGTATGCAAACTCTGGTTAGCAGGTTTGATTGAGCGGGGCCGAGGATCTTAGGGCCGGCTCCTCTGATACCTACGTCTCCCTGTCTCCATTGTTCTCTGCAAGTCAGCATCTTTTGTCTTTGCCACTGATTTGTCTTTTGATCTGTGCGAGTGATTTATCTGCATGGAATCGTTTTTCTCTCTGTTCCCCCTCAGGAAATTTGGAATGAGGCTGGCCTAACCTTGCCAGGGCCAAACAAAGCCCGAGAGCTGATCTCATGTATTTTGATGCTGTTTGTGAAAACGACACACATACACACACTCACACAAACAGACACAGCTCAGACTTTGAGCGGGCTGGAAAAAAAAAAGAGAAAAAGCACCCTGATGGTGTCCGTTGTTTTGTGTTTGTCTCCAACAGATGTAAGTACCTCCAGCACAATTTCCATTTGGAAGTGACATGTTTTCCAAACTCAGAATTATTAAATGGTTGTAAGTGGATTTAAGTGGATACTCCTCATGCCGGCCACTAGTCTGCTCCATACAGAGACCCCTCAGGGAGCGTAAACTCTACTCGCCAGGTACAGCTGATGGAATGGGGACTCTGATGTCTTCCGACTGCAACAGTTTTCCCTCTGTTTGCCTGGTTAAAAAACGCCAGAGGTTGGGGGGATTGGAGTTGACAACCCTGAGGGGATTGGAGCTGTTTGCCTTGTGCGTTTTTTTTTTTTTTTTTCCACCCGCCCTCATGTGCAGCTGTTATAGCCCCCTCCCTCTTTCTACCAGCTGCCAGAGAGAGAGACACAGAGAAAGACAGGGAGAGAGAAAGGGAAAGGGAGCCTTGGAGAGAGGGAATGGTAGGGAAAGAGGTGGGGGGGAGTAAACACAACTACTCAACACCTGCTGCCCGGTGAAGAGAAAAGGTGTGTGCAGGAGAGTGGGGAGAGGGGGGAGACAGAGATAGGTGGTTAGGGAGAGGCGACATGAGTACAAAAGCCTGAGAATGTGTTAATGTGGGAGTGTGGAAAAAAACAAAGATTAGCGAGAAGACAGGTGGGGGGATATACAGGTAATGTAGGCTACAATATCGCACTCTAAACCTGGCGTATTCTAAGTGCTCCCTCATGTGCACAGTCTGGTTATCTTTAGAGGTAATCTTGGAAAAATATAAATAGATATTTTTGTTCCAAAGGCAAGTCTCATTGCTCCAGATGTTTACGTGCTTTGATCAACATTGTTTTGGGGTTGAGGCCCAGCGTGTTTGTCTGAGATTGCAGACAAACTGAGGAAACTTTTCCTCAGCAACACTAATTATTTTTCCATTGCCACTCCGTCACCAGTGAGAACTCCTCACGTCCACACTGCCTTCCAGGCAGCAAATAGAGCATACAGCGCTAGGAAAGCATAGAGCTGTTCTGAGTGTGTTTGCACAATTAAGCGTTCACAGATACCTTTCTCTCAACAACAATTTACTTGTGAATTTAACAACACTGTAGTGTGATATCATTCAAACATTAATGATAAGATCAGCAGTGAAAGTTTATCCATGCAAAGGTATTTGATTCCTGTCCAAAATATGCATATGCATTTAAATCAAACGGAGTAAGCAATCTTTTTAATCAGCCATTTTCTCTGTATCAGAGAAGTCCAGAGTTCCCCCCGTGTTCCGTTTGGGACTGAATTGTCAATTGGCTGACATTATCTAAACAAGAAATATTAAAACTAATTAAAGAAATGTCTCTGTAAAATCTTGATAAGGCTGAGGTTATTTTTTTTCATTCCCTCTTTCTCTCTCTCTCTCTCTCTCTCTCTCTCTCTCTCTCTCTGACTGCTGCATCGTGTTCTGTTAGGAGACTTGCCACAGGCTTGTCTGAGCAGAGGAAGTTATGAAACTCCTACTGCCATATCATTTGCACAAGGAAGTTTCAGCCTGTTCCTCTGGCTCTGTTGACTGGAGTCCATAAAACAGCTTTATTAAAAATGACACCATTCCACTCTGTATTTGCTCAGTGGCTGCTCATCTAGATCAGGTCACATGTTGCTGTGTAGTGTGGCCAACAATAGCCAGAGTTTATGACAGATAGCAGCTGTCTGGGCTGACTGTGTTGTGATAACATATTGCATACTGTACATCTCTAAATCTGCTGCTTTCTCATCGAGATAATCTGCTTCTGTTTTCAACTGAAAACTGTCTCGACCACAATTCAGAAGCAAGTCTGCGCCGTTCCAATTTCCTGTAACCAACTGCACATGATAGTAAATCATGAAGCTGACCTGACATAGCAAACCTTGTACCACCTCCCCAGAATTTAAGCCTTTTTCTACAGATCTGATGTAACTCTGTCACTTACCTCGCATTGCACAAGTTGGATGCTTAAGTTGAAGACTTCAGTGAGGAAATGGCCCCATGTTTCTCAACCAAAACACAGTTCATCTAGATAAAATTTGCACAATGAAGGTAGCACAAAGCATATAAGGTATGTAATTCATGTTTGTGTACACTTGCAAGTATACTTGTGTGTGCATGCCCATGGATGTATAACACAACACCACAGAGGGAACAGAGAAAGGGAGGGGTGAGCATTCAGAATTATGTTATGGCTGCCTCCTGTTTAGCTTTTCCCAGAGCCCCAGGCGACTGGAAGGCATCAAGGACACCTGGGTGCGACTTTATTAAAGTATGAAATGAGAGGTCAGTGACGCGACGGTCCCACACATGACATCCTGCTGCTGGCCCTTTCTTCCCTGCCTCCTCCCCTCAGCCCAGGGCTCTGATGACTCCTCTATGAAAGTCTGTTTCATTAATCCCCCTGAGGGACCCCTCAACTGCTCTTTCTGCTGCTGATACAAATTTAATTCCTGATAGGTCTGTTAGATGGAAGCCGTGTCTATCAAGGCTTTTAATTAATGTGGCACTACTCTCGGTGTATCGCAGTGTTTATCTGAAATTCATGACCAGGGCGAGGACGGACGGGATTGTTCAAAGATGGCTTGTTTTCCCTTTTTGGTTGAAATGTGAATTTTAATTAGACACGGTTGTTACTCTGAGGGGTTGTAAAAGGGGGCTCTGTGCTTGTTACAAGGAGGCATGTGTGCGCGCTGGGTGTGTGCACGGTAACTGCGAGCTTTATCTATTCTCTCACTGTCACACCTTTGCAATGTGTTTATTTTTCTTTATTAATGCTCCAGTATTTTGAAAGAAAACAATGTTCTGAATAGGTTCAGGAAACTACCTACAAAAGTGCAGTTGACTAAATTCTTTGGGCTTCACTGTAAATCCACAGCCAGACAATGGGCTGGCCGGACAACTGTTTGTATTGGCAGGCTATTTCCAGCTTAATAGCTGTACAGTATCATTGTCAGCCTCTTATCATGGCAGGCACAGCCCTTTTTGACACACAGACACCTCGATGGTGTGTGTGCATGTGTATCTTTGTATGTGTTTGCGCACCGTGTTTGCATGCATACATCTGTAAATAATTTTAACGTTTATATGCACTTTTGTGTTTATGTATGTGTTTATTTCAACTGTCATATTGTTTTTCAAGAAACAGATGGCGATGATCAGGTCCAATAACACCTTTTATTTGTGCTCCTCGTTAGCAGGTTTGCCTCTAAGTGTGTGAACGAAAATGTCACAAGGAAAGGAGAGATCATGAAAGGCACATCTCCAGCTTTATCCTCTCTCTAATTGTGTGGACAGTGCCCAGAGATGGTTCTGATGGGAGATTATCATTTGTGCAGTGCACGTCATAGTGCTATCCTTGTCCCTGAGTCTCGTTTCTGTTGAGGCTAATTTGTATGCTGTCCTTAATGGTTGTGTTTGGGTTAGTTCTGAGTAGCACAAAGCCTTTAATTGTGAGGTTTAACATTTTGCAATTAAAATCTCCCCTCGTTGCTCTGAGGAATGAATGAGCCGTCTTTGATGTGCTTTAATCAGCCGAGATGTATTGTAGTTTAAGAAGCATAAAGATGCCAGATACATTTCTGATTTTAAATTGACACACTCTTCCACCTTTGAAGATGATAGTTTTTTTTTCCTGTTTTTTTTTTTTTTCCACCCCCTGGCTTAAAGCAGCGAAAGCTCAGTCCCTTGAACCCCACTCTCAAATTCTGGGGCACAGATCTCTATCTCCCATTCTAAAGTGGCCAAACAGGATTAGGAAGAGGAGCGCTTCTATTTCACCAAGACCAAGGAAGCGTACACAATGATTCACCAGAGCTTGACTAAAGATCTTAGATGCACACTGTGACAGTATCAGCTGTTATTTTCTCACCTGTTAGAAGGGCTTTTAGACAACCCCTGTAAGACATGCTGATGTGATCAAAAGAGCATTTTTAAGAAGCAGACTCCAATACAAATTTAGATGTTTCGATTTTCTCTTTCTTTCTCTCTCTCTCTCTCTCTCTCTCTCTCTCTCTTTTTTTTTTTTTTTATTGCTAATTTCTGTTGCTCCATTAGAAAATTTGCTGGAGAATGCAGATGATGGTGCCTCTCTCCTGAGGTATCCTTGTTTTGTTGTATTGTTGTTGAACAAAAAACCTCATTAAGATCAGAGGGAAAAGGAAAAATATTCTTATTGGAGAAAAAGAGGTGGCAGTTTGATGAAGGCTGATTGGGAGCATCTGGAGGCTGTTTTCAGAGGACGTAGATCTCACTGAACAACCCTGGCATTTAAGTACGGCCTGCTCCTAGAAACTAAAAATCTCCCAGCAAGCAAATTAACGGGAGCAGGGATTTGGTAATAATGGAGGTTCTCAGCTTTTGTTTCACCGTGACAGATGGACAGTGTGTGCTCAAATTGAATTTGGCTTTAATTGCATTGTGGCGTTTATAATTTATCTGCTCCACAGATTTTGTTTACAGGTTTATGGGGTCTTGAAATGCGTGTTTGCTCTCTTTCACTCTCTTCTACTTTTCCTCTCTGTACTCTCACTCTTCTTGTGTGTGCATATGTGTGCGTGTGTGTGTGTGTGTGTGTGTGTGTGTGTGCGTGTATGTGTGTGTCGGCCAGATCCTTTTTCATCCTCCACTACAGCAGGATAAAGGACACTGTAATTCTCTGAGAGTGTGGTGTTCATTACCGTAGCAGTTTGCCCTCCAGGGTGAATGTGTTCAATAAGCGAGATTGTCTTTTTTCCAATATACACTTAAACGGTATAAGATTGCAAATGTAAGCTCCGTAGTGCCCGTCTGCTCCAATGCTCGATGTTCAAATCATTTGGATCACTTGGATAGGTGAACACAATATAATCAAATATCTCTTCTTTTGAATAACCTGCGCACATGCCCACAAGGACATGCATATTAGCAGACGAGAGGGCATATTGGCACACACTCACATATACATAGTACGCAGAAAGTGATCCATTCAGTAGCTGTGTACAAAGGGAAAAAAGACTACTTGAGTTGTTTTCTCCTGGGTGTCTGAGTATTTCTACATATGTTGAAGGACTTCTTCTGTATCCAGGTGGGCTATGTGGTTTACTTCTATCTCTTTCATACAAATAGATTCAGACACATGAGAAGCACCAAAGAATATTTGTGTGGGGTTTTTTTTTGGTTTTTTTTTAGAGCCAAACATAATACACCCAGACGGAAATTTGTAGCTTGACAGACCACACTTTCAAAATACAGTGATTACTCAAATCTCATTCTAGACACGAATATAAAGCCAGTGCTTTGTCTCATTAATTTGTGCAATATCTCAGCTTTTCTTTTTTCTTTGGACAGAGACTCCCACAGCATCTCACTGTGGTGATAAAGATTATATGCTTGTCTCCTGCTCCATCTAGCTCTTCTCTCCTCTCCTTATCCTAGCCTCTGCCACCCTCTAATTGATGCACCCCTGCCAATTTACACTTCAGCCCTGGCTCTGACCCCTATTAACTACCTGGCCTCACTCTCCCAGGGAAAGCACTGTGTTCAGGGAGAATCCTCCACCCCCAATCAACTCCTCTTAAGACTGCCGCTAAACACATTTTCATACTCAGCCAGCGAGAGAACTCCACTTCACGCTCTCGCCAACTTTTATCTGGATGAGTGAAAAGGATAAGCCAAGCTGTGCTGTTTCCTTAAATGTCTCACAACACAGCAGTTTATCACGGGCAAGCCTCACGGTCATTTTACAAAGGTTATTTATTTATTTATTTTTTTCTGTCCTCAGATTACTGCCCTAGTAACACTGCACCAGCCACTTGTCATTGTCTGTTTTTCACTTGTCCTAGATCGGGAGTATTTTGAGGAATGTCCGCTCTGTTCTCTGTACCTGTCCCTGAAGTCAGCCCATTTGGGTTGTGAAAAAGAAAGGGGTCTGTGTGCTCTGGCTGTATTAGAGCTATGTGTCTCTATCTTCTATGACTTATTTGTGGTGGGCTTAGCCAGGCATTCCTTCTCAGGGTTTCACTTGACCTGATGTTATGTCATCATGAACGTTCTCCAGGGGTCCAGACACTGTGCTGATTAAAGGACAGCAGATAATCGTGTGTGTGTGTGTGTGTGTGTGTGTGCGTGCTGATTGTCTATGTTTAGATTTAGATAATATGACTAACTGAAGTGGACATATTTAGAATAAGAATTACTGGGATGGGGACACTTCAGAGAGGGGTTAGTCACGTAGTAACCGTTTTGCTGCAGACATGGTATGTGTACAGGGTAATGAAGTAGGGAATCATTCTGTGTTCTCGATTAACAGTAATCACAAAGCAATTGAAGCATGAAAAATGAATTTGTTTTTTCCAATGCATAACAGTTTCAGAACACACACAGCAAACTTATTAATTATACAGCGCTGTTGAGCTAGCAGAATAATATTTTTTAATGGTGTCATATTTTGTCTGCTTAATTGTAAGGTATTGCGCATGGTCTTTTTTCATTACAGGAGAAAAGTGAAAGAAAACCAGGCAGTTAGTTCTTTTGCCCCCCTCACAACACCACAGAGTAGCATTGTGGCTGTTTAGCCACTTTTCTCTGGGCAAATTGTTTTTGTGACCCATGGAATGTTAGAGGAAATGCTTCTTTCTCATTGGCGGTCCCCCGGGTGTGGAGGCCATGGCCCCTGTCATCGGCCCCAGTGCACACACCGACACACACAGACACACGCACACACAAGATCACTCTTTGCGAGAGGAAAGCAATCCACCACAGGAGAGGGACCTCCAGGCCTTTTTATAGCACCAATACTTTCCCCAGACTCCCAGACGTGACATCACAACAATCAGAGATCATTTTCAGCGGTCTCATCATAGCCACACACACTGACAACACAGACTTCGAAACATACCCAGGTTCCTGTTCTTGATTACTCTGTATCTTTTCCATTTTTTTGCCTTTACTTTGTGCACAGCGTTGTCATCAGCGCTTGAAGAGGGTTAATGGTGTTAATTCTTGTTTCATTTCCCTGAAAGAGAAGTCAAAAACTAATCATGAACGGTCCCAACTCGAAAAGGATTTCCCTAGAATGTGCAGTGAAATATGCTCCTCAGATCAATTAAGTGTTTACAGCCTGTAAGAATCAGCAGCACAATAGAGAAGCTGTCTCTTCTGGACCCCGGAGGCTACCATAGCAATGTTTCATTAAGTGCACTCACTCCTGTGGCCCCCTATAAACACACATTAATTAAGGCACACAGAAACACAGTCTCTGAGCTTGCACTATGGTAATGATGATATGACCCCAAAAGGAGAGGTGCACCAGGGGTCAGGGAATAAAAGCAGGGAACGCTTAATGCCAGAGCTTGGCTGATCTGCAGAAACACGGTCTTAACTGGTCCAATTCAAATTAGGCCAAGATTTGCTTAACTGGCTAATTTAGATGTGCATGAATGTCGATTCATTTCCTGCAGTGAATATGGCTAGGGTGTGTTTTCTCCTCCCCTAAAAATAATGATGAGGGTCAAGACGACAATTTTCTCTATGTCAGCAGTCAATGCCTGTTAATAATTTATGCACACTGACAAAATGACCTAGTAATAATAACAGTGTAATACTTTTTGTCTTGCTTTCATGGCAAACTAGGTTATATTTTCATTATCATTATTGTGATAATTATAGATGTTCTTTGACATGGTGCAATTTTAGATTAGCAATTTTCCAAAGTGTGAAAATGTATGTTAAACCCTAACACAAAATGTACCTCGCTGTCACTGATCTAAAACCAGTGCTCGCCCTTCCCTCAAATCATTTTTGTTTCAATACCAGTCACCTCCTATAGACAATTTAGTAGATTTGACAGTGGCAAATGGGTGTCATCAATATGGTCCCAAACATTGACATTTTCTTTGGTGGGCTAAGTAGAAAGTCCCATCCCATCCTCTCAAGATCTGCAGCTAGAGGCCAGGGGGCTGGTATCCATCTTCGTAACAGTGACTATGTTGGAGGAGGAGGTGAAGGAAGAGGAGGCGAAGAGATGGAGGGGAGGGAGGCAGCATGTCAATGAGCCTGCCCAGTGTCACTGAGCACCACACAGAACAGCCATCTGGAGAATCAAAGACTCCTACCATCTGGCTGCCTCACCCACACTCTACCCCCACAGAATAAGAATCAAGCAGATAGTACTTTGCCATAACACTCCTTGGCCTTTTAGAAAAAAAAAAAAAAAGTCAGGTAAACTGCATTCAAGTCATAAAAAAAAATGTTGTTGACATTTATTTACTTTTTAATGGACATAATTCAATTACTGAATTCATCTTTGTCTTACACATACAATCTGCTTTTAAAATAAATATCTTTGTATTGAATTGTGTGATCACAGTGATACCAAATGAGAAAGAATAATGATAGATTACACTGTTTGATTATATTTCCATACGTTAATGCTAATTTAATCATTAATTTCCCTATCTTTATTCTGAATAATTCTAATTTTTTGACACCAGTGTATCTTGACAGGAATCATTCTAATGGGTATTATATAACTTCTTTTAGTCTGTTCATTTTCAGATAGTAAAAGAGTCTCACAGCAGGTAAAACTTCACACTCAGCTTAAGGAAGGTACAAACTGTAATGCAATGAAAACTTAGAGCTTAGAGGACTTCTTGAACATTGAACCAGTCTTGCTGAGTGGGCCTTCAAAGTCTTGCTTTAAATTATGTATGCTCTGTAAGTATGTATTTGGCAGGAAAGAGTGGGGAAAGGAGGAGGGATGAACGCTAAAAAGTCGTCAGCCATATTCCAAAATGCCATTTCCGTGTTGCTGAGGTACCATTGTTTACAGGGCTTTGATGGAGAGGTGCCCTGATCGCCACTAGCTGTTTCTCTCCCTCTCTCTTTTTCTTCCCCCTCTTAGTTTGAGAGAAATCTCCTGACGCTGTAAAATGGGCAATGATGACATATGTGGATGCAGGCCTGTTCATATCTTTGTGGGGCCTTTAGGGAAATAAATATCTGAGAACATTCAGTGAAATGAAGCTCACTCAATAAATCACCATGACACAATAAACACTTCTGGCACATGAGCACCCCCCTACCCACCATCCCCTGGTGCCCAGCCCCCTCATACACATACACACAAACACGCACACATACATACACACATACTCTCCACTCAGACACCACCTACCTCTCCCCGCCTCTTCTTGTGCTACCAAATGGTGCCTCCCCACAGGCCAGTAAATCAAATCCCAGCACAAATACAGTGGGAATTTATTTGGAATGGGCTTTTGTTCTCTTTAACGCCTGATTGTTAGGCCGACGAGGTCGCATGATAAATTTTGAGCAGGTTTTTTTCTTATGCACTATGCACCGTTTGTTGATGTACCTAACATGAATCATTCCTTTTAAACTCCACTTTGCTGCCCGCGCACCCTCGACGTGGATTCATTTTAATAAAATCACTTCATAATGCGCACGTATATGAAAATGTATATTCATAAGGCATCTGTGGAGAAACTGTGGCTCGCTTTCCATGTGTCCGGCAGAAAAAAAGTTTGAGCTAAACCAGTCAAAAGTACATTAAGTGCAATCAGGTCTATTATAAAATGGATTAAGACGTGGAAATAAAATAGACATGGCTGCGGTGTTAACAACATGGCCTGTCACCTCCTGAGTGACACCGTTAGATGGATGGAGCCCGGCTCAGCTTTTCCCTTGGCTCACAAGACACCCAGCCAGTCCCCTATGGCAGCCGCTGTTGTTGCAGAGGTAATATAAGCAGTAATATAACAGACTCTAATTGGTTTATCAGTGTTTGCTATGGTAACCCACATAGAAACAGCCCTTTAAACAATTATATTTTTAAACTGCAAGCCAGGATATATTTTGCTTTATCTTTGGGCACTGTGGATATGATTGCTCACTGTTATAAATGGCACATAGTTAGTACACGGAGAGAAAGACATTGTTTACACTAGGCCTCATGCGGTGAATCTGTCCAGTGTAAGGTAATCTGCAGTAATAAGCTCCATTTGTTTTGTTTAGCTTTTAAGCTGAGGGAGAGAGGAAGGGAGAGGGGAGAGAGAGAGAAAAAAATCTCATTTCAAATCCTACCCACCTTCTTATCTCTATTTGTTCAGTTGTTTTTAATGCCACATACTGAAAGAATTTCAATGGCTGTTTTGCCATGAAGTCATTTGTTATCCTTCAGCGGGCTTTCGTCTCCCTATTGTGTGACAGCCCCCGAGTGCTTGAATCCTCCAGATGGAGCAGGTCAGACACACACAGACTCACTCACTTACATGCACAAGGATACATACACACACACACACACACACACACACACAGACACACACGCACACACACTCAGACAGGTTCACACACTTCCCTTTCAAATGGTTGACATAGATCTACTTGCCATGTGACATATACGGAAATGATAATGTCATTTTTGGCAATTTGTCTTTTCCCTACTTTTCTGCTAGTTGTTAATGTGACTGGTAAGTGCGTCTGGCAGTTATACAGCTCATGTCATGTTTACAAACAGCCCAAATGAAAATGTTTCACAACAGTATTCTCATTTTACGCATATTGTCAGTTGGCCTGTTATTCACTTACAGATTTTCACTCCAAAAATTTGTCCGTGCCTAACGGAACAGATGCATCTGCTTTGTCTTATTTGGCAATTTCACTCATCTAAGGAGTTTTGCCCAAAAAACCAAAACACAGTGTGAAATGCTTTATTCCGGAGATGAAACACATTATGGTTCCTTGTTTAACTCTCTGCAAAGTTAGCTTAGGAACTGCAAAGAATAAGTTAAACACTTAAAAAAATATGTTCCTTTTATCAGCATCCTAACGCTTGGTTTTCCTTTTTTTTTTTTTTTCCATGTGGTGCCCTGATTATTCCTAATTGGATCCTCCTACGTCCAGGTAAGTAGCCTCCACTGAACCAAAAAAATAAAGTTTAACTACACCTCCCCCAAACTCACTAAATCATTTATTAAATTTTTAAGAGTAATGTTTATTCACCTATATAATGCATGCATACTTTATTGATAGGTCATTTTTATTTTACCTGTATTTCTGTTTCATATTGTAATTTTTTTCCCCCCATACTTTTTCATTTGCCAGCTCTGGGTGTAATGGAAAAACACACACACTCACACTCTGGAATAGATTAGTTATTTTGTTATGTTCTCTAAATGACTCTCTGTATCACAGATGGCCAGCAAGAGTTTGCATATGGAGAGACAATAGTTTCTCTCTCTCTCTGTATGCAAGACAATATGAAATGGAGTTCAAGGAAAATATATAATAATATTTAACGTAAAAACAACAGGTGCATTTCAGTGATCATTCACTTTCACTTGCCAGTGATGGCAATAAAGGTAAGAGCAGGTTCCATAACAAGTAGAACATAATAACCGTAACAGCCATTCTTAAATGATTTGATTGACTCACACTAGACCTCATCGCTCTATTTTAAATCTAATGGAGTCTGGGTATAATTTGACCAGGCCTTGATTGACAGCCCCTTTCTCTATCTCAACAGTAACCCCTGACGATGTACATTAGAGTCGGATTAAGGCAAGGTGCTAACGCATATTAAAAAATTAAGCCAAGCCACTGAGCTGGCAAAGCTCCCCCTTTTTCCCCCTTTTTCCCATGTACCTACTTTTGGATGGTCTGGCATTAAAATTTCAATGGCATCAAGTAGTGATAGGGACTTGTTAATACAGCTGCAACTTGCCCTTGTGGAGGAAATGAAGTGACACAGAGCAGCAGGCCACAGAGGAAAGACTGATAGGACATTATACTGCTTACACTGAGCCTCGGCAAAGATACAACATCAAATATAACAATGCAGCCTTCATAACTAGGTGCTTAATTTGTCAAAACGCCTCACTTTTGTCTGGGGCATATTTTACTGTGCCTCGAGCCCTTGGCATATTTAAGAGGACCACGGTAGTTTTTCCTGCGGCAGGATACCAGCCTTATTGTACTGCTTCAGCTGTTGTAAATAGTTGTAAATCTTTAGTGTTGCATTTATTCTAGCATGACACCAAAGCCTCCCACTCAGAATGATTGAATGTAACTTATTTGATTCTGCTTCCCTTCATTTGGGGATTTTGTGAAGAGTCTGGTTTGAAGACAATGAACTAACAAAAGATTGTTTTAACAGCTGCATGTCTTTGATTACATGCTTCTTTGAAGTATCACTTTAACTTAGCCTTTGAACTTGGATAGAGATCAGAAATGAATCGAGCTTCTTTTTGATGTAAGAGGAGGGGATTTTATTGTTGAAATGTTCATAAACTGCTTCCAACCGTTTAGAGAACAAGTTCAGTGTTGATTTTTAAATTGAGGCAGGAGAAAGCTATGGGGAGGGAGGCGCAGGGTTTGAGGCGAGGGAAGGAGGGAGGCTTCTGGTTTCATATTCACGTGCACTCAATGACAAGAGAAAGGAAAATAACAGCTTTTATTCCCCTCAATAGTTGAGAGTTTTTAAATTCAGCCTTTAAGTTACTTAGATGTTTCAAATCTTTCATTTTCTGGAGTGACTCAACAATATGCCAAGCATATATCAAACCAAACATTCATTATATTAGTTTTTTCTTACTTAAAAAATGGTTGCAGAAAATCTAAAGAGTTAAACCAGCCTTTAACATTTCTACTTAATCAGCTTGTTGCTTTTGACAGCTGTAATAATGCTCATTTGACGTACTTGTTTTGGACAAAACTCAAATTCTATTAAAGGATTAAGTAATTGAACACTAATCTAAAAGACTTGAGGTTTCTGTTCTTTGGTAATGCCTTTAATCTTGGCACAGTTTTAGAAAAGGCAGTGAAGTACTGAGTCACAGAGGGAAAAGCAGATTAGTTCAATTTCATGTATTTTAGGAGAGAACTACACTAGCTTAGATGGATTACTGTTGAATCAGTGAATTGAAATGTAATGACACAAAATGTATCTATTTGCATAAACACGCAGCTGTATCAACTTTCTCCTACTGAATTAACATGAAATATTAGTTAGGAAGGAATTACGTGGTGTTTCTTTGCTGTGAAATATGCTTTTAAATTGCCCATTGTCATTTTTAATTTTGTTCGAAAATAAAAAAATAAGTTTGCCAGATTTTCATCATTTCATCATTTGAGCAAATTTTGCAGATAAAACACGCTATTAGCTGCACACTATTCTTTTCTTTTCTTTCTCATTTTCACATTAATCATGCTCCAGATCCACTCCCATTGTTCAATTTTACTGTTACCACTAACAATAAAGAAACAAAAGTTGAAGAAATTGCATGCCCTACATCTGTCATTGTCATTGAGAGACTGGCCATAATACTTTATTTATATTCTGCTCTGGAGATGTGTGGTTTCTGTTATAAATGTTCATTGATTCAAGGGCAGACAAATACAGTATACCCCCAACACCCTACATGACCCACATAGCACCATATGTGAAATCCACCATCCATTAAAATAACATGATAGATACAAATAAACTCCATATTACATTTTGTTACCCTTGCAGCTAACTCAAATTACATCTTGAATGTCGTCCACTCAATCTCCTCTCGTCTTTTGTGCTTTCTTTGATATAAATAGACAGACATTTGGAGGTCTGAAGTGTGGAAGTTAGAAGAATAAAAAAGGAAGAGGAAATTTAGATATTTTTAAATGATGTCCTACATTTTGTCAGCTAAAATCAGGATATTGCCTGAGCGGGGAGAAGCCATGTTCTTCAGTTGTCAAAAGGCAGTAAGTAATGATTAAAATAGCAGTGTGAAACGCGGGGAGATTAAAGTGATGCTAATGATAAGTGAGAGAAGAAAAGGGCAAGCTATATTTTAATTCCTGGGAGAATGGTTAATGACTTCTATTGCCTGAGATTAAACTAAACCTGTCTCATCAGCTTTTTCTGCTCGCTGAGGAAAAAAGCCCCCTGCACTTTAATTTATTAAACTCTTTTAAGGAAGCACATTGATCTACATAGGTTAAACTTTCAAAATTTGGGCAAAAAGACGCCCCATAAAGCTGTCATGCAGGGCAAAGCTGTTGAGTTGCTCAAGGCAGACTATAAAGAATTCATTATCTCCAAACTGCCACATTTAATCAGAAAATATCAATTATTTAAAAGGGGAGGTTTGCTCCTGTTTAGAGCATCAGGTCTTACTGACACACTGGATTATACTGACACACTGAATATATTTTTCCGCTGTCACTGTGGTGATTCTGTGAACTTTTACATTTTCAACGCCCTTTCTTTTGCATGTTTGGCTGAGAAAATGTGCATTTGGCTACTGTAAATGGGTCCGTATAATCACATCAACAGTAAAATATCATCCAACAAGTAAAATATTTATCTCCTGTTTTCAGCTTGCAGCAAGAGCTAAGACTTGTGCTGTGAAAATGTTTCCACATTGGCATTAACACAGAAGCACTGGTGACCTCTGTAATGAAATGTATGGTACTGTTGACATGGCATTACAGCAATTCAACACTGTTCATTAATCTTTGTTTTGCTAGAACCCTTCTGGCATGTCCTTCGCCAAGGTACGCAGCAATGCCAGAAATTGTAAGGCTCACCACATATTTCTGATGGCAATTAGCATGCATTCCGATCCACTGAGCCCCTCGCATAACAGCCCAATCCTTGCAGCGGCCAGAGTCTTTATCAGCACCCGGGTGATAGGAGTCATTGAACATTCTGCTGACAGCAGATTATTTTTGTTTTTATACAGATGTCAGGCTTGAGTAGGTGGTGTTTTCCACTCTTACTGTGGGACTATGGGCCCCCGTGTACTCTCCTTTTATTTGCAGACAGAGGACAGAGTCGTTCTAAGTTATTACCATTCCTCACTCTTTCTCGCGCTCTTCCTCTTTGCATCTTCCTTTATCTTTCCTTAACTGTCTGGAAATAGGTCTGATATTTAAAGCACTGGTAAAGAGTAGCTGTCATCCCTTAGAGGACAAATAGCAACACTCCACCAGTGCTGAATTGTATGCCTCTAAATTCTCAGTGGATCTGTCAGCAGAAAGCAGGCGTGCAATTAATAAACCGTTTACCTCTAACATCACAGTTCTTGAAGAGACATTCAGACAGACGTGGAAGACAATTTCTACAAATCCTATGAGGAGTGGAAGCTCGTTTTCAAAGTGCCAACTGATGCTCCATATATAGTTGTAGTAACTATGATTCTGATCGATATCATCAATGGTTGCTGCTCCTGTGCAGAATTTGATCCAGGAGTCTCGTGGTAATGTTCACACTTTTGTCAGACACAATGTAATCTCTTCTTTTGAATCAATGACACTTTTTACGGTCTCATTTCTTTTCACATCCAGATGGTAACACTATTCTTGTATCTTGCTGCTGTAGCCCTTAAAAAAAAGCTTTGAATATGCTGACAATGAATTAACACTTTAATCAAGCTTTCAATATTATAAAGTCACCAAGGGCTGCTTTTCAGTTTTCACACTATACACTGGAATGCAGTTTGGATCAGTAGTGTTTGTGACACTGTACACAATCACCAGTTTTTGACAAATTTAAATTTTTCTTTGGAATCTTAATAATTTACATCTCCACATTTGCCTGGAGTCAGAGGAAAATGTCTTGCATTATTTTGTTGACATATTCAGGATGAAATGATTTCTCTCCCCCCCTCCTTGTTGCGTAAAGTAATATCTCTGTGTTTCTGGGGACACATTACAATAATGCATTAAGAAATCACATTAATAATGCACATATTTTGTCACATATTTATAACTATCCCCTAGACATCAACATGTCACAGTTGTTGTTAGATCCCCTTTGGTTTCAATTAAAATCTCGCTGAGGCAATAAAAATAGCCAATTAAATTGGAGCAGGCTCTTCAGAGGTACAATTGGTCTGATTAGATTAACCTTGAACATCAATTAGTGTTAAAAATAAGCTTAAATGTATATTAATAACTGCCCACCACATTTAATGCTAAACTACACTACACTTGTATCACTCATTTCCTCTGTATTGATTCTGTAAGTGTCATTATTTACACTTGATTAGGCTGTATTATCATTTATTTTCGCTCATGCTTATTTGCGGCTTAATTATTTAGACCAAAGAATTTTATAGCACTCTCATTGTGAAACATTGCGACTTCATTATCTAATTACAGGAGTGTGTTTCCAAGTTACAATAAACAATAGAGATGTAATGATGTATAATAGGCGTCGCTCTACATATCAATCAACACAAGCCTCAAAAGCAGAATTGCAATCCAGCTTTTTACAGCTGTCACTTACACTTGCCTTTTTCACTCTCTGTCACACACACGCATCCGGATAGACACTCACTCCTCTTCAATAGCTGTGGTGTGTCAAGCTTTTCTCACCACCAGTGCTGCCTGGCTGCCTTCAGTGATCCCATCCCACCTGGTAACTAAGGGCTGAGCATCCAGACGCTAAAAATACGCCTGACACTAATGTCACACCCCCCTGCCATTTCCAGCACCCGGTTCCCAAAGCCCAGGCTGGTGTGAAAGGAGGGAGCCGAGCAGACATCTTTGTAATTCTTTTAATAACATGTGTAAATGGGCAAGGGGCCTATCGGTCTTTATCAGGCCTGGCGAGCGGAGCCGAGCAGCTGATACCACCTAGGGGCTGGGAAATGCCTGATTCATCCAACAGCCCGTGAAGCTGATTAATTTCACTCTTCATTAAGAATGTGTTGTGGCGTCTTCTCTGGACTTGGAGCATATCTCTCCACCCAACAGTCTCTTGGTCACCGTTTTGCTTCTTCTCCCGTGTTCTCCTTTGCTCCTGCTCGCCTTCCTCCTTTCCTGGGCAGCGTCAGCAGCGGCCACCCTCCTCCTCCTCCTTCTCTCTTTGCGCCCTTGGCAAATGAAAGGTCAAAGACGCTGCAGTGATTAATGAGCAGTAGACTCTGGGATCTCTCTGTCAACCCCCCGCCAGTCCCCCTCCCCTCCTGCCCTCTCCGCTTCTTGCATTATTTCATCTGCTAATCTCACACAACACTACTTAGTTAGTATGTCACTGAGAAAACAGCGTGGTGTGCCTCTACTGAGCTCCATAGACACAAACTCTGATGAACTTTTCTGTGAGGGTTTCGAGGCTTAAAAGCAGGAGGAGAGGGAGCATTATCGAGAAAGATAAAGAGGAGGCGGGAGTAGTGCTCACAGAATGTTTTTGGGCCAAAGAAAAGGTGCTGTAGTGTAAATGGTGGGCTCTCCACTTTGCTTTTCAGCTCAAGATGTTGCAACCAAATCTAATGATTTTAGTAGTGTGCTCTTAGCACAAAAAACTCCACTTCAGAAGCTCGGTGGTTTTATGGAGTAATTGAATGTGAACGTCACCGCTCCTTTCACAGGATAGATGACACTTCATGGGCTCAGACCAACTGTTTATTTGAAAAAGTAATGAAATATTTACTCTCCATTGCCATACAGATTAGCAGCAGTAATTGACTGCGACACACAAGTATGTGTGCATTTTATAGTGAGAGAGAGAAAGAGTGAGAGAGAGAGAGAGAGAGAAAGAGTTAGAGGGCCCCTCGTGTTTGAATGCAGATCTTCAGCACACAATAGGCCTGTTAGTGAGGCTGAGTTTCTGCCTGTCACTTTCTCTCCACATGTTGCTTTTTCTTTCAGAGATAAGTGGGCCTAATGCTGAACAAATAGTGGAAATCAGAAGCCACTGAGAATCATTTGCCTCTCCTTTTCCCATGGCTCCCAAATAGACACCCAGACTCACAGACGGAGGGAGTGACGATGAGAGAGGGAGAGGGAGACAGAAAGGGGGGGAAACAAAAAAAAAAGGAAAAAAAAAACAAACTCAATGAGCAAAACAATTTTGTCACCACAAGCAGATCCAATTGAAAAGTCTCCTGGATGGGGAAGAGCTGGAGTTGTCAGATCAGGCCATGGCAATGAATAGATCCAAGCAGGCTAAATTGGCATCAGGTGTGGGCTTCCCCTGGCCGGTGATAGGCTCCCACATTGTGCTGGCTAGACATTTGGCCATTTTCAAATATAATGGGAGAAATGAATGCAAATGAGTGAGTGGACTGAAATGTATTTAAATGCAGATTGAATGGGGGGCTCTGCGTAGCGCCTGATAACAAGTTGCTTTAGGAGAAGGGCCACATTGTGTTGGATCATCCCTCCAACCCCCACCACTGCGATCCCCACACCAGCAGTCCTGTTCTCTCTCCCTCTGTCGCACTTGTGTCTCATAAGGGGCCATTGTTCACTGGGTAAACTCTCTCAAAACTATTTACATTACTCATTTATTTGACTTTCAAATATTTTGGGTCCTTTTTTGTCTTTCTTATATAGCCTACACACATGCGGCATACCGCCCTGGGCTATCCGGTACAACAGTAATTGTAAAAGGACAGGGGGCTGTGGCAGAGAAGAACAAAAAAACACATGAAGAGAAGCATGAAAGGAGGGGTTCAGTCATTAATGATAATGTTGCTTATGTCCATAGCCTCATTAGATGTAATGTAGCAGCAGTAGCATGTGTTTCACAAACAAGTTTCCTCTGCCCACTGCCGGTCGACTGCTAGCCCACGGCGATCCATCTTCTCAAACGTCTCCTTCCCATATTTAAGGAGCTCTCGTTACAGCCTTTCCCAGACCTGTGAATTTATGGTGCACTCCAAGCGGTTAGCATAATCGCCGGGAATGCAGTCATTTCAGCGGGAATGTGGGAATTAGGGCAGGAGAGAAAAGAAAAGCTGTTGGTGTGTTAATTGAATTTCATAAGAATCCTTTAGAGCAGCTTTGCCTTGTTCACAGCGCAGTGTGGACACAAATTAAATTCTCTGGCAATATTTTTTTTTTTTGTTAATTTTATTTTTGTTGTTTTTCAAAGACGTAATTGGGGGGAAAAAAAAAATCCATCCTTGATACTAAACAGCATTTAGAGAGATGGCTTAGTTCTGCACACTTTTTTTATACTCTCTGATCTTTGCAAATAAAACAAGTGAAGAGTAACAAGAGGCTGCTTTCTTCACCTAAAAAACAGCTTTTCATTTTTTTCCTCATCTGCATTTAAAATACAATTTACATGCAATTAAATTTGATTAATTAGAGACACTAACCTCTGCCCGTCCTGTGTGCACATAATGTATCATGCATTTCAATGTCAGCCAACTCATGTTTACTTCAACTTTGTGTTTATCAAGAGGCATCATTATATTTTATTCCCACAGAGACATTATTTGTGGCATTTTAAAATATCTTTTTAAAATAGATTTTCTTTTCAGTATTTGACACATTGAACCTTGCAACATAATAAAAGTGTTTTCTTGAGGGAGTTCAAGACTTGGTGTTCACGGTAGACTGTGACGGCATTGTAACTTTCATATAAAGTAAGATAATTTTCATAATGCCAGTTTTTTAAAGTTGGCCCTGTTAGCATAGGGAGCAGCTGGGGCATCGGCTGCAGAGATGTTTCAGTGTCCAGAAGTTTCCATGCAATGATTAATAGGAGGGGTAATGTAGTGGGGAAATGAGTAAACACTCCCTTGCTCCTGGCTTTGTGCTTCAACGGCTTGATGACAAGGGCAGAGCAAGGTGAGAATTAAACAGACCCGCAGAAGAAGAGAAAAGGAAAAAAAAGGGGAGCAATGGGCTGGAGGGAGGAGTGAAGCATGACAGACCTGGGCAGTGAGTGGGAGTGAGGAAAGGGCGACTGGGAAGAAAGAAGGCCGCCCTGACAAAAGTGGAAGTGGAAGTTTCTCCTGAAGAAGAATAATTAAAAGCGCTCAAGGGAGGGCAGTTTTAATTTCACATGTAAGGGGCTAAAGATTTCATTTAAAGGCGCGGCGAGCGGAGAGGAGGTTAATAAGATGAACAAAGCAGGGAATGTGAGAACATACAGTGTGAGGAAGCACGTTGGACTTTCACCTGACACGTTTTTAATTATTGAACCTCTGATATTTCTCTTTTGAAGAGAAGGGGTAAAAAGAGAAGATTAACTGATTAATGGTCACGGTAACCAATTATTCACTCATGAGGAAATAGATGTAACTTCACCGCTGAAACAGTTCTCGTCAGTGCTGAACATCACCAAGTGTAGCATCAATTCCAACACCAAAGCTAAAAGCATACTCTTGGTTGTGCTGGCGGTCTTAGTAGCGGCCTACTGGGAACACAACCAGAGCATTGCATAATGCCTCCTTCTAAAAAAAGTGAACTTGCTTCTACAGTCAAATGTGTGCTCTTGATCACTGAAATCTCACTCCATTAGTGCTATCTGAAGTTGATGTGTCCCAATTATCATAATAAGATCAGCTTGGTCCCATACTCCATGGGACTCCAAACTCTCTTACTGCCACAAAATGATCAAAAGGACTTTGTGAACTAGACCCAGAGTCCCAGCTGTGGGCTGATTTGTTCAGTAGTGGTGAAAAAAGAACTTTAATTGAATATGATGTATTTCTTTTTCTTGTACTTTTGGGCCTGGTCTGAACAACAGAGATATGCCAGACTGTCTCATCTTGGCTAGATATCGACCCAAGTATACTGTTCTTTACTTAGATCACCGTTCAAGAGTATTATACATTTCAGTGTTTGCCAAAGTGCATCCCTGTAATTGACTTCTTCTCTATGATGCCAGCAGCATGTTCTACAGTTCCTCCATGTCCCCCGCACTTCTCTTTCTGTATGAAATCATTAATATTGTCAGTGGTGAGCATGGGAATGACTGGTCCGCCCCAATCCCAAAATCCTGTTCCCCTCCTGCCGCTGCGTCAAACTGCACACACACTGTGTTTGACACTTATGTATTATATGTTTATCAGTCTCTAATGAAACACTGACAAGTTCCCTGCACAAGGGATACTGTGTTCCATTAATAGCCCTTAACGAACCTTGGGCACTCACAAAAAGACTGGTCCTATTGCAGCTGACAGCAGAGGGGCCCTCAGCCCCGGCCCCCTGGAGAGGGAAGATATTAAGAGTTAGCAACGTCTGCTCTCTCTCCTTTAGTTTCCCTCTCTCTCTCTCTCTCTCACCCCTCATTCCCTCTCCCCTATATGCATCTGTCTCCCTTGGAAGTAAAAGGTGTCTCATTCTATTTCTTCAGGCACACGTTACTTGACCATGGTGTTTAGCACGAAGCCTGACAAAGAGAACTGTGTCAGTTAATTTGTCAGACAGTGTTTGTGATTGATTTATTCATCTAGGGCTCAACAAATGTTTGTACTGTGATGAATCCCCTGAACCATAATTTACTGCAAATTAAACTCAGACTTCTAATGACAAACCCACACACTCATGTACGTGTATGTAGCATTTGATCAAAACACTCTTTTTGTAATGTATTAACAAAAGTTCACCTCATTCTTTAGAAATCTTTACAGGGTAATGACTTTTTTTTTTTTACCGTTAACATCTATTTTCCAATGTTCCAACTTACTTGTTGAAAAAGCTGTCACCCAAGGAGTCACTTTTTTTATTTGTCTTGGATGTGTCTGATATTTTTCAGTCACACTGTTACCGTAAGAAATTCCCCTGCGTTTTAACTGAAACTGTTACTATTTGTCTCCTGTTATGTTGTTTTCAAATGTGAATAGCTCTTCCTGCCTCAACTTAAATGCTGTATCTCCCACACAAAGCCTGCAATCTCTCTATTAAAATGTGACAAAACATTTGTTCCCACTAGAAATAATGGTCTGTAACATCCTCTAATGTGATTCACAGTTTATTTGCAAGTCCGTCGCCGTGTTGAACAAGGGGTTATGAGCGCGTCACACATATGGATAATTTTAAGCAGATGCATCTGGCGTGGCTACCATGCTATGATTAGTTTCCAGAGCGTTTGTGAGTGTGTAAACCATTGCCGACATGGATGAAATATAGCCTAGGTTCACTGGGAGTGCAGAGAGAAGAAATGTACCCCATCTGTAATACACTGTGTAGACTAATATCAGCTCCTTTTCTCTGATATTGCAGTGAGATATCGATCTGGTAAAATTGTCCCATATTGGAGCTGTCTGTTGTGATATTCATCATGCTGTCACCTCTCCCCAGCACCTACGCGTTATTAGAAACCCGGGTTTGAAGAGGTTGAAGGGTTTTAGTCTCCGAGATGTAGCAAACAATTCATCATGAGAGTGAGACAGAAAGAAAGAGAGAAAAAAGAATTCAGGTGAAGAAGCTTGGGTAAAGATTTATGTCTGGTCAGGCTGTACATTAAGAATTATATCATCAAACAAGAGGACACCAGCAGCCTCTGTGCTATCTGCTGAGTAGGCCTATTTGGTCTCCTGCCCGGAGTTAAATGGAGTTTTTTTCCCATCTCTTCTGAAGCTTCTGAAATCTCAAGGAATGTGGTATGTCACCCAAACAAAGTTATTTATAAAATGCACAGCAGCTTGTCGAAAGTAATTGTCATGTTTGTGGGAATTTTTAGTGAGCCTGACAATATATTTGCCGCTCAGTGCCAGTCGCTCATCGGGAATAAAACCCGTAACTGGTACATGCCACATTCAATTCAGCCCACTTCAGGGTGGGACTGAAGTTTGAGTTCCTGTTATTTCCTCCTTTTGCTTGCAATAAGAGATTCTTCCGGAAGGATCACAGAGATGTACACAGACGGAATCCAATTCTTCCGTGTCTTGCAGAGGAGTCAGGCTTTGATTCGTCTTTAACTCAGTACAAATGCTCGTCTGGGAATGCGCAGGCTGGGGGCTTCCTCTGAAGTTGTTTCGCTCTCTCTCTGTCTCTCTCTCTCTCTCTTTGCTTGCTCTCTCTGGAAAGTGTGCGTGCACATGTGTGTGTCTGCATGCAATGCTCTGCTCTGTTAGCCGCGATGTTATTGTTGTAAACAGCATTTAAAGCACAGCTGGCCAAATTGATCAGGGCTTGCGTTGGAGTGAACTTGAGCAGCCGAGAGTGGGGCTGCATAAACAGGGCTGCTTGTATCTAAATATGCAAACACTCTCACAGCAGTCGACACTCAGGGGAACAGACACTGTTGCTTCTGATGGGGATACAGTGAGAAACAGTGAGAAACAGGCCCGAGTCCTAACCTTTCCATGTATACAAAGAGAGAGAGAGTAAGAGAGAGAGAGAGAGAGTGGAACATTTTTCTTGATTATGTAAACATTTCTTTTCCTCCCTAGATCATTTTTGGACTCCTCCAAGTATTTACTTTTCATTAATTATTGAAAAAAAGAAAATCAGGAAAAAAGAGAATAAACAGTAGATAATTTTTGTTTAATGTTTCACACAGGATTCCAATCCTCAGTGCAATTAATGCTAATCACCATGGTCTTCCTGTTTAGCTTGAACTTGGAGTGTGTTTGCGAACAGTTGCTTTCTCTCCGTCTACATCTTTTGCTTGTGTCTTTTCTCTCTATCTCTGGTTGAGTGTTGCCTCGCTTTTTTTTTTTCTTCTCTCTTTTCTCTTTCCTCCTCCATCCCTGCTGTTAGTCACCGTGTCTCCTCATGTTATGATTACATCACCCTTTCTGACTGTTGTGTCCATTTAGACCTGAAATTAATCACATCCGACAATCTGGTTGTGCTATTCCCAAAGTTCAGAAGCTTTAGTGGTGAGGGAGTGATATCGAAAGAACGCGATGTGGTTGGAGAGACGCAGCGAGATGGAGCGCATCAAGCATGTTGGAGGTACTTACCATTTGTAGAGTACAGTATATTAATTGCTTATCGGTTTTTGATTTCAGAGTCATTTAGAGTCAATCGAACGCATAATTTTCACGGCTATTGTTCTTTGGGGTTTGTTAATTGTCACCCCACTGGCAGAATTAAAAGCAAATTAAAAGCCTTAACTATTGACTCTATCTGAAGTCACTCTCCACAACAATTTCACAAAACAATGGGGAGGATTAATGAAAATGCAGCTTGATTTCTGTTCTCCAAAGCTTCTGCTATGGGGAACCAATTAACTACCCTTCAGGATGACTTTCACTTCTAACTGCCGGTCTGTTCCACTGCCAGAAACTGGGATTAATTCTCAATTAATCCCTCCACCAGAACAACTCTGCCTTTGTCTGCTGGGGAGGACATGAGCATACAACACCGAGGTTACCCCAAGCCTGTTTGGTGGAGGAACTCCACCCCTCCTAAGATTGATACACCCTGTAGACTAGCTCTTCTCAAGCTGAAAATAAGAGCCATTAAAAGGGAATGGTTGACAATGATTTTTGTTTTAGGATTTTGAGCTTTATTAGCCATGCATATTAATGAGTCAATTAATTCCATTCGTCCTCGCGAGTGGTCTGTTTGTTTTTGCCTGACCTTTTATCTTAGATGCGTTCACGCTCCGCTTGGTTTAAGCACTTACTCCATACTGTGTTTCCCATAGCCTCACGTCCAAAAAGGGAGTTTTTATGTGTTTAGCACCAAGATTCTCCCCCCTCTCTTTTGTTTTCCCTCTGCCATTCTCTCTCTCATCCGTCCACCCTCCCCCTATTTTTTTTATTTTTTTTTTTCCTCCCTCTGTCAGAATGCCTGCTGGATGTATTCCCCTCTAAATGTGACAGGAAATATGCTATTATTGCATACAGAATATTTGCCTGATGGGATTTGCAATAAAATTACTACATTTCCTTTCCATTAGGATCTCTAAAACCCCTCTCTCTAATTTATGATTACCCTGGCAAAAAGACATGTTATATACATAACGACTAAAGTAGCCCCCAGTCCACATTTAGCCTGTCCTGCTTTCAAAGTTAGTTGAGAGGACAGGAGAAATAATTGAAAAGTGCAGCTGGACTGTGTACAATCTTGTAAGGGATGCCTAGAAAATGAGATTAATCAGTGCACAGACATTGTGGGGAAAAGTTTGCAGTGAATGCCTGACAGTCGTGCTCTTTCTCTCATTTCAAATGTTGGCAGGCTAGCAGGCAGCTCCAAGGGAAATGCGCTCCTTTCATACTTGAGTAATTGATGAATTGTATGCAATATGCAAATGAGAATCCATAAATCTTATGAATGACAGCTTAATTTATGTGAGCCTTAATGAATGCAGGATTAGATTTTAATTAAATATCCTCAAAGGCACCCTGACTGGGTAAGTTTTTAAAGCCTTGTTTTGAAGACTTGTTTCATATGCATCGCAGTTCATGAAAAAGAGAGATCAGTGAGAGTGGTTAGATGAAATTTCCTCGCAGTTTGAAGATAAGACCTGTTCTGTTTTGCTAACCAAAGGCACTTGCAATTAATAAATATTGGAGCAAAATCATATCTACCAATCTCATTTAGGCTTTCCTGGAACTGTTCATTCTCATACATTTGATTAACTGCATTTACTTTAAGCACTATCTGATTTCTAACATTTGGTACAGTATCTTTTTAATTAAGAGAATCATCCATTAGGCATGGAAAAGTCAACCAATTAGGCTTTCCTCATCAGTTACCGTCATGTAGGAAGTCTGCTTACTCATTATCAGAGTCTGTTGATGTGATACTGAACAATCTTAGACTCTGTAGTTATGGGACATACAATTATGAAATCAGCTTTTAACATTAATGATGCATGGGAATAATCAGCAATTTATCGTGTTTTAGATCTTTTTTAGATTCTATTTCACAGCTGAGAGGCTTCAAACAGCTCTAATAGAATGTGATTACAAGAGTAAGCTCTTTGTAGCTACTGTAACAGTGGTTTTCTCTGCTAAAGCCTGGCTGCGGTTTCATGACATGGGCTTGAGGACAGCGGAGGAAGCGTGACTGGCTCCAAGCTCCTCCGTACCATCAGACGCTGTGATGGTCTCACCCAGCGTGGTTCTAATCAGGCCTGAGCCCAGACAAAGGCACCAGGAAGGCACCTACTCTCCCAACTACCACTGATCTCAACCCTGCACATTAGTCCACACAGGGATCAGAGCACAGACAGCACTTTAAAAGGGGTTTTAGTGGGATTGATGCTAACTCTCTCTCGCCTTTGATTTCACACCATTTGATCTGTGATATATTGTTCCGTAACAAAGGTTCACAGTTTGCAGGCGGATGCAGCTGTTCCTACCCCTAATAAATAAAAGTGTGGGTTTTTTTTTTTTGTTTTTTTTTTTCTTCTCGCACTCACAAACTCGCTGTAATCCAGCTATCTAGATCAGATAAGCATGATGTGGCTACCTGTGCGAGGCGGTGTTTGACAGGTGCAAGGGGAAGCTGATTGAGATAATCCAAGAATAGGTTCAATGCAAATACAGATACAAGATGAGGGTTAGGATAGATGGATGCATGAAAAAGATGGATGAGTGAATACATTCCCATGTATCACACTGTGACTCTGAGATTATGATCGTCACAACCAATAGACTGCCAAGGTCAGCAGGAAATATAAATCATCTTTTTTTTCTTTTTGTTGAAGGCAACATACAGTACACTCCTGTGTTTGTCAGTGGGTTGGTTTTTACAAAGTTTTATTACGATGACAATCATGTAATGTGAGTATTATCTGCAGCTCACGTAATTGTTTACTGTGATTAATAACTTGATTTGTAAAATATCTGAAAGATGCATGTTATAATATCCTAAACCCCAAGGTAATGTACTCAAATGGGTTTTGTTTTTAGCTAAGAGGCCAGTGTACAGTTAGAAAACCTGAATCTTTTTTTTTTTGTCCAAGGATTTGCTATATTTCTATTTTGGACTTGTACTCTGAAATAATAAATAAAATCGCTTAAAAAGGAAAACATGTTAGTTTCATTCCTGATTTGATAGTTTGCATGGACGGCGGTGCTATCTATGTCCCGCCGTTCTTCATAACAGAAGTCAAGTAGGCAGCACCGGAGAACAGATTCAAATCAGCCGCCATGTAGGGTTATCACTACAGAATGAATATGAGTAGTGGTTTCAAAAAAAAAAAAAAGTTTATTGTCCCTCTACAATGTAGAACAACCATCGTCAATCGTATTTTTTGTCACAACACCACACAGAAAAAGGAGGTGTTATTACAAACTTTAAAACTAAAGTTAAACATTTCATTTTGTCCTCCTGACCAACACTGTTGTCTTATCTGTAAGGATTTTAAATTGGTAGTAATGCACTGCAGCCATGTTATCCCTGTCTCCCAACAAACATAGTTAACCTCTCAGGGGAGTTGTATGCATATTATTTAACTGTTTGAATCAACCAAATAAGAAAAAAAAAAACTATAAACTCAGCTATTCTGGCTCCTGAAGGTCTGAGGCCTCTGAATTTCTGCCTGACCTGGCACTTAAAAGGTAAGAAGCTGCTTTGTTTTATCAATAAGACCTTGTTTTCATGGCTGGTCACCACCCCAGCAAACCAATCAATGGGGCATGCTCCGCTATCGCTGTGAGAGAAATGAAAAATAAACCCCAGATAATCCTTCAGTTAAAAGGTTACTCAGGGCGATAAAAGCTATTTTGTTAATTTATTTACTCTCTGCACTGGAGAGATAAAGAAAAGGAACAATTAGGGAATTCTAGGTGAGAGAATTTAAAAGGGCAATGACATTGGGTTAATATTTTATAAGGCCTGATTGGCAGAGACCTGGAGATGCCTTTTGTTTACACAAGCCCCAGACGGAATGATTCACCCGCTTGTTTTGGCCGACTGGGTGGAAATGGAATAAATATCTTCATCCTTTCCTTTTAGAAACGTCAAACAAAAGGCTGAGATAAAAGGTTAATGGCTCAATCATAACCACCAGGAAATAATATTATGCTCTTTCTCTGCAAACTAGACTCACTATTGACATAATCAGGTTGAATTCCTAAAGATATCTGAAGATGGGAGGAGCAGATGTGTGTCTGTGTGTAACTAAATCCACTAAGAGAGTGTGCTCACTTGGGCTAAACATTACATTTGTGGTTTCAATTGATTTATAACAGATCATAATCACTGCATTAACGGCGTTCTGGGTAATAAGATCTCAGCCAGTGCTTCCGTTGACAGAAAAGAGTCTGATAGTGAGATGTCAGAATTTCGCCATGAAATCAAAAACCTCACTTATATCTTGTATTATGCCTCTTATTATACCTATCACCTTGTGTTGGCTTCCTGTAAACGAGGTGAGAACGTGAATTTAATTATTGCGCTTTTATTGCATTGTAGCGTTGAAATTAGACTCGTGTGGAGTGTATTGTTGGGCCCCGTGTAATCTGATTGCCTGCGCAGCGTAGTGTGTTGGATAGTATCAGGTTCCAGTCGACTCTGCTGGGTCAACACACGGCCGAGCCATTAAAGGAAGTCTGGTTCAGGGAAAGTTCACCACTATTTTCTTTTCACCATGGCAGCAAAACAAAAAAGAGAGAATAGATGTGTAACATATTTGTGGCCCCAGCCCAAAGCTGGTGGGGCATATTTTGTTTCCTTAATTGAAGCCAGAGATATGAGGCCCCTGAATATCTTCAGTGTAAATATAAATAAAGTAGGGAATAAAATGGATTCACGAATGACCTCAAACAAAAAAAAAATAATGCTGTCCAAATAAGTCCAATGTAAAACCAGCAGAAAATTTCAAAGTAGACAAGAAAAGTGAATATAAAGAGAAAGTGAGGAGGATTAGAAAAGACAACAGTGGATAAGAAATGAAAAGTACCAAAATTCCAATCATAAATCCAGTTGTGCTATCTTTTTTCTGAAATAATGGCCTAGTTTGGAGCAGTTTCTGTGCCAGGCTATTTAGGGAATCAGCATCTGCTGCTTGATAAATAGCCTGGCTCTTTTGTTTGAGGCCAGGTTGAGTTCCTCTCTGGACCCAGCTTATTAGCCTGGATGGCTCTGACCAGCGTAGATCTGCACTGATGTGGGCATGCATGCCTCAGCTGTAGGGCTAAATTACATATTGTTAAGGAACATTATTCCTAACGACATGAATCACAACCCGCTGAAGACACTAAATGAAAGAGGAAAATACCCCCCTCTATAATAAAGTGTATTCCGTTGCTGTAAATTTAGACACCTACTCGACCATAAGGAAAGGAGACAAAAACATTAATTTCAGTAAGGCTTTTCTGTTGCTTTGAGGTTCCTCAGTTCAAAGCACTCTTCAGCTGGTGTATTGCTTTCATGGTTAGCTAGTGTTATTTGTGTGCAGAGGGTAGGTGAAATGCTATCCCTTTAAACACACGGACAGTTTCTCTTGCAGTCTGTCTAAACATTACCTTTACTTAACTGGGTCTTTGTACCTGGGTTCACATCCTTTGACATGATCTAAGGTTGATGTGACATTTTTTTGTCCATTTGAGGGCCTTTTGGCTTTTAGTATTGTTGGTAAAAAGCCTTTTACCCATCACATACCCTCTATTGAGGTCTTTCATAAATAATTCAGCTAGAGTACAAGTGAAAGTGATGACAGCAAAACTGTCTGCGATCTCTTCCTCTCATAAGATCAAAGAGGTGCTTCTATAGAAATAGGAATTACATTTCCAGACGCTCCTAGGTTGAGCGGGCACTCATTTCTCTTTTTACCCTTCTCTCTCTCTCTCTCTCTCTCTCTCTCTCTCTCTCTCTCTCTCTCTCTCTCCTTACTTTCTGTCATTTGGTCACCGTCTCACTACTTCTCGCTACTCTCACTTGTGTATTTTCCCTCTAAAGGGACACAGTTGGGTGAAAGTCTGCTTTTAGTCCTAAAACCTCTGGAGCCGGTATATGAGGGAGTCAGCACATTCAGACAGATAGAGCAAGTGCACTCTATTAGCAGGACTGAGGTAAATAAACCTCAGAAGACACGGCTGAATAAATTCAACCACTAAGGCTGTGTGGTATCTGAACGAAAACACTGCATTGCTCTGTAGATACTGCCTTTGGGAAATGTAGTGAAATGTACTGTAACACAAACAGCCACATATAATGTACTGGTTGATAAAGTCCAGAATGCAACATCATTGGTAAAGAAAAAAAAAAAAGAGAAAGAAAAGAAAAACAGTGGAGAAAAAAAACAGAACAATTCATCATTTTTTTTACAGTCATTAATTTAATTTTGAGCTGTTGTAGGTTATAAATGGTTTATAATCACTGACCAGCAAAAGATAAAGTAATAAACAGTTATACTTGTACTGTCAAAATAAAGAAATACTGCAATAATATACCCCTTTATGATTTTATGATTCTACTGACACCGCCAATAAAGAAAATTTGTACCAATTTAAATATATTTACTCATAATTAGATGTTTCTGAGACTAGAAAAGAAAATCACACTTTCACTTTCACATATAAGCGCAGAAAGAACAATGAACTTGAAGCATCGCATCTATTTTTGTAAGATCTCCCTATTTTTATTTAATTTTCATGCAAGTTTCCTCATATAGTTTTGGCATTTTAAAGATTGATTAAATTCAGTTCATATTAGAGAGAACTTAGTATCCTGGTAAAGCTTTAAATGGACTATTGTATGTGAAATAATGTATGAAGCCAATATGTCACCTGTGTCAAGTCACAATAATTCATCTTCAGCTGAGACATCCAGGTCCTTGTTCATAAAGAATATACCTTCATAGAATCCTGGCCCCCTCATTATGAGCTCGTTGCATTTTTTTTTTTTTTTACCCTGTAGGCTTTTCTTTGTAACTATAAGCCAGCAAAGTAGGTATTGATTGCGACTCGAAGCTGTATTAATAAGTGAATGAGTAAGATGTGTGGAAAGTCATGGGTGTATCTGCTTTGAAGGCCTTTTCTCCTCCACAGTAAGGTGGCACACTCATTTATCATGGCTGGATCTGTGCCCCTCGTTTGGTGTAATAAAACTCCCCCATCAGAACCGTCCAACAGGTCTGAATCACTCTGTCACACCACCTTCCAGCTAAGGCACGCATTAAATCAAGCAAGCAGAACATTTCCTAAGGCAGCCATTGCCTTTTAATTTCCTGAAGAACCTTAAAATATCATTCATTACCAGAACTACACATATTTGGTTTTTAAAAGTCTCATAAATCAATAGTGGCCTGACTGCAATAATTATAACAAGTTAACATGTAATTTCCAGGCCGAGGGCCGCGCACTGGATTTTAGCATATGCAAACGAGGCAATTCAAATAGTGTGGGGATATTAATACGGAGGAACAGGTAACGAGGTACGGGTTATGAATTATGCATCAAAAAGTGGTTGATCTTCAATAAAGGAAATGAATTCACCGTGTAATCTAATTAGTTATGGAAGTCTATTATGTTGAGCTGCAGAAAGCAACTGTCCTTGAAAAGAAATTTATTTACAGTACATGTTAGCTCTTTGGAATGGAATTGCATTCTGGAGTGCTCCAAATGTTAACACCCCCCCACCGCCACCCACACACCCCCTCCTCGTCTGCCAGTCTCCTCCTCGTCTCTTCACCTCGCACCTTCTCTTTCTGCTGTTTTAGCTCCAGACCCGGGCGGCCTCCGAAGAGGACCCAGAGCGTGACATCACCTGAGAACCCCCACATCATGCCCCACTCGGTCCCCGGTCTCATGTCCCCTGGCATGATCCCACCCACAGGTAATGGCTCAGTCTTAGTCGCAGTTGCTAAGTCTACAATTTGCTCCAAGTCTGTGTTTCTGTTTTTTTCTTTTTTTTTTTTTTTTTTCTTTCCGCCATGCACACACATACACACTGAGCTTCCCCACCAGTGGCCTCCCTGCAGCTTGTCCTCGAAATGGCAACCAGTCCAAAGTGACACATGCACCCAACCACCAGACACCAGCCGCTCACTCGTTTACCAAAAACAGATCCTCTGCTCAACCCCCGGAAACAAAGAGAGGGAGAATAAATTGGAGTGGAGATCCTTTCTCTCAGATTATTCCAGTAGATGTTGCATTTTGCCTTGAGTGCATTCTAATTAGTGCGATTAAATCCACTCCACTGGTATATGTACATAGGCAGTAGTGATGCTAAAGCAAGCTTATCGCCACAAGAATCAACAACAACCGTTTGTGCCCTAACTTACCCCTGGGCCAAGTCTTATTGCAACTAATGCTTTTGTTCTATTTGTGACTGCTTTGATGTTGGTGGCTGTAAGTGTTCTGATTTGCATATTTTGCTCTCCTTCTTGATATGTCTTTAATGGTATTGTACTGTCGAACGGGGCTTTCTGAATGCTCACACCGTCCACAGTACACATTATTTTTAACCAGCCATTAATTCTAGTTTTTGGAAGAGAGATAAAATACCAGAACCTCTTTTTTTGGTCTGATTTTTTAAATAAAAATTTAGTTTGTACCCATCCTATATATTTTATCCAACAGCAGCATCTGTAAGAAATGTAATATACCAAACTGATCGGGCTGTCCTTGCAATTCAATGGCTAGCGCTTTGAACTCTGGGAAAAGGGTGAGGTCACCGGCTATCTATGCTGTAGTATAGAGGACGAACTTAAAGGCCGAAGTGAACACAGAAAAGGACAATGATGAGAAAGACTCCTGTTATTTAGTGGAACATAAAGCAACAGAAAGGCCTTTTGATATCTCCCCCTTTAAGCCCTGGAGGACTCTATGATCTTGACATTTAGTCAGGGTATACAGGGGGCAGAGATAAAGTTATTGAGGTTTTGAGGTCTTCTCACCACCGCCGTAAGCCGTCTGACTGGAGAGACTGAACTTTTTCATCAGTTTCTGTATCGTAATTAAACCAGTTATTGTTTTGATTATAGTATTAAGCATTAAACGTCAAGGAAGTTACAGACTTTGACAGATTAATAATTATGTATAATTGACCACACATAAGTTAGCATCTAAGTAGGCGACTAATTGATCTCCCTGTCATGTCCAAATGTACTGATTGATGATAAAAAACTGACATTGAGAAACTGTCTTAAATAGATACACTATCATGTCATGTCATATTAGTTCATTTTTCAGATGAGTTAGCGCCTGCACACGCAGACGGAAAGGGGGCCGACGGGTTTTCCCGAGGCTTACCAATGCTCTGAGACTCCTCGAAAAAACCACAGCGCTGTTTAATTTGGGCTGCAGAGAAAGAACAAAAAAACTGCGTGAAGTGTTTTGCTCACAGTAGCGTGTCATTTCTCTCCTGGTGAAACGTCTACAAATATTCTGTCTTTGTGCTCTTGCCCAGTCCCTTATCACTCAAGAGTGGTGACTGCTGCTCAAATATGGCAAAAAGTCTCATCTTATAAAAGCCGCAAGGACTTGTACAGTTATCTAATCTCATAGCCTCAGAAGGCAGCACGAGCTGACAGAACTAATGCTGCTTCCTTCATGCAAATTAGTTTGTTTTAGGAATTTTGTTTACTCCGATTTCCCTCTTCAAATAGTGACCAGCGAATATTTTTTTTAGATATTAGACACAAATCATATTAGATTAAAATCAATGACCATGTTCAGCACACTGAAAAGATTTGATCTTCACAGTCTAACAGGACCAGAGAGGCCTATGTGAAACACATTGTTAACATATGTATCTTTGCCCTTGACACCAGTTCCATTTAGAAAAGGACATCTTAATATGCTTACGTTCCCATTTAAGGAAATACCCTCATATGTGTGTGAAAGCACATGTGTGTGTCTGAATGCGTGCATGCTTGCGTTCGTGCCCCCAGGGGGGTTGTGCTGGAGCCTTTCCAGTTGCTGATGCATTACAGGCAGATTGGCCCCCAAATCGGATTATTTGCTGTGGACTGACACCACACTGAGATGACATCTCCTTTAAAGTGGAGAGGGCCTCCGCTCACACTCTGGCCACTACTTAAGCAGCAGCTTCAATATAATTCATTTATGTCCTGGATATGGCTTCAACCTTTTGAATAACGCAGGAGTACTGCATTTACCATTAGAGAAATGAATGTCACCTACATCTTACCAGGGTGCATCGTGTACTTTACTGATAGAAACAACATTTTTTAAAGCCTGCCTGGCTGTGCCAGTGTGTGTGTGGACACTGGCACTTGAGAGTGACGGTGCTGTAGGTGGAAGCATAGTGTAATATTTACAGTATGTTCTTATGATGTACAATTAGCACGTCAACATCTAGAGTGGATCATCTAATCTAGTGCCTCTTCAACCTGCTTTAAAATAGATCCAGCATGCACCAGGTAATTTAGTGTCATTTCTTTGTGCCTCTACCCCTCCTCTTTGAATCCACTGCTTATCATAAGGTTAGCGCGCTCTGTAATTGATACTAAATTTGTCATGATGTGGAAAGCGCAGTTCAAGTGGTGCAGTGTACCTAAGAGTTGTGTTGTCATTGCTGTGCTGCCACCAGTCCATGCATAAAATTAGGCGGCCATTCTCATTGACATGGAGTGTCTCTTCCCCACTTATCCCGCCTGGCCGATAAATAAAGTGTGTTTTCATTGTTGCCTGTGGTGCAGTGCCTAACAGAGACAAAACAGAAACACAACTGATAAGTCCTGGTTATTTTTTTAATCGCTGCTAGAGAAAGTCGTAAAAGTCAGTCTTTTGTGTACTGATGTGAAGTTAATCTGATTTTAATTTAATTATACGAGTTAGTTGCGGAGGGCACAGGCATTCGGGTGTTTGTTGTAAGAATGTTCTGACATTGGCGCAGGTATGGGGCAGCTAGCATGTTAATTAATGATGAAGATCCTGACAATATGCAGAGGCATGACAGCGTTAAGCCAGTCGGCTGCTGCTTCCTTTGCATATTAATAGATCCTTCATTATTATTTAATATGACAGCTGCTCCAAGGGCTACCATCAGACCTTGTCTCTGTTATTTGCTGTTTTGTGCTCCCCATGTGACAGTGGCATGCTATTCTCTATTTGTTGAAATGTTCCCTTTTCTGTTCTTTGACTGGTGTGGCTCTCTACATGCGGCCGTGATGCACTGTTTGTTTTGTGCTCAGGAGGATTCTGACTTGCCTGTGCGTCTATATGAGAAGAGTCTGAATCTAAAGGTGACTTTGAAAGAATATATGAGGCTGGATTGTTTTGTTTGCATAGTAATGAATGCAGATTAGCACTGAGTGGGATTGGTCTTGTTGACGTTTAGACTTCTAGTGGCTTAATAGACTTGTTGCAGGGCGCCAACATCTCCCTGGCTTCCTTATTACTTCCACTGTATTGAGGTGTGTGTAATGTGGATATGACAATTGATCTGGTGAAATGAAACAATTATCAGAACAAAGATTTCGATTTATGGTGTGTGCCACTTAGTCAAAGGAAGGGCGAGAGATTGGAGCAGAATGATAAATGAAAAATGGAAAAGTGATCATTTCATTTGTTTCACAATGGTGAAAATCGATTTCTTCACCTTTATTTAATCAGGTCACATCTGACCAGAACCTTTTGGCTTCCTCTACATAGATTCATTTCCTTTTGTTTTGCTAGTCTCACGATGTTGTCCACTTTCCTTTAGAAAAAGGAATGGCGTAAACACTCCGCCTGCAGAGCAATAAACCAAGCGCTCTCGCAGCCAAAGTTAGAGAGCATCAGAAAGCACCACTGCGGCACTCCTTTGAGCGGCACCTGATTTGTGGGGGGAATTTATCACACAAACAGCCCAGAGGTGATTTCAATATTTACTCGGCAGTCTGTTCTGCATACGTCTCATTTGGAAAACAGTTGACTCTTGCCCATTATACACAAATGAAGGCTGACCTTCAGACTGGGCAGAGGCCACATTCATTATGTGAAGAAGTATCACCTTCTTATGAGGCAATGGCTTTTTTTTCCTGCTCTCCCTATGCATATGGAACAGCAGCCAGGGCCCATTGCAAACGAGAGGGCCCTCTCTGACATGATGTATACTGTACGTCAATATGGTACTGATGTATTTTAAGATGCAAACAAGGCTTTAAATTATATGCACCTCCATGTCAGTGGCTCAGAGTGACTCTCGCCATCTGCCTATCAGCTGGGGATGAGAGGCGAGGGTGCCCAGGCTGGTATGTTCTTGTGTGCGTGTTTGTCAGTGTGTGTTTGTGTCTGTGTGTGCGCATGCTCGCATGTATCTATTAGAGCCACATGTTCGATTTCTACCTCTCCTTGTACTTGTGTCTCCCTCAAATGCATGGCTAATAGCTGCTCTTGAGTCCTATCACGGAGACGTGACAGCTTAGTGATGATAAACGCAGACGTTGCCTTGTTCTGCGTCAAACGTAAGCCAAACCTGCATATCAAGTATGAGCAGCCTCTGTAAAAGGGCAGGTGATATAGTGTGTTGTGGATATGAGTGATTTCACTAATAGGTACATATCTTTTTTTTTTTTTTTTTTTTTTTCAACCATGCATCTTTGATTTTGTTGCTGGGGTTGGTGAGAAGAGTCGTGTGACTCTCCTGAGACACACAGGCCTAGAGGAGCTTTAGCACTATCTGTCCCTGCTGTTTGAGACCAGCCTCATGAATAAAGATTTCAGTCACGTTCAATACACCAGAACCCTGGAACTACCCCAATGACAAACCAATGCTTTATGATCTCTGCAGTGTGCTCAGCATATGTATATCTATAATCTCAGATACTATATCAATCAAGTCGAGTCCATTTTGATCGAGGTGGATGCCCATGTCAGATATTGCTATTACAGTACATATTTAGAGAAGCCAGTAGAAATGTGAATGATTATTGAAAATGTAATGTCAATAGTCATTTACTCTGCTCATGAAAACAGCCGCCTAAGGCCAGAAGAGAATCTATGTAAAATTCTCAAAGATAATTGGCCTGTTGTCATAACATGGTAGGAGATATACATGCTAAAGAGGGTATGATAACTACAGCATAGTAGATATTAGGCAATTATCTACTGTATCATTAAATTTTCATTAAAATATTTATGTTATTTTTAAAATATATTGGATTGTATGAGTTGTTACAATCATTTTGGAGCAACAACATACTATTAATGTAACTATTAAATGCTTCCAAAACAATTCACAAATATGTATAGCGCAAAAACTTAAATCCTTGGAGCTTGTTTATTTCCATTTTATTCACTTGACTTTTAGAGAAAACAACTTATTAGGAGAAACAGCATACTCTGATGAGTTTAAATGGGATTGTCAGTTATTATTCATTGTGATTAGATTAGATGAATACATGAGAAAGTGCCACTGAAACAGACACGATAATAAATTTTTTACGATCCCCTTCTCACTATATAACATTGAACCTGTGTCACTTTTTTTTTTCCCTGAAGTCTTCTGTGTCTTTTTATGTCAAAAGGCCTGTTACATATACATCCATTGCGCATAAACACACAAAATGCTGGCTTTTTGCATTGTTATCTTGACTGCATCTGTTCCTATCAGAGTACAAATGCATCACTCTAGTGGCGATGAATAGTGGAGTTAGTAAAACATTCATAAAAATCATATGCTGCCACACACACACGGGGATCCATCTCATCAGCATGATAACCTGCTGTGAAGATATCCCTTGTCAGTAGATGAAAAAGCAAGCCACGATCTTACGGTGCTTATTCCCTACAGTATAAGATTATTCATTGTTTCATTTTTTTAGAAGTCCTTTTCCTTAGTTGTTTTAATTTGCCAGGGCAGGTATTGAAAGGTTTTGCAGGTGCAGTGGCTGAGCCTCAGCAGACATGCAGCCGTCTGAAAGCACTATCCTCTGCCTCTTCTCTCCAGGCCTGACAGCAGCGGCGGCAGCAGCTGCCAACGCAGCCATCGCAGAGGCCATGAAGGTCAAGAAGATCAAGCTGGAGGCGATGAGCAGCTACCACAGCAACGCCAACCACCACGGGGCTGACGGAGAGAATGGAGACCTCAGCTCTAGTGTCGGTGAGGATGCCTTTCACAGAGACTGGCACATACATAAAGCAATATTTCACATAAAAACCGTCAGAAATCTGCCAATCACAAAACTTTATTCTGATGTGCAAAATGCCAGAGGATCATTGTAAGTAAATATGTGCATTCATCAGCTAAACTTGTTAGCAGTTGGCGTCCCTGTGTTGAGGGGTTATGTCAGCTTATGAAAATCATTTGGCAAAAAATTAGATGAAAAATGTTGGCCAATTTTTAGTTGATAAATATCTCTTTTGCTTATGCAAATGTTTAATCTATCCACTTTAGACAAAGAATGAAAAGCAGACTTTTTTTTCGGTATGGCTTAAGAAGAAATAAATACTAAAAGGTAAAAAAAAAACAAAGGAAAAAGCAATTGCTTTCTAAGTGCTAAGAACCTTTTCACTTTTTTCTTGACACGTTGCCAAACTTTCCATCAAATTACCCTGAAATATGTTTTGAAGTCTTCAATATCCTGTAGAGCCAACCAAAAATAAAAACCACTTACCAAGATGAATAAATGTTTCACCACTAACGATGCTAAACATACACCATGCAGCAAGATTGTAATAAAATTATTCCCTCTGTAGAGTTTTATTAATGCTTGCACAAGAAAGTATGATTTACAGCTAGTTTGCATGCACCATAAATATTCACTTTGATAAGGTGAGTTTTGTTTCCTCCCAAAGTGTTGCAGTTTTTGTGTGAACTTTCTTTACAGCTAAGTGAAACTGTGAACACAGTTTCCCAAAGCTATCAGCTATTAACAAGGTCTAATTGAATTGCTGTGAGAGCACTGGTTTTTCACTATGTGCCATTTCAATTAATTATTAGTCCTAAAATGCAGAAGGATTTTCGTAATATCGCACAGAACCACTTAGTGTATTAAAGAGAATGATAATGTATGTTAGTGCAGATTCATGAGCCCATTCCAAATTATAAACCAAATGTAATCCCTGTAGCTTTGGCTGCTAAATGGAGGTTTTGATTCACTTACTGTAATAAATGGCTCGACTTTTGAATACATTTCAACAGTAATACTTGACACCACAGAGCTTATAGTGTGTGAGATGAAAACAGGATGTGTTTCTAAGCAGATTTAACAATGCAAAATGCATAAAGTGTGAGGTCATCACTCTGAGAGAATGGAGTGTGTAAAAAAGAGAATATGAGCCTGCGAGGTCACGGAAATAAAGATAAATGTGAGTACCAACAGCAAGGCTATGGCAATGGAGCTAATAAGAAACTGTTTTATCTTTTTACAATTTAAATTGTAACCTTGAGTCCACAGCCAGCCACACAGGCTCCCGGTAGAATCATAATTCTGGCAAGGGGGAGCAGCTCTAGGTGTGGGTGCACGGGCCACAGCATTAGCTCTCTGAGTGAAATATATGGCAGTGACGCCTCTCGGCCCCATCCACAATCAATTGGATTCTTTTCCTTTAATATTTACTCGCAGCGATGAGATGCTCGTCTGCATGGTGATGAACAGTCTGCCACTGGCGTTTGAAGGTGACCTGTCAGTGAGTATGGACAAATCTCTCGCTCGCAGAAATGTAGAAAATAAATCATTAGGGGCAGGCAGTCAGACAGGGGCCTCTCTCTCTTCCTCACTCTCCTCGGATTTAAATCAGCTCAGATTTATGATTTGAATTAATGCTTCGTTTGGTCAAAGGAATGGTCGCAGAGACAAATGATGTTTGGTACTGAAACCATCCTAATATTGATTACCGGGTGTCGCGGCAATCTCTTGTTTATATCAAGCACTCTCCTGTGACAGGGTGGCCAGCAGGAGTCATCCTGATAATACGCTGGAGAAATATGGCCCGCTCTGCACCGCAGGGCCATGAAACACAGCTAGCAGCATGCTGTCTTCTTCATCTAGCCCCAGGCTTCCACTCACATGTTTATTTTTAACAAAAGCATTTCATAATTTTACCAAAATATGAGCTGACTTACAATGAAGTTTGATTTCAGAATTTTTTAACATTCAGAATTGTCATCTTAATCCTTGTGTGAATATGTTGAGCTCACGAGCCCATTATCTAACAGCAGTCCAAATTTATAAGTCACTTGACTGATTTAGCTCTGAGTGGGCAGAGGCGCAACAGCATTTGGCTTTGTTAGGACTGGACTAACTGTTCACAGTGCTGACTGGGGTATGACTTCATGCTGTTTTTAAGAGACTCAGACCACAGCTGCGATCAGGAAATGGACGGGAGTTTTATAATCATCCAGCTTAAACTAAGCCATACACACAAACTGATGTGTTTACTTACACAAATTATGTTACCCACCACGATAGGAATTGATATGATAATGAGCATGCTTCTCTTAATACCACTAAGGACATACTATAGATTCATTTAATCAGAGAGAGCTACTACATAAACCCATTGAAAAATCTCATCTGGCTAAATACAGGTGCCTCATCTCAGTGTTTGTCTGAAGCTGATCTTGTATTGTGAACTGCTTAAAGCAAAGCACAGCAGAGCCAGCCAGTGAAGGACACTCTGTTCTGTTTGTAGAGTTGGATTGCCCGTCGCTGTCTTTGTGTTGATGTAAATTGAACAGGCTAATGTTTCTCCCTCGCATTAAATATTCATCACAATTAGACCTTCCTGCTTGCATCAATGTTATTAATTATAAGAGAAAAAAAAACAACCAGTTCAACTCTTTGCCAAAATCACCAAACATTCTGAGTGAGAGACAGAAAAAAGTGGAAATTGATATTTATGTAGATGGGAGTGAGAAACAGATAAAATGTAAAGGAGAGAGGACCATAAAAAATATGCAGAGATGGGAGGAGAGGTGTGTGTATGTGTGTGTGGGTGTCTTTCTTTGATTGTGCCTCACACTCTTTAGTTGGGCAGAGGGAGCCCTCTCAAAGCACAATGTGGATTGTTCCTGCGCCTCTCAGGAAATGCCACAATTACAGATCACAGACCAAGCAAAACACGTGTGGCGCTGGGCCTTGAGGGGGATAAACAGCCCGCCATTCCCTCCCAGTGCATTGACCCCAGCCACAACCTTCATTACTGGGAGAGAAAATATTGTCAGCTGCCCACTAACAAACACCTGCCAATTTCAAGAGAAGGAATTGCTTTTTCCAGCCACGGAAGGAAAATAAAGTGTTTCTTAGACCTTCAGAAAAGGAGTGGAAAGAAAAGATAAGGCGCTGTTCACAACCTCACCATCTTTTCTCTGTCTCTTTCTCACTCTGTCTCACTTACTTCCCCTGTCTTTCACCCTCTGTCTGTCTTTGGCCACTGGGTGCTGCCCTGCCACTCATCTGACTCCTCACCACACAACTCTAATGGAGCTGAAATCCTGTTTGTAATTAGATATGGGAATTCCACTGTCATCAGCCAGATGATGCCACGACATGCCGACCAAACAACTCACCGACAGACAGCACCACATGAAACGGCGGGGAAGCAGTTCCTGCAAACTTCCAGACATGTTTTCATATGTACATCTATATATATGTATCCATCTTAAACCCATAGTGCCACAACTAAGCTGTATATAAGCACTAATGCAAAATCTGAAAGCCTTTTGTCTCACATCTGTGGCTTCGGTCCAGACTGCTACGCCCAGCAGAGAGAGGAGAGCCACATGCTAGGCTGAAGCTGGACTGGTGGTGACAGGTACCTGGAGTGTTGCCTGACTGAGAGTTGAGAGAAGAGGTTCTGGGTGAGATGATGAGGAAGCATCATTCTTTCTTCCCAGGGTCATCAGGCTAATTTTCGCAAGCCCCGCCCTCACGTGTGTATGTTTGCATGTGTGTGTATTTAATATGTACATGTGTGAGCGTGCTTGTGAATGCTTGCTTGCGTGAGAAAGAAAGAGGGGGCCTTGGCCCCTGAGAGCGCTCTGTGAGGAGACCACAGCTGTACACTCCCAGCAGCTAATTGGTCCTTATCTAGCTGTCCCATTCATCTTCATTTTTTACCAATTACTGAGCATTATCTGTGTTCTCAGTTGGGTATGGGACTTAATCCTTTTTGGTTAAGCTGGTGCTACAGCTTGCAAATTTCAAATGGAGGAGGGAGGATGATGGGTAAGGGGGGGACAGGAGGGAAAGGTGGAGGGGAAGGGGAGTAGTGTGTGTGTGTGTGTGTGTATGTGTGTATGGGGGGAGGGGGGCAAAAGTCATAGCAAAAACAAACTCAGAAAACTTCCCATCATCCTTCACTGGCAGGAAGCAATCAATAAACAATGACATCACACCAAGGAGAGAGGAAAAAATGGAAGAGATCAATTATTGGCGTTATAATTCAAGTCCTTGTTTGCAAACGTTGCAGCCTCATTGATTAGGCTGTTCTTGTTGCACTCACCATTATTGACTTGTTAAAACCATATTTTCTCATCATCAGTGGTTTTACGTTTGCGGTCACACAGATAACAACGCTTTAAGGGGCGTCATTAATTATTCAAGATGTATTCATTTTAAAGCACAGCGAGTCCAAATCATCATGTTTACTCTACAAACAATACGAGTATAGTACATTGCTCATCCAGAAGGTACATCAAGACGCTGCAATCTGGGGCAGTTAGCCTTAATTTTCTGAGATCAATGCATAACTAGGCTCCTCTCTATATGGGGTCTGTGCTTGGCCATGCTGCAGAGCTGAGTGGAGTCAGCCTGGAGACCATGCACTAATTACTGGAGTGTTTACTGCTCTGCTGGATAGCATTTGTACCATTTTGGATCATATCAGCGAGTCAATGTGCTCTGCACTAGACCGATAAATAAGACGTTAAGATGACAGTGTGTATGAATGAAATTACAGAGGAAAAAATAATAGTCATGATTTATAGAACAAACATGTCTAAATAGGTAAAATTAACAGCCACACATGTATGTATACCTTTGGAACATACAGGGGTGCATTTTAGCAGACAGACAGTTCTGCATGCAAAAGCAGAACACATAGAGACACTGTTCCTGCACTTTGATAGGGATCTGTTTGGTCACACTCTGCGCCAGCTGTCAGCCCAGCTCCACTGCTGCGATTTAATTAGTCTGTTTATGTCCTTTCTAATAATAAAGCTCTCTGGGTGGAAGGACACATCCAACTAGCTAGCTGCGCTCTCCAACCTGCTAGCTGTACTAGTGCTGGTGGCCCAGCGCAGCTAAATGTGGGCCATGATGGAGGATAGCGGCTACTTCCTGCTCCTCTAGACAGAACAATGGCCCTCGGGCTCAGATCTAGTATCACCCCCTACTCAATCCTAACCTTAACCATTAGGGGATAAAGCACATACTGACCTGATATGAGTGTCTAGGGGCAACTTCATCCATCTTCCTCTCTAGCTCTCTTGTGGGAGCTTTTGTCAGACGAAGCTCTTGAGAGGGACTAGATTGTAGCCATAGGCTGAATAGAATTCATTTCACGAACATATCATAACACTTCTTTGGCTGCAACAGATTATTGTGTGGTCTGATTTATACAATTACAGAATAGTTTGTTTTGATTTTCTTTTTCTCTGCTATCGAGGCTATGGTGGACAAAGTAGGGTCATTTTAAGTGCCGGTGAAAACAGGGAAGGGTGGTATTAAATGAGAAACACTGAGCTAGATGAGAGTGGCAGAGCAGACAGACATCCTTCCAGCCTGACTGAAGAGCTTGATGGGTCTCTGTCTCCCTCTTGGGCTTTGGCCCTCACCATCTCTCTATTAGTCTGCCAGGCTCATGGGAGCCAGGTGACAGATAAGTGAAGAACGACACACACATTTTAATAGACATTTCAAAAGATAAACCTGATAATCATTTCTCTTTTTAATGAAGTCTAATGTCCTCGTTCTAATTCCAGTTGCGTCGGCTGTTAAGCATCAGCGTAATACTTGAATATGCATGATTGGGAAATTGTGAGGCACACTGATGTAGCTACAAAATACACAAACGCAGACAACTGCAGAAATAGATTACAATAACAGGGGGAATTGATTAAACATTATTTCCGTAATGATCCATATCAAGTTCTATCATCTTTGAGTGGCAGCAGACTTGCTGCTTGAAGAGAGGAAGAGACACAAGAAGAGACAACATGCTAGACAAACCTCATGTCATGGAAATATTTGTTTGATTGTCTCTTGTGGTTAGCTCACAATAGCAGGAGCAGAGCTATAAAAAACAACTGACCAGTCGAGTTGTCATCCCTCATCAACATTAGGCCTCATTCTTCATTAATTGGATAGATTAATTTGGAGCGCTTTGATGCGGGGGTGATGCATGCGTTCGGCTGTCCCCTCCTCACTATTCTCTGTCAGGTTGAATTTAGCCAGGGAAGGGGCTGACCTTTGAAAGTGAAGAGATCAACACAATTTGAAAAGACAATGTCACTTGGTGTAAATGTGATACGTGTAATAAATGACATTCAACCTTTCAGTGATGATGAGCTTTCGCAGGTTGGAGTAATGTAAAATATGCGCGGCGTGTAATTGCATAGAATCTGAAGCTGTTTTCACATACACAGTAAGATGTGCAGCGTGAGTGGCTGGGTATCATGTGCTCTCATTTCACCATGATTATATCTAAGAGGACAAATTAGCATAGAATAATAATAGTACTGTGTGCACAATAACAGTAATGACAATACAGTAATGACAGCATAATAACTGAATGACAATCTCTTACTATGATTATGCTGTAAAAATGTTCCATTGCCTTGACTATGCACCAATCAGAGCGTGAATCAAAGAGCATAGAAATAGTTGGTTGCGTTCCATGAAAGCACTCTGTTGGTCGCTTGAACCAAAAGGTGTTTCTTCTCAATTATGATATGGGAACCCTCATCCAAATAGAGCTATCAGCCATACTGAGCCCAGACATCTTCACCATCACACAGCCTCTCCTCTGGGACCCAGATAAAGAGAGGGAGCGAGCAAGTTAAAAACATGTTAAGGAATTTCACAATCGCAGCCTGTCCTTCACAGTACGAACGAACGTGAGGGAAGTATTTCATGATAAACCGTGTTTAGAATTCCCTTAGAAAACACACTTTCCAACAAAGCAGTCGTGGTAACCTCATTATAATGTTCAGTTCAGTGTAATTAAAATGTATGTGTTTATTAGACTGCGCAGATATAAAATTCATGTTACGGTTAGAAACATCACTTAGTTCACCTTGAAATCATTAGCACTGCGACTGTAAACAGTATATTCCATTAGTGATTTTCTTTCATGGAGTGATTATAATAGTGTGAGAGAACAGAAGGTAGTGATGCTAATTTTGTAATTAAAACAGATGATCTGATGACCACATGCAAACTGATACCCCCCCAACCCCACCTCTACCAAAGTGATATGACGGCAGAGTGGGCCGTGATTGATAACGCTCGTCAATATATTTCATTTCAGGAGCCTTAGTCAAATGACAACTGGTTGTCATTGACTGAAAGCAATCTTTTTAAAAGGGGAGCCTTTGCTAAGTATCAGATGAAAATGATTCCTCTGTCTGCTTGGGTGTCACTGTCTGTAGGAGCTTTATTGATTGGGCTTGAATATATTGCACCCGCAGTAGTAACAGCTGCTAGTAATATCTCTCCTCTCCTTCTGCTCTCCTCTTCTGCTCACAGCACTTTCTATGCCACAGTTTATTGTCAGTGAGCGGATGTTGGTGTGCACTTGAGCCGACGTTGTGTGTTTATCAAAAGTGATGTGTGACAAATGTAAAGTGAGCCTGGTTCCGACCCAAATTAGAGAAGCAAACGCCGTTCACTAATGTGTCCTGAAGGCCTGGCTGTCCTGGCCAACCTCAGCCATGTGCATGACTGCGTTAAATAAACCTACCATTGTCTGCGCTCTGTGTTATCGGGCACAAGGATGTTGGCATTGGTTGGTAAAGGTCATTTACTGTAATGAGATTTGCCACATGCAAGCATATGGCTTGATTATTGCCCTGTTCGTTAACATTTTCAGCAAAGAGACAAATAGACAGCTAAAACAGGGGGCTAGTGCGGGTGGGGCTCTGGCAAAAACGTGTTTAGCATTTTCTCTTCAAAGATAGGAAGAACTTTTTTCACCACAGATCTGTCACCGAGATGATTGATCTTTCAATTTTCATAAGGAATGCGTACCATTAGAGGCGAAGATTTAAATTACCCTATAAAAGTTGCCTGCCTTAGATTTTATACACTTAAAGGACAAACACCTCTGTCTGTCTTCTTGATAATTTCTACCACATGTTACACTCCAGTGGTTTGGGCAGGAAAGCAATTATGTTACCTCATCAAACCAGAAATGTTTTCTTATCATAGTTTCTCTTACATTACATTGCATTAGGCATCTTGGCAGGAAATCTTTGCCCACCTGAATCATTGGAAACTGTGCCTCTTTATCCTGGCATGCTAAACACATTTTGTTTGTTGATGTGAATTAGATTGAAATGTATCCAATCATCATGGCTGTTGGATTGTTAAGAATATTGTCTGCATGTGTTTCTGTCAGGCTGGTTGCATGTGTGTGTATATATATGTAGACGTGTACATATTCATCTATACTACATAATTGTCTCTATGTTTTCATGTTTACCTCTCCTTGTTAGTGCAAGATGTAGTCTTTTTATGTGTCCTTTTGCCCGTATGCTTGTGTGTGTATATGTGAGTGTACAGCAGGTATTTAACAAAGGCAAGATGTTTACTTTATTATCAACATTAACTGCGCAAACACAAAAGGCTTCAAAGTTTCATTCAATGACACTGAGGGGCTGTGGGTGGCTACATCAAAGCTCAATACCTTCCTCTCTCCCCCCCGTTTTAATGAGAAACAGGACTCACCAGCCTTGACTGAACCTGCCATCTGTGTGTGTCTGTTTTTTCTTGTATGCATGTGTGTGTGTGGGTGTGTGTATGAATGCAGGAGCAGTTGTGTGTCTATGCATTTGTAAGCATGTGCTTGTGTTGTGTAAAGTGGCACCATGATGCCAGACAACATATTTATGGAGGCTGTGTCTTATGTTTGATCTCGTGGTTATAAGGCTTCCTCCATCTCCCGTGGCAGGGCCTCTGATTTTGGGGGAGATTAACAGTTATAGTAAAGATGAATAGCTGATTAGTACTATGGAGGGCCCTCTAAATGTCTCACTGCATGACAGACACTTTTTCATGAGCCATTCATTTCCTTTTGGGACTAGTGTGCAAATCCTTGATACGACCACAACAAAGGCTCTCCATGTGTGTGCAACGCTGTCTCACCTTTGTTGAAGAAATGCATACACAACATGGGGGCATTTTACAAGTGCAATTAAGAGGAAAACTGAGATTGTTTTGCAGCAGCAGTCTGCATATGCATTGTGCAGTGACTCAGTCCATTTAGCTGCTTGACTGGATTGGTCCTGTTCAGTTTGACAGATCAGAAGAGGAAAAAAAATATCTCGACACCATGAAAACTAAAGGCTTAGCGCTGAGCAAATCAGCCCTTTGTCTTGTTCAATTCAAATCAAAGGATAACCAGGAATGTTTGTTTGACAACAGCATTTACAATGCATTGTTCTGAAGCCCAGAGCCTCCCAAACAAAGACAGATAGGCTTTAAACAAGTCATTTAATTAGCACCGGATCCCCGGCTTTGGCTGCGCCAACCAATTATACATTCCTGAGGCATGTGCAGGTCCTATTTCACGGGAGCGAGAGGCAGATCCTCTCCAGCCCTGTCTCTTACAGTACATCTCTCCCCTTCCATTTAAGAGAAGGTAAATAGCCCAGACAGACAGCTTCATTAGCCAGCGTCTGAAGAGCGCAGGGCCGATTGTCGCTTAAATAGTCCGCTTTTACTGCAGGCCCAGCCGGCGACCTCCGATCAATTACAGCTGACATTATTGTTTGTCGGGAGCTTTTTTCCTGGACAGAGGGAGTAAAAAACGAGATCAGGCCTGAGCTTTGGCTGGAAATGTAATCTTCCCCCTCTCTTTGGTTCTTTCGCTCCACAAACAATAAATCATTCAGTTGAAGAGATAATAAAGTGCCAAGTAGGAGCTAGTTTAATTTTTGTCAGGGGAAATCTGTCCACAACAGAGTTAAGGGTAAGGGGCTGGCTGCTTCTTCTGTATCATTTTCAATGACAATGGCTTAGTTCCCTTTTTCCTTATTTTTCTCTGTAGGGTTAGATGGCTAGAAAGGCTGAAGTCCTGTTTAGATGAAGATTAACTGCAGCGCAAATCACTGCAGGTTCTCATTTCTGTCATCAAAATGAATTACTGCTCCCTTTTTAATCATTTTAAAACATTCAACATTCAATCTTTTTTTGGTATGATTCTTTTAAGTATCAGACCTACCGTTAACCATGAGGTTTGGTTCTGATGTAACAGCTTTTTAATCATGTTGTTACCAAGGGCTGTTTTAATTCATTCAATTCATCCTCTGTGATTCAGATCTTTGCTTATCCATGCGTAAACTCCCAAGCACTGCACCACATAATAGCTGAGCTGTTTATATTGGTATTAAGTGATTTGTAGTTTTAATGATGGTAAATAGGAGTTCACCTTTGCAGGTCCCACAGGCTTACTTCAGGTAAATTACTCCAAATGCATTGTTTATGCCCTTCAGGAGAGAGGGAGGCTTCTGGGAATTCACCTCGCATCAGGTCTAAACTTCTGTATTAGAGATAAACCGAAACTGACAAATATGTTTCTAAGGGTTTGCCCACTGGAATATCTACACAATATCAAGTGATTAATGAGTCTGACTAATGCTTGTTGATTTGTTTTTTGGGGAAAGAATTATCTGAAAATCATTGCACATAACTAACAAGTGAGAAATTGTTCAAGAGTGTGCTTTGCCCTTTGCTTAAGATCCTTAAATTCAAGAGGACAAAATCTAGCAAAGGAGGGGGGAAAATTGCATATGAATGAAACAAAATGTAACTGTCTTGCACAAATGCCAGATTCCCTGAATAAACCAATATCCCCCTCACCTGGCTTCTTTCAGCTACAGAAAAGGGATTTGGTGGACCCTTGTTGGCCTGTGGCACATTCCCCTACAGTAGTCTGAATGGGCCTTTATGGGAGAAACAGCGCTTTAGGATGGGGTGACATGAAAGGGGCTGGACAGGCACTGAAAGCGAGACTAATACCCCTTAGAGTGAACAGAGGTCCAGTGTTTCCCCATCAGGCTGTCTGTCAGGTAGAGACACATCGCTAAAGCTCATATACTATTAAGTAGCCTACATGACACGACAAAGAGATGAAGAACGTGATAAGAATGTTATTTTCATTTTTTCCTCCTCTTTGTATTAAATTTTGAAACGTTTGCCCGCTTAAGTCGGTGTATCTTTACGTGAATACTGCGTTTGATTGAATGGGAGTAATGTATCCACCTCAAAAGCAGAATAAGTCTCTTCACTCCGGCCCTTGAGTGGCCTTGAAAGGCTGATAGGTAGCCTAGTCCTCTCCATGTTGTCCTACAGTAAGTACCCCCGCAATCAGGCCCTCTGTGGTGTTTTTTAATTGAGCTTAGCCTGCTGAGTGGTAATTGATTCAGTCTGAGCTACAGCGGAGGCACTGATACAAGGTGCTGCTTGGCTTCCGCCTTTCTTTAATCTCCCCTGCTTTATATTGTTTGGGAATACTCGCCACTGAGAAACTGCATGCCATCTTTCTTATGGAAATCAATGCTTCTTTTGGAAGAAGGGGAATGACAGAGAGGAGTACTTCTCATGTACTTTCATTTTCAACCAGTGTCCTTCTCTTTAGAGGCTTCGCCATGCAGATCTCCTTGCCCTTTGGCTACTGATGTTTTGTCAGAAGAGAAGAGTGGAGTTGTTTTGTGGATCAGCTTTCTGTAGCGCAGTATCTTTTTTTCCTTCTTTCTTTCACGAAGCTTTTTTTTTCTCCTTTTTTTTTTTTTTACCTTGAACCAGGCTGCCAAGAAGAAGAGAAAAAAAGGAGTGAAAAATCAACAGAGAGGCTCAATCAGATCCAATAGTGTCTGTGAGGTTTTCTTTAAAGCATTTGAGGAAAAGCATCTGAGTGGTGGAGGAATGAGACCAAACTGTTCCCAGTCACTTTTGATCCTGCCAGTTCAAAGTCCCCATAGAGCAGAGGGAGAGAGGAGGGTGCTGTGTTTGGGGGGGGTACAGACACCTAGCTTTGACCTTCTGTCTGCGCTCATGTCCTTTGAAAGTTGGCTTGTTTTCATTAAACCATTCAGAAACCCAGTGCGGGGCCACAGTTTGACTAACTAGTAACCCCCTATGGTATCTTTATTAGGCATTCTTTACATTTTCGGACTACTAATGTCTTCAATTTTCCCAATTAGACGTCTATTGCCAGACAGAAATTGAATAATTTAAAGCATTTGTAAGATATCTCTGATGTTGTAATGGAATAATTTGCTTGAATATGAAAGAGAAAGAAATGAAAAATCCCATTATTGTGAGAGCTGGAAGTGACTTTACTCCTTTTGGTCTCACTCTCTTCTTCTTCTTCTTTCTCTCTCTGGTCTGGAATATAGGCTGCTATAATTAGCCTAAAGTCATTGCCATACTGGAGTCTGGCGGTACTTGTTTGTCATTAGCACATTTAACTAGTCATTTGGGTAATGGCTTTCAAGATTGCCTTTGTTTTTACAGAGATATTTTTTATATGTAAATATTGAGACAATCTCCATAATGTGCCCTTTTTATTCATCATAGAATAATTGATGCATCTTTATTACTGTGTAAACTTTGGTCTTTGAATGACTGTGTATATAGTTATCATCCCCGTTTTCTTTATTATTATTGCAGTAGTATCTATTATTAACGTATGCTGTAAAACATTTATATGTATTATGCTAACATGGAAAGATACCCGAGAAGCGATTAATTTAAATTATTCAATTTTTTTGACTAATGGATGGCAGTGTAAAGCTTTAGTGTTATTGGACAGCAAGTTTAAAGGGTATCTCAGTGGTGGGAATTACAGATTTAACAGCACCAGGTTTGGAGTTTTTACTCTCACAAGTTTCCCCTGTGAATCTCTCTGTCATAATATGCATCATTGAGTAACCAACGACCTCTTCATATGTCATAGGCCTGGAACTCCCCTTCATGATGATGCCCCACCCCCTGATCCCAGTCAGTCTGCCCCCAGCCTCTGTCACCATGGCGATGAGTCAGATGAACCACCTCAGCACCATAGCAAACATGGCCGCAGCAGCACAGGGCCAGAGCCTGCCCTCCAGAATGGTCACCTCTGTCATAAAGGTAAATTTTTATACAGAGCGAAAAAAAAGCAATACCCTAAAGATAAATGAGCATCCTTTTTGCGTGATGTTTTAGTCTACACTGGATATTTATTTTTGGTGTGTGTTTTTTGTGGCTGCTGGGGTTGCAGGAACGTGTGCCGGACAGCCCCTCCCCTGCCCCCTCCCTAGAAGACAACAGGAGGCCAGGGAGTCACCCATCATCCCACCGCAGCAGCAGTGTGTCCAGCTCCCCAGCCCACACAGAAAGCTCTTCAGACAGGATACGTACGTCTCTATATGAGCTTACAACACAGATAAATGGTGAAGAGGAAACGTCACATATGCTTTACAGACTGTTACGTCGTCTTACTTTAATGTACACGGCTGACATAAAATACGTCTGTGAAACATCTCCTGTTTTTTTCTCCCCCCATGTAGCAGCACATCACAATGGCCTGTCCATGAACCATGCCCTGCTAGGCCTGTCTCCCAACATTCCCCCTGGACCGAAAGAGGGAGATCTGGCCCATGACATGAGCCATGAAGCAAAGAGGATGCATGCTGACAAAGGTGAGTCAACACATTACAGACAAAGATTTTTTAAGCATGCAACAGAATAAAATCCAAAGTGGTAATTCACATAAATACAACATTTTAGTTAATAGCTTAAATTGCACTTACAGATACCTCTGAAAAGGAGGAACTGAGGAACTCACCTGGTTATTTACATCATACAGCTGCACTCCACTGTACAGGTTTTATTCTGTACTGGGAATTGAGTCTGATGACCAAGATCAAGACTTAATGTTTCCAGGAGAGCACAGCAGGTGTGCAGGTCTGCAAAAGAAGCTGAACTAAAAAATTGGAGCAAACATTTGGGTAATGTGTTATGAACTGCTTTATGAAAGAACTGGTAGTGAGAATGACAGAAAGTACAATGATCTTAGAAATAAGATAAGATGAATTATAGTTACTCAGTAGAATTGAAAAAAGTCTGCACACCTGATATACTTCCTCACCAAAGAAACTATTTTAATACCAGGAGAACTAGCATTACCTGATTTTATTATATATCATTTTACAAATACAACCAAAACAATAATCATAATCATAATCATTTAGACCTTACAGAAATTACAGGACCAGTATATTTTTTCTGTCACCCGTCACACATATCAGTTTTCCAATTTTATATGCAAAATTAAGACTTTCTAAAATGTAGATGGAAGGAAAATCTGTTGGAATTTGACATAATTTATGTCATCCCTCCCTTGTAAATATTCAAGATGCTGAGCATGAACCTCTTAGCTATAAATGTATTGTATATTAATTGCTGGTATTATTTGATTATCATTTTGCTGTGCTTGTAAAAAAAAAAAAAAAGAAAGAAACAGTTATAAATCAGCTGTGGATTAAATGCAAAATGAAGCAAATAATAGATTTTAGTATTCTCTGTAGGTTTTAAGCAGAGCCGGGGCGGGCTGTGCTGGGTGATACAAGGTGGGGCGGGGCTGATAATGATATTAAAACCACTGTGGAAATCACTGGGCTGTATGTTCCCTGTTGGCTACGCTGACGTGAAGATCAGTGTTGGACCTTCACTCACAGGGTGTGAAGCAGTGAATAGTAATAATTAGCAGGATCATGAGCTGAATTTATGGGTCACAAACTGTGTGTGTGTGTATGTGTGTGAATGTGTGAGAGAGACATAAAGACAGACGCAAAGAGAGTGAAACAAACAGAGCAGTGCAAACACAGAAAAGCAGGAGGTTTAGCCAAGAATCCACATACTAAATCAACTGATTTTTTTACTCAATGGTAAAAATCTTACTTCTAAACTGAAGTGGCTCCTCCATGCTCAGATAATCAACACAAATGGACTGTAATTTCTTTCCAATATTGAAGGAGAAAGCAAATGACCCAGCCATCTACACCAATTCTGGCTAGTTGACCCACACACATCTACAGGCAAACACGCGCTGTATTATCTTTGAGATTGTCAATTCCTAATATGTCACTGGACTTGATTAGGATTCTGAGCTCTCCAGTGTGTGCACCAGAGGTCTCGGGCTGTGGAAAACATTTTTATAAAATAACCCATTAATGCAGAGGAGTGCAACTAAATTAGTTACCAATTTGCTGAGCATGAATTAATGAAGAGAGCTTCTCCCGGCTCCCACAGTTGTAATTTTCATAATAACCCCAGACCTTTATTTGGCAGGTTGTTTAGTTTTTTCGTTTGAAGGTTTTCATTAGTCTAATGAGGACTGTGCAAGGGCGAGCAGTCAGCACAATTTACATGAGGAAGCTATCATAATAAATGAGGCAATTTGAATAACATGCACAGGTTTATGCAGCGAGATAAGAGAGATTGTAGCAGCCAGATTCAGAGGTAACCAATACATTAGAACCAACTAATAACCAAAGTAATTCCAATAAAAGCTTTAAGTGAAGGGAATAAAATTAATGATAGATATATTGAACTGTAATGATATGATACATGATGCATTAGATTAATAAAATAAATGTCTTCCATTGTTAAAGAGGGGAGAGGCCTCGCCATCCGAAGCTTTGTTTATGGTGAGCTTTTTAATTAGGCTTGTTCATCGCATCAGTTTGTTTAGATAAATGAGATAACATTCCAATGGTTTAATGATATCTCTCCACTTGTTTGATCTTTATGATCCTGGCAGAGCATTAAATTAATCTCTTGCAATGCACTCTTGGAAGATAGTACAGTAGGCGCAGAGGAAGGATGCAGTGCCCCGGCTCATATGGAGGCTATTTAAATAGCCAGACACCTCAGAGACTGCCACTATAATGTCACATCACTCATATCCTATGAACGTGTCTCGTCTTTTTCATGTCATCTCTGCTGATGAAGGACAAAGGCTGTTTGTTGTCCTCTAAAAAAGACTCTTTCCAAAGTTGTGTCACCCAGTGCAGGGTAGCCAGATGGTAGTTTTTTGGGCTGTTGTTTGAACTTGATTATTTTTTGTCCAAATTCTGCTTGTGAAAAAAAGGAGATTAGATGATGTTTGAGAAAAAAGGCTAGTAGAAAGCTAAGTGTTATCTCACATGTGACTAATTGAATTGCTTCAAACAGAAAGTCTGTGGCGATAGCTTCCGACAAGCCTCTGTCTCATGAAACAGCAGGTAGCTGACAAACAAGGGGAAATTTGAAAGGTACGGAAGCCTTTGGCTGTAAACTTACTTTGGACATCAAACACTTGACATCATTTTATTTCCTTGGGGAAAAGGTGTTTGAAACAGAAGCCATATGTATGTACATTGAAGTATAAGAGTTTCTGTAAATACCATGTGGCAGTTCAACCGTGTTGCCAACAACAAATTTCACCACTTTACCTCAGCTCTCACACTGCAGTTAAACATGCCACATCTCTTTTACGCTCAGCTAAAACGCCTGACAGGATAGTCAGAGGCAGGGACTACAGTATGTAAACTGATTCTGTAAACCATATTTTAAAAGCGTGTGATTCACTGGTAATGCGATATTGGCACTTCCCTGGTAAACGTTATATATCCGTGTTGACACAACAGGAGATGCACTCATAATGTCCTCTCAAGCACAAATGGATGCTTGTGGTGTATTATGTCACCTAGAGGTGCATCATTTCATACCTGCTATCAACAAAGCAATCGTTGATGCACTGAGCACTAGTTTGACCACAATGGACAGAGCTGATTTGCCACGCCTTTTCTTTGTCAGGAAGCGGCCGAGATGCCCAGTTGATGTGCTTAAGGCTGGTGCACTGTGTACTGTCTGCAGTCCCAGTGTACAGTCTGAATGATTAAGTGGAGCAGGTAACAGTGTCACAGTCTATTAACATACAGCTGCTTTGGGCAAGGACCTGTGGTTGCTGATGGGCTCGTAGTGAGAGGGGGGGATATAGTTTGAAAAAAAGATGAAAAAGACTAAAAAAAGTGATTTCTAGTCTTTGTAGTCTTTGTTCTGTTTCGTCTTTGCATAAGCATTCGCAATGATAAAAAGGTAGTCGGGGGACTTTGGGTCAGGCAAAAGTTTCAGCGTCAGTTTTGTGCCTTTTTTTTGTGCCGTAAATATTTCACTGACATTGATGGTATCTCCGTACAGTATCATTAAAAGTTCGATATGTTCGGTGTAAGCTCCTTCTCTTCATCTTTCTGACTTTAATGCATAGTGTTTTGTTCAGTCCTCCCGATGTCCTTGGCGTTGCGAGCTTCAAACACATGCTGACTACCTGACTTTCTCTAAGTCAGGAGGCAAGATCATTAGCCATCACAACCCTGAAATGTGACTTGGCAGACAATAATGCTTTATGATCAAACAACTTGTCAGTGCGTCCTGTTGAAATGAAAGAGTGCAAAAAAATAATTCAATAGAGGATCAATCAAATTTCCCCAGCCCATGTGAGAGAGATTGCTGATGGTGCAGAGAGGGGCTATTCCTCGAGGACATGGGAGTTCATTTGGATATTTGTTCTCCCCCTCATGAATGTTCCATTGCGTGACACCATCTCCTGCTAATCACATTTCACTGAAAAGGGGGGATGCTTTTAGGGACGTTGAAAAGAGAGAGGTTCTTTTTAATCTTTGAAATGCCTCAAAAGTGACAGAATGCTTTCTCCTGCCAAGACGTGAGCCTCGGATGGGGAGATAAATATGCTGTGGTCAGCTAAGTGTATCTAGTGAGCAGAGAGGCAAATTTAATAATGCATTATCATTCACTGGCGAAGGTGAAATCTCCCTGTCCATCAGAAGGCTGAGGCCTGTTTCATGTTACCCTTCACTGCAAATGAACAAGTGCTTTACTCAGCCATACCAGAGATGCACACTAGGCACCAGTGCTCGACTATATATGCTGCTCTGGACTGTCAGGAAAACAGGTTCGTTATCAAAGCGATCGTCTATCGGTCTTGACTGGATACATTAATGATCACAGTCCTTATTCCAGATAAAACTGTTTTGAACAATAACCTTATTTTTCTGTGTTCATGCTCTCTGTGAACACAAGGTGCGTTTTACATATCTGAGCATCTGCTATTATGCAGATTATGGAAACATATTTACCCGAACGCCCTTGGACAACAGCATTAAACAATTATGAAGATTATGTACAATGCAGAAAATTTGTGATTCAAAACATTACATATCTTAGCAGTGGCAACTGTTGCAGACAGATAAGGTTGACCCTGAATATGTATTTCTGTACTTTTGGAGACATTCTGCGGGGTTGTTTGTATAATTTAATATTTACATGTAAACAGTAATTAAGTGGTGCTACCAACATGCCAGGGCCAGGCTCTGCCAAGGTAAACAGCAGCCCTAGTAGTTTGCCACAGTCCATCATGTTTACAGACTTGCAGAGCCGAGTGCTGTTTGCGAGCTCTTCCTTGGCAAAGCCCATAAAACACAACCAATTGGATGCCGAGTGTTGAACACAGTCACTCTTATCGTCTGGCAGTCTGCTAGCTGACTTGAGGACATTGTGAGTCAAACCTTTAAATTTTCACTCTGCGATAATTACGCCGCTATACTTGAGCTTTTATATCCTTTCACAGAGAAAGTAAATCATTCCTAATAAAGAGAGGAAGAATAGGGGGCGGAGGGAAAAGTGCTTGAGGACTAATTCTCTTCACTCCCTCCCTCTCTGTTCTCTATTCTGCTTTTTGAAAGCCTTTCTCTGAGTATTCCAGTCACCTTGACTTTGCAGCTGCAGCCTTATAGTCTGTTGCTTATCCTGCCTAACCCCAGCCTGTCAATTAGGTGTTTAAAAATTAATCTCTTTAACTGGAAATACCATGCCAGCTTTCTTCCGTCTGTAAATGAAGTGTTATTAATTCACACAGCGCAAAGCCAGTGTTATGAATAATGTTATCAAAACAGATTTCCACACATTTAACACGTCGCTCCTATTAAAACCCCTTAAGTATTTTTATAACTGTGAAACCAGGACTACTAATGGATTTGCATCCATTTTTGAGCTTCTACACCAAGCAGCCACAGAGCAAGTGCTCCTAAGCCAGGCCTTTTAAAGTTTACATTTCCCATTTCTTCTTTTGTTCTTTCATCTTCATTTAAAAGCAGCTCAGTATATCCAGTCTGGATTAGCGCCAGCCATCGTCGACAGTCGCTCAACAGAGCCTCAGAACAGCAGAGCTTCTCCCTGTAGGATTGCAATGCCAGGCAATGACACCAATGTGTCTCCGTGCCCCCCCTCCACCCCCCACCCCCCCTTTCTCCCAAACATTGCGAAGCTCTGATCTAGCGGCAGGCTATCTGGCCAACCACACCAAGCTAATACTTGTTCCATTAAAACCTGGTGATTATGGGGGATTTCCTCTCTGTTTGTTTGTTTGAATGTTTAATTATCAATATGTAATTGGCATGTGTATTGTGATGTTGGGTGCATATTCGGTGGCATATTTTACCAGAATGCACATTGCTATCGGGTAGAAACAGGGCTCCCCAGTCACTGTCGAAGTTAAGCTGCATGAGAAGTTGCTCTAATGAATTAATAAATGCTAAACAAAGGAGAACTAAACAAAGAGTGAGAAATAAATGGCTTGATGATTAGTGGGTCAGAGAGATTAGTGGGGTATACAGTACAAATGATCCCCTTCTGAAATAGAAATGATTTGGGCAAAATACCCAATCAATAGTTGAGGCCAATTTAATCTCTGGGATTCTTGTGTCAATAAACGGGCCTGGTCAACAGAGGTCAATATGCAAAGACAATCTAAACACCTTCAAAGTACCTCACTATGATGTCCTTCTCCAAGTATTAGCTGCTTGACAATTTGGGCTCTTAGTCAATAGGTGAATCACAGCAATCCATTCCAGTTGGCTATCCTGTCATTTTCCCCTTTTAGCTTCTGTTTTTCTTTCCTAACTAAGCCCTATCCTTCTGCTTTGTCTAAAATCTGAGGTCACGGATTTAACCCTGCGATCTCTAACCTTTATGCACCTCGCCCTGTTTTGTTTTGACCACTGTAACTGTCATTGTCTCTCTACAAAATGCCATTTTGTCTCCACTATGCTTGGCTTTAAGAGCTCATTTGAAGGTGTGCGCTGGTAGAAACAAAAGTCCTGTATGCTTTTATGCAGTCATCACAGTCAGCCAAGCCTGTAATCCTCAGAGGTCCGATAATGACATAGCCCCTGCATTTATTACATGGAGGAGAGGAGAGAGGGAAAACGCTGACTTTGAACAAATGAACACTCTGACCTTTATGCAATAAATATGACATGGGCCGCATAAAAAGACAAGATATCTTCCTCCTGAATGGAAGTCAACACGGATTCTGCTCCCTTGCCTCTTGCTCTCTGTTTCCATTTCTTTTTTTCCTCTCCATCACTTGCACTCTAGCTGTTTTTTTTTCTTTCCTTTTTCCAGTTCACAGTAGAACAAATGATGAAATAGTTTTCCCTGTATTATAATGTATGCTCTAGACACCCAATTACAAACCCATCTCTGTGTCTGCTGTTGTAATGTTGTATATATACTGTATATTGCAAAATATTTTGCCTGATTTGATGAGTGTTCTGATTTTCATGCATCCTTAGAGTCATAAAGGTGATTGCTGGTGGGTGGTTTCTAGCAATAGAAGCAATAAAAGATATTCTCTACTGTGCCAGGGCAAGACCGTTTTACCAGTGAGATTCAACCTTTCACAGTGTCTTTTGTAATCTCAGTGTGATCCCAATTGAGCATCGCGATTGTCTTCTTTTGTCACCTCAGACCGCTTCTCTGACAGTAAAGGATTTATGGTTATTTCCTCCATGCAGCCTGTCCATCTGTGGCTCTATCTTCATATGGCCTTGAGAATACGATTCAATTTATTAAGGCAAAGCAATGGACTCATTACTTTAAAAAGGTGGCAAGAGAGAGGGAGTGAGAGAGGGAAAGAAGTGACACACTGAATTGGTTATTAATGGAAAGGCACAGCCATAGGGCAGTTGAAATTTAATGATATCCTACAAGAAAATATGAGGGTGTCACTCTCCAAAAAGTCATGCTAAATGTCAACATTTTAAGGTCTCGGCGCTAATTTTATGCCTGTGCACAGTAATGTTTTGGAGAGCATTTAGGAAACACGGCCCAGTGGCCAGCCTGATTATCCCGCTCACCTTCTCTCCTCTCTCCAAATGGGTTTGTGCAGCAAGCGATTTCATCTCTAAGTGAAAGGAACATTAGGGAGGGGAGAAAGAGAGAGCGATAGAGGAAAACACGCGGTTTGATTTTCATGCTGTGATAAGAGAGTGGGAGCCAAATGTTACCTGTTAATCTAGCCCAAACCGACCGGGGCTCTTGACTTTGTCCCCCAGCAGGGATGGGGCAAACACTCATTTTCCTCTCTCCGTGATGAAAAGGAAATTAGCTTAAATGTGATGAGGGCACATTAGTGTGTGTGCTGTGCGTGTGTGTAATGAGTGTGTATGTGTGTGTGTTTTTTTTTTTTTTTGGTCTTTGTATGCATGCATTTGTGTGTATGCATTTCCTGTATCTTCTAGTGTGTGTACAGCACATTATGTGCACATATGCACAGCACATGCAACTGATAGTCATTCTTAAGGAATTTGTCTTGTATGGATCATCACGCACATTCTCACAGTATGTCTGCAGGTTCTTACTTACTTCAAGGAAAGTGTGTCTGCTATGTAACCTGCCAATAGTGGGATTATGTTGTATTGCGAACAATGTTTCTGTCTGGGTAAAAGATTTTGACAAGCATGAGCTTACTTTTGCAAGTGGGCAAATATGAGCCTTTGCTTTAAACCAAGAGACACAAAATAGCATCGACAGTCATTAAAATACACCTTCCACATACTGTAGTAATACTTAATAACTATCACAGAGGCTGAATTTATTTTGTCTGACAGGCTCTTTAAAGTGCAGACATCATTTGCAAGATAAGCCGGGCTCATGTTTTTTTAAAGTGCTCAAATTGCATGCAACTTCTTTTTTGCCGAGCTCTGCATCACTGCATCTGTACCAGAAGACAGATATTTCCCTTGACAAGATTTTCCAAATCTAGCGCTTTAAGTGCAGCTGGAATAATGCTGTGTTAGCTGCTAATGGCTGTCCGAGAGGTCATAACTACTCCATTTGAAGGAGGCTGGTTTCTCTGCAGCCCTGGCAGGTCAAATCAAATGTAATTGTGCAGTGAAAAGCAGGTCCTTGCTTTGTGTTGGCTGTGCTGACAACCTCCAGGTTTAGCATTCACTTCTCCTGCTGGGAGGAACACAGGTTTGCAAGGACAAAGGCTTCACCTGTCAATATATCACACTGACTGGCCAGCCAAATGCACCTCTCCTCCCGCTCTCTTTTTCCCTCTCTCTCCTATCTCTCTTCCTCTCTGTCAGTCTTTCATTCTCCACACACCCATTCTATTCCAGCCTCCTCTTCCTCAGACTGTGCCTCACCTATCTATCCATCCATCTTCTGTCTTCAACATCTATCTCTCATTCCTGGCATCTTTCTTGTCCTCTTTCTTTCTCTCTCTTTGTGTGTCTTCCTCTCCTCCCTCTCGCGCTGCCTTCGTGTGAGGACTCAGCTGAAATGTCCTGAGGGACCCAGTTTCAAACACAGGAACCAGAAACATATGGCACATTTTCAACTCCCAAGGTCAATTACAGCTATTTATCCAGAGATTGCAGCTAAATTTCCCAAGGTTTCTTCTAGATTTACCACAGATTGCAATGTGTGTCTGTCACATTTTAAATCAGGCCAGTTTCCTCTGCTTCTCTCCACTCCCTGTGACTTTCCATCAAATATTTCAAAGGCTTTCAAGTGGGTTTTAGACATGTTTTATCTCTGGTTATCATATGCCCCATCTCTTTTTGCCTCAGCATTGCTAGGTCCAAGTGCCGCTTGCAACACAAATCTAATAACATGTAAATTGGAGATAAGCCCAGATCCCTCCAAGTGATATTTTTTACATTCATAGTTTGTCAAGTCAATTCCTAGGCCCCTGTTTTAGCAGCACAACACATGAGGAGTGAGAAAATTAACTGGATAGGTGATTCATCATTGCTAGCACACTGTCAAGGACTCCCTCTGCAGCTATTGAGAGCAGGGTGGAGGAGGAGGATGGCGAGAGGAGGGGGGCGTTGTTTTAAATTATGGCATTTCATTCAGAATGCATTGTATTTACAGCGTCCCATTTTTATTTGTGGCTCCTATTATCCGCCGAAACAGTTGTGCATGAAATGTTATTTGTGACAGGGGTGACCTGCGAGTGTTTTTCCACACAGTATTTCATAGTTGGGGCCTTAACTGTACCTTTACCGTACGGTAAGCACAAGAGGCTGTCACAGCTGCTGTTGGCAGCCTTGCTAGTGGAGAAATATCACCTGGAAACAGAGTACTCCATTCCACCGGCCCCCATCACTCCAACGCCTGTCGCTGTAATTAAGTTGAAGTCAATGATTCTGGAGCGATGGTGAGAAATAAACATGCAAACACATGCCAGCATTTGCAGCCAGGCACTGGGAAAAAGAGGGGGGAGCTGGGGGGCAATAACATTAGAAGCACAGAAACCACAGATCTAGATCATTTTACGCCAGAATTTACATTTGAGTTTCATTAAGCCACTTTTGATTATATTGATTGAATTAGTTACTTATTAGCCTTGCATTTCCTTTTTTTTTTTTTTTTTTTTTTTTTTTTTTGAAAAACGCCAGTATTTATGCGTAGCTCCTGGTGGAAATGTTATCTGACAAGGGGTGCTGTAGTTGGAGTCTGTCGAACAAAACACGCTGTTTGCTTTTCCCAGAGCATGACAGGTTGTTTCCCCTGCAACAAAGCCATCAAATATTCTGTGTGATCCAACATTGTGTTGGAGGGGAGGCCTGCTGAGTGGGAAGCCGGAGTTTGTTAAAGCAATGATTTATGATTAATGCCAACACTAAATAAGGGACAAAGTGCCTACAGTACAAATCAATTACAAAGCTACAACAGCAGACCTTTCCCCGAGGTCTACTAACGTCTCTAGTTGTTATGGTGATTTTATTGGAGGTGGGTGATGCATGCATATAATGCATGCAATACATCTATATCAACCTGAGCTGGAGCCAACTGTAATGCTTTTGATCTTTGATTAGTTATTTTATTGAGATAAAATGGGACTTTCATGTTGTGCCACTGTGTAAGGAGAGTGCATTTTGTATCTCCACCCAGACGCCCACCTCAAAAAGCAGACAGGACTGCACCAAACAAAACAAATTACCGCAGGAGTGGCTTCTTAAAAGTAGGCAATTCATTATTTTTATGAAGTCAAATTATAAACAAATTTTAATCCATTAGGCAACCATCCATTCTAATTAATCAACAGGAGTGAACTCCATCTGAAAAAGGAGAAAGGTTGTTTACTCTCTCCACGGACCAGCGGTGCATATTTCACCATCTTCTCCTCTCAGAAAAAAAAAAAAAAATCATTCTCCAAATTACAAACCTAAACTGTGAATCCTAACACTCGACTTTTGGCTCGTAGATGTTTCCAGGGCATTTGCAGATGCTTGAAATAATCTCCAATGTTTTTGCTCAATCTGCTCTGAGGATGGGTGAAATAAATACTTTAAACTAATTAATGTAAGACCAGCTGTTCCCAGCACTTGGCTGGCGTTGGTGAATATTGATGGGAGGGAGAGGCAGGGCTGTTCAGCTCCACTCGCTGTTTGTACAAGATTCAGTCTGCCACATAAACAGATATGAATACTGGATGAGTGCAGAGAGGTGCTGTGCACAACACAGGCAGGGTTCCACATTACAAATAAAACTTTCCCCCTTTCATTAAATTAACAATTAAAGAGCTGATCATGCAGACTTCCTGCTGAGACCATTTTAGAACAGAAGTGTTTAATAAACTGTTTCTCTGCAAGACAGTAGCATTTACAAATTGATGGCTTGATAAAACCTCATTGGACGAAAACATGTGTCAGATCTGATGGGGCAACAAACAACGGCGCCTGACATTCTGCTACAGTTTGACCAGACTTTATCTGTGTCTGTTGGTTTGCCTCCTGCATTCTCTCCCTCCCTCTCCTGCTCCTCTTTCCTCCGCTGAGGCTTGGTGGAGAGGCTGGACAGCAGATGGCAGGGCCCTACCCCTCTGCCGGTGATGAATGGTGGATGATGTCATCTTGGGTTTGACAGGCACCCGTGCGTGCGTACACAAAGGAAGCCCGAGCCTCTGGGGTCGAACTTTGGGCCTGCTTCTGATTTTGGAGTCCGCATGACATCTCTTAAATGGGGAAGCTGGATTTATGTCCCGGTTGATATTGTTTAACCCCACACTCAGGCCTTGAGAAGAAGCAATACAAAGGATTTTCCCACTACACTTCTGACAGGGGTCAATTTGAGTTAGGGTCAATATGAGTAGTCATAAATTCTATGTTGTAAGCTACATGTAAAACTTGCAGATTTTTCAATGAAAAATTACTTCTTCAAAAATGACTCCTTCGTGTTTTGTTTTGTTTTTTCTTCTGCAGAGGACAACCCTATGTGCACCCCAACAGCAAGAGATAGCTACGAGAGGTTGTCCTTGGCTGGACAAGCTCTGCCTCCTGGCTTTCCCTCACCTTTTCTCTTCCCCGATGGCTTATCGTCAATAGAGACTCTCCTTACCAACATACAGGTATTGACCACTGATTAACACTGAATAACTGATCAAAATAGTACTGAATTGACTGTGCAAGAACCAAGTCTCAGGAACTGCCTGTTTTTTTATAAAGATAAAATGTGTCATAACATCCAGTATAACATATTCTCCAGACCTGAGAGGACACACACTATTTGGTCCAGTTTTTTTTTTTTTATTTTGAAAATGGAATGCAGACATTTTCTGTGACTCATCGTTATCTGGCTCTGTTTGCAAAAGTCATCACATGTCCTTTAACCCTCCACATTTTATTGAGAACATTTTTTTGTGTTGAGGGCTGTCTGCCATGGTGTTTTTATGGTACCACTTGGATTGAGACTGCTTTAATTTAATACTTCTAAACAGGAATGGGCATTCAAATCACTTTTTGCAGTTTAATATGTGCCCTGAAACCAAATAATGTCAATAAAAATAACTGACCAACCAAGAAATGTGTGAACCACATCTATACAATTTAATTTCTTTAAAACACTTTTTCAGTCTCTACTCAACTAATGCAGCACTTAGACAGAACCGGTGTCATAAACATTAGTTCCACATCTCTGTGGTGTAACATAAATCTCCTTCCATCCCCATGCAATATAAAGTAATCAACTCATAAAAAAGACGTCGGCTTTTTGACTGATAGTAATCCATAATTCATGCATAAACCTACTTATAAACATTCAAAATCTTCCACAACTATAACATTTTTTATTAATGCAGAACACTGTTTATGTTTGCCCCACAACAGGAAGTCATGTGATTCATGTCATGGAAAAAAAAAAAAAAGTCAGTGCATTTCAGAGCTTTTAGACACACAGTTGTTTAAACCAACAAAGTCCATTCACTGTGGAAGACTGTGATGTAATAAGTACCTAAGTTAGTGCATAGTCAGTAATTTCTGCCACTAGGGGAGAGGTGAAGTCCCACCCCTTCCAGTTGTGTCCCATTCAGAAAAAAATGCATTACAGTCAATGGTGGGATAAAAGTAGATTTTTTTTTTCCTGCTGGAAATATGCCATAATTTACACATATGATGTTTGCAAATGTAAAATATAACACTACATATCAAGAAAGTTGTAGTTTGTATTAAAACCACCAGACTGGAAAATGTGTAAACCTAAATGTAAATACTGGACACCTGAAACTCGCAAAGGTGACATCATTGTAACTGTACATTCTAAATGTCTTTGCATGGCTAAGACTTAAAGTGGTTGTCACCTCTATTAATACTTTTCCACCTAACAGCAGATGTTTTGGTGTTGGTGACATTTATGGAGATGGTGCGACAAAAATGCCATTAAACCATACCCCTTGCCCCCCGAAGGGGAGGCAAGGGGTATGGTTTTTGGTTCGGTTTGTTTGTTTGTTAACACTCTAGCAGCAAAATTTTTTGAATTCCAACCAAATTTGGTGTATAGATTGCCAGTGACCCAGAATAGATCTCATTACATTTTGGGAAAAGTAGGTCAAAGTTCAATTTTAAAATTCTTTTTTTTTTCCCATTTACTTATAGTGGGCGAAATTTAAAATGTCGGTAGCAGCAAAACTATTGGATTAATTCATACCAAATTTGGTGTATAGATTGCCAGTGACCCAGAATGGATCTCATTACATGTTCGGAACCGTAGGTCAAAGTTAAAAATTTTTATGAATTTTTAAAATCTTCTCATTTACTTATAATTGGCGAAATATGTGCAAGGGGTGGGGTTTGTTGTGCCTGGCACCACTTGTTTCGTTACTATCTTTGCCACAAACTGTGACTTTCTTGGCTCATTAAAATCATCTTTTAAATTGATGAACGTCATATATCATTTTTTTCCCCCGAAGTTAGACCTATGCAACAGAACAGGAAGGGGCGGGACTTTGGCTCTCTATATTAAAAGACATGATTGATGACTTTCTGAAGTGACGTGGAATCATGGGAATTGTTGTTTTCACCATCGTTGTCGATTAAAGTCTATCAGATGAAATCATATTTTACAGAGGACTTAACACATTAACATTTCATCCACCTAAATTAATTAAATTTCTCCAAGTAGCATGGAGGTCAGTCATTTGGCACCATTTACAAGCAACCGCATGAAACGCTGCCATTACAGTATTTCTCTGATGTGAAAATATTTGGTATAATATAACTACACAAGTCAACAAAATATATAACATAGACCTAATTTGCAAATTATACTCCACACTCATAAAACAGAAAGAAAACTAATTATATAAGCATTTCTTCAAGCAGTGTCATTATATCGTAATTTTATTAGTAGAATTCATCGCTACAGGACCTCATCTGTGTCCTTTTGCAATATTTTTAACATGCACAAACTGTAGGGACAACAAACGCACTCAGTGTGTAAAATCGGCATACCTTTACAAGACCTAGAGTGCCGTTTAGGCTTCGGTGCAAAAGCCTTCAGTCAGTAAGATGAATGCATTTGCCTTCTGTCTGAGTGTAATGATGTGTGTACACCACTGCCCTTCTCATTGCACTTGTACCACTGGCATCAGAGTCTTGTGTCTCCTTTTGGCTCCGTGTGGTAATTAGAAAGCCACAAGTAAACCCATCGTACGCTCCCAACACTCCACTAAGTCATCTTTGATAATGATCTTCGTGTTGAATATTTATATACAAATCAACAAAATGAAACCAAGCAGAAAATTAAGATAAAGCAACTTAGAATAAATTGGGGTCAGAAGACTCAACAATTAGTAAGATATAGCCGAGTGCATTTGATATAATTGCGTGTGGATGGGGAATAATTGTGATGAAAATAGCCCCGTTACTGTACAGCTTTCATGAGAGAACGCAGTATCTCTCAATTCTCGACTGTATGGAGTATATTTGGAATGGCAGTACATGATGAGAAACTTGACATTCATATTATTCATTCCTGCTGAGCTGTGTGAGGAGCTTGAAAATGCGCCACACTGTATATTGTGTATATTTATCATAATCCAGTAGTCAATCATGGAGATGTAAGAAAAGCATGAAAGATAAAGATATTAGGGCTCAGTCTGTGAAGTGAAGATGTGACTTTACCCATAGTCATTTTTCACAGTCTGCTTAGTAGACCAGACCTTTTCACAAACGGTGAACTTCATGTTATTCTATTGAGTGTTTCTTACTTATTTCACGGCTTTGCTTCCAAGATTCAGCATCACAAACACTTCTACACGCTTTTTTCAATGTGTATTTCTCAACTTTGACCAAAAGGGGTCAGGCAAAACTCAAGACTTTAATCAGCTATCATTCTTCATCAATAAGAAAATATGGAAAAGCTGCTATTCATATTCAAAGGTTGTACAGTGCAGGGTTTTTCTCTAAAAAAAAAATAAAAATAATGCCATCTTAATAGATAGAAAGGTTAATTGAGGTAGTAACAGGCCTGAAAGGAATCATGGAACTCAGTTTTCAGTGCTCTGGCGGAATCCAAAGAATAGCAGTGACATTTATTCAGTGTTTATGCTGTCACTTTATCTTGACGTTCTTAAGTAGTCCACATCACTCTCCTTTTTCCCCGACTCCCCGGTCTCTGTTTTTCTGTATACCTCTGTGTGTGTAAATGCATATGTGCGTGTCGGCGTGCAGGGCCTGCTGAAAGTGGCAATTGACAACGCACGGGCTCAGGAGAAGCAGGTGCAGCTGGAGAAGACGGAGTTGAAGATGGAGCTGTTCAGAGAGAGGGAGCTCAGGGAGACTCTGGAGAAGCAGCTCGCCATGGAGCAGAAGAACAGAGGTACTGGCTGATGACTACCTGGCACTATATCCACACCCTGTCAGCTACGTGTGTGTGTGTGTGTGTGTGTGTGTGTGTGTGTGTACATCATGTGTGCTCTTTTGCACTTCCTTTACAGGCCTGTGCTCATGTAGATGCCTCCTGAGTGCACATACACGGCTCTGCATTCATGTTTAATGTTGTTCATTGAAACAGTGACAGAACCTGCTGTGTGTTTCTTTGGTGACGTTAACCATTCTAAAATCTGCATAGCACCGTTTTTTGTTCCCCTTCTTTTTTTTTTTTTCTTTTTTTTTTTTTTTAACCTAATTGGAAATACCTATTAACTTAGTGAAATTCACTCTCCAGCTCATGTTAAATGCATCAGCTTCATATTCTAACTGTGTCGTTTATGTTTAATGAGAGAAATTCATGAAAAATATCCCAATAAATTTTTCAGTTTGCTTTAACTCCCTCTAGCCGTTAAATAGCAGACAGTATTTGCTTAAATCTTCTTAACAAAGATATTTATTCAGTATGAAATATTTAACTTTAGTTGATTTGCATTTTTAGTATTTAAAAAGTGTGATAGTATTATTAAGTTAAAAAACAGTAATCCCCTTATTTGTCTCATTTATCGCCTGTGATTTTTTTTTTGTTCCCCCCCATCTACAGCAATTATTCAGAAGCGTCTGAAGAAAGAGAAGAAAGCCAAGAGGAAACTCCAAGAAGCTCTGGAGTATGAATCCAAGAGGAGAGAGCAGGTTGAGCAGAGTCTGAAGCAGCCGTCACCCTCCGACAGCATGCGTTCACTCAACGGTCAGACGCTTCCCACTGATGCCACAACAAACACACGCTTACATCTTAGCTACAGTGGGGCTTACACTCAGACAAATAATATATATATTTAAAAAAAAAAAAAAAAAAAAAAGATTAAAGACACATTACACTGGTCTGCAATTTTAGAAAACACATATAAAATGCAGTAAATTGGATGAGATGAACTAGAAAACAAAAGTGATGATTGGAATGTTTTCAATATACATGATAATAGATTTATGAATCTAAATGTATAAATGTATTCTAATGGACAGACAGTGTTTTAGAGACAAACTTGTAACTCCTTTTGACTAATACCCATTCTCTTATTAATTCATCTAATTTCACATTTTTACCCATTGCTGCAGTGTTTTTCAACCTTGGGGTCGGGACCCCAAGCGGGGTCGCCTGGAATTCAGATGGGGTCACCTTAAATTTCTAGTAATTGATAAAAATAAAAAAATAAAAACTTACTAATAAAAAATATATGGTGAGTTTAGAGAGACAATCATAATACATTAAAGACATGACAAACTGTGAAGCTGAAACTGAAGCACTGTGGTACTGTTTATCTTTCAGATGTTCATTGTGGTCAGTTTCAGATGCTGCAGCTCGTTCATAATTCATAGTTTGAGTTATTGTTTGTTCAGTATTAATTGTCAGCCTTGTAAATACAAGCTGGACTGACTGTACATACCCTGACCAAGGAAAATAAAATTCTCACTTTGTGCAGTAATCTACACCTGGCTTTTCTGTCTCCGTCCATAATAATATACATTATATAGACTAAATGTTGTCTAAAATTAATGTTTATTTGCAACATAGTATAGCAAACTATTACATGATCAAAAACAAATTAACTTTAGCAAAAAATGTCTTGGTTTTGAATGTCTGGGGTCGCTAAAAATTTGTGATGTTAAAATGGGGTCATGAGCCAAAAAAGTTGGGAACCACTGCATTACTGTATCCTGAAAACTATAACCAAGCAGCACTTTGGATTTAATTTCTTTATTTCTCACCCAAAGTTTCATTACTGTTAATGTGGAGGCATTTTGCTTGTAGACAATTCTTACTTTTCATTAGTTAATTTCTACTTAAAAGACTCATTATGAAATATAAGTTTACATCATCCTTTTAAATTTTCAGCTTTTACATTTATATGACTTTAATTCTTAACACTATCTTATGAACTTGACATTCATAGCATTAGAATTCAGTGAATGCTATTGTATTCTAAAATATCAAATATATCCCATTTGCCTGTTTTCTCCTTTTACACATTTGCTTTTTATTCTCTGATATTTTTTTTTCTTACCTTTCAGACACAGCAAAACATTTCAGTGTCACATCCAGGGTTTAAACATTTAATTCTGCTCTCGAGACATTTTAATAATTACGTTTGGAAGTAAACAGCTATATTTACAGGATTTCATAACCTGAGTACAGTTGTTTTTCATTACTGTACTTTCATGTGACAGCTGGAGCTGGTTTAACAGAGTAAAGGTTTCGAAAAACACAATGAGCTCAGAAAATATGATTAACCGTCACTAGACAGGAACACGCAGCTTTAACATTGTATTGTTATGTGTCACTGAGTAAAGTAGAAAACACAGATGTAATATAGATAATGTCCTTTTTTTAGAGAATATTAACTATTAACCTACATTTATGTGTATCACTGCAAAGCGGACAGAACACAATATTAAAATTATTATAAGTACATTTACTGCTTTTTTTACCTTTTAACCAAACATTTTATGTTTTTTTTTCCTGCCACCGTTAACCCTCGAAGGTCCAAAGCAGTGTTTTTTCTCATGTATTTATTGAGTTTTTCTGTAATTTTCCGTCAGTCGGCATCAGATGTGACCCTGAAGTTTCACATCGCTCTTTTAAAGTCCACATTATTAATTTTTTTTATTGTCAGTGAATTTATGTTTTCTTTTAATAGCTTATTCTTTATTTAATTTTAACAGCTCATACAAGGTGTACACTTTGCAACATGTTCATTTTGCACTTGCAGTCAGTGTTACACAGTGTCCCCTCAGACATTTTTTGCAGATACCTTTAAAACATTAAACAGTGAAGCACTGTGGGAATAAGGACATTTCTAAATATTAGTTGATTTGATCTCTGACAGAACCTCAGAGAGTTTTTTTTTTAATTTACAAAGTCAGTGTTTTCAGCTCTCAAATCATTCTTTCATCCACATACACAACTTAAAGCCATTTATTCTAATATTATTGTTGTTATTTATTCATACTCACTAAGTGACCATGCACATGTGCCTAAAAAGAGTTAAGAATCCCGCTGAGCAGAACAGCTGACCTAATATCCACTACACGTTGGCTCCCGTGCAGCAGAGATCTAAAAGGAAGGCTCTCCCTCTTGTTTTGAATGAACGATGCTGTGAAAGTGGCGTTGTGATAGGTGCATGTCAGGGATGTTTAACGGCGGTGATTCCTCTCTTCTCTTAGACTCTCTGACCCCTGAGATGGAGAGTGACCGCAGCAGTGGAAGAACAGATGCTGAAAGGACAATACAAGGTACAGGGGCTCAGATGAGACAATAAATCTCTCTCTCTTTCTCTGGCTCTCATTCTTGCTCTCTTTCTCCGTCTCCCACCCCGCCTTTCTCTCTCTCTACCTCTCTCTCTCTCTGTCTCTCTCTCTCTCTCTCTCTGTCTCTCACACACACACACACACACACACACACGCTTCAGTTTATGAACATTAGTGTTTCTGTGCCTGCTGTTCAGGCATACAGCTCGCCATCTGGGCCACAGCACTGGGTCAAGATCATTGGTTTTCCGTAGAAATAATATTGTTCTTTTACTTGACTCATAGTGTCTGTGCCACTTTTAGGAGCCGATCATTTGTGTTGTGAACCGTACAGTAGGTAAAATAGTTGAAGAACTGAAACTAGAAGGTCGGCGAGAAAGAATGAAAGAAGAAGCTTTGTTTACAGCTCAGGAAGCATTAATGAGTCATAAAACTGCAAAAAGCAGTGGAATCCCCCCTTTGATAGTAATAAACGGGGCAAATCAATCCATTTTATGAATAAGCCTTGTACATTTTTAATGGTTTGTTTGTTTGTTAGCCTTGGGGGTGCAGTATGTGTTTGGGGAAGGGCGCTCTAGTGATAACCTCTGTAGACTGTCTGCTATCTGTGTTTACCCAGATACAAGACACCTTGCAGAGGTTGAATATCCTCATTATTACTCTAACGTCTTCCTTTAATACGCCTCAGCTGCATCTGCTCAGAACCGCCCTTATCAGTGGGAGAGGTCCCAATTTATCCGGGAAAATGCTCCATGTAATTTGCTGTGAAAAGAAGAATATATTCATCTTTGTATGCAAGAATAACTTAGGTCCTTTTAACTCTTTAATGTTTGATTAGTCTACTTGAGCTGATATTTTGTAAAAGGGCAAAAACGAAAGAAAACATACAAAGAGAAGCGATGACTCCCCTTTAATTAAATGTCATTCAGTCACTGCGGGGATCTGAAGGAGTTTGATGTCCAAAAAGGGAAATCCATATGTCGTCATTTAAATATAAAGATAACTTGTAGATACAGTGTAATTATAGCCCTCTATTTCATACCAAATTAGTATATTTAGCGACTTTAATTCCTACCATTTTACACATATGAAGAGCCGGGTCTTTGTCGTTGAAGTGTTTCATATTAAAAGGGCTTGTGCTGTACATTTAATGTATAATAGCAGCATTGGCTGTATTGTGTAAACCAGCGGAATTAGATTTGTCTTTTGTTTTTTAATTTTTTTTTTTTTTTTTCATCTATTGCAGTGAGGGGCAGTATGATGCAGCTATGGAGCATATCATTTTTGCACCCTCTCAATCACTCTGATCACTGCCTTGAAGAGTGGATTGAAGGAGGAAACTGAATAACAGGCTGCACTTTGTGTTTTTGTTCAATTAGAGAAGCATTTGTCTGCCACCCATGTCTCCTCTGCTCTACTCTGCAAGCCTCGCTGTATAATTAACCTCAAATGGCAAAAAATGATGTTGATAAATTACACAAGCAAAGGGGAAAAAACAAGCCTATCACTCGCATGAAAGCCGAGAGAAATGTGTGGTATATTCTCAACTCCAAACTCAGGGAAGCGAATGGAGAGAGGGAGAGAAAAAAAAAAAAATAATGAGGGCATAATTTTAGAGAACTAATTATTTCTATTTGTCTTTTGTCACACTTCTCTAATTCTGCGATATTAACACAGTCTGTGTTTATTAATTGCTTTTACAGTGTTTTGAATCGGGTCCAAGAGGGAACGTGGCTCTTTTCACAGGCAGGCGAGCTACTGAGACTGTACCTCGCCAGTACTGCCTGGCAACTGTGCACATGTGAATATCTTCCCCAGTATCTTCCCTGGTTCCCTGCCGCTTCCCACTCGATATGTTCGGCAAGTTTACACGACCCTGTGCACAGAGATAAAGTTCTTTGTTGCAAGATTAAACATCAAAACAGTTAAAGTGAAATTAAAATTAAATGAATGAATGTCACTGAAGCAAAAAAGACTGTAATTAATGGATCCCTTAATTGTCTTCATAAAATATTTGCATGGGCATAATTTGCATAATTTACATGTATTAATTAATCTTTCAAAGGAATTTTATGCTGAGAGAAGCCAAAAATTCCCTTTGTTTTATTTAGCATCTAATGAAATATTTATTCTCTTTAATGAACTTTTCATCTTGATTTGAATATAAAAATACTGAAGTTTTAACATATTTTAATGAGACAGCCTCTCATAAAACAATGTGTCAAGACGTCACAGATTTTTCTATTTGTGTATGTAAAGCAGATGTTTCAACATTTGCTCTAATATTGCACACTGCATCGGAAATTGATTGAAATCAGCGAGATTTCCTTATCGGGGCTCCACACTTTTCTCCCGTCTTTCATGATAATTGTAAGTGTTAGAAGTAAAATGCCGAGATATCGAACATTATCTAGGCAACGCATTAAATGTCGTCATCTGTCAAATAATCAAATCGTCTTTGTTTTCATTAACACCCCCTATAAACTGCTCCAACTGTGAAGCAGGGCAGGCAGGCAGACAGACTGTGAGGTGAGCGTGTGATGTTTCATCTGCTCTTGTTAAGGAAGGCATGTATGTGTGTGTCAGGTTGTGTATCCCGGCCCACACTCTTAGCGCTCTCCAGCCCCCTCCCTAGCTTTATGTTATTTGTAGCGCTGCATTCATGCTGTAATGACTTTTACACAGAACTCGGTGGTTGTTGCTTGAATAAATGCAGCCAGAGTGCAATGCCTTTGAGACCTACGGCAGTGCAGGGTAATTAGCCTGTGTGTTTGTACACACCCCCCCCACCCCCATACACACACACGCACCCACCTCTCACCCTAACACATACATACTGTATACACACATGCACAATAAGCCTTTGTTGTTTCCCCTCCCCGTGCACAACAATACATAAAATAAAATGCAAGCAGAAAAAGAGAACAGGACTAAATGATCAAATATTGATAATGAATTAAGTGTAGGTTTGACACTGGTCTGAATAATAATTGATAAAATAACAAATGTAGCTTTTTAATTATAGAAAATAACCTGCTGCTCTCAGGGTTTGTACCAGCAGAGACAAATGCACTTGTAACCAGGTGTATCCTTAGCGTCTCTGTAGAATAGGAGTCAAACATCGCCTCTGATGTCCTGTTCAGCTTGTGTCATGTCCAACAACTTGTGCTGCTAAATGTCTTTGTGAGCATTTCTTTTTAACATTGAATTATTTAGGCGCGCTGCCATAGAGAGGTGTGCTTCTTAAAGGCATTACTGTAGCATTCTCCAGCAGAGGAAATGTGAAGGTAATAAACGTCAAACATGCTCTTGAGCTGTGCCTAACAGATGCTTTTACCAGCTCCGCGTCGGAGCACCGCTGCTCGCTCAGGCGAACACTCAGACAAGAGTGTTCGCCGAAAATGGACAAAGCTCGTTAGGTTGGAGGTGTCTGGTGATAACGTAGCAGAGGAATGTCTGCCGTTTTCAATAAGCACTATTTCCATGCAGGAAATGTCACTTAGAGAGCGCTTTACATCATGAGTGCAGTATTATGTTCAAACAAGCGTATCAGTAGAGATGTCTTAAACACATGTGGTGCACCATTCTGATGCCTTGAGTGTGGTTATCATAGCTCCTTTTACAGTATGTGCTTTGTCAGTTATAAAATATTAACCTAACAGTGTAATTATACTCATAACTCCTGACTGATCTTCTGTATATGATGTTAAATACATAAGTAAAGTATTGAAATGTTTTTATTTTCTTTCTGACACCCACACAAGGGATGACATTTCAACACGTCTGGTATTTGTTGTAAGTAATAAAGTAAATTACTGGACATGATATTTAATCATATTTGTCACAGTTTTATCTCATGTTTATGTGGGTTGGAATCCATAGTAATGCTGCTAAAATCAAAAGACCAGAGGGTGATATTTTTGAAGTTACATTTCATCAACAATCACATCCTGAATAGTGCATGTGCGTCAGCAGGATGTTAGCTGTTGGCTAATCCTTGGCTCCTGTGTGTCCTCTGTTGCAGATGGAAGACTGTTCCTGAAAACCACAGTGATGTACTGATAAGGCCGTGAGGAGCTGCAGGAAATAAAAATTTAAAAAAAACAAAACAAAAAAAACAAAACAAAAAGAGAGAGAAAAGAAAACCCATGAAGATTCTCAAGAGCCTTTATCCAGGCTGATTTAGTAGTGGAAAGAAGTCAAGCTGCTTGTAGGAGTTTCAATGGAAATGCTGTGTTCACCCAAATGCTGGAGGAGGTTGAGTCTGAATGTAGAATAGGAAGTCTTTTTCTCACAGCGGCCGACATTAAATAGATCGATAAAGCAGGTTTTGACGTAACAGGTTGGCCAACGTGAAGGATTAACATATATATCGAGCACAGTAAAATGTACCCATGGTACACTGTTGGTAATAACTCATAAATTCACAGCACTGAAGATTTTTATACTGTATCTCAGCCAGCGAGAAAGCTTCGAAAAAGAAATTCGACTGAAGTTTTTTTTTTTTTTTTTGTATTTCCAATTGAATTTTGAGAAGCTAAAAATAACACATGGAGATGAACCTTGTGGGGGAAAAAAAATGTGAATCTATCCATGTGTTTATCAAAAGAGAAGACTGATGTTTGATTTTCATGTTTTCTAAATTAGATGACAATACAATCAAGTTTCCTTTTTACCATTGTTGTACATACGAGATCTGATGATAATGATAGGAAAACTCACTCAATCAAGCCTGAGTGGATTGATAAGGTATGTGTATATAACGTTAAGAGGTATTGTGTATGCAGTAGAGTTATTAGGCAAACAATACCACCATTTATATAAACCTACAGTTTTGTTTTGTTCTATTTCTGAGCCATCATTCTTTCCTATAGCTGCCATTTTGGTGAGAAAGCATGCAGGCATGTAAATGTTTGTCCTGGAATTATGATATTTAATAAATCCTATATTGTGCTGAACAAATACTAGGGTTGACTCACTCAAGCCCAAATGATTTTGAAAACATAATTATCAAACATTTCACTTTCAAATGAAGACTTTTGCTGTCAATAGTACTGTAATCTTTGTAACAGAGGTAATATTTCTTGGAATTTACTGTACATTTTGTCATGAGACACACTCAAAATCAGCACCTCTCAATGCTTTTTTAAAAAAATAATGCAAAGCAATTATGATCACGTGTCAGCTTGAGAAATGGAAAAACAATCAGTCATGACACAACTTTTCCAAACTGAATTCCATGTAATGACAGTACATTCTCCAATCCCTGTTGTACCTACGCAGACACAAACAAACTTTTTTCTTTTTTGTAGTGTTTCATGCTATCTTGGTGGAAAAAGAAATCTCATAAGTTTTCATTTTCCTGTTTCTTTCCCTAAAGAATTTTGGATTTCGGTGCTGAAACACCTGTGTATATTCTCTAGACATAAGCTGATGTCAGTCCTTTAACTGCAAAACAGTTTAGACTTTCTGTGTTACAATCAAGAGAGGAGGCGGAGGAAGAGGAGGAGGAGGTGGAGGAGGAGTGTCCCATGTTCACAATGTGTTTGTTCTTTTTGTTCTCAATGGAGTGTCTAGGTCTGTTGTCACTGATAACTTATATAGCTTCTCGAATCATCTCTTCATTGTACTTCAAATTCAAATAAAGTTAACATGTTGATGATAAAAAAAAAAAAAAATGTGAGTTAACTGTTTTGCTGAATGTTTTTGGATACAAATGTGTGTTGCTGAGTGTTTTGCTGAATCTGGTCACACATGACACTGGTGAAACAATCCAGATATAGGTTTGATACTGGAAAGTCTATTAACACATGCATTTACAGTTTCTCACCAAATGAAAACACAAAACAGTTCAAGATGTCCACAAATGCAGCCACACTTCAAAAATCTAAATCTTACCAAGTGTATTTTTCTCATTTCTAGTCAAAATATCTCATCACAATTAAAATAAGACATAATCACCTAACAAGTAACTTTTCAGTGACATAATGACTTATTTTTAAACAATAGATCTTGAAAATCTTATTTCAAGAAATCTTACCAAGATAAATTTCACTTGTTCCACTGGCAGATTTTTTTTTTTGCTTAGTTCAAGATTTGTTTTGCTTAATTCAAACAAAAAAAAAATCTGCCAATGGGACAAGTGAAATTTATCTTGGTAAGATTTCTTGAAATAAGATTTTCAAGATCTATCGTCTAAAAATAATTTATTATATCTCACTGAAAAGTTACTCTTTAGATGATTTTGTCTTATTTTAAGTGTGATGAGATATTTTGACTAGAAATAAGAAAAATACACTTGGTAAGATTTAAATTTTTTCCAGTGCACTACCATTACAATCAGCTCTTCATCCTCTTTTACACTTTTAACCCTCTTTTAATCTAATTTCTATGCATTATGTATGGCCTAAATCATCACTGTAGAAAAACAAATGAGCATATTGTCTGTCTTTTTTTTTTCTAGACGTACAAAAATGTATGAGTAATCAACTGCTGAAAATGTCTTTCACCAAGTGACCCCTTGACTTGCATGTGTGCGTGTTTTCTTCATGCGTAAGCTTATCCTAGATAACATATGTAAATTAGGGTGTGACCAAGCTCACTGTAAATAAATTATTTGATGCGTCCTCTCAAGTGTGTGAAACTAATGCTCGATATAAAACCATAAAATAAACAACGGTAAACAATTGGGCGTACATCTTAAAAACTCACTTTGACATTTTGATTTTTATCGATTTACAAAGCTGTTTTGTTTTTTAAATGTGACATTGTCCATTGCTTCTGCACTTCATACATATTTCTTATTTTCTCAGTGCACGCTTTAATAATGATGAGCCCTCGTTTTCTGAGTGGCATTATTTGTGTTGCTCTAAAAAAAAAACAAAAAAAAAACAATAGTTATCCACAGGGATCATTTCAGAACAACTGGTAACAGGTACAGCTTTTAAAATGCATAAAAAATATCAAATCGACATTGAGAAACAAATTTCTCTAGTAAGCAATTCTGAGTGAAATGTGTTGACACAGCATGCTTGGCCCATTCCCATTTTGCATGCTTTTTAAAGCATGGCCGTAACACAGCCACAGAGATGAATAATTGACTGATTGCTGCATAATTCAATGCTGTATTGTAAAAATTCAAGGCCTGGAATATTTCAAGCTTCTTCTCTTTTTTTCTTATTAAAAATGAGGTTAAAGTTTCAATCAACCTTGAAAGAACAATATGACACACAATGGGCAATCAATCATGAAACCATGCTTCTCGCTGAGTTTACACCGACTGTAGCTGTTCCTCTTGAAACTTGGAGTGATAAAAACTCTGGCATCACGTCCACTTTACGCATTTAATGACTCAATCGGTCCCTTTTTTTTTTTTTTTTTTTTACTGCAGCGAAAGATTCACTCCACTCACCTCCAATGAGCTTGTGAGACGTGGGCTGTTCACAGCTATTACTCAGATATTCTGTTTATTTCTCTATCTGATGCCTTTTTCTGCACTGGCATCTGAGAGACGAGGCCCTGCAGCTACATGTTCCATATCACTGCACATTTTGTAATAAATTCAATTCAGTACAAATATGACCATGAGGCACAAAGACTTTAAATACCAAATGTGCATTATAGCTGTGTTGTTGCGTTTAACGTCACTGTAGTGTGGAAAGCACTCCTGATTGCATATTCAAAGCCATGTGAGCCATGTAGTTTATTTACTTGACTTGATGTAGAGATGTGATCATGAAGACATCATCCAGACAAGATTATTCCACATCATCCTGTTGATTTGCCTGATGTCACATTGCCCAATTTACTTTTCTTTTTTGGTTTGTTTTTTTGCCGGACCAGCTGACGAAATGTGTTTACCCCAACTTGAAAGATGAAGTTTTCATCAAATTGAGATCTTTTTTTTAAATTTTTTTTATTTCTGCATAGTGTGAACTGCATTGTTAACCCCGGCTGAGCAAATTCCTAGCACGTCATCAGGAGCAGAGGATGGCCATTTAGTGAAAGCACTAATATTGGATGTCTCTTGATAACTCAGTGGTGCCCTGATTCTGTGGAGAGACATTAGGAAGGTGCAGGTTGATTGTCTGAGAGATAGGACTAATGTCACCTAATCAGATAGACCATTATGTATTAGTGAAACTACAAAACAGTTTTATCTGACAAGGGCCAGGCCACATTACCTAAATTAACATTTTGCAAGCGTGAACATGGAAGACCACAGAGGCGAGGGGAGGGCTATAGGACTGTGGCCTGCGCTTAGACATTCGGCAGTAATTATTAATTTATGATTGTCTCTGGTCTTAATGAAAATGAAAGCCAGGAAAGAGAACAGGGAGGGATAATGTGGCGTGAAATTGAGTTTCATTTGTACAGGGGCCACCTTTTAACTCTGTGCTTCTTAGGCGGAAATAGAGCCGAGCGCTTTCCTTTCTCTCTAGAGAATGTATTTTTTCCCTTTTTTTTTTTTTTTTTTAATCTTGCTTTCTCCTTTCAGTCTTTCAGCCAAAGTGTGTTCATATCCTCTCATCCTTTTGTGATATTTGGGGCCAACACGCCCTTTAACATCTCTATTACTCTCATAAGGCCTTTTCAGTATGACACAAGGCTCTTGATGTCTGATAACTATGTCAACAAGTTTCTTGAATGGAAATGCCTCTGCCCAGTGCCTCTTTAATGTCAACAAGACAACGCAGAAAGGTCTCACACCAGAAAGGGGAGCCAAAAAAGGTAGATTGATTTATTGAGAATAATGCCCTGTTGATGCAGCGAGACAGAGTAAACTTTTGAGTTTTTATTGCAGACAGATGCTGCCAGTGTTAATCCCTTTTTAGGGCGGTATGCCATTTTAAGGTTACACTGGTGCCTTGCCAGTGTAATAATGTTAACACAACAATGTGCTACAGCATTTTGTACAAACAAATACACCAGAATGCGGTTAATTCCTGTTTTAATTTGCAGTTGAATGATAATAATAATGATCATCCATTTGTATTGTTAAAACAACAGTGTGCCATTTCTGCCACTAGGGGTCTCTCAGTCAAAATAATAATAAAATTGTAGCTTGGATGTGAGCGGAGATGATGGAAGTTGTTTTCACCATCACTGCCAGTGGAAATGTATCGAATGTGACAGAAATCAAATTTACGGTCAAGGCAATGCATTTAAATTTTATTCAAATTATGTTCGTTGACATATATTAATGTAATATTATCAAGAAAATTATCATTTTCAATGAATTCAAACATTACTGGAAATATGGGATATAATGAGTCAATAAAATCTATAACATAGCTTCAATTGTTATTTTTTTTAAAATACTGAAATGTTACATATTGCACCTTTAACGCATACTAAATGGACTTTTACATAGTTTGACATAATGACATGGACATAGTATTATTGTTCAGTAATTGCCACATCACTTTAAGCAGTCAGAAACACTTCCACCCTGCTGTGATGTGCATGCTCAATAGTGCACAAAAGGCTATATAACATTATTATAATCGTTATTATAAATTAGACTATATATAACATTTCTATTTTCTTTTCTTAGAAACATCCGTAAATGAAGTTTATCCAGAACATCAAATGAAACAGTTATGAAATATCAGTAACTTTGATTACTACATTGCACTCCTAATAACAGTCTTGTTTGTTTTTTAATTAGCTACAACAGAATTTCTAAAGAATTCACTTTATTTCATCAACGCAATATTAGTGTCTGAAGATGCTTCAGATGTGAAGTGGCATTGGAAAGCTTTGAAAAATTACCCACGGCCACAGTATCCAAATCACCAGGGTTGGTTATATTAAGTCAATTACATTTTTACAATTGTGAGCGAGGGATGGTTAATTTAGTTTGACCCAAGAGCCCCCAACACTCCCTCAGATAGCAGATGGATGAGGCGAGTGACCACAGGCGTGAGGGAGTGTGTGTCTGAGTGTGTGTGAGCCCACAGGATTAGTCTTCATTTGGTGCCTCTGTCATAAGGGAGGGGAAGACTGAACACTACGTGGCAGAGTAAAGAAAACACACAGGGTCAGTCGAACACACACAAACACAAGCGTGCGCTATTAACCCCCCCCACCCCCACCCCCCAGCTCATCAACTTTATTTTGCAATCTTCCCTCAGAACCATTAGAATACCCTGAAGAAATGACTTTCCAATTAAAGGGGATCTAGAAGAAGAAGAAGGGTTTTTTTTTCTTTTTTTTTTTTTATCTCCGGCTCCTGGAGTTCTTTATTCCAATAATTTAAATTGGAATTGATTTTTCAATTTACCCGCTGACTGTTATGGACACAGAGTGCAGGGCCAAATAGAGCTACATTTGTAGAATATTTGTCATGACAGCATCATACATGTATATATGCACAAACCTCCTAAATACCAATAAATTTCCCACTGTGAAAAATTCAAGCAGGATGATAGTTTTAGGTGTTAAAATGTTAAAATGTGATGTTAAGCTAAATGCTTTCTTCATAACTCCTCTTTTTTTTTTTTTTTTTTTTTTTTTTTTTTACCAAAATTGATGATATTTTCTGAATATCTGATTGAGGCAAAGTGTATAATCTTTATCTGTGTCATATCCAGGTTACTCATAGATGTAAACGTTAACAATTCTCCTCACTCATGCCAAACTTTGCTATTACCCAGCATTCCCTTGTGCCTCTAGAACAGGAGGAAACGGTAGTCTATCCCAAGCAGGGAGCTAGAGTCTCATATGTTTAACTTTGACAAACTATGCCTATGAACTCCGCAACAACAGCAGTTCCAGCTGTGTTATAATGAGCATTTACTGTGTCTCAAATACAGCCAATGCTTTGCAGAGCCTGCTTCAAAGCCAACTGGATTCTAGTCGAGCTGTTTTACAGATGCGTCTAGAAATGCGAGGCCGTTCTTCTGTGGACGAATGGTTCTGTCTTTTGCTCCTGACAGCTGCGCGGGCTTGTTGTTCGCTCTCTCCTGAGTTGTTTTAATAAAGTTGTGCTGCAGGAGTAGTGAGAGAAGATTAATGGACGCACAGGAAGTGTGGCAGTTGTGAGAGGATGCAGGACAGAGCGGGCCAGCAGCCATCTGTTCCCTCTCCTTTACAGCTCTCTTAATGGAGAAGCAAACCAAACAACATGGATCTGAGCCCTGCAGACAGACACACACACACATACACACACACACACACCTCAGTTGCACACAGCTAAACACAAAACATCACTTTATGTGACAGAGATGAGAGCTAGGCTTTTGTCATTGTATTCCCCCTTGCTCAAAGTGTGTGCATGTGTGCTGGTGCGTGTGTGTGCTTTTTTCTACCTTATAGCGAAATAAAGTTGGGTGTGAGCCACGGCTGTGAGATTTAGATGAAAGACACAGCCTGGATGGAACGTGATTAAGAGATATGTTCTTGAGGCAAAACAGGACTTGGCATTTGCTAAGACAAAACCTAATCAAATTAAAGCAAAACACGGCCATTGTTGTGGAGTGTGTTCTGTGCTTGTGTCATGTTTGAAATGAAACAGTGTAAAATAGATATGGGCTTGTGTCTGTGCAGCATCATGAACACTGTGGTTTTATTCAGATTTACACACAGGCACTGACTAATGACGGTTGTGTCCAATGATGCCTAAAGCACTTTATAGAGCTGTCTGGGTTATAAAAAATGTTTACTATGATGGTGCTGAATAGCACACTGAAAGAGTATTATTGTTTACAAGTTATTGTTTTAAATTAATTCACTCTGCAGAATGGTTAAATTCTTTGTCTAACAGGCATGGGTACCTCCTGTTCGTATTCCCATCGGTGAGTATTCACCCTGCTTACACCAGTGCCAAGTTTTTACTGGTGCTTTATATTTATTATTAGGCATAATGGAATCTATAGTCCAACTGTTTCTCATTTTGTTTGTTTTGAATGAACGCAGACCATGTCACGTTAAATGACAACATGCGTCGTCTCCCTCTTTCTCCCAGTGAAGACATCTGTACGACATGATGAAGTTTCCTCTCTGAGTATCAATCCTGTAATTGAGCTCAGGGAGAGGAGACGTGATGTGCACACAGAGGAAGTGAAAGGCCTCTCTTGCTCTTCCCTCCATCCCTCCTTCTCTTACTCATTCTCTCATTCCCACCCCCCACCCCCCTTTCCCTCACACACAAACTAACACCGCACTCTCTCTTTTTCTCATCCGCACACAACTCCACTCTTCCTCTCTACCTGGCTTTTACATTAAATTTGTCAGTCAGCTCTCTTTTAATGCACATCAGCTGAAATGAGTGCATTAGCATTAGCTGCCATAATATCACTCACTTTTCACAGACTGGTGTTATGGCTCAGGCCTGAGCGCAGAAAAGAGGTACAAGTGGAATTTCATAATAATATCTCTGTATATGCTTTTCACAATCCTATATATTCTAAATGAGACAGTGTCCTGGAGTCACACTGTCTTCACTTGTGTCTGCTGAAATGTTCCCTCCTTGTTCTGTACTGACGATACTGTGGATCATGAGGAAGTGAGACTGGATTAAATATTAACACAACTTGACACAGTCCCCACCGGAGCTCCTATTCCACTTCACATAGCACAATTAAAAACATTCCCACATGCATGGAGTGGAACGCTGTCAAAAAAAAACACCCTGTTTTACAGAGTTAAAATAAATCTTATACTAATCTATGGAGAACCTGACAAGAGGAGGCCAAGGTTTCCATGACGGCACTTAGCTGAGTAGAAAGTTAGGGAAAAAAAAAAAAAAAGAGAGAGAGATGAGAGCCCTACATTATTTATACGGGCTAATGGTGGCTGGCTGTGTGTGTGAATCAGCAACAGAACAATCTGCTAAAATAGACACACAGCTGTAATCAAGGCCATACATTTCCCCCTTCTTCTTCTGCTCTCTACTGACTGCGGGGTCAATTGGAGCCAGTTTAGTAGCATTTGAAACTCTTGCAGTAGATTATCTCCTTTTAATGGAGACGAAAGACAATGTAGGGGTAGATTGCAATTGCCAAAGGAAAAGATTACCTCTGCAAAGCTATCTTGGCTAAGTGTATGAAGCAATACCTCACACATTTTTCTACTGTACGTATTGTTGTACATCTACCTCAGATAAGAACAATAGCTCATGTACTTAACCTATTTTTGGCCACAAAAGGAATCCATTAGTCTCATTGTGCAGCCCTTAAGCTCAGCATCACAGGGGGGAACCCACTGTTGCGCCGCTAGATCCATGCACATGTGCCTCTCATTTCCTATGGCAGTCCAGAAGTATCCCTCAACATCCTATTGTAAAGTTTACCAGGGGAGAGGTTCAGTGCATTAAAGTGCCCTGAGAGAAACACTAAATGATGTAAACGTAGGCAGCTGCTTGTTGCTAATGCCGTACAGTAGACGAGGAGGCCCAGGCGAGGCTGGATGTGTACAGTATCTATATAACGTTATAGGGTCTCTTTCATGTCCTCGTGCTCTCTAATGGGAACAATATGAAGACTAATGGCATAGTAAAAGTGTAGGGAACAGAGCTTCAGACCAAACTGCAACATATTACTGATTTTGTGTTGTTTCAAACACAACACATTTAGGTAGTAAAAGCTGATTTTTGATGGTTTATTTTAGTAGGAGTTGTTTACTAAAATGAGCCAAATGGTCCCAATATATGGATTAAGCATTATTAATTCTTTTCATATAATTATAAAGTAATAAATAAACCTTGAAATATGTAAATGTTGTTTTTTCTTATACAGAATAGTGTCATTTTTCCCAAATCTGCTTCAACACTGATCATCACACAAGACAAAAAAAAGGACATTGAAGTTACAGCCTTGTGAGGAATAGTTTTAATCATGATAAAGACGAATACACCACTACAGCACAGTTTAGAAAGCAAATACAGCAATACTCTCTCTGATCATCATTTTATAGTGTGCTGACACGCAAACTCTATTAAGCTGTCTTCAAATATGCAAAAATGATATGATTTTACAATGATTACATATTCACTTCCCCAGCTGGCTGGCTCCAAGCGTCTCCATTTGTCATCGACTATTGTGTCCAATTATATGATTAGCTTTGAACACTCCAGCACTTCGAGAGCTCTCGTGTGTTCTGCCGAGCAGAGTGATTCACAAACAAAGTCATTACAACATGTATTCACACATATCAAATAACAAAACAGATGGCCACTGCGCTCGCCGCCTGATTTGTTTTCCACACGAGTGGTAGAAAAAAAAAGTATTTTGTCTGAGCTGTGTTTAATGCTGACTGTTTTTATTCCCAAAGAAGAGCAGCTGGCTGTCGCGCTGTTAGATCAGCTCCTATGAAAGACAATCTTGTTTTCATTAATTTCTCTACAACAAAGGCACTTGTTGGGAAGATTTAGAATTACAGTGGGTAAAGCTTCCGGATAATTCATCACAGAGACTTGACAGGAAACTTAATTGTTTTAAATGCCAGTTGCTGTGAGCAGCGTGGCTGGTTTTTCTTTGATGTCTAACAGGTGGGACAGATAGACAACCCTCTGATGTTTCATTTGACCTTTAACCTCTTGGTTATAAATCCACTTGTAGTCCACCAGCCAATAAACCTATCATCATGTGATGAACTGCCGTTCCCAGAATTCCATGTGAAATGGAAATCATGTAGTCTGCCTCCTCTTATTAAACACAGTGAAACACAAAACCAACAGCATGGACACATTTGGACATTTGGAAAATTATACAAACCAGCTGAACACCAAATGCACACAACATTTTATTATTTGTACTGATGAATACATGGGGAAACATTAAGAAACAAATTTCTGTCAAGAAATACATCAGACATTAAGTTTTTTGTTTAAAACACTTCATGTGCAATTCTGAGAGTTACTGTGGTACATGTGCTATACCACAAAACGCCTTGACCATCTAATTGTATGAGACACTACGTATTTACTCAGCTACGCCAAGACACTGTCTAATCCAGTTATAACTGTGTAGGTGTGACAGACACTGTAATTCGATTATTTTAGCAATTGCCAACACAAAATCGATTTTTAGCTTGGGTTATGTTTGTGCAGCATACCTATCAAAACCGTCACATTCAAACATGATTTTTTCCCCCTTCATTTATATTAACCGGTCTTTGCAGACAGACAAAACTGTCAGACATTCAGTAACATCTAACTCATCACTTGTCTGTTATTTGAGGAAAGAAATGGAGTTAATTTGCAGGATTGTTCATAGTGGAACTTACATTCCCAGCTGAGACCTTATGTTGAAGTATCCCAGTGCAGAAATGCTTTTCTGTTTTAAGGTTAAGGTTGCTTTAAATCTAGTGAATAGCCTCTCTGACATCTCTTGAGGATGTTACTGTAAATGCACTCCAAGTGACTGAATCATTTAACATGTAATCAATACAATTCACATTTGACCATAAACACACCATGGTCAGATTCCTCTCTGAGGAAACTCTGCAGTAGTTAACAACTACTGTGTGAGGAGGTAAAATCCTTATTCTGTCATTTCACTGCATGTAGTTGTAGCATATTTACAATTATAAAACTAATTTAAATGTAATAAAAGACAGAGACAAGTAAAAAGATAAAACGGACTTCGCACCACAGAAGCAAAAGTCTATCCACTTAGTAAAAAGGATCCTTGCTGTGGCAGGTTCATGGGTTCTAGCTGTGCCATGCTGCCATCAGCTGGTCATTACATGTACAGCAGTATTCAGGAAGTCTGTGCTGTGGTTAGGAATGTCATACATTAAATGGTTGGGCTTCAACTTCACTTCAAATATTTAAAATTTGTTATAAACAGGATATTAAACAGCATTAATGATTACAGTTACTGTTTACGGATGCTGCATTTAGGTGACTAAAGTAACCCACAGCTAAACTAAAGCAGCCACCTTTAAAAACCCACCATCATTTCCTGTAGGCTTCCCACTGTGGGTTCTGTTATGCTCTTCATACTTCAAGGCTAACAGTGTAAATGCCGAAATAGACGTCCACTGTTTATTCATATTAACAAAAGCAAACAGTGCTGTACTGTGAGCTATATGTGTTAAATGTTTGCAAGATTTATTTTTGCCTGCATCTATTACACCTGAGCCAAAGATACTGGTGCTTTGTCTGCCAGAGCAAAGACGAACAGAGAACATCTCAAGTCTCATGGGTGAGTCAATCAGCTCTGAACACAGATGTTTTTGCCACAACAGCAGCACTCCCATACTGTGAGTGTAAATTACATCTTGGAAATTAATTGCAAGTTTTGATCCTTTTGATAATGAACCATGCACACAGCGATGCATTCACTGTTACATTGTGCCAAATTGTGCACAATACTTCTCCATGTGTTGTTTGACATGGAGGTGATGCCTGATTCATATCATTGCACTGGTCAGGTTGCTCATTGATCGGATGCTGCCTGTATGTGTGTGCCTACTTTTCCTCCTCACACTTCGCAGATAGTTTCTGTACAGAATCACACTGATCACCCTGTCCTGGAACTGCTTTGAGACAATGTAGTACAGGATAATATCTAAGACTGTGCTAAGATTCATCAAGTATGTGGTGAAAACCGCCCATGTGCTGAACCCCCCTTCATCAGTCTGTAACAACCGAAGCACTAAACATACATGGAACGGCACAAAACACACCAACACTTGGATAATGAGTGTGATGATAATCCGGATGGACTTCTGCTTCACTTTTGGTTTCAGTTTTGAGGTGCGTCCATGGATCAGATTGTCCACAATGACAACATAGCAGCCAATCATAACACATATAGGGAGCAGGAAGAAAAAGATGAGCCTCACAAAGTTGACAGGGTTGTCTCGACGCATGTAAATGATGTCTTGCATTTTGATGCAGGTGGTAAAATTGGAGGTTTGATCAGGGTCATCCGCAGAGAAGAGCAGGGGTACAGTGCTGCCTAGAGTCATGACCCACACCCCAACACTCGCTACCAGGGCCTTGGGGATGTTCTTTAGCTCCTTGCCATGCTTTGGCTGCACAATCGCCATGTAACGGTCAGCACTTATAAGTGCAAACAGCCACAGAGCTATGCAGGGATAGAAGATGGTCAAAGCTGCACTGATCCTGCAGAAGAGATTTCCAAAGGGCCAGTAATCCTGGTGGTGGTAAACCATCCTGAAGGGAAGCAGCAGGATGAAGATGAGGTCTACTACTGCCACATTTATCATGTAGACGGTGACTGAGTTCCTCTTCTTGGTGGTGAGGGCAAACACCCATAAAGCAGTGAGATTTACAATGACTCCTATGATGAAGACGAAGCAGTAGAAGACCAGGCCTGCTATGCGGTATTCTGCCGGGCCCTGCTCCGGTCTGACCAGACTGGACTCCACAGACATGTTAGAGGTGTTGAGATCAAGCATCATACTAAAACCTAAAGAACACAGAGACAAGATTATCATGTAGTAAACTTTATCTTAATTGATGTAATAGATGTTCCAATAATGTAGAATAATTTGTGTTTAAGTTCTAATCTGCTGCAACTTCAGGTGTGGACTTGAAGCAAGGATGGGAATAGGAGAAGCAGAAATAAGCCTCTGGCTTCAGCTTCTTCCTTTTTCAGTTACCAGTTGTGTTAATTTTATGTTTGTTTGTTTTTTAATATGTATGTGTTTTGTACTTAACTGAAATAAACATTCATTCATTCATTCATTCATTCATGACAATATTTCTAGAATTTTTTTTTTTTTTTTTTTTTACCAATAATACTACATTTCATATCAACAGTAACAGTAATATTTAACCAGTAACTAGTTGTTTATTACCATACAATTAAGGAGCATATTAGGTCATAATTAGACACTATAAAACACTTGTAAGGTGGTGGCAAAGCCCATAGTGAGCCAGACATTTAAATATTGTAATTAATGTTCAATAACCTCCTAAATGACCATTGATACACATCAGGGAAACTGTTAGTCAGTAGCCTCCTACTTGTAGAATACACACACCAAGACATTACTAATGGGCTTTCTGATACCTAATAAGGTATCAGTATACTTTTAGTTAATGGTGGTTATGTCTGTCTCCATGACCCATAAAGACCCAACGCTACATTTATGCCAGTTCCCAAATGACATTTTCTCTATATCTAACCTTTCTTAAGTGAATCATCACCATTTATTTATAATATTATCTTCTGTATTTTGTATTCTATCAGTATAAATTGGTTATTTTTCAATATTAAATTGACTGATCATGTAGAAGTTCATAAAAGCTCAGTTTAAAGTTGATGGTTATTATATCAGAAACAAAGAAAACTGCAGAAAAAGTGACTTTTTTAGTAAAATATATCATTAACTGAACAAAAACTCAATGTGTCCATCCACTGTCATTGATCCAACTGCATGGGTTTTACTGGTGATTCAATGTTGTAGAAGATGACAGTGTTTCCACGTTCACTACAAAGCCTCTGAATGTCCAAATGGGTCATATCTGATGACCATGAAAAGACCACAAACTGCATTTTACGCCAGTTATTTACATGTATTGATTAGAGTAATGGACCAACAGATATTTAACATTTTAGATCAGTAGATGGTTTTGGTTGGTGATAGATGTTTGGGTCTTCATGAGTTAATACAGGATAATGTGTTACCAAAATTTCTAAACAATGAATTTCCATTAAATCTTGAAAAAACAGCTGTTGTGGTCATCTAAAATTTTGATTTCAGCAGCTATAAATATAGCAGAAATAAACTAGTTTAATTCAAGTGATCTGAATAGTAGGGGCACACTTCATTGATTTCATATTATATAATCATGAAAACTAAACTGTATGGGAATACTGAAGAAAAGGAATTTAACACAAAAATAATGTACATTTGTCTGGTGTGTTTGTGACAAGAAAAAATCCATTGGTTTAAATAACTGAGCCTGATGAAAACTTTTTTTTAGCCAGGTCTGGCACATTAAAAAGGGACATTTCATTTCGAGAGTGCTGTGGTTAAAATAGCCAGTGGCTGCGTTCTAAATATGGACACATCTGCTTTACAGTTTGCAGAAGCTGCTGGTAGATCATCTGAATATATAGTTTTAGAAAAGATACATCTGAATTGAAAAAGCTAGAGTGGCCACGTCTGTCTAAAATCTAATATTATAAAGCAAAAGAGTTTACTAACACTGCATTGTAAAATAAAAGAGAGAATGCCATCTCTGGTGATGTTATAGTATGTGGAAGTGAGGCGAGTCACTACGCGACTGATTCTGCCTTAATAAGAAATCATGTGACTTATGTTTGACAGCAAGTTTTCATTTTTTTCCAGTGTTTTTCACTATGTATTTACATTAAATATTCAATGTGAGGAAATCAACACTGATAAATAAATACATGTGCATACAATATAAATAAAATTAGCTGATATTAACCATTTTTTGTCAAACCTCAGGCTCAAAATACAGTAGCAAGTAACATGCTGTAAAACACGTCTGCCAAATGACTTTCTTTTCTCCATCATAAAGGTCAAACAGATCAGCTTTCATTGCCAGGACAATAAAAGGCTGTACTTACCGCTGAAATCACACAAACATCTTGACAAGCTTGCACCAACAGGTTTTATGAAGTGGTAAAGCGATTTATCTGGGCTATCAGACTGTAACAGCCAAAAGAGGGAAGTGAATACTTTCACTAAGGCTGCTGTGATGGAAATGGTGGTGAGACTGAGCAAACTGTGTAAAGCCCCCATCACTTCCTGTGTTGACTGTGTGCCGTACTTTTTTGTATTTTAGATTCCTTTACAGTATCTATGTAATGGAACACAAAAGGGCTTCAGCTTTCCACAGTCTGCAATTACACCCCCTTAAAGAAAATGATGTGCCATTAGAAGTGGGAGTGTGTTTGGCAGGCAGAGAGATGGCAGATTTAGGGCGAGTTATTGATTGGAAAAGTGGGGTCTGTCACAGCACATTAGTTCTCAGGGGAGTAATCCACAGCAGGTTGCTGTGAGAAGCATCTGCTGCTGGAGAGAAGTAATTAAAAACAGGATGTTGAGGCAGTTGCCATATAAACAGGAAATAAGATGGTGGTAATAGACACTTCACGCTGATGCTGTGAGATGGTTTTACACCACGTCGACTTAATGGATGCAAAGCGCATACCTCAGGTGAAACACTCAAGGTCAGTCTGGACCAGGAATGAATACAGATTAATGTGTGTGATTAATGTGAGTGCGAGATAGTAACATCCATGAATTAGGACATTTGGCTCTAAGAATACTTTCAAATCACAACTTCTTCCCCTGATCTCCTCATCGGTACTTTTCCCTCCAATTATGTCTGTAATGAACAACAGACCGCATCACAGTTTGTCACAACTTGCAATATTTCCTTGTTCTCCATTGTGAATTGAGCCCCCGTACAATATGTTCAGTTTGGACAGGCACTTGCCATTGGTTAGTGTTGCTTCTGAACTTTTACTGGCCACTACATTATTTTATCTGTGTATTTTTGGTTCAGCAGCACTCTGTGGGTATGCAGACTGCTCATTCAGTCCTATTCCCGGGATATAATTATCTATCTGCTTGTCCTCTCGATGTGTCTTAAAAATCTCATACCAGATGGTACTTTGTGTTCATTGCAATATGTTGTTATGACAACAGTCTGTGTGATGTTTTCCTCTCTTTGATACTTGTCACATTGCTTTCTTTAAGTCATTCGTTCCATACTAAGTCCATACTGCATTTTTTATTCACCTGTATGATAAAAAATGTAACTGCATCTATATTTACAGTATATATGTGTAAGGAAATGAAAATGAAACAACAGATCCTATTTGTGCTTAGCTTTCATTATACAGTTTCCTATATGGACATGTTGATTAACACCAGACTGAAGAATCTTACAAAACAATGACACCATTTTGTGATGTTAAAACAGGATAAATAACAGGCTATTTACCATAGATTCAGCATTCAGTGCCTGTAAAAGAGTTGCTTTATTTTCGTTACTGTATCATTTTTACCCTATTCTATACTGTCCTCTAGAGGCAAAAGATAATCACTGCAATATTGTTAGGAATTTAGACTGTTACGTCTGTGGAAACTGTTTTTTGCACTAACTAATGTCATATTATTGCATAAAAGACTAGGCTATTAGCATATACTATATTAAACTTTATTTTTGCCACTTAACATTTTTGACCTTTGAGATGCCAGAACACAAAATTTCATTAACACATAATTTAGTACCTGTACAGTTAAATGATTATTAAATATGGATGTTTTCTCTGATACTCTCTATTCCTTCCTGAAGCAAGTATTTACTTTTAATCCCCAAAGAAATTGGAATGAATGAAGTGATGGAGCAGATGGCAATTATATGTGTGAAACACAGTGTTACTGCAATACATAATATTGTGCCAATCAGCCAAGGACATGGCTAAAGTATATAGTGTGTTAAGCTTGATTGCTACAAATAGTTTAATTTGATTTTAATCTAATTTGCCAACTGGTCTGGTTTTTCAAGAAGTGAGAGGAGTCGACATCTAAAAAAGAGTGTGTAGGTCTGCTCAGGATTATTTCCAATATCATGGACCAGGCCAACAGGGACTAGTGCGACTAGATGTTATTAATTCTTTTGGTGTAGCAGCCAGATCAATCCCCTCTGTGATACTGCACATTTTAAACTTTTACAACAAAGGAGGCATATATTAATTTATTTGTTCATTTATTTATTTAGACTTCGAGAAATGTTTTGCTCTGTGGTTTTGCTCACCTTTAGGTTGTAGCGATGCTGACTCTGTTATTTTTTCAGTAGCCTCTCGTTGCTTTTTTATTATTGTTTGTTGGATACACGCTGGGAAAATTAATATGATGTTGCACACGAAACGGCTGAAATGTGGCCCGATCCTCTCTTATATGTCCAGGTTGATTAAACTGTGTGTATTTTATGTTCTGTCTGTATGTTTTATTTGACTCATTTTGATTTAATGCACAAGTTTTTATTGCAATTTAAAAACAAACTGTCTACTCAATGTAAAAAAAAAAAAAAAAAAGAGAATCTGCATCATACATATTGAATGCACTGAAAAAATCCTCAGCACATATAACAGTGTCAGCAGCATCAAAATGTGTTGACAGAGAAAAGAGAGGAATAAGCACATTCTGTACATCAACCAAAGGGTCCAGGCTTGATAGAATATATGCAAAGTAAAAAATAGAACAGTTGGATCTTTATACAGATAATACGACTGATTAGCAACACAGACATATCTTTATGAAGGGCTATTTATTACACACTACACACAAAACTGCGCCATACCCGCCACAAATATATACAGTTTACTGAACACTTGGTAGCAGTGCATGGTGACAGACCACAGTGTTACCTTGATGCAGCAAGTGATGCTGCAGAGTATTGAACTGTGAAACACGTTTGACTTTCAGGTCAGAAATTCCTCTTTGCACACTGGTACAAACCAACAAGTTGTCTTTTCTGAACCGTAACTGTACACCCAGTGACCTAACCTCAACACACAAACCTAAATACCTAAATGACTTAGTTCAAACCATACCTCAAACAAACTTTACTTTTGATTTACCACGTGTTTCACTTGCTTACTAATAATGCTCTGTCCTGAAAAAAAAAAAAAAAAAAAAATTAAAGTTACCTGCTGTACATTAAACAACAGTGAATGTGATAATGAGTTTCCTTTTTAACTGACAACCCCGAGGCTTCAGGAAATGTTTCTAATTATTAGTTTCGGAGTAGGGTACTAACCGTCAATCTCTCCTCACCAGCAGAGTACAAATACCGTGGCTGTATACTGTACTCATACACTTTGGAGATGAATTAAACAGGGTTTTGTTTTTTTATCCTTTACAGGTAACAAATATTATTTAGAGGCTGTAAGAACGTATCAACAGCATGGAAACATTCTGACTATCATACATTCTTGAACATGCCTTCACAGTTTATACAGTATGTGACATTTAAGGGGATTTAGCTGTAGAAAAGAGTGGTGTCATGCTGCACGACCATGTGTTCAGAACAGACTTCGCCTTCTTCTTCTTTTTCGTCTTATACATTCTTGTTCTTCTTTTTGTTTTCTAGCACAAAACACCCAGCATTAAGTAACATTACAATTAATATTACCTCAAAAAAAAAACAAAAAAAAAAAAAACAACAAGATCTCAACCCTAAAACAAACATCAACTTTGACATTTTAGACTGGTCAAAAAGTACTGTCTCCCAATGTCTTACATATCATAAATCCATCAGTATTAAAGCAACTCATTGAAAATTGTTGAAAAATGGAATTGTTTGGTGCTTTTATATAAAAAACAAACAAAAAAACAAAGCAAAACACAAGTGAGTAATTTTATGAACTGAGTCATTGATAAAATAATTCACTCCCCTGAGACAAAATGAATAACATTAAATATTTGACATTGCGCCAATGTACTTTGAACATGTGTTACAAAAACACCAAATACATCATTATGCACAAATGTTATACAGTTGAATGTTAGCACATTAATATTTTGTTCGTAATAGTAAAAAAGAACAGCTGACAAACAACCTATTTTAACTAATTTTCATAATCAATAGACCCACCTTTTGCATAGAAAATAACGGTTATGAGCAGTTCAGTATGAAATAATACACATATGGACTAAATGTGTTGAAGTCTTACGCTTTAAATTCACATCTTCTGCACAGATTAACATTGCAGTTTATGAAAGTAACACTGTAGGGATGGTCTGAGGTCACTGTCGAGATGTAAATATCCAGCTACAGCGCTGCATTCAATAATCTTTTCAGACAGTATCTGTCTATTGTGTTATGCAAAAGAGCAGCAGAGTGATATAATTGATAGGATAGATACAACTTTTTTCTTTTGCTGCAATCTTGGTGGTTTTTCTCAACATCTTTACTCAATAGAATTCTTTTTATATGTAAAAACAGGATGTGCTGCTTTTTCTTTTACAGCATCTTCGGTCATTCAGATCAGTCTGCTGAATTACTGTGGATACAGACATTTAGCAGCTGCTTGAGTCTACAATCACATGCAAGTGGGTCTATTTGTCCACAGCAGTTTGTTTAAGACAGTGCTAGACAGCTTTGGAAGACTAGCTGAGATCTAGAAGTTCCTCAGATTGTGTAACTGTCCGTGCTTCTGTCCTCTTACTCATACTTGTGTAACCTCCTCTCTGTGAGCCTTTCACTGGTTGCTCCCATAGTTGAGCTGTTCAGCTGAAACTTGTTGCCATCGATAATGTCCTTGGAGGAGCCTTCAGGTGAAGTCCTCGCTACGCTGGAGAAGGACATGCTGACCTGGAGCTTCAGCAGCTTCAGCAGTTTCCTCTTGTAGCCTTTACAAGCAAAGAAGTAAATAAATGGATCCAAACAAGAGTTAAGGTTCATGAGACACACGGTGATGTGAAGTGACACTTGAAAGGCTGTGAGGTCAACACAACTGGGGCTCGACACTAGCTTGCGGATCATATATTGCAGGATGTCAATATGATAAGGGCTGTAACAGATAACAAACACAAGAGAAACACAACAGATCACGCCAATGGCTTTGCGGCTCCGGCCGGACTTCTCAGTCAGATGGTTGGTTTTGGCTGAGATCCGGAGTTTGGAGCACAAAACAGAGTAACACCCCAGGATGGTGACCACGGGGATGACGTAGCCCAGGAACACAGCACCAATCAGTATAGTAGCAATGTGTGGAACGGTCTCAAAGTTGGGGTATTCCATACAGGTGATGAAGCCCTCAGGTTCAGTTTTAGTCATGGGCATTCCAAGGAGAGGGAGGGTCTGGGCGAGGACCACCAGCCACACCCCAACACAAATGTAGCGCACATTACTAACTTTCCGAAGTCGAGCAAAGCGCAGTGGCAAGACCACAGCAATGAAACGGTCTATACTGAGGCAGGTCATGAAGTTGACCCCCGCGTAGGTGTTGATGTAGAAAATGAGGCCTGAGATCTTGCAGAGCGTCTCACCCAGGGGCCAGTGGAAACCCATAGCATAGTAGGTGATCCGAAACGGCAGGGAGAACGTGAAGAGGATGTCAGAAATGACTAAGTTAAGTGAGTACAAGGTGGTGGAGTTCATCTTCTTTAGATTGGGGCGGATGACATGAAGGGCGAGGCAGTTTCCGAACAGTCCCACGACAAACACGACACAATAAACAAGAGGCATGAGGACCCTGGCATAGTCTCGATGGGCGTACAGGGTGTTGCAGATAGTGCTGTTGGGTGAGGGGGTGGTGGTTCCTGGTACAGTGGTAGAATTCATCTTGATAGTCAAGCAATAAATACCTGTTAAAGAGAAGATCAGTGATCAGTGATACGTTAGCTTACTTTTTTTTTTTTTTTTCACTTTTGATGTCCCATCCAAGTGGATAATACCAAGACTATTTCAATACTGTCTGCATCTATAATGAAAGGAAACTTCTGCTTCTTACCAGCTGGCACATGTATTTTAAGGTGTTCCTTTCATAAAGGAAGCAAAAGGAGCACGATTTAATAGTACGTCTTCTGCTTCTCTCCAGACATCCTGAAATGTCAAACCTAAGTTCCTGTAAATGTGTTTATTTTCCTTTATCGTTATCATGCATATCTGTGGCTACATGTTTGAGATAATGTAATACTTTATATGTTATGCATTTATGGAAATATTATAAACTAATATTATATTTGACTACTTGAAGAAATCATAGAAATCACTTTATCTGAAAAAAACAAACATTTTCACACTTTAACATCATACATGGTCATGCACATAATGGACTGATGATTCTGTTCAGACACTGCAGACTACAACTGTGGCAAATAAAATTTGTTTTTGCAGTGTTTACTGCCACCTTGTGGTTTTTGTTAGGCAACGCATAGACTATGTTGCATTTACCTTTGCCACAGTTTTGTAAGGCTTTGCAGTTCCATACCCTCCCATTTCAGGAAAAGGCAAAGTTATGGTTACATTTTGACACTAAGTAATTTGACACATGAAAGCATCTATATTTTTCACTTATTAGTTGTACTTTAATGACCTTAAATTCACAGGACATGGCTGTTTGCTGTTTGTTCATGCTGAAAGTGACACAAAGGAAGTATGAGAACAATAACTGTGATTGTGAATACAGCTGCACTATGCTCACATTTGCTCTGGCACAGCAAAAAAAAAAAAAAAACGTGGTGTTGAGAGATAGTTTTGTACATGAGGAAGTCAGCGTCCCCAGGGTGCTGTGCCTCAGACTGTTAACCGGTGGAAAGTCATATTGTTTGGCCAAAATTACCCGCTTAAACCAAATTCCCCTGTCTGACCACATGGCACAGCGTAGAAACATCTTTTAACACTGTCTTTAAAATGTATTCCTCTGGAAATCATCATAGAGATATTATTTTATGAATAAAAAATTGTTTAGAAATGTTTGACTTTATGCCATTATTGTATTTTCATCCCCCTGTTAGAGTCAAACTCATGGTTGCTTTAAGGTAAATACATAACTGTGACTTCACGCCGGTATGATGGTTTGTTTTTTTTACTTTTCAATGCTGTGTTTCACTTTTCTTTCTTTCTTTCTTTCTTTCTTTCTTTCTTTCTTTCTTTCTTTCTTTCTTTCTTTCTTTCTTTCTTCTTTCTTTCTTTCTTTCTTTCTTTCTCATCTGATCAGTCTTAACACTTTATCAAATAACAAATAAAAACAAATCATTTCTACAAATATAATAATAATAAATCATCTTCATGCCATGATGACTGATGGACTGTAGCAGTAAAAAACAAAACAAACAAGAAAAAAAGACACACAACTGGGAAGGAAACTTACCTCACCGATGGAATACTTTGCTCTTCAAATTTAACTCCGACTCAAGTCACATTGATTTTTAAGACCTGAAACTTCTTGTGCTGGGTTTATCACTAAAACTCTTGTGACAGCACTACAGCCACATTACCCTGAGTGGCATGGCAAACAGTGATCAAGATCCGTATCGTCTGCCGGTAACCATGACGACAAAATATCCTGTCATGACTCTCTCTCTCACTCTGTTTCTCTCTCTCTCTATCTGAGACACTCATTTCCTAACTTTTCTTCTGACTTATGAAGTACATGCAAAACGTCACGCTGCACTAGAGTGACATTAATACTGACTGTGATCTTTGTGATTAATCTGTGGGGGATTTAGCTTCTATGACATATATTAGAAATGGAAAAGGTAGGTTACATGCGGCAAGACGTGCTATGCCCGTACTCCCTTGGGAGGATGTGGCTTCATCTACACAGATTTGGCAAACCTGTGTTGCTTCTAGAAGTCTCCTGATTTGCTGTAGAAATTGTTTTTACTAATACATCATAATAATCTCTCAATTTTCTCCAATATCCATTTATGTTTCACTTCTGATTTATCTGTCTTGTGATGCTCAAGACTGACACTAGTAAACTTCCCCACTGCTCCAAAAGTACCTTTAATTTTGAGTTGTCAGGAAAGGAAAGTGACATGTGAAACTCTTTGTACTTCAAACACTTATTTATTTTGCTGTGTACGTAGTAGTTTTTTCACTGTGTCCTTGAACCATTGTGATAACAGGGATATTAAACTCTTTCTACCTTGAAATCGCCAACAATTGATGAGACGTAACTGCAGATTAAACCCAAATGAAGAGGTATGAAAGAACCAAGTGTGTGTTTCTGCTTAGTTTTGTCTTAAACATGTAAAAGAAATTATTTACACTTTCCCTTGTACTCTTAATGACATTTCCAAACCGCATTAGCAAATAATATTTTATGTAATACTATCTGAAACTGTGTTTTTGGATAAAGCTCTTCTCATTCTGTGTAACTGAAGTCCTGAGGTTTTCACACCTTTTACTCAGTCACGCCTGCCTTTGCACTGCTGTCAAGCAAAAACATGTTTTCACTGAGGAAATTAACCTTATGGTGGCAAACATATGAGGGGGTGAGTTTCTACATATTCACTGTGCCATAAGTCAATCCACTGATTTTACCAGAACAATGTTATCTATTCAAAGAAAAAGTTTTTAAGTGTTTCATATTAACTTCTTGTTCTTACCATCAGAAATCAAGGAATTAAAATGTAATACTATGATAGAAATCATGTGAATCCTGCATTAAAAGTTATTTTTAATGCAAATGAAGTAGGTAGATGGGAGTCATATTCTGTTTTTGTTCAACCTTTCTTCCTTCAAAACAAGTCTGTGATGGGGCACGGGAAGCGGTTTAACTTCCTCATGGCCTGGCCTTGTGGGTTTGACTCACCGGGCTTCAGACAGTCACATCACACCCAGTGCTGACAGACAACAGGCATGGTGCTCTGCCAGGGCTATTCATAGAAGACAATGGACCCTCTGGATACCAAAGAGTAGTCCCTCATAATATCGCAATTATCTGTGTTTGAAAAATATTTGGATCTTATTTTACAAAAAAATATTTACTGGTGTTAATGATACAAAACTAAACTGTGCAGGAAGTCAATTTTAGTTATTGATACTAATCAATGTTTTGCACACCCGGCAGATAATAAAGGAAGTTATGAGTTAAAAAAACTAAAAAAGGATATCCTCTCGAGCAGTATCTTAAACTGTGAGAGTGTAATATAAGAAGAGTTTGATGGGTGGGAATCAAACTTTTATGAATGTGTGTTGTTCAGTGAGTTAAGTCAACAAACTGTATTAAAGACTCCACAACATTCAACAAACAAACACCTGCTACACGCGGTTTTTCACCTTCAAAACAGTGCTACCCTGTCTACTACAGTCGCGAAAAAAATTATCACACCACCCTTGTTTTCTTCAATTTCTTGTTCATTTTAAGCCTGGTACAACTAAAGGTACATTTGTTTGGACAAATATAATGATAACAACAAAAATAGCTCATAAGAGTTTCATTTCAGAGCTGATATTTAGCCATTTTCCATGTTTTCTTAATAATAACCAAAATCACTTAAGTTCTTACATCAATAGCTGTGGCATTGTACTTCCAAAAACAGTGCTTTTAGGCATTCCATGTTTTCCTTTCTGTCTGTTTTAGTCAGACGATACACACAGGAGTTGGTACTTGATAGCGTAACCATTGTTTTTGATGACTTTTGCTGGTCTAATACTTTTTTCCACTGTATATACTAATGCATATATTAACAGCGTTAATTGCGGCTGAACACTCATGAAACTGCTGGTAGCAGTTACATAATCTCTTTTTGTCAAAAGTGTCAGTAGTGAAATAACGGATCACTGCTGTCAAACACGTGACTAAGATGAGATTGCAACATTTGTACAGGAAACTTCTGTGGCTTTTCTTTTTCAGAAAACATGGTTTGGCTGGGTACACAATTCGTGCCAAATATTAACCTCGGCTATTGCCACTTTTAAAAATGTTGATCCAGAATTTTGATCTATTTATTTTGTGTGAAACCTTAAATGTTTACGTACACCATGACAGTTTTATATTGTGCAGAGTGCTTAAACATTACAGTATTGTATCATGTATTTCAGTTTAGTGTGTTATGCACTACATCAATAGCAATAATAAAAAAAATGAAATTAACTTGAGGTTGTTCATACCATGTGGATATGAGTCCTATACAGAGATTTATATTTTATAATCACTTGAAAGCATAATACAATGTCTGCACACTAAGGACATCCATCTATTACATGTGTGAACAGTCTTACCTTTAAAGACCAAAATGAACACTTAAGGTCAGACAGTCTTTGATTTAAAGTACATACAGATTTAGACTGAACTGCCAAAACAAGAAAAAAAAAAAAAAAACAGATCAGTGTCCTAATATTTCCTGATGGCCTTGCAGCTATTGAGTACATGTTGTGCAGTAATCTTATACTGTGAATAAACAGGAACCCACTCCTGTTACACCAGGTGAAGTTTTGCAATAAATATGCGTAGTCATTATTGCACATCGCTCCTGTGTCATTGTGAAGCAGTTTACACAAATTTTGGCAATTAGGTTGGTACATTTTAAATTGAACAGGCATTTTTTCCCCTTCATGCAACATATAACAATATATTCTGTCTGAAAACACTTCTTGTTAAAAAATAAATAAATAACAGCACAACCCTCAGGCAAGTTAAGAGAATGCAGCTTTTAAGTTCACAGTGCAGATGAAAGCCTCAAACTTCATTCATTCATTTTCCCAGTCTTATGACCTTTGCTGTAACTTCACTATGTCACAGGATGGCAGCAATGCCCTTACAGATCTCCTCAAATACACGAGACAATAGGACCAGAAGATACTACAACAGGTTTTAACCTTATGGTTTGATATGTGACCCTGAAAAAATTAATAACTGGATACATATGGTTAAATGAGTTTCAAAAATAGCAAAGGTAACAAAGGCATGGGACATTCTCAGTCCTACCTCCATTTCACCATCGAACATTCATTCCATGTGATTCTGGTCCGTATAAATCATCTAAAGATGAAGGGAGAGGAAACAGAGGTGGGTATTACATGACACTGATGTTTGATGACTGATCCAATCCATGCAATCCGGTGACTGATCAAGGACTGTGTAATTTTCAGTGCAAAAAGTTAACTTAAAAAAAGTTCTAGTAAGTAATACCTCCTCCCTGTTCTTCACTTTCCTGGAAACTGCTGTCTCTACTTCTTAAAGCACATACTTCAGCTGAGAGGTTTAACTGAGGTTTTTACAAGCACACCGGGTAAAATCATTAAATTAATCGAACTAAAAAGTTACTTTATGTTGCGTTAACTAAGCAGTTTTCTTTTCTTTTTAGTTTTGAGAGTTCTTAACATGCATTTATTTTGTATCTTCCAATGTTGTTGTGGTTGTTAAAGTGTAGTAAAAGAACATATATATGTGTGTGTGTGTGTGTGTGTGTGTGTGTGTGTGTGTGTGTGTGTGTGTGTGTGTGTGTGTGTGTGTAAATGCAGATTAATCCATCATCATGATTAATCAGATTAAAAATTTAACGCAATTAACCCATCTGCAGCACATAATAACTCTGAACGTCTCTGGCAACACATTTGGGGCAGTTTGTCCAAGTAGAGTTAGTGTTGTGCATGTGCAAATGTTCAGTTGTGTGACAGGCAGCAGAACCAACCCATAAAGATGGAAGATGCTAAACAGCACATTGGCCCTCTGGATGGAAATATGAGGACAAAAAAAACCCAAGACAGAACAGTTGTTTCAAGTTGTTTTGTTGAAACTGTTGAAGGTGTTTAATAAACATGTTAAGTGCATATATATTCCCTACTTTCTTGAGTCTGTTTGCTTATGAAAAATGAAACAAGATTGATATAGATTAAAAATGAAAAATGTATCTAAATTAATCCACAAAAACCCTGTGATTAATCTGATTAAAAATGTCAATCATTTGACAGCGGCACTAATATATATATATATATATATATATACACACACACATATATATATATATATATACACACACACATATATAAATAAAGTGCGAAATATATATGTAGAATTAATATCACAGGGTTTGGAGACACTTCATCATTCTTCATCATTTGTTGATATGAATCTATTACAAACATGTTTGTGATGTTTGTATCCTGACTCATGCTCATGGTTCTGCTTTAGTAAAAGGTCAGCAAAAAACGGAATTTACAGTTGCATCAGTTTACTTATAAAGTTTGCAAACCAGACAGCATTACATTTCGCTCAAAACATTCAGAGATTATCCTATGGATTAGATAACAGAGCAACTCTTATATTTCAGAATTTTACACTTACTTGCTACCGACTTTACACTCGACTCTGCAACAGCAAATACACTGTTGTCCATAAAGTTTTAATAATTTAGTTTTTATACATTCCTATTTATGCACAGCTGTAATCACCTCTGACTAAGTACAAGGATTAGATATTGAGTCCCAATTATACATTATTTATCAAGAATAAATCACATTGTTAGTATCATTTCATGTGAAGGGAGAAAAAAATATTTTATTCCAACTTTATAAGCAGCAGTGTGTTTGCTGTTGCAAAGTTGAGTGTTGAGTCAGTCCTGTAGCCAGTGAGTGTAAGTGTCATATCATTAGCCTCATAGCATCATTGCCCAAGTCATATTTTCAGACAAATTGTGATATCTGTGTAACTTCAGTCTCCTAACACTGCTGCTTCATTTTTCATCATTGGCTATGACCTGAAAACAATATGACTTAAACTATTGCGCTATGAGGCTAACAATACATACAGTATGAGGTGAGGTTGCTCTGTTATCTAACCAATAGTAGAATTTCTGACAGACTCACTTAATGCCTTCTGGGGACCCCTAATAAATAATGTATATAAATGGTGTCTTACGTTGTTTCTTTGTTCTATGTTTCTGTTCAATCTGAAGAAAAGTTGCAGAATAAAACCAAAACACATCAGTAATGGTTAAAATCAGTTTTATACACTTGTACACAGACATTTCGATGCAAAATCAAAAAGCACCATCATAAAAAAAAAAAAAGCCCAGGAAATGTTAAAGGTTAAATTTAAATATAGGACTCTGCAGACAGTGCACTATAAACAGACAACATGCACCTGCTTACATGTGTAAGGCTCATGCGAACAGCAGCCTCACCACAAGACATGGGACCAAGCAGGAATGAGGCCTGTGAGGGGGAGCAGGAAAGGTAGGTGAGGAAGTGGTGATGTTATTTCTACACTCCCACACAGCAGTCAGATGTGGGTATGAAAGAGAGATGTAGAAGACATGCTCGATTTGGCACACCCTAAATTCTTGCATAGTGTAACACATATTTCAGGAACACTGTTTCACAGGTTTTACGTTTGTCTTAAACAGAAGTCCAGCTGTCCAAGGTTCAAGTTCCTATGTCTGCTTTGCCGCTTCGTAGATTAATATTGCTGCCACATGACTTGATTCGTGCATTTGTTCGTCCACATTAAGGAAGTGAAAGTTGCTGTTGTACTGAATTTAAGACTGCATGTGTTGAAAAAGTGAGTAGAGCCTCCTTATCTGGGTTAGGACATTTCCGTTAATACTACGCTTCATAAAACACTATTACGCCCTTTTTTTGTTTTTTTTTAACTTTGGAAAACACCTGTCAATATCAAATGTCATAAGTAGAAGAAAAGCAAAAAGACACACCAAAATATTCAAAAGAGAATATATGAAGCAATACTGAACTATATATACATGTTTATAAGCAAGCAAATGTTATATTTTTAATGTTTGTAGCAGGTTAAAATAATCTCAGGATATATTTTTACTCCACATTTTCCATGGGCACCCACATATTTGCATGCATGATCTGCTGGTCTTGAATGAAAGATTTCACGTTCATTTTTATGTTTACATGAGAGCATCCAGAGCACATGGAGGAGCAACTATATCTAGGTCTGCAAACTTGCTGAAGGTTTACTATTGTAACCTCTGCTGTGGTTTCCCTCAGGTGTTGCTGCTGCTGTTGTCAGCTGTTACTTTGGAGGAGGCACCGGAAGCGTACAGATAATCCTTAAAGAGGCTCATCACTCGCCTCTTGTAGGTCTTAATAGCAAAGAAGTAGATGACTGGATCCAAGCAGCAGTTGAAGTTCATGAGTGAGACTGTTATCTGCAAAAAAAAAAAAAAAGGGTGATTATGAAGGTGAAAGTTAATAGGAAATGCTTTAAATGAAATAAATATCCACAGTTCCTACCTGTAATGACATCTTAAAGGCCCTCAGTTCCTGACATGTGGGCTGATGGTGAATCTTTCTGGACATAAACTGAATAACGTTGAGATGATATGGGCTGAAACATATGATAAATGTAAGAAGGATGAGTAAAATAATAGTGTTGGCCCTGTGATTTCTCCTCGATCGTCCTGTCACAGAGTTTTGCTTGGCCACGGCTCGCAGTTTCAGATTTATCTTGGCATAGCAACCGATGATGATGATGAGTGGACAACAGAAGGAGACGGTACAGGCAAGGAGTAGGAGATAAGGGGCTGAGTGCGAGCCCTCGAAGTTGAAGTACTCCATGCAGGTTCTTCTTCCCTGGTGTTGATGCAGCATGCTGCGGAACAGGAGAGGAGCGATCTGCAGGAATACCAGAGCCCAGACCAGACAACAGACCCTCTGGACCACCTTCACACTCCGTAAACACTGTAAACGGTGTGGATGCAACATTGCAAGGTATCGGTCCAGGCTGATACAGGTCATGAAGCCGATACCTGTTGGAAAAAGACCAAGAATTCAGGCCAGGAAGTCACTATCACTTTTTGAGCTGGATCTACTAAAGGTTTGCATGTATAAAAACGTGTTCAAACTCATTGCACGTGCAAAAAAATGTACAAACTGATTTACTAACAGTGCGCGCTAAGGGTTGTGTCTTTCAAAGGTGCAAAATACCACATCTGCATCCAGTTAGTATGTTTGATGCAATAAATATGCAATATGGTGCATTTACATGAAATTATGCGTGTGCTGGGAGGAGACAATGTAAATATATTAATTTAGCACACGCAAAGTGATTTTTCAAACCTGAATGCAATTTTGCTCATAGAAACTGCATCTATATTAAACACGTCTCAAATGGAGGTGCGAACGGTTTGTGTGTATAATTGCGCACACATTGCTGGTTAAGAAGGAAACATCAAAACGATGAAAAAAGATGCAGAGAATGCATTTTTCACCCTCATGTGAACATTTTTGATTGTGATTAAAAATACACACCGACATTTGGCTACAGTGTGACAAAATTGTGTGCACCTGACAGTCATTCAATTCAACAACCCCCACGGACCTCCCACCTGTAAAATAAATCCGGCGCTGCTGCCCAGTAATGCCATTTTAGAACTTCTAGATGAACTAGGGGATGATTTAGGACCAGTCACAAGAAGGAGCCAAGCAATACCTTCTATGACAAAACTCCTCACAACATTACATTTCCGTGGATCCGTCTGGATCATTCCAGTGCAATTGCCATTAGTGCTGGCAATTCCCAGAGCAGTTTTTCCAGAGTATTGTCTCCATGATGGCAAGCAGTAGCGCACGCAAAATTCTCATTTAAATAGGGCGGTCTCCAAGACTTTGCACCTGTTGTGATTTGCGCAAGCAGTCATAGTACATCACCTGCAAACCGAGGTTCAACCCCACACGCAAAATTCTAGATTGCACAAACAAATTAGTCCACGCAAATTGGGATCTTAGTAGGTCCAGCCCTTTGTTTTCATTTATTGGATCCATTACAGTCTTAATATTTTACTTATTTTATGTATTCAGGCCAGTTCTTAAACTTACTATTATTTTCTGTAAATAATAAGCCTGTGTGTCAATGAAAGATAACAAAAAAAGAGGCTATGGTAGCAGAGCACAGGAAGATAAAAACATAGTGTATTGGCGGCAGATGTGCATGTTTTACCTGCATAGGTATTTGCAAAGAAGAGCAGTGTGGTCAGTCTACAGAGGAGATCACCAAATGGCCAGTCAAAGTGACGGATGTAGTAAATAATCCTGCCAGGGAGCGCCAGTGTGAAGAGGGCATCAGATAGTGCAAGGTTGACCAGGTAGATGGAGGTGGAGTTGAATTTCTGCTTCCCCTTACAGATCACATAGAGAACCAAGCTGTTGCCGCACACACTGATGATGAAAACCACAGTGTAGAAAATAGGGAAGAGAACCACCGCTGCTCTTTGGTAAACAAACACATCGCAGCTGCTCTGATTTGGAGAGATCTCAGCTGAGTCCATAGTGATGTTATCCACAGCCATCCCACCTGTCATTTTGGGGTGGGGGTTACTGTAAATTACAAACAGGACACAAAAAATTCATTAGCAAAGTCATCTGTATCCAATCAATCAAATCAATGCATGTCCATTATCATAGTATAGAAGACTCACTATAAATACTGCAGAGTGGTCAGGTGTATTCTCTTGTGTTGCCTCCAGAGACTGGTTGTAAATTCACATGTGTTACTTGAGAAGCATGAAGTTTGAAGAGGTTTGGAAATCCCACCTCTTCTTTTGACATCATATGTCTGTCAAGCTTTACCATTCTAGAACATGTAGGTTAGTTAGGTCTGAACAATGGCATTACAGTGTGCAGCTTATAGATGTACTTCAAGAATTTTTTGACAAATGTGACTTACAGACCCTTTAGTTTTGGCAGACAATAGTAATCTAACCATATGAAAAAAACAAACAAACAACACAATACAATTCCTAAAAGCCAAAACTGGATAAAGTTGCAAAAGTATGTTAAAGCAAAATTAAAACTAATAACAGTGATTAGTTCATTATTCTTGATCTGTATTACACTGAAAATAATTGAGAAAAATATTATTTGTTGTTTTACCTCGTGAATTTTTTAAATATATTTATTTATTTTTCCAGAATAAACAATGACTTCAGTTTTGATGTTTGCAGTGCTTTGAAAGGTAAAGGTTTTACCACTTTGGAATGCTGTCATTTGTATTCACAACATTTAAAAGACATTTAAGGACTGCAAACACTAAGTGATTAAACATTTCAGGTGTAATTTTGTTCCATTCCTCCTGCAAACAACTCTTTAGGTGTGAAACAGTATGAGGTCTTTGTTGTCACACTTTGTGTTTCAAAATGTGCCACACATTCACTTCTTTTTTCTGATTTGGTGTTATATTTGTTCCATTACATCACATATAGTACAATTTCATGCATATCATACTAGATATACTTGAATATTTGTTGCTTTCCTTTAATTAAAACATTCCTGGTACGATTATTATGATTGCCCCAACTAGTTTTGTTTACTTCTTCAAAAATAGTCATTAACCCCAATGACAGCTCTATCCAAGTCATAACCATGAATGTATGCATTTAGAGCCAGTTTTATAGGACTTACTATCAGAGTCAGGCCTTTTTTAATATGATGACATGATGAACAGTCAAATAAGAATATTCATCAAAGTTTCTTCCAATGATCCCCTGCCACATCAAGTTTTCAACATTTGTGGCAGTATGAACTTTTACGCCTTTCTATTTGCATTTGCATTTTTGGTCTATTTTTCTGTTTTTCACATGTGATGTTTCATTTGAGTCTCATGATTGTTGTGAGTTTTGCAAACCTATGTCTATTTGGTTCAATCAAGCTACTGTATATGGACCATAAACTCATGAAAATACAGTGTGCAACTGCATGTTTACACCAAGTTTCCACAAAAATAAATGAGCATAGATGTAGAGCCTCCTCTGTCCCTTAATTCCAGCCAACTGGATGCATGGCAGCCTACATACTGTTGTTCTTCCTCACTGTCACCTTGAGCTTCCGGGATTAGAGTTTCCTCTTCATATAGTCATTTTAAGGCCTTAATCTGAGTTTGTGAAGAGTCTAGAAATAATCATGTTCTATGATCGGTGCGATATAAACAACATTTAACTGAATTGTTTTACGATGTACATTGCTGGTCCTAAGCACTGATTTAATTTCATGTACATACATGTAATGACAAATAAACTGAACCTTGAACCTTGAACCTTGAAATGGAAATGGATAAAGCACACGTATGCTCAATCACATGATACCAAATGAAATATGGAACTGAGCAGAAAAATTTAAATAAGGTTTGAAACCACATGTTGCCTTTAACTTCAACCATGCCTACCTTGGCAGGTGGCTGTTAAGCTGAACAATGTCTGCAGAGTTTTCTTACTTGATTACTAGTCTTCACAAAAATGAAATTCAAGTTTATACTGCTTGTCCAATCTTTGAAAAAAAAAAGTCTGAATGGCTAACCTGTCATTTGTCTGGAGTGCTGTCAGTGATTATCATAATGGGACTGAAATTTGCTTCCACCTTACCATCCTACACATATGCCCACTCACAAACTATATACACCGCTGCGTGCAATGACTGCTATCTGTTTCTAAGAAAGGTTAGATGAAGTGATAGAGCGTGATGTTTTGTATTAAGTTCCTGCCACTGAGGTTTCTCCGGTTTGTGTATAGCTGAGGTGATGCTGATGGGAGATACAGAAGGAAGCCGAAGCACTACTGGTACTTATGAGAAAAAAAAGTCATTATCCTGTGATGTCTGGATGAATCACTAACAGTTTAACGAATGTCAAATCTACATATATCTTAACCACCAACCGCCTAAAAAGATAAAAAAAAAGAACATTCGTGCAGAAAACTTTTATTCTGAGAACAGTTATGTTGTGTAAAATGTGTACTTACTTCACCTCAGTAAATAAAGTGTAGCAGCAGTATGCACAACTTTCTTTTAGTTTTAGAAAGCATACACTGGACAAGGAAAAAGAAAAGGAATGCACTAAATGTAATTGGTTAAATGTTTTTAATAACACACTATGTGCATGCTCTGTCTGCCTTTTAGAAATGAGTAAAATGTTAGACAAAAAATGACTAACATTATCGTTATCACATGGAACTTTGATCGTAATCTGTCATAGCACATGTTCTAGCAGCATGTGTAATCGTGTTACCGTAGTGTAAAACAGGAGGGTTATATTAGGAGTACAGTAAAAGCACACTGACCTGCTACAGTATCTCAGTTTGCTCACCCACCAAAGCTTTTACGGCTGGTGTAATTGAAATGGATGGCTGCTAGATACGCAAAAGGTCACTAATTGTCACCAGTCAAATGCGGTTATAATACAGCTCACTTAGGTCACAATAAGAGCTTCATGGTGACATTGTCACCTGCAGGTTAGGAGCCTGCTGCACTTCAGGCCCACATTTCATGCTCCATTAATTTTGTGCGCAGAGTTAAACATCTTGTACCATAAGAACGATGTGCTGAAAAAGGAAAAGACAGTCGTTTGTAGAGTGCACAGTAGGTGTCCTGAGGGTCTCTCAGTGTTAAGTACCACAGGAGCACTGAAGGACACTGGAGGAAGGAGATGATCACTGCTGTGAGAGTGCTATATATGTATTACCCTAAATCTACTCTGGCAATCCTAAAAAATGTATATATTCCTGTACAAAAAAATTGAAGGACCTTCAGTAATGTAAGAACACTGTCAGTCTGCCTCTACTCACACCAAAGAGTAAAGGACACTAATGCTTTTTGTAGAATGGATTTTAATAAATATCTACATATAATTCCCATTGGAATATGAATGATGACTTACAATTTGTAATATTTTATGTTACACTATTCTCTTCATACTTCTGTTAAAAAAAAAAAAAAAAAAAAAAAAAAACCACCATAAATAGTGATAGTGCAGTTATAGAACAGTGCATGTGGTAGTGCGTGGTAGTGTGTTTGGAGTTTTCCAGGTTGATGGGTGTGTGACATGAAAGGTCTTAGGAAATTGAAAGTGACGACCCAGCATGGAACATGAATGGAAGTCACTTCTCAGAAATGTGACCTTTTTCTGGTTGTTAAGTCAAGGGTGGGCTAAAAAAGGGGGAGGAGGGGGGAACAAACTGATTTGAAGAGAATTATACAATAGTCAATGGTGCAACTACAGCCCATAAAAGAACACCCCAGAAGGCATATCGTTTTAAAGGCACCCTCATGGTGCAGGGTGACCAGTGGTGTGTTTGTGAGGCAAACTGGGAATGACTTCTGGTGTCTGCAACATGTGTGGAATAGCCAGCATGGTTCCACAAATGGTGCCTAACCAAATTTAGGATGTTTTTTGCTGCCAAAAAGAATTGTGTATGAAACTTCACCCACACAGTTTAAATTTAAGTTTGGTGAATCAAATCAGCCTTACTGAAGTACTGCTTTCTGACTTTAGTTAAATACAAACAGTGTTTCGGTGTTATAGCAGTTAATGGCATGCATGTTTTGTATATTTAAATGCATGTATGTTTCTATACATATATATATGTATTTGTGTATATAGATACTCTTAACGTGTTTATGCATACAGCAGTTTACAATTGGATTGCTGGATAACACAGAGCTGCTACTAAATATAATACCACTAGAGGGGGTACAATCATTACGAATCAAAGGCAGAAAAATAATACAGCTCTGGAATAGAAAAAATATACCATACCAAAATGTTTTAGATTTTGCACATTTATATTTTCAAAACTGTATTTTACTTTTGCATTGTTATTTTTAATCCTATTTATTTTTGGTAAAGTTACTGTAAAGTGTACAGCTGTAGTGTTGCGTGATCATGTGCATGCATGCATGTGTATCAACTTCACTCCACCACTGTGTGTTTGTGTGTGTGTCTGTGCACATAAGTAGACTGTTGGACATACCGCAGGGGACTCCTGCATTGTCAGGGGGCCTCATGTGGCTCGTGTCTGTTCTCATCATCACCACCCCCCCTAATGCATCAGCCACCGCCTTCCCTGCTCAGGCCCTGTCTCCTGATCCACCACGCTCGCGTGAAGACTCTCCGTTCACACTTGGCTTCATGCTTGTCACCTTTATCACTGATGAACTATTCATTGTTTTTCACCCAACACTTGGAACTCAGAGGCAAGTTTATAGCTGCACTGTTACAGCGGTTTTACTCTGACTGATGCAGCGAGTAAACAAAGAGGCATCATTATGTGTTGATGAAAATGTTTACATAATATTTGGTAGAATACATCTACTGTATCTACTGTCATTTGGACCTGCTCATGGCTTAACATCTACCCATATATTCACTGGGGCCTTCAGGGAATGAAATATTTAAAACCCTGCATTTTCATTTCCTGTAAAGAAATTAATGATCATTTGTAAAAGCATAATTCTGGTATTTAACGATCAAAACCATTTTATTATTATTATTTTATTTATTTATTTATTTTTTTTACATATTATCAGCTACAGATTCCATAATATAATGCAAAAATCAATGGAACATCATGGTAAATTAGCCCAATCCCCCTCTGTAGATAAATGAAAGGTCAGAGGTCAGCCACACTATCACACCTCCGGGACTAACAGAGGTTTAGCAAGTTCTTACCAGCATCAATACTTGCCCAAACAATATCTGAAACCTGTCCTTATATGGTTTCCTAGACTAATCAGAATCTGCTTTGGGTACCGAATGGCTTCATGTGTGATCTTTTAAAAGGTTTCAAGCTTTTTTTTCCCTTAAATTTTGCAGAAAAACAGGAAATTCAAATGAGGGCCACCATTATAAGGCTCCACATTTATATTTCATTAAATTTTTTCATTAATGTATTTGCTAATGTTCTTTCCTTAATTTTATAGGTGTGTCTATTTGGAGGGGTTTTTTTGCCATTGTATTTTTTTGTAATGAGTAAATGTTCAAGTAAAAACATGTGTTAAACGTCTCTGTAAATGTTTAACATCGCAGGTAATGAAGCTTGAATGAAACTCCAAAACAAAACCTGAACACATGACCAATCATAAGCATTATAGAAGATCAGGAGAACCGGAACACAAGGTCAGACAAAAGATACAACTGCTGTATTTCTGCTGTCTGTTCCTCTTCACTGATGTTATCCAAACATGTACATAGGAAGCTTAAACAAAGCCTGTATTCATCTGCAGCCGGTGGCTCAGGCTGCTTTTGAAGACGTGGCCCTCTTCCACGGACCGTGCAGTGGCAGGTTTTCAGGTCATCTGAGGCGATGTGCATACTTTGGATGTCATCTTGGCTGTTGTATTATTGTTTTATTCACAAGGCATGGACTAATTATTTCAACAGCTCTCTTCATTGGGGAGCAGATTGACAGTTGCCGTCATTGGAGTGATCAGTCTGTTTCTTGGACTCGGCTGAGGCTATTTGATGTATATTAACAATAATTGGTGCCACCGCCACAATGATGTTTAGTAAACCTTTGTGCTATTTTCCAGCAGGATGCCCATGAGGAATTTTTTGAGTAGCTGCTTGGTCTACAGAGACGCCCTCAGAGTCATGACAGATGGGAGGACTGCTGTCCTCTGGAGATCAGAGATACGACAACCTAATCATCATTATCACCTTAAAGGACATACAGTCTTCCTCATTGTCGTGCTGTCTCTTCTGATCAACAGAAAAGCTAAAATTCCCCACATGTACAATTCCATCACTGTAACATTTAATATATGGCATCATAAAGGGCAAATAACAAAAGAATGGTAAAGCGATGTATAATGACATTTTTTATCATAAGCAAATGTATGATAGCTGTGGGGTATCACATGGATAAGAAATTACCCATCGTATAATTGGGATATAAGAAATCATACCCATTAACAAATTACATTCAGTGCCTACATGGGTCATAAATTTTGAAAAAAAAAAAGCAGATGTGCTACAATTATCATTTGCAGAACAAATGTCAGTAATTATCAAGAAAATATGTAAATATTTTAGAAGAACCAAGGTTAAATAATAAGTGGGATTCAAAGTGCCTTAGTCAGTATAACAACAGTATGGTTTTTAAGGTAAATTTTTATGTTTAGAAAATTGCTTTTTTCTGATTTAACCATTTTATCTTGTCAACAGGGATGTCTTGTCTTTGCCTTTTTCATTCTGCATTGGTGATATACGTGATCTAATTGTTATGTTAGTGTTATCTTAGTTTCTGTTGTTAAAGAACAAGTTGGTTTGTTCCTTCATATCTGGCATCCAGCGTTGATGCGGCGAGGTGGTGGTGTCTCAAGTTCCAGCATCTAGCAGTGACTCCAGCAGGTTTGGAGTCTGCCAGATTCTACAAGTGAATGAGAGGCAGATGTGTGGTGACAGCACTACGCTCATTAGGCCGAATCAGTGTCATACTGTGACAACTGGCCAACTTGAGGCTTCTCTCGTCACTCAGTTCTTACTCCATTCAGCCAAGACCAGATCGGACTCTGCCAGACTGGACTTCATTTGAAACCACAAACTGTTCTAGGTCTACTCTTTCATTTATGTAAGATATTTTAGTTTAGGTTTGGTGTTGCCGGACCGCTGAACTTAATAAGTTAAGTTAGTTATGCTATCTGCAGCCTTAGTAATGCTTCAAAGTGAACTGTTTCCTCACACCTAACTCTGGTCTCTCTGTTCTTCATGACTCTGACCACTTCTTCACCCTACTCCTCAAACCCAGCTGTGTGGTCAGCTCTGGCCCCTGAAGGCCTATATCCCTGGGCTGAAGTTGTGATATCTATTTCAGTCCACTAGAGACCAGACAGCCGCCACCGTGGCTCCAGAGAATTCCCTGTCCAGTGATTACTGATGGTTGCTCTCCACTCATATGCTTTAGCATCTCCTGTGTCCAAACTGCTTAGCATCTGATGGGTCGCTCTAAGCCATTAAAGCCAGTTTGCAATTATAGATGTGTGGCTGCTGGACACAGAAACAGATGTGCTTTGATCTATTTACGGTAGGATGGACGGGGGGGTCATAACAGCTTACTTTCATGCGTGGGTCAGATCACGCACCTCTGACATCCCTTGTCTTTCAGTTCACTTGACAAGCACTTTTCAATCAACAGAAAGTTTTCTGATGAATGGGCAGGAGGACACAACCGCAATAGCAGCTGCTATTCATGTGTCTACGAACGTGGGTGTGTATGTGTCAGCACAAATAGATACACATAGATCAGCGAGCATGTGTGAATGTAGTGTGTTTTTCTGCATGTGCCAACCACAACCAAGCATGTGTGGAGGTGAGACCTTGCTGAATGGAAATTCAAACTATCCTGTTGCACTAAATAAAAGGGAACCAATTCAAGCCCCATCTGTTTAAGTACCAAAATTCACCAAGGGGCAAAATAGTTAGTGTTGCGGTACATTTTTAACGCCTTGTCTCCTTTTTCCCCCCTCAGCTTGAAGTGCTTTGGGTGGTGAAAAATGGAAAACAAATGTTCTGTTGACAGCTTTCTTATGCCCAGGGTGTGTGAGTATTTATATCATAAAGGTGCCAACACATCCTGGTTTTACAGGCTGACCATCGCTGGGGGGAGAAAAGAGGGGGACAAGGGGGGGGGGTTATCCTGTAGCTCATTCTGGTAATTACTAGATCAGTGATGAATAGGCCTTGATAAGCCTGTGACAAATTAGCTTACAATGAATTCTGATGTGGGGTGAAATTCTTATTTGTTTTAAATGAATTTAGTTTTATAATCAAACTAGGACATCTGCAAAGTAGAACCTGCTGACTGGATCCTGGTGCAGGTACAGCACTGTCTGCAGGTGGGCTGTATTCAGAGCTGAGGCTGTAACAGTATGTATGAACGCTCCAGTTCTGCGCAAGGTTCAGACTCTCCGCAAGTTTAAAAAGCAGAGCATGCTTCAGTAATATTCAGTTCTACTCTCATTTTTCTTCCTTGTCACTTGTCTTATTGTCACCACTTTGCTTGTATTAAAAATTCACGGGTCACTTGTATGGCATTTAGTGCTTGTCTCCAGTGTACTGTGTGCCTGTGCTAACTAGTCAGTTGTGACCACTTTTCACAGCAGCAGCAATGCCTTGGGCGAACTGTGATTTCATAATGTTTATGGTGTCAGTAGCAAGCCTGACGGGTAAAATGATAATAACTCCTCCACCAATATGAATAATGAATGAACTCATATCATTTCATAAATCAGACGGGATACACAGCATATGGAAATAAGCGAGCATATTCTTACAACCCGGGCTTCCCTGTTAAATAAAAACACCCGGTTCTGAAACGCTGTTAATTCTATAGTGCTGTATCCTGCATGATATCGCCTACAGCATCCTTTGGGAGCTCTACTGTACCATCACAGAGGTGCATTTGACAGTGTTCACAGAGGGAGTCCAACACTGACATTGTGCTGTAAGCAGGTCTTTCCTGAGGTGAACCATGTGTACACAGCTTTAGGTCCTCTCTGATGTAGGTGCTTCTCGGCCTGCCAGTGTCGTGTTGCGAGGCCACCATCCCACTGCGTTTGTTCTACTTTAGTGTGCCGAGCAGAATGGGAATATTCATTCATAAGATTACATTCAGCAAGTCACTACCTACACTCATAAACATATATTAAAAATTAAGTTTTTCCACCTTTAACTTTTAAATATTATTGAGTTCTTTGAGAGTGAGAGAATAAAAAATAAATCTATTTGCTTTCAATCAAATTCATAACTGAACAACAGAAACTAGACCCTCAACAAAATAAGAGATGCCTAAAAACGTAAAATTCTGAGGTCTGGCTGGACTTGCTCATTAATTCAGTTAAATGAAGTGAAAGACGGGAATCAGAGTGAACCGAACAGGAAAAAAGTACCTTGAAACCATTTCCTGTTATTTGGGCAACCAGCAGAAACATCTCAGTATTAATTGTTCCGTTGTTGTTCTCTGTCTTCTCTTTAAAAAGAATGCATTAAGTTTCCTTCACAAACTCAGATTTTTTTTTTTTTTTTTGCAGTATTGCTCCTTCTTTTTCTGTTTTTCCCATAATTGCTGGGTCAGTAAGTTGGCGGTAGATTGGGTCAGGGGCCACAGTCTGCTTGTGTCCACCAGCTTTGGCCTGTAAAGGCTAATACCTCCTGACACTCTCAGCTCCATCAGTCCTGGCCGCATCATTCTAGTAATGCAGAAGTCATCAGGGCCTGGGATTGCGTGAGGGCTCTCATCTGGAAACCCAAACAACCTTAACCTCATTGAATTCCTGTTGAAGAACGCAAAAAAATTAATGAATGGATTAAATTGCCACTTTGTTTCATTAATCTGTCTCAGATTTGGGTGCTTTTGACATATTTTACAAAAAAATCTTTAAATCAGATGAGGAATAGACAAAAATCTTTGGACTTTATATTGCAGCAGCATAGTCTAGTGAATGTGTAGAAGAGATGTTGCAATTTGTGTTGAGAGGCCAAAGTTTAATTTGGACTGTGTTTGCTCTTTAGCTGGTGTACTGGTCTTTTGCGACCATACTCTACTTCCTTTACAGGCACTTGAATGAATTGTTGCTTAACCTGCGCAGTGACCCTGCCACATGTCATCTGCATCCTTCTACCCCAGATCCACAACTACTTTCCTTGTGGGCAACACTTTGCTATGCGTCAAGTGAGCCACAGACTCATGAAGGGAAATCCATAAACCTTGTGTTAGGGCAAAGAAAAAAGTCAGCACCAGTGCTTACTCATCTGTTAAAAACGGAGTGATCTGCAAAGTTTGTATGAGAGGGTTTTTGACGGTGCCCTGCTGCTTTGTCAGTGCAGCACATGCTGCAGGCACTGGCATCCCCTATTGCCTTCCAGGTCATTGGCCAGGCGCAGCAGGAGGTGGGCTTCTAGCCCCATGACACGTCCCTGATTCACAGCTGGATCCGTAACAAGGTATCATAGCAAATGAGTCGGTAAAACATCACTGGTTTGAAGAGCGTGAAAAATTGTCATGATATCATTTGTAATTCCTGATCTGGACTGCCAATGGTAGGAAAGAGAGAGAGCTCTTCGAGAGTGAGAGAGAAATCTCGTAATGAAGGGATTTTATTTCTCTTCACCATCTCCACCAGTCTTGCCCCCCTTTCTTCACCTCCCCACAGCCTGACCCCTAAACTGATGCCCGAGGGAAGAGATCCAAGCTAATGTAAGGAGGCAATAATTAAACATCTCGTGATTCTTAGCCATGTGGCTTATAGGTGTTGCACTCTTAACATGAGAGCTTTATGACACATTGTCCTGTTCTTGAATGTGGGTTTTGCTTCTCATTACACATGAACGGTCGTGACATGTCAGATTGAGCCTGTCCTGGTGTGTTACAGTGATAGTAGTGATGTTTGGGTTATACTGGAAGTTGTCTAGGTTGGAACTATATCGGGCAACAACTATTACCACCGATTATCATGTACTAAAATTATTTATTAATATTTCTCCAACATAGATACCAGAGGGCATCATCTTAAATGTTATACAAAGCAAATTAATTAATAATATCACAAAAAATGAACCATTCATTCATTCATGAACCCGTTTTATCCTCACAAGAGTCACGGGGGGTGCTGCAGCCTATCCCAGCTACCTATGGGTGAAGGTGGGGTACACCCTAGACAAGTCACCAGTTCATCGCAGGGCTGACATATAAAGACAAACAACCAACCACTCTCACATTCACACCAGTTGGGCAATTTCAGGTGGACCAATTAGCCCATCAGTGCATGTCTTTGGATGGTAGGAGGAAGCCAGAGTACAAATAATGAACCAATGTTTGTTTTTATTTATCTAAAATTGGAAGGTGTTCTTGCATAATATGCCAGGTAAAAGATATTTCAGCTAGTCAAAATGTATAATTACTATTAATCCAAGCCTTTATTTCCATACTGTAAACTGGCCACACTTCAAATTAAAGACAACAGAAGAAATACTTAAAGTGCTACCATAATAAAAATGGATTTGAACAACACAATGCATTATGCAATAAAGTTGATAATCCTTATGATCTTTAACCTTTCTATGTTTAGAGTACAGTTGGTTGTGTGGCTCTGTGCTGGTTTGATGGATGCAAAGAATGGACAAACATCAGCTTCCTCTAAAACCACAATGGAGACCTTGGATCTAAATGTCATGGTTTCATAACGGATACACTGACATTTGTGTGATGGGATTTAGCCATGGGTTAATATAGCCATTGCTGGCACACTGCATTGATGTCCATCTCACTCGGGCTGTGAAGTCTATCTCACCATTTTTTTTTTTTTGTGCCCTCACAGAAGTTTCTTTCAAAAGGATGAATTGGATTCTGTGCCGGTTAAAGCCAATTATTTTATCAGAAAAAAAACTGTTTGATATGTAGGTTTGCTTTATATGATGTTAATGTGCCTCAGGAGCTGTTCAGATCATTCTTTTTTGGTGAGTGTTGGGTTGGGGTGGGGGCTGTAGGGGAAGGCAGGCGATCAGCATTAAAATCAGAGCCATGTAAATCTAATCAATTATACAGTTTTTCAGATAAAATGTTGGTAAATCAAAACACATTTTCCAAAAGTCACAGTATAATGAGAAATTTAAATTGGAAACAGAAACCATTTGTTTATTATAAATGCCAGGGTGAGGTGGTGACTTGCCATCCATAAATTTCGTTATCCTTTCATATTCCTTTTATCTATGACTACAGCTTTGGCACTCGTTCAAGATTTTAATGAACCCAGACTTCTGAGGCATCAAGGCCTAGTGATGCATTGTCCATTTGGATCAGGGTGTACAGAGGGGGGACAAAGGCAAAATGCTTTTGCCTTTGACATAATATTTTATATTCTATTGCCTTACAGGGGGGTCATTAGGTGATTGCAACATTTAACAACGTAACAGATTGACAAGAATAAACACATTTCGGTACATATCTGGAATTAAGAATCAGACTGGTGATCTTGTGCGCATGTGTGTGTTATGTGGCGAGGGGTGACTTGAATCAAAAAATAATTTTCTGTGCTTTATGAGGAGACAGAGAACCCCCCTGCTCTGGCGCGACCTGGTGTCGGCTGCTTTCTTGGGCTCAGAGGTTCCTAGGGGAGACCAGAATGGAAGTTGAGCATCTTGCTGTGATCCAAAGAAAGTGTGCCAAATGCTATCAAAACTGGATTAGTAGACAACAATTGTGTTCGATGAACGGAAGGGGGAGGGAAAGAAGTAGTTTCCAAGTAACCCGTGGATGGAATTTTCCAACTGCATTGTGTTTCTATCCCATGTAAGAAGTGATGTGCACATAGGCCTCTTTTGTGCTGAAAAAAAAAAATACTTTTCTTACCTGGATATGATATTTCAGGTTTACTGTTAAAAAACTGTTTGCAAAAAAACTGGTGTTCAAAAAACAGGTTGCATTTGGGGTTTAGGGAACTAGTAAATCAGTCAGGTCCACATACAGTACATTTGGACAGTGCCACAAATGTTGTAATTTTGCCTTTTAACACCACTCCAGTGGAGGTGAAATGAAAGAATCAAGGTGTGATTGAAATGTGGACATTCAGGTTTAATTTTAACTAAAATAGTAACAAAAATATACACAGTAATGGTTGTAATTCTTGAATGGTTAATGGAGTATTTTTGTACAAATCCCCTGAATTAAAGCTGAAAGTCCACACTTCAATCACATTTTGATCATTTCATTTCCACTGTGGCAGTGTACAGAGACAAAGTTACAAAATTCATGTCACTGTCCAAGGTTTTATCGACTTGACAATGACTTACAGTAACCAGCAAATAACATAGGGATCATAAAGGATGACAACAGTAGCTTATATGCTATTAAATCCAAACAAGTGTCACAGGAATATGTTAAAAATCAGTTTAATTAAAGGTCAACCTATATGATCCAGCTGACATGTATTTTAAACTATAAACACAATTATATTGAATCTGCATTGGGTCAACTTTTGTACCATGGCAAAACTAGGCAAACTTTCTGCACCCAAAACAAAACGTATACATTTTCTGAAAAGAGATGCGGTGTTGTAACTTAGCTGCTGAAAGATGATGAACACTGAAGTTTTTCTTAATTCCCCTCAAAATGTGTCTGCCTCTACAACCTTCACAGAGAAGGGTAGCTACAGTAACTACAGCAGCGAATTTAAATATACCCACAGCCCAATGTCTGTCCTCTGAATGCTGACATTTGGAGCAAATCCCCTGCTGACTTAATCATGGCAAATATTGCGTGTCATTTGTGCACCACACTCGGACCTGGCTGATGGTAGTAGTAGTAATTCACCACTGCTGAGAGAGAGAACTCCTGGGGTGACGTACTCAAATCTCTCTTCTCTCTTTCCCTTTACTCCTCCCTGTTTCTCTCTGTTGTGAGGTTCAGTCTGTCTCTGTTCCTTCTGTCTAAAGGAGCAGAAGGACGGCAAAGTCTTTGAAGACAGAGACCATCTGTGAGGCAAAAATGTACACACTGGTGAATATACCCAACTATACACACATCCACAATCCATAGCCTACACAATACAAAGAATAGTCTAGTACTGATTTGGATCATTATGTTTTATGATTATGTTTTCTAAAGTACCTATTAATGTAATTACCAGCAATAATTTTTGTTTTTCCTATGCTTTGGATTACCTTCTAAATGAAATTAGAGTTAACCCAACTGTTCAGATAATTTCCAATGTTTCATCTCCTGCTGTTATCCTCCTCTCCACAGTTACACTACACTCCTCTGTTACTCGCTGTTTACTCTCCCATGTGCTACCAGGTCCTACAGCCCGCCCCTCTTCATCTTGTAGCCAATCAATGAGCTCCATTTGTAGGACCGACATAATTTATTAGCCAATCGCTGCTCAGAGAGTCCAAGCAAACATGGCGGCGCACATAACCAGAGCGGTAAAACGACTTGTTCCACAGTAAGTCACTGTAAATGTTTTTATAATTTCTCCTTTTAACACAAATGTACTGTCATTTAAACGAAGACACTCTTTGGGTGAATGGCGCTAAGTACGGGTCGTTCTGCTGTATTGCGATAGCGTCTGTTTGTCAAATGTCACTTGCTGAGTGTTTGCAACATTATGAGTGTGTTTGTCATTGAGTTTTATGTACAAAAACGACATAGACCTTTAAATATATGCATTTGTTCCTTCTTGAATGAGGTTAGAAAGCGTTTACATTACTCAACCCGAAATGACAACCCCTGCTTCACAACAAACCGGCTACTACTGTGGTCGTGTTCTCTGCATGCTAGTACCTTAGAAGGACAACTTAATCTGCAGTTTGGCATTAAAAACAAAAGACTAATTACAAGGCCTTTATTCTGCTGAAGGGTACAGATGAGATGGTGTTACTGTGTTTGTCCCAGTTTAAGTGTAGTGGGGGTGTTCTGTGGTGAGTTGTGTGTAGTCTGTGACATTCTGTTGAATTTCTGTCTTATTTTTACTCTAAATGCCATCAGCATGTGGATTGTAATTAAATAAATTTTAGATACTGAAAATAGGAAATTGATTTTATGCCATTTTGTAGGCCTCTTTCTTCTTTACACTAGATGTCTGAAGCAAATGTCATACCTTTTACTCCACTACATTTGACAAATAGATACTGTACTGATTTCAAGTTTTAATTCCCTTTCTGTCCAGCTAAAACAATTTCCAGATGTGCTTATAAGTATTAACTTATGTTAAAGAGAAGGATTAAGTTTTTTTTTTTTTGTTTTTTTGTAGGGAAATGTTACGTATTTTGCCTTGTAACTTTTTTCAAACCTTTAATGGATCATTGAATCCTTTTCTTTAACGTAAGCATTATATATACTCACGTCCGTACATGCATTGTTTTCACTGAATAGAAAGTAAACCAAGACTATCAATCAGTTTGGATAATTATAAGGATTTCTTTTTCTTTTTTGTCAGACAAATGAAAAAAGAAGTTAGTTCTTTTACCTTGACATGTTTCAGCTACAACCTGTACCATTCCTCAAGGTACAAAAATTAACTTTTTTCCATCTGTCTGACCAAAAAGAAATCTTTATGAGTTCTAGTAGACAATATGAACCTAACTGGACTAGTTTGGATAATTCTTCAAGGCAAAATATGCCAAATTTTCTTAAAAAAACAATATGTAGTTTTTAGGGATGCATCGATACCACTTTTTTCCAGACCGAGTACGAGTACTTACATTTGAGTACTTGCCGATATCGAGTACCAATACAAGTACTTTAATAATCCCATTCCAGTTCTTAGTTCCTTTTGTTCCTTTTCCTTTTTGTGCTTTATTGTTGTTGTCATTAGTCTGACTGGAAAAAAGTACTGCTACCATCATTTAATGTGTTGGAATGAGCGTTTCTCAATTAATCCACCAGGGGGCGCCGCTTTGAATTAACAATACTGGGCAAATACCACAAAGAAGAGTAAAGTTTTTTGAGAAGAAGAAGAAGAAAGTCAGTAATAACAAACATGGAGACGACAGAGGCAACACTAATGTGATACTAATATTGCAGCGTTTTTGCTGGTAAGGTTTAACAGCTTAGCTTCAGCAGGAAGAGAAAAGAGAAATGAGTGATAAGTTTCGTTTTCACTTCCGCTGGTGGGGGTCCGCACCGCTCCGTACTCCCGCTGGTATTCTCATTCTGGGTACGCATCCACCAGCACCTGGAAAACGGATAGAATGTACGCAGAGGATGGACAGAACACTGCATCCGTATCTGTCTGTGTCTTTAACGTTACTTGCAGTCAGAGTTACTTTTATCACCGTCATTTATTTTGAAAATTCTCCACACTCTTCAGGCTCCCCACACATTATTCCACCGCCGCGTACCTGCAGCACTGAACTGGGAATATCAAATGGCCGTAAGTGCTATCTTACTATATATATATCTTACTATCTTTGTATCGGATTTCGGATTACTTTTACGAGTACGAGTACACACACTGAGTATGGGAGCCGATGCCGATACTCGTATTAGTATTGGTGCATCCCTAGTAGTTTTATATAATAATCATCCATTTGGAAATATGCAAGTACCTGTATACTCCCATTTTCAACATGTTTTGGTCTGCTCAGGACATTTCTGGGTGTGAACCTTAGGAGAGGAGCAATATTAAGTCAAAGCAACTCCGGTTTATTTTGTACTTCTCCCGTACTCCACCGCGCTTTGTGTTTTGAAGATCTTTATGAAAAACAAAACTCTAAGCAAGGACCATTCTACTGCAAATACTTTTCCTTTAATACGTTACATTTTAATGATAATACTTGGTTTTTAAGAAAAGCAGAACTGTTCCTAGTGTCATTTTAGTACATTTACACACAACTGCAGTACTCATCAGAGGAGCTTGGTGATGATGGAGACTGATGTGTATGATTCATGTTATACCAACTCTGATGTACAGTGTTTAATGTGAGCATATGTGACAGATTTTATTTGTTTTATATGCAACCTATTGAAAAACTTCATGTTTTATAATCTGCTCTTACTTAACTGCATGCAATGTTTCTTATTTCTTATATTCACATTAAGTTTGATGATGATGATGATGATATAGGCTAATTTATACTGTTTTTGTCTTTGCTAGTGCCATGGCTGTGTGGGTAGAAATGTCAGTGTTGGGATGCTCCGTCAGTTCGTCTCCCAGTTTGGTTATTTTTCATCAATTATTAGATATTACCATGCAGCTTGTTGAAATGCCCATGGAGTTCATAGGAAGACTTGTCATAACTTTAGTTTTCACTCATTATTGTTTTCAGTACTCGTAATCTGCTGAATGAGTTGGCACAAAATCTGGCTTTGAGATTTATGGTTTCCAGAGGCTCTGTCCATATCCTTTGTAATCCTGTAATTTTGTTAGTGAATGTAATAAAAATGGCGTCATTGGGGTTACATTTATGTAATGTGTTGCTTGTACTGATAAATGCAGACTGTGTTGTTTGTTTTTATGGCGTAGTGTTGCAGTAGGGTTGTGTGGTTTTACTGTTAGTTTGCTACAAAAAAAATATTGATTTGAGTATTAAGAGTGGAGAGAAATGTTGACGTTTCATTTTTGTAAACTGTGGCTACAAAGGCATAGTGTGGGCTGGATATAACTAATAACCAACCAAGTAACCAACCAACCAAACAAACAAAAAACAAACAAACCCTGTCCCTATTGGAAACCACCTGTGATTAGCCTGGGTTTTTCATTACAGAGTAGATTTTCTACAACTTGAAAATTACAGAATTGTGTAGATTTCTGTTGTTCTCTCATACCCTTTGCATATCAATATGTCAAAATGTAAGTAGGGAAAACTTGCCGAGTGATGCGGTCTTAATATCCAGCCAAACAATTTTTTATCAGCCAAAATGTATGCATACTGGATATGGCTTTAAAATTTAATTATTAAACATACTGCAGTAAGACAATTTGAGACTTCGCAGAGGGAGTTGGGAAAGAGGTTTGCTGAAAACAAAATAAGGTTTCCCACAGGAATTTAAAAATGTGTTTATGTTGAAATGTATAGAAATGCATACCTATGATTTTAGTAACATAAAGATCATATTAAAATCAAAATGATTGCAAATACTGTAGTGAAGAGAATGCCAGATGTAGAAATAAGACAAAATATGAAATAAAACTGTCATGGCCACTTCAGTGTCTGAATTTATGAGTTGCATTTGAATTCACCATGTTTTGCAAGGTGGATTGCAGAATTTACGACCTACACTTGAATGCACCATCTGTGTTGAAGTCTTACAGATCAAAGGACACAAACAATGTGCAGATGACAAGTCATTGAGGAGTGATGGTTAAAATTGTATTGTATTTATTGTAATTCTCACATATATAATTGCACAACACAGCAGATTGGCAGAATATTAATCAAATTAAATTTTAGTTTTGACACTGGATATTTCTGGTGTAAAAAGCGTGCAGTGTGTTGGCTATTTGTTAGTAATTACCAGATTTATAGCCTTAAAGTGCCCACATTTGGTGTCAGTATATAGGCTGATTCACAATTACTTTCATCTCATTTGTTTGTGGATTACTTAAATATAGAAAGGAAAAAAAAAAAAATCTTCAAAACTGAAAGGTATGTTTTAATACTCTCATTTTACACTCCTACCCTGCATGGTGAATGAGAAGTGTTGGTGGTCTTAATTTGGCCCACAGGCTGCCACATGATGATCGTGGCTTTAAACTGTCAAAGTGGTTAAAAATAATTTATATCATATTTTATACAGACTGCATTTAACAAGTTCCCAGTTAGCAACCACCATGTGTGACATAATGTGTTATGTAAAAGCAGTTATGGCATTTCCTTGGTGTAAATTAAATTATGACCGTCTACAAATGAAACCATATGTATGCTAATGTGTAAGTCTTTTGTGCAAAAAGTATGATGCAGTGAGAGTTGATATGCTGCACAGCGCTCATCAGCTTCTGTAAACTGTCACACAAGCCAGATCAGAGCTTCTCCCAGTTTGACTGTCAGTTACAAACTATTTAAGTGAGTTTAATATTCTAGTATGTCTGTACTAGTCAACAACATCGTGACATGTGGCACTAATTCAGGGCACATGAATTTCCAGAGGCACAAAGCTGATGATCCTGCCAAATTAGAGTGTGAAGTGAGTGTCATGCCAGTGGGTTGTACGTGTGTGTCTTTGTCTGTTTGGATTTGTAGCTGTAGAAATGGACTGGACAGAGTAGAAACAGATTCATTTCCTTACATAAATTTGCGATGTGTGGAACTATATAGAGCTTAAGCATATAAAATATCCATTCTTTATGTTGAATCTGCTGCAGAGCAGTATTTACATGGTTAAATGCAGCTTCTCAGATGGCTGGAACTAGGAGAGGAATGTGTGTGCTTGTTTTATGGACAGCCTAGAGCCCTCGCCCTGGCATTGGCGGCAGACTGCTCTTTGTCACAAACACCCTCGTGTCAAAGATGCAACAGCATCCTGGAGGAAGCATTGACTGCTGCTATGAAGTCGACAAGTGATGAAAGTAGCCTAGAGGTTGTCAATTAAGAGAGCCAAGGCCTGGACCTTATAAGTTAATGGGCAGTTTCCCCTCTCAGGGCCTGCTAGGGCTTTATAGCACAGCTTATAAAAACCCCAAGTGTAATGCACCCCTATAACGTTTTCAATTAAGAGAAAGGGCATAAAGCAGTGCAGACACTTGGCAGCCATGCAAGAATGTTTATAAAGTGGCATTTGGCATAAATTGGGAGGAGAATTTTCAATTGCCCCAGTTGTTTTAAAGCAGCAGCTACTGTGCAGATTTTTATTTTGATGGCACTTCATGCTGACTGGAAGCATTACAGACTTCCTGGTGTCTTCCCATTACCAGTTCTTTCAGCTTGGTCATATGGATACACAGCCTGAAGTTTAAAAGCTCATACTTTTCAGTTGTAAAACAGACAAACAAGACAAAGGTAACATTTTAATGTGCATTTATAGTAAGTTCTAAGTTTACACTGTCAGTAGAGATACATTAGTCATTTCACAGTTAATCTGACTAATTAACTTACTGTCTTAGAATATCAGATTTTTACATGGACTTTAATTCAGTAAAACTATTGATTTTTATCACACCGGAACACTAAAACCAACAGATTACTATTTGTAAGATAATTATCACAGAATTACAGCACACACACACACACACACACACACACACACACACACACACACACACACACACACACACACACACCAGTTTAATGCTGTTAGGAATCTGAATGCTTGAAGAAAATCCCTTTTACTCATCTGGTGTCTTCTACGGTTGAGCTGGCTTTGGCTTCCGGTAGAAAAATAAATGAGTGTTGAATAAACACCAGTGTGTTGACACCTCATTTCCCCATTGATTACTGGCTAGAGGTGTGTGGCCATAATCCAATCAAGCAAGAAAACAACCATGTGGACTGTGTAACCAAATTCTCAGTGAGGGAGGGCAAGGCAGCAGGTTCTCCAGGTTACCCCAAAGTCAGTGTCCTATACCTTTTTCAGTCCTCAATGTTTCATCTAAATATATGAATGAATATTTTTCAAGCATTTATTCTTTGTGGAGACAGTCTAAAGCCCATAGTAGCACAGTTTTTTGGGAGATTTGTGAAAAACATGGGAAACACTGTAAAAAATGGCAATTTCTCAGCTTTAATTCGTGCAGTTTAATGAATAAAACTAAATCTACATGTCTGCATTATTTTATATCTGTAGTGTAGTTCGGGTTTTTGAGGTCACGCATCAATACATCTCTTGTTGAGCCAGATCATCTTGCTTTTGAAACTTGCTACAGAGCATTAAGTTAACAAATGTTGCAATGTGAAAACAAAGCTCCAGTGACTGGCGTGGGGACCAGCTGAGTAAACGTGGTTGAACGAGGAGTGTGGGATGGCAGAAAGAAAAGAAGCCTACACTTGTCCCATTGCCGACCAAGGTGGATCCATACGGGCAACAGATGGATATGTTACCCTGTATCCCCAATGGAAAAAAAAAGGGGGGGAAAAAAAACAATCAAAACAAGTGTCTCCGTACTAGCGCTGAAGCCTTTGATCAACAGCACATCTTTGCCTTAGGAGAAGGACTCCTTAGGAACCCAGAGCGCACATGGAATTGCATCTGTATAAACATGGCCAGGGAGGAATGTGTGAACAATGCAACAAAAGAATTTTGTTCAAGAAACGTGGGGTGGACTTGGCTAACGGGTGGTTTATGTGGTTTAGAGGTTGAGCATGGTGGTCAGATTGAATGTGAAGCTGGGGAAATATTCTCTGTTTTTTATGATAACAAAACTGGGAAACTTGTGTTTTTGCTCTTTACAGATGTAAGCCAATACAAGTGCCATGATGAAATCTCCACCAGAAAATTATGCATTTTAGGACCAGTGTACTCAGTTTTTTTTTTCTTTTAGCATTTTTATGTACTTTATGTTTTCAGCTTATTAGTATGTCCCATACAAATTGCAATATAAATCAGATTTGCTGAGGCCTAAATTCCCTACATTACAGGTGTCTCATGAAACCACTTATCCCTAATCTATTGTATATAATATGGTCATAATCTGTTCAGTTAGTGTATATCCATCAAAATGTTTAACACTAGTCTAAGTACCATATGTGGAACCAGTCTGTAGTCATGTCAAGCTGTAGCCTCTGTTGATGTATTCCATCTGTAGCTTCTGTTGATCTATTTATTATACTGCGTTGGAGTATTTACCGAAGGCATGACTAACAATTTCTAATAGTTTACTGTTGTGCTCTTACAGAATAGCCTATGTAGCATTAATTGGGTAGCGCTTAAAGAGTTGTGTGTGGGCAGGATATTACTTCCAGGTTTGCAGTCACCTGTCATAAATCCAGAAGGGTTTGCGTGGCTATGAAATATACAGATTTGAGGTTTTTTCAACTGTACATCCCAGACATGTAGGCGTGTATTTGCATCATCGATATATGATCACTTTTAGTTATTAGTGCAACGTGCCCCCCCCCCCCCCCCCCCCCCTTTTCCTCTACCTTTTGGTCTTCTCACGACACTGAGGTTGGCCTATTGCCATGGTGATGGTTTGCTTGTTCCAGGGCGATGAGGTGTAATTTACCCAGCATTTCCTGTCTGATACATTGCACCCTAATGAGTAAGATGCCTGTTTTTATAGCAGAGTGTTTGTTAACCAGGCACAGCAGAGGGCTTTTGTGTATGTGTGGGTGATGTGCACATATGCGTGTGAACCATTCTACCTTAACATGTTTTGGTGTATACTTACCAGGTCTGAGGCTCATATACAGCACAGCTACGGGTGGGCACAAAGCTGCAGTTCTTGGTTTAACCCCTCGGTGTCAGTATTGACAGTGTGCTGTGTGATGGGACATTTGAGCACTACTTGTGAGGTTTGCTCTGGAACAAAGTGAAGCTTCATCTCATGGATTTCTCTCATTAAATAGTTCCACACTCTACTTTGTCGCTATCTTGAAAACTTTATTTTGATCATCGACAACTGCATCTGCGTGATGACATTTTATATCTTGTGAGAGACATCTTGACAGGATAAAGGAGCACTAATTAGAGCTTCCCTGATTAAAATAGCAGATTACTTCACATTTACAGCACATTTAGAAAAAGTTTGATTCGTGTAATTATTTGAGTCACAAAAGACTGTGATGTGAAACAAATGACATGAAAGTTTTCTAATCTAAAAGAAACATGCAAACTTTTTAACAACTACAGACACAACTATTAATAGGTAAAGACTTGACGTTATTAGACAGGTGTAAATGAACTACAGGACTTGTGTATTTGTATGTGAAAGCGTCTGAGATAAAGGTCTTGGACTACAGAGGCGACAGGATCATTAACATGCTATGAAAAACCACTGAAAACAGCATAACCGTAATATGGCTGTCACTGGAATTCTAGAAACATCATCATATATCTGGGCATGCAGAGAAGAGCTGGCTGTTTCTTTTTCTTTTTTTTTTGTGGTTTTTGGAAATGGCTTATAACTTCTCATCTCATCACTGGCACAAGTTGCAGACAAGCAGCCTCCTGTTAGCACTACACTTCATTAGAACCAGGTTTCAGTGGTACCACACACATTCAAACAGCAGGCCCATCTCCCTAGCATCAAAGAAGACTCATACAAAGGGTTGTCTCTGTGTCTGTCTTCCCATCAGTGTCTGCTAATGATGCATGCGGCACACATTTTTAACATTGACACCCCTCTTTTCCTATCACTCATTCACACACTCAGTCTCTGCTTCAATTCTCTCCGTCTCTCTCTCTCTGTCTCTCTCTCTCCCTCTCTCTCTGCCTTTCGTGGTATTTGTTTGGCTGCTGGGTTTTGTTTGTTTATTGTTTCCAGATGGCAGACGCAGACTTCATTTGTGTGGCTTTCAAGTTCCCAGAGAGCTTTTTACTGCCTTGGCTCAAGCGCTTATCCTGTTTCCTCTAGCCGAGCTTTATGATGGGCCCTTTATATGTAGCAACTGGAAACAACTGTCACTACCAGTCTGCGTCGGAGAGAATGGGAGAAAGCCCAAGGAAAGCGTCTCTCTCTTTTTTTTTTTTTTCTCTCTCTCCGAGCGCGCCATCTGAACATCTTCATTAGTGACAGATCAGTCAATTCTCCGATGAGGACCATGTTTCTTTTCCCTGAGGGTGAACTTCACTGGCTTCATAAAATAGAAGCGAAAATCTTGATCGTGTTCACCACTCCACACTTCTGTTCTGTCATCTGCAGTCCCACAGAGATGTAGGATATAGGACACAATGTGCAAAACTAATTCTTTGTTGACATGACGGTTAGGCAGCATGTTCACTGTAGTGATGAAGCTGAAGCTGGTAGCATTTTTTTTTTTTTCTCAGGACCTTGCTGAGTCTAGTCTGGGCATCATTAAGCGCTGTGACATCACTTATTTACAGGAACCCAGGAGGGCGACTTGCCCAGTAAATGTGGGGGAGGACCAGTGCATGTCTTTACTCATCGGATGCGGTTTTAAGACGGGGCAGTAATCAAAGCTCTCAGCTATATAAAACCCACCCCTTCTCCTTAAGGAGGCCTTTTTGTCCTGGTTGCTGCTGAATGAGTGATTACCCTGGCATTCCAACCTGCCTAATCCCATTTCTAGAGGTGATTTAACACAGAGCCATGATGTCCAAAGTGCCGCTTGTCCCCCAAAAAACAGCTCACTGAAAAAATAAAGTCAACCTGCTCGGCCTCTGTGGCATTTTGGCAAACATGGTGGCCAAGGAGACATAGTACGTGGGGGATTTAAGTAAGTCAATTGTCTGATTCTACATGTATTGAAACTGCAATATGCGTTTTTGATAATTGAGTGCTCGTTACCTTTGTGTGGAAGATGTGCTCGTCCATGGCGTGTGCAGACAGATGCAGAGGTACCGAATATTTTGGGAATGGAGGCGCAGTCATCACACTAACCCGCTTGTGACCCTGTACAAGGGGATCCGAGCTGAAGTGTGCGGGGATCCGACTTTAATGTTCACGTAATCAGTGGTGTTTGTGTTTTACCACCACTGAGCGCCTGGCTGGCCGGCTAATCTCATCAGGGTTTGGGCTCTGGTGCTGGGGTGAGGGAGAGGACAACCTAGCATGACCCATATCTCTGTGCCAGGATGGCTACAACTCCCCACTCAACTGCATTTCCAGAGTTTACTATGAGGCCCTTTGCCAGGATGTTTACTACTGAACTGTCTGGCGCAACAAGATAATACAAGTGCTAATGCCCTCTAAGGACACAGCCACTCTCACTGAGGAGGCTCTATCCTTTTTCACCATGCCAGACTCTCTGCAACTTCTGAATAATATTGTACAACACTAATGGGACTTCCAGTGTAACAAGTTTCTTCAAAGCTAACAGGTAGTAATATTGATCCATTAATAAAGTCCACTAATTTACATACAAGGGGACTACACATAAACTCTCTTTCATTTAGAAAATTGTATGTTTTGTGTCTTTTGGAAACAGGCCTACGTGACCTCATGATTTTGGATCATGGTCATATGGTCTTATTTGCAGGGGAATCATCCAGATTCTGTCATTAAATAACAGCAACTTCCAAACTTTCTTGCTCATTTGCCATCATCTTAATAGCCATGTGTTGTTAGCATTAACGTAGCTGGGCTAATGTGTTTATTCAAGTCCTTATATTGTAATCAAATCAAATTTTATTTATATAGCACCAAATCATAACAAAAGTTATCTCATGACACTTTACATATAGAGTTGGTCAAGACCAGACTCTAAGCCAATTTACAGAAACCCCAACAGAATCCTCCATGAGCAAACACTTGTGACTGGTGACAGTGGCGAGGAAAAACTTCCCTTTAACAGGCAGAAACCTCGAGCAGACCCAGACTACTGGAGGATGGACGTCTGCGTAATACTTCAATATCTTTCTGCACTAAAGTGTCCAGTTTTAGTCTACATTAATCCACGGAGCTTGTGTAATGTGTTGTTCTGCTGATGCTGAAAATTGTAAAAAAAATGACCTCAGACTTACTGTAAGTCTTTGGTCTGGATTCTGAAATTCGATGTGCAGTGACTTTGATTTACACAGATGCTTTAGAATTATGTCAGAATGTAAAACCATTTTTGGTCTATTACAAATCTCTGACCCAACAATTTATCCTACCATAGTCTGCACAATTAATGGCAGACACTGCGGCATCACAGATACCTCTATATGCACAAGAAAATATGGACTAGTGTTTGCTTCATGTGGGTATTGTCAAAATATTGCAATGTTGGTTCAGAATGATGCGCCATCTGAACATCAATCAATGTACAATGATACAAAAATGCACTTTCTAGTCCAGTAACAACAAAAAGACATCACACACAGCCTAAACCTCTGGAAACCATAAGTAAACTTGTCATGGTTTAGTTGATTCAGGTTGTGGATCGCAATACTACCTCAAAAGATCATCATATGATCTTTTTTATGATCTATCAAAAAATCATTGTGATCAATGGCAAGTTTCAACCCTACTTGGAGAGTATGTACTTCTATAGAAAAATATATAAGAGCAGAAAGTTACACAAAAACTTGACTTTTTTATTTAACTTTAAAAAAAAAACACTCATTCTAGAAGGCATTGTTTTCAGTGGGACCACCATGGACATATCTCAACAACCACTTGATGAATTGAACTGAACCCTCCATGTGGCGCCAGTGAAACAAGTTGACTTTACAGATTCACTAAATCTCCTTTAGTAGCACTTAAAATATGAGTTTTAAGTAAGTCTTAACTATTATGCCGCGTTTCCACTACGTGGAACCGGCTCGGCTCGGTTTGACTCAACTTGGGTACCAGGTCCTATTCCTGGAGACTGTTTTCATTACAGGATACTACCGACTTTACAGTACCTGGACGTCATAGCGATGCGGCGCGTTACTTCTGTGTTGTCTGATCAGAGCTGCTGATAAACTCATGACGTTGCGTGTTGTCCCGTCAAGCTCACGCTGAATTTTTACGTCTGAACCTCCTCGACAAACCATGGTGTAGTTTTGCGGGCCGTCATCATGTGGATTAACCTATTTTTACTGGAAACTTCCGCATCTGTTTTTTTGTAAAACGGCGGGTCACAGTGACAACTCTCTGACCAATCAGTGTTGTGCAGTACTTACACGTCACCTTTTAGTGTCTGGTCCCCAGTCCTGGAACCTCGGCGGAGGTGATACCAAAAAACTAGTACCGGGTACCAGATTCCAGGCCCTTTTTCGTAATGGAAACGCAAAAAGGTCGAGTCGAGCTGATATAGCGTAGTGGAAACGTGGCATTAGATCAGTTTTAAGTGCCATCATTATACTGGCTGAGAATCTGTCCTATGTTTATTTGCCATTATTTGGATATGCACTGTTCACCTTCACAAAGGTTTATTGCATGGAAATTATGTTGGGTAATATGTAACTGTTATAAATATTGTTGTGTTAGTGTTATTTCTTCTGCTGACGTTACTTGGCAGCCCCCAGTATCTTAACCTTCAGCCCTTTGGTCGCCATTCCAACCAAGAAATACAATGCAACCGTCTGAGAAGTAATGTATGGTTGTCTTTTGGATTTATCTGTAGCCGAATTAGGATGTTTAATAATATTACCAAAGGTTAACAAATCGTGTTACTGTGCCTTTATAGATTGCTGTGATACAAGAATTGCAGAAATGTGGGCTACTCATGTCACACGTTACAAAGACTCCCAGTCCGTATTTGAAGTGAAGCCTTTGGTTTTGTGGCTGACTATGGAGCCATTAGGTTATATGAGATTAAACTACTTTTCTGTTTTGGCAGGTTGCATTATAAGGTTTATTTGTGATCCTCCATCCTGAAATACCCTCTGTTATACATATTGTTGTTTTAGAGAACTGATACCGTTTGCACTCATTCTGCTGCACCCATGGGAGGTCAGAAACCTGCTCAGTCCTCCCTTTAACTCTCCATCTGACCACTGCACACATACACACACAGGAACCAAATCAGCAGCTGGCTGTTTGATGGTCTAATTTAAACCAGTGGATATTTTTGAGCCATTTCATTCCCCTGACGTCTGCGTGTGTGTGTGTTTCTGTGGACACAGGGGCATAATAAAGGAAGTTCCTTTATGTGAGGGATGGATAGTTTTCCTATTTTTCTGTTAAGATGTATTCTAAATATTTAGTTTTCCATTTTATAACAAGGCTCGTCATTGATATGGATGCCAGGAATGGCTGCACCACCCTTTTGTGAGTACCTCCTGATCTGCAATTCACATTTACTAGTGTTTCATCTACACTGTGGCCTCCAAGTAAAGCACACTTTTAATATCAATTCATAACAAAACTCAGATCTGGCACATTATGGAAAAGTGTGCTGTTCTTTAATGTCTTACCTGTCTTACTGGATGTTAATAGTCTTTTAGATTGAAGAACTACATGTGTCACCACCCATTCCATTAATACTATACGATGATGGTTTCATTCAGCTGTAAGGGGCACAACTTAATGAAACGGCTGCGAAGGTTTCATCAACCTTTTAATTTGTACTAACAATTAATGCAGACTACTCCATCTGGGAACATGTGCTCAGATCAAACAAACTATTTAAAAGAGTTGGAAATCTCACCTTGACCCAATTATCACTTAATAGCTGATGTGGCAACAAACAAGCAATTATTGTCTGCATTTGTCTCATTCACTGCATATGTAAGCAAAAGATTAGTGGTTATACTAATCAAAAATGCTTGGTGTTAAATGGAGTTTTGCAGGGTGGGTGGGTGGGTTGTCATACGTTTTGTGCATATTTATTTAAAGAAACGACATACATAGGATTTAAATTAAGAAAAAGATCTGTCTATTCTCTAGAGAATATCTGTGGTGATGTCAGTTGTAGAAGAGGGGTACGATATCCTCTACTGTAAATGCCAGATTTTCCTCAGACGTATACCGGGTTTTTAGACTGAAGATATGCCACCTTTGCTCATGACTGGTTTTGTATTTGCATAGCCTACAGTCTGCTACCTAAGCTTGTTAAATCAATAGATTAAAAACATGCCTTGCTGCGCTGTTAAAGTCTAGAATACAGACGTGCACACATAGACACACAAACACTAGCAGCATGCTAAGTTGGTTTATCTTTGATGTACCCCGATTGACAAAGGGACTCCCTCCTGTCAAAGGATTACAAATAAACTCCAATGAAAAGACTGATGCACAAAAGGTAGCCTATGTTCTTTCTGTTTGCGTTTGTTTGAAATAAAGTCTGTTATGAATTAGTGGTTTGTGTTTCTACTTTTGATCTAAATGTGCTACACGATGCCTTTTCCATTATAATGAAGTTTGTCCTCCCACTTTAAGCCAGCGTTATAAGAGTAGTTACTGCTATTGGGCAATTTTCACCATGAAAAGTGATCTGAATCAAATGGCAGTATAGGCCAGACCACAAGCAAATTGAAATGCCTTTTAGTCACATCTTCGATGATGCGGTACTTCCTCAGGCTTTTGTTTCCAGTTTGGGGCACAGCTGTCAGGCTAGGTGCTATCCACACTCCCCTCCCAAAAAACCTCAGGCCATGCGCCGCTGCACCCCAAACACTAAATAGGAGCATTAGACACACCATGTTAAGGGAAGCTGGTGTTTGAGCTGTGGTTGTGGGTGCGTGTCTTGTCCCTTGCCAGGGACATGCGCATTACCAAACACACACCCAGCTGCACACTGCAAAAGTTATTCTCTGCTCCGTATCCTTCTATAAGACAATCGATTTATTCTTTTGTACTAAATGTCACATTGTCCTGTTGCTGGTTTCTGTTGTGCCTGTTGACCCCTTTCTCTGCTTTTAGTTTACCCCACCCAGACCTGTGCAGTGAAAATAACCACAAAGCCTATCTGCCCATAAGTAGTGTTGCAGATTTTGATTATGCACCACCAGCATCACACCTCAGCAGGGTATATCTAAACATGAAAATTAATTCACAGCTAAATGCTGCTATATGCAGTCCAAGAGCAAGAGAGGGAGAGAGAGAGGAGAAATCAAACACAGGTTTACACTAGTGAACAGTCTTAGCATTATGAAAGACAGCCTTAAGGCAGGCAGAGAAGGCAGTGTTCATTAATGTGCAAAGCAAATGGAACAGTGAACCCACAACCAAACCACTAAACAACTTACACACATGACATGCAGTCACACACTCACACGTGCACACTTACATATGCAATGGTCATTTCATTTCATTTGGGAAAAATCCTTTGATTTCTGGTTATTTCAATGGGCGTAAGAAAAACTGACCTAAATAAAAGTGGTGGAGAATATTCCTTGAGCTGTTTAAAAATCCAGTTAATGAAAAAGGAGCATAAAATCAGCATAATTAGCTAGAATTCACTGGAGACCTCTATTGATTGGCTTGTATGGAAAAAGTTTTGGTTAGGCTTCTCTGTGTGTTTATCAAGCAAACTTTACGTAAAACTAAGGTTGTTGACAGGCCACTTGTTAAACAAACCTTGACCTTTTTTGGTGGATTGTACAGAGACTATACTAAAGAGAAGCAAACAAATCACCTTTTCCAGTTATTTAAATTTATGTAGCTGAACATATTCTGTTGTAGTGACTTTTTTGCTGCAGCTATAATGTCCTTTTTAGTTTGTCTAAACCTTTAGCATGAAAGTACTTGGGCATGACTTTGTCTCACAGCAATGCAAAAGGAATTGCCCCCTGATGGTTTGGAATGCACCCAGCTGGCCTTTAAAAGGTGATAATTGGAAAATACAGGATGAAGCCACAGTCAAAGTGGAGACCTTGTGGGAGACTGAGTTTGCCTTGGTAAAGATAGAGAAAACTCAACAGTAGAGTTGTTTGATATTGCCTTATGTATTTTGACTCAACTGCACATTATTCAATATGTTAGATAACAATCAAATTTATTTAAGCTGATAAAAATGTTATTACAATCCTGTTCAATGTAGATTATTCTGTGGCTAATGGAAATATAATTTTTATCCTACAAAGCTTTTCAGTCACGAAAAGCATAATGGTAAACTGGTTAAAAAAAGAAAACTAGTGCAAAGAAATAAAAGATGATTCTTGGCAACTATCACCACTGGAAGCTAAAATGCACGTAGCAACAAATTCATAAAACTGACCGAGCATTCCTTTACATCTCGGGAAGGAAGTGGAGTGGGAAGTTCAGGAGTCCTATATGGGAGCTCTTCCCCTCACAAAGCTAAATTCAAAGCATTTCTTCACTCCTTTCCTTGTGTTGGATTAACCTAGTGTAAGCCTCAGCGTCCGGTCTCCATTACTGTGTTCTCTTTCAAGAGAATGTGATAGTGATAAGGGTCTTTTGAAGTCAAGCTTTACTACAGCACCTTTAGTGAAACAAAGCCAGTGGGGCAACTGCTGAACTGGCAACAAAACAAAGCCAAATTTATGTTTTCAAAATCCCAAATAATACTAATTTCTAGAGATGTTTAACTTGACTTTCACAATGATGGAGCGACTATGTGAACTGATAATTTCCATAACATCTAACACGGGAGTCATTAGGCTACATTCCAGTCAAAACAGTCTACACCATGTTATCTGTCATGCCCTATGTCAATCAGCAGACATTTCCAGCAACAATATGCCAACACCCATTCAGCCCTCTGTTCAGGAAGCCCTTTACAAACTCTAAATGGAATCACCGTAATGACTTCCTGTACGTGATGCCTGCAATTGCTATCTGAAATCCAGTAATGAACCTGTTTGGCTGTCCTCTTGACTTTTTACTTCAGCAATGTGTTTCTTGTTCTGTTCAAAAACTATGTTCATATAATGTCAGTAATAACTCTGCGTTCAGCTGAGCTTTCTGTAATTAACATGGGATCGATCCTACCTTCTTTGTAGCAGGGAATCAGTTGTAGATAAATCAGTTGTCACAATCCACAGATCCTGGCTTCTTAACTACGCTTCTGCTTTTTACATAACTTTTTATAGTTCAGCCTCTCTGACTGCAGTGAACTGAAGAGAGTGGTAGAATCAAGTATCTTACTGTTGTGTTCTTTAAGGAAGTCTTCAGACCTGGTGTCACCATGTGTCTTCATGAGTGATCAGATCACAAGGGATCAACTCCAGCGCAAAATATAAATGCATTCTGGATGCATTGGGATCAAATCATTCAGAATGTGAGGTGGTCTGGGAAACATATGTCCACACACAGCTAGCCTATGTCTTTAGACAGACTGTATGACTGCCTAGTTACCTTAAGTCTTCACTGAAACTGAAAGGTAGCCTGCTGACTAAACCAATGCATCTGTTCTAAATATGCATGAAAATATTATGGTACTGCTAGTTTTTTTTTTTTTTTTTGCAAGAATTTGAATAATCCACAGTTTGCATCATTATTTGGCTGTAAAACGCATTGCTATCACCTCAGGCACAAAAAAAACAACAACCCCAAAATCTTCCAATTGTGCACCTGTGGGCCTGTCTTTGAGCTGCACTGCTCAATGTTAAATTAACGTAGAAGCATTACAAAATCACCTTGTTAAACTTTAATTTAAAGCTTGCACTATTTTAGGCAAAATGTGAGCATCCATGTAGAGCAGAACCGCGAGAACTGAGCTCAAGCGATCACTGAAGACACATGGGGACAAATTCTTTACACCAGGTGTGGACGTACTGTATACTCTTGAAGCTGACCAATGCCAGGTCTGAGCAGGGCCTTGTAGAAACACCAATCCTTTAGAAGGACAGAATTTTTGCCAGTGTAATATAAAATCATTACTGTATACTAACTGTACTTTTTGTATAATAATCATCTGTCAGATTAACTTCACACAGTAAAACATTTCATAGCTACATGTTATAAGCTTTCCACATTCAAAGACAGAAGACCCGTACTGTTACATCTTCCATACTTGCAGCCTAGAAAAGCCTGTGTTTGACATGATTAAAACATCTGCTTTGGTTTGAGAGGGTTTACTGGATGGTAAGATACAGTACTTGTACAGGCGGGTTACTATAACAACCAACTGGTAGGCACAGGCAATCAGTTCTAGCTCTTTTGGCCTTAAATATCTTCTCTTACTCTTTGCCGTCTTATAGACATTTTGTCATTAAATGTTCAAACCCTCCAAAGTGATTCTAGATCTACTGAGTTGTAAAGAATTGGAGTAATTTCCATTTGCATAAAAATAAACCTGCAGTGACTAAGTGATTTTGTGTAAATAACGTCAGTGCTGTTTTATTCATAATTACTTTGAGAGGCTTTTGTTTTCTTCTTTACTCTAAAGCCAACAAAATATGCTTGTAGTGCATAATAGTTTGGTTCTGAAATGTATGTATTCTGAATGATTTGACAGTGTAAGTTTCCATTATCCTCCCAGCGAGGGAAGGAAGAGGCACTGATTATTGTCCACTCCCACCCACACCCCTCCCTTAATGGAGAAATAGGCCAAGGTTGGGTCCTGCTCTTGCCCTGTCACTTTCCACATTGTGGTGGAATCTGTGTTTATGTTTCTGAATATTTCATCTAGTAACTTAACAGCGCTCTTTTTTATTTCAATAACGTCACAATATTATCAAGCTGATTCTGCTAGACATTTATGGCCATAATCTGAGCACATGGAAGCTAAGGTCAAGGCCATGTTATGATCACTGTCTGTATTA